>NC_137634.1:20808338-21443338 GCF_963383615.2 Lipophrys pholis | reverse complement strand
TCTGTATGTCAGCTATGAGGCATTATCTCACATTTTAAGGCGGTGAATGTATATCAAACAAGCTGAGACAGCACAGTTATTCGCTAAAAAAAATAAAAAATAAAAAATGTAAGGCTTTGCAGGAACACTGACGCCTCCTGCAGTCGCACTATGGAGGCAATTCATCAGGCTTCACGTGGCTTACAGGACCTTTGTCATGCAGATGGAAACATAATGGTGTTTAGATGTGTCAACAAGATTAGCTACAAGCTTCTTTGCTGGTGGAGAGCACACATGAAGCAACAAAGCACTGCTTTTAAACTCCCGGGGCCACTGCAACCAACTATTGACTCAATGTTTTCTATTATACCTGGCTCAGGGTGGCGTAATAGAGCGCTTCTTAGGCAGTATGAGTTCTGAGAATAGCACATTTTTGTCAACGATGGATGAACAAAGAAAACCCAGTAATACACACCTGTAAAATATGCATACAGAAGAAAGAATTCAACTATTTCTGCCAAATAGACAAAATCATCAAATGAAATATGTCCAATATGCAATTCAAAAACAACTAAATGTTTCATTACTATTATTTTTTTTAAAATGTACACATTTACTCAACACTTATACTTCATGATATGTAAAAGACCTTTTATAACCCTAATTCATGCTTATGCCAGTTCTGCTATTGATGCTTTTCACTGTGTTAAGTTAAAGTGTTTCAACAAACATTCAAAGCAGCGAAATTAAACTGTATGACGTCGTGTAGCTTCTTTGAAACGCAAAATCGTGAGCGATTGGATATTTTTACAGTCACACTGCCCCAAATTTGACCTCTTCAGATTCCTGACTTCAGACTGTCGTTGAGAAGTATTTTCACTGGAAGAGGCGAGTCCATGAACATACATATGCACTATTTATTTCTTATATCCTGATATACTAATTCTTACTATGTCAATAGCCGAGTCAAACATGAGGGAGCAGAATGTTGAAAAACAGAAAAGAATCTCCCCTTAGAGCATGTAACACTAGCTCAGTAATCACCCTCGGAGTGCTTACAGGCACAGCACTGTACAATCAAGTGAAATTTGTAGGAACGGAAAGCCCTGGCAGGGCCCAGGCTCCTGAGATCATGTCTGTTTTATTGAGGGGATAAATGTTGCCATTGACATTGTAGAAAGAGAGGGGGGCGAGGAGCGTGCCCCCTCCGGCTCTAATTGGCTGCATTAGCATCATCATTGCTGAACGCCTGCTCCTCCCACTCTGTCTCCTGCAATCTGATTGGCCGCCTCCACATACCAGAGCAATTTACAGCCCACCTCAGGGATGTGTTTTTTTTTTTTTTTTTTTCTGTCTCTCTTTCAGTTGCTATACTTTAGGGTTTTTTTTCTCCTTACTTTTCTCTGCCATGGCATTACAAGCGTCATTGTGTGTGTGTGTGTGTGTGTGTGTGTGTGTGTGTGTGTGTGTGTGTGTGTGTGTGTGTGTGTGTGTGTGTGTGTGTGTGTGTGTGTGTGTGTGTGTGTGTGCTGTGCCAGCACAAAGGCGGCTGAAAGCGGTGCGAGACTTGATTAAAACCAAGAACTTACAGCTTTACAAGACAAAAAAAAAAAAAGAAAAAGAAAATCATCTAGAATGTATTCGGAGGGTGGTACAGTGGGGAAGTGGCTGCAATTCTCACCTCACAGAGAAGAAATACCCAGTTCGAGTCCTGCTGAGGGCCTGTCCATGTTGGGTTTGCATGTTCTCTTCATATCGTGGGCTTTGACTTCTCATGAAGAGATCTTGCTTCCTCCCACAGTCCAGCGCAATGTGTGTGTGTGTGTGTGTGTGTGTGTGTGTGTGTGTGTGTGTCTCTGTTTAATGGATGGTACTAAATTAGATAAAGTTGTATAAAATTCTAGGGATGATTAGAATGGTATCAGTTTGCCATTAAAAAAAAAAGGAAAAGAATCTAAATAACATGAAGAGAAACATGGCTTCTTGTACACAGAGGCATGGAAATTAACATATTTATAGTTGTTTCAAGTGAAAGTACATCGTTATTGCAGTTTCCATTTTCGGATTTATATTTTGAAAATGATGTCCGTTTACAAGGCAACAGCAGAAACGCTAAATATGGTGTAGTTAGCATGTTTGGCCACTAGTGGCTGCTGTTGATTGTTGTTTTCAGAATCAGAGTACTATTTTAATCCCAGGGGTAAATTCTTTAATGCACCCAGAGAACAACAACACGCTATAATCATTAACAATGGTGAATATGCAGACATTCGTATGGACAAACTGCGGATTCAGCTTGCTATTACAGATGACTGTTAACTATAAAACTATCAAGTCCCAGGAGAATATGGAGTGGAAGTTATGACACTGTTCTGATTGTCCATGCTGCTCAGAAGTAGTACGCTGTGCACACAGAGACAGACACCAAGCGATTTCAAAAAATAATGTTTTCCCCATTTCCACGGAGACGGAGCATTTTGAAAAAGTTTCACTCTGGAAGCCGTTGTCAGAAAGCTGCAATATCAGTGGCTCTGAGCACCGCTGTCGTGTGAACAGACACTCAAAGAGCAATGGAAGGTTTAAATTTTCACTTTTTTTTAGCTTGAAAGTCCAAATATTTCAAACTAACATTTACTATTGATGAATTCACATTTGAAGGCTTTCATCTTTGTGTAAAGAAGAAAAACACCCAAAATACGACAGAAATTGTGCACTTGTAGTTTTGCTGTGTGTTTTCTTCCCAACAGGAAGTGGATGAAATGATTTCCAGCGTTCCACCAGGGACAGTCGGGCTCTCGACCCGCTGGACAGAAACTAATGAGCTAAGGATTCTGTGAAAGTGAACTTTTTTATTATGATTAAACTCAACATCATATGAATGGCTTTTTTATTCGGAGTCTTGTGGCATATTTCTTTTCCACGCCGCTGGGAGAGCCGCCCGGCAGGTGGACCACCAACCTGCACTGCAAACACACTGACGTTTTTTTTTTTTTTTTTTTTTCCCCTTTCAAGCAAATGTGGATTAAATTTTCATTTTAGTAACTTTGCTTGTTATGATTGCTGAACCTTTTGTGGAAAATGGAGCGAGTATGTGTATGAACGCGTGGCTCATTCACTCGCTGCATGTGCAGGAACATTTCTACAGCTCAGTAGAGAGGACAATTACATTCATACACACCGACTCGGTCGCAGGAGAACAAAAAAAAAAAAAAAAGAAGCAAGAAGCTTTGAGGGTCATCTTTTTCCAGTCCAGTCATCTTTAATCCCTGCGAAGGGATTTATGTGGTGAGGGGGCGGGGATGGGTGTCTCCGGGGCGAGGGCCTCCCCGGGGTACTCTCACCCAAGGAACAAGGGTTTAATTGGGGCTCCTGGAGCCAGACAGAGCGAAAGAGGAGCTGCTGCTTTTTACTCGACTCTACCATCAACGATTTTGGTGTATTTTCTAGATCATTACAGACACAATAAAACATTTTTATTAAATAAATTACAAGGGTTATGATGAAGATGCCTACATTTTTTATTTTGTGGGAAATGTTCAAATTTAATGGCTGTGAAACAAAATCAAACTGAACCAACTTGTTGCTTTTAAAAATACTGAACCCAGCTGCTTTTTTTTTTTCTTTTGCAGTTTCCATCCCACATTTGCTTTCCCCGTCATCAGTGCTTGTAACTGCTCGATGGAAACTTTGATATTAAATTAGAACAGCATAAAAAAATACCCCAAGAACTACATAATGTGTATTTACAGTAAAGCAGAAAGAAAAAAAAACCAAAAACATGAATCACACATCTGAAATGTGTTGAGTTGAATCATGTGATTAAAGCACTTAAAGCCGAAATACGATAATATGTTTATAATAAGATTAATACAGGCTACAGTGGCTTTGCGCGCTCGTCTGTGTGCAGCCGTCTTGTCTGCCGTGAAGCCTGAGATGTGACACGGTGAAACTGCAAGAGAAGCGTAGCCGCTGAACACATTTAAAGACGTGATTTCACAAGCTGCTGTGTGAGAGGGTGACAGATGGACCTCAGAGTGAGGAGCATCAGGATGACTCAGGGTCCACCCATTAAAGGATTAGACAGTATTGGGCTCCCCTGCAGATCAAAGCCTCACAGAGGTATCCTGTCTGCTCCAGTATGTCACCTTTCCTGCTGCGCGCTGCCTTACGTCCACATGAAGTGGGCCCACTCTTCAGAATCACTGCTGCTGAAAGAGATTGATGGCACCTGGAGCAATCCTTCCCTGAGACAAAGTACTGATTTTCACGTAATTGTAAAGTGGGATGATTTGTGGTTTTGGTGAAATCGATGTGTTAAATGAGAGGACATATGTCTTACAGACCTTTTTTTTTTAATAAATAAATAAACAATTACATCTGCCAAGTTGAAAAATCCTCGAGGGCTTTACTGGTCTGATTTTTGTACCTTTATTGTCTACGGCCTCATTTACTCGACAGTGTTTTTAAGTGAAAACTGAAAAATTTTAATTATCCGTTTCCACAACTATGCTGCTCAGAGCCACTGAAAATGCAACGTTTTTGAAAACGGCTCCCAAGGTGGAACTTTTCAAAAACCCTCTGACTCTGGCTTCGTAGAAACGGTTGGAAAATGCAACTTTTTAAAAAAGCTGACACTGCGCACACGCATCACAGCGCAAGTAGATGTACATTAAGAATAATGTTTGCCTCCAGAGTGTCGTGACTCCCGGTCCATATTCTCCCGGGACTTGGTAGTTTTATATTTGACAGTCACCGTGATAACAATCCGACTTGGTCGTTATAGCAAATTCTTCTCTGCGTATGTGTGTGTGGTTTCATTACAAAAACAACCAACACCACTTGTGACTCCACATGAAAACTACATCCTTTTCAGAATTTTGGGAGTTTCCAATATAAACGGACATCATTTTCAAAACATTGCTGTGCAAACATGAAACTTTTCTAACAGGGAAACGCATCAAACGATGACTTTTCACTTGAAACGTCGTGTAAACAGTACAAATCTAGAGTTATCAATTAGCTTCCAACCCGTTTTTGGATTGTAGGAAGACAAACACCAGAAGGAACATGCAAACTCAATGTGGTAAAACAGGATCGAAACAACAAAATACTCTGTTCTTATGAAGTCCTTATTCACCACCATGACATGACAAAGTCTGATGAAAGCACTTAGATAATGTGATTGAAAGTCTTTCTCTCTCTCTCTCCTCCAGCATGTGTTAGTCGGACTGGAACGGGTCGAGGGGTTCTGCACATGCACTCCAGCTAAGCACCAGATCCTGACCCGAAAGTCGAACAGTACGTCAAAAAGTAAACAGGAGCTCAAACAGAAGAAGCTCTCCGACTGCCAGCTGCAAACGTGGCGAAAACTGGTGGAGCTTGTTTTTGGACGGATGCACGGTAGACATACTTCATGGTTTTTTTTAATCTTTCAGTTAAAAGAACTGAAGTATTTAAAATGCATGTTGTTGTAGGTCAAACAGAAATTGCCTAATACTGAGAAGGTTAAACCGCCTATGGTTTTGACAATAAATACATGATACATTTAAGTCAAACGCCCAAATAGTATTTTGTTTAACCAGTCACATGCAATATGGCCAAGTGAGCGATTAAACCATACAGTCTTTATTTAATCACACGATGTGTGATTAATTAAACTGTACTGTATATATATATATATATATATATATATATATATATATATATATATATATATATATATATATATATATTTACTCAAAGCAGGGGTCATGGGAGCCTGAAGCCAATCCCAACTAACATTGTGGAAAAGGTTTGGATTCTGGACAAATCAACATTCAGGCCCGTTTACAAAACGTTTTCAAGTGAACGGTGCTCAGTGCCGCTGGAAACCGAACATTTTGAAAACGCTCCTGCTCCGCCTCTGTGTAGACGGCGGAAACGCTACTGCGAATGTGCACCACGGCCGCATTAAATAGTTCTTCTGCACATGCGCGAGTAGATGGACAATAACAACAATGTTTTCCTTCAGCGTGTCATGACTCTCCATATTCTGTTCATACGAATGTCTGTTTACTTGCTATTGTTAATGTTTATAGTACATTGTTCTCTACACGCACGTGCGTGTGGTTTCATGACAAAAGCAAACAATGGCCACACTGAAAACTACATTGTTTTCTGTGTTTTTGCCGTTTCTGGGTAAACTGACGTGTAAACGCAAAATTTTTCTGAAACGAAAACGTAAAAACGATGCGTTATCACTCGAAACAAAACTCATGTCAATAGGGCCTCAATTATAGGGCTACCGCAAAGAAATTGGAGTAACCAAAGAAAACCCAAACAAAAATGAAATATCTAGATCATGAAAAGAGACTTTGTTATGAAGGTTAACATGTTTAGAATGCAAATGTATGTGTCCAAACCCACTCAGTTAATATTTTATTCATCCCTGATTGTCACATTTTTTTCTCTTGACAAATTGTTTTATTTATTATCGATCTGAGAAGTTGCTGTCTTTCTTAACCTTCATGATCAGGATGCTGTGCAACCATGTTACTAAACATATTCTTCAATCCTGCAAAATTTTACAATCAGACATGTTCCTGCTCCTAAACCTTTTTTTTTTTTATCTGCAACATATGACCACGGCATCGATGCTGAGGTTAAGGTCGGAAAATTGCGTAATTGTGGCAACCATTAGCCTATTGCATGACTCACACTTTGACTCCCACACTTTCCAGCGCAAGGACGTCAGTAATGAAGTGCAGAATCATGGGATGAGTGCATCATTTCTACACGGTAGGAGAAGAAGAGGAAAAAAACAGAGGTGGAGGGGATGAAGGGAGGAGGGATGGGTGTGTAAGGAGGAGGGTGAGTCAATGAGATTATATGTGGGAGGAAGAATGGGAGATGGGAGTCTATAATTGGTTGCTTGGAGAGGATTAAACTGTCTGCTTCCAGCCTCTCCCTTCTACCTTAAGCAATATACTATATACCTGCCTGTGTTGCCATGGAAACGGCCCACAATGCCTGTTTCTACCTGAAACCCCTTCAACCTAAAAACAATTAAGTCGTCAGAGCTCCTTTACATTATGTTACTCTCACTCCAAGCCTTCATTTCCATGTGCTGACAGTCATTATTGGTAAACTTTTGTACTGATTATAAAAGTATTACTTTTTTTTAAAGCGCTGCAGCTCTACATTGTGTTGGAACTAGGTCACATATCAAAAATGTTCATCTACATATCCAGACAAGCCCCTCCTTTAGCCGTTTACCACAGCAGAAAAAAACCAAAAGAAAAAACAATTGACAATGCTGCTCTATCTATCTATCTATCTATCTATCTATCTATCTATCTATCTATCTATCTATCTATCTATCTATCTATCTATCTATCTATTGACTGATCTATATTTCTACAGTTTTAATAATCATTTCATATTTTTTTCTTTAATTAACTTTAGTGGTGGACTCTACTCTTATTTATTCTTTAAATTCCATTTTTTATTTACTGTTGTTCTGTGTTTTTTTTTATTGTTTTATCTAAAATTAACTTTCATTATTGGAAAATTACTTTTCATTTGATCTCATTGAGTAACTTTTGACTTCCCTCCTTACCTGCTTTATGCATCCGGTTCTGTCTCTATAAACATAGCTCTACATATTCTTAAGGGTCTGAGTTTGTAGGCGTGTGTATCTTGTACTTTTACACGTGTTTCAGATGTGTGTTTGTCTTCATGAACTCACTTTACTTTTATAGGACTTTGAAATACATTGAACTGTCGAAAAGTGACATTTGAATTAAGCTTGATTGATTGATTGACTTGGAAGTAATGCTTCTCTCTCCCATTGAAATAAATTAAATACCAGACAATCGTGTTTCAATGAGAGTTGAATTGTCTACCAGCTGCATGAAACAGCAGCTACAACATGCCACATCAGTATCTGCCTTTCCTGACATCCTGAAACACCATAATTAAAAGAAGGGTACGGGCATCCCCTTCCTTTAATCTTTCGATCTGAATTTGATTGACGCTTTGAGACTTCATGCCACACACACAGCACAAATGTACATATTTCACAACAAACACACACACACACACACACACACACACACACACACACACACACACACACACACACACACACACACACACACACACACACACACACACACACACACACACACACACACACACACACACTTTTCCAGTCTCAGATGTAGCCGCAAGGCAAGCAGAAACCGGTGTGTGTGCATGTGTGTATGTGTGTATGTGTGTATGTGTGTATGTGTGTATGTGTGTATGTGTGAGAAACCACAGTCAGTCAGACGCACAGAAACAAACAAGTCCTGTGAAAAGATGGGAGAAGTGTCTGCGGCGTTCCCACCGTGCTGCTGTATGACAACACACAATAGCACAGGAAGTAACACCCAGACAACACACACCTCCATCCTGTGTTCGGTCTGAACAAACACTCGATTTAGAAAAGTCAGATTAATGGATGAACGCTTTGCTCAACAGCAACAGTGAAATGTCTGGCAATAGCTCTGCCGGTTATGAGAACACAGACTCATTTACAAATATTGTAATTGAGTAATTACAGATTGTGGCGATGAGCATTTGCTCCATCTGATAAAACTGTAATTTTGGTTGCATTTGTGTAATCCGCGTTGACATGATAATGTCACACTGGATTTCAAGGGAATTTATTACATGAACACGTATTTACCTTGCAACAATCATTAAAATTCAGTCACAAGCAACGTTAATCACAGGGTTGCTTCAGATACATGTAATGGGTTTGCTCTCTTTGAGCCTCCGCAGAACTTAAATCAAAAAGGTATTTATATGGTCACCCCTTTGAACACATAAAAAAAGATATTATTGAAAACTTTAAAAAATATATATTCACTGTTTCTGCATTGTATTTACATTTATATGTTTTTCTTTTTTTTAATCATTGAAAGAAGAGACAGGTATACATTCCTGTCGGTGTAATTTTTTTGCATGTCTTATATTCCATCTTCTTTCTGCTTGTTTACTGATTGTCACCTAAAGATCTGGGTGTGAATCGTTCCCATAGATCAAAATAATGTGTGATCTTGCTAAAATACGGTCAAGATTGAAAAGTAGTCAATGGATATTCTTTGTGGATTAAACATATGTGCACAGCATGGATGCTTTTGCTGGGGTTTTTGAAGAGTACTGGGATGAGGGTAACTTCAAACCTCACACCACACATGCTTTGGCGCACCCCAAGGAGCAATATTGGGTTTCCTACTTTTTTTTTTCGAAACATATTGTCATAGCTGTTAATTTTAAACTGACTCAGTTCAGATGAGCTTTTATTTGTTTTTCCGTAGGGCTATTAAAAGTTGCAGTGAAGTACAAAACATAAAGGCATAAAAGTAACACATATATGATATACAACATTTAAAAATGAAATGCAACATCGGTTAAGTGCTATCAGTGCAGATTAAAAGGTCCTGCGTACCTGTGAGAAGCCACATAATATCCAAGCTCTTCTATTTGTTCTGAATTCTAAACGAGAATGGCTTCAGGGACGAAGGAGAGCTTATACTAGTTGAAGTCTGAGCCGGAAGCCAGAAGGCAAAAACAAACTCAGCGTGTAGAAACGGATGACATGAGCCTTCCTGATCATTTGCATGTTGTATAGATCCATTCGTGTGCACTGTTGAACTCCCACAGTCTTACTACTAGTCCTAATGGTGCTAACATTACCAAACCAGAGAAGACAAAAGTACAAATTCAATTTACGACCTATAAAAATCATCAGAGATTGATCGATCTGAAACTTACGACATTTCCTCAGAACAATCGTTTCTGCCTTTTTTATTATTGTAGATTCTCTGAGTCACAAGTAAAACTTTGCTTGTTTTCCAGAAAAGTCCTAAGATATTTGTAATTGTTGACAATGTCTGGCTTTTAAGGAATTTTCTTTTTTTATACTGTTGTTTTGGACATTATGTCTTAAAAATCAATGCACATGTCCTACATTTTCTGTACATTGAGTAGAAAAACGCATCAAAAAGCAATCTGCTATTTTATAATAAATTGTGTCCTAAACATGGGAATTGATAGACTAAGTTGTTTTGTTGTTTCATCTATTTGAATCAATTTAAACCCAGACGTTTCCTCTCTGAAACTCTCTGATGTAAGAGGCCCACTCTACTGGTGTAATTAATAAAATTATACCCAGTTTAAATGCAAAAGTTCTTCTGAAGTCTTTTATTGGCCGTCTATTCTTAGTCCAGGTTGAATTTGGTTTCGTTTATGTGTAAAACGTCTCCGGGTCGTGGGGGGTGAACGCATTAGATCACGTGTTGTGCTAATGGCAGCAGTTAAAACTCCACGGCGACGACTGACAGCAACCCACCCATGAACCTCATGACTGACGACGGATCAACTAAAGAGGCTGCTGCTGATCCATGAAAGTCGGGCTTACAAGGATGAGACATAACTGATTTTCTCTCCTGCTGAGTGACCCGTTTTATCTTTACCTGTGTACTAAAGGTAAAGAAAGCAGGCATGGAGTGATTGGGAATCGAAATCAAATTAAAGTAAATGTGTGCGCGATAACAAAAGTGACTGCACGAGGTGTGCTGTGTGATTAATTACACAACGTTTGAAACTGTGTCACACCGTTTCACTGCTGACGCTCAGTAACTCTCACAACCTGTTAGTCCACCGATGTGTAAATGTCCATGTATCTGTGTAAATTTCTGTAATGTGTTTGTGCACGAGAGCCGGTGTTTGCTGAGGATATCAACTGTAGTTTTCTGGTGCACTTTCCTAATGCTGGATGAATTACACACACACACACACACACACACACACACACACACACACACACACACACACACACACACACACACACACACACACACACACACACACACACACACACACACACACACACTCGAATCGGTTTGACTTACGGTTGAAATAATACGAGCTCATATACTTATTTCTCACACAAGCATGTGGCTCACGGGGGATTAAGATTATTCCAAATGGTGGTGGTTCATTTAATCTCCCCTTTCAGTCTCAATTCATCGCACGACTTAACAGGATGCAGGTAAATAAAATGCTACAACAAATAAACGGCCGCTTGTGGTTGATTATCAACGTCTGACCTGAGACACAACCCAGAGCCTCATACAAACCCCCGGATTACTGATTTCTTTTAAACATCTATCTCTCCATATCCTCCCTTTCTCCTCTGTCCCTTCAGGAGAATGAAGTAAACAAGCCAATACAGATCCACACAATGCACTATTATCTGGAAGCGTGTTCGTCTCCTATGTGCTGACACATAATGCAAATCAGAAAATGTTTGACTTTTGTCTCCACTGGATGCAAGCCGTCGTGCTTTACTTCCCCGTTACTTCACAGTTTGTTCTTAAAAAGTCACACGTTCCCTATGCATCAGTCTATACATACAGTTATAATGTCATTCATTCATATCCTGAATTTCACTTTTTCCAAAGGGGTGAATTTGTAGAAAAAGCTCAAATATTATTATTACAAACACAAATATCCCATGAATGATAAAATTTCACCTATAAAGGTAAAATCCTTGTAGCCATAAATTAGAATTAGGTGGAGTAGCCTGAATGATTATAGCGGCTATATAATAAGATAAGGATTAATTAGATGAGAAGTATATACAGAGACGAAAGCAGTCACAGTAGTAAAATACAAAACTGGGAAGATCAAAAAGATGGATGTGTGCAAAGCAATGCAAGACATACCGAGTAGTTGAATGTGCTACATGATATGTCATGGAATCATGAGACAACCTCACTTTAAGGTTAAATATCTTCTACCTTATTTATATATTCTTACTATCATCTCATAGCTTACGTTTATGGCTGCATTTTATGTTTACATTTGATTCCTTTATATCACCGCTGTGGTGTTTAAATGTCTTATCTATCAATAATCACATGTTTTATTCTTATATTGTATTCCCAATCAAGCTTTGTTTAAGGCTTTAGGCTTTATTCAGTTCAATTAATTTTAGTTTTATTTATATAAAGCCAAAACATTCTAATCTCTTGGCATCTTGACAGAGTAAAAAAACAATAACAATCCCACACAAGCAAAACTAGAAAAAAAAAAACTCACTTTTCTATGTGAACTCTCATGTCCTCCCACAGTCCAGAAACACATGCAATTGCGGTCAATTTGTAAGTTTAAATTACCTGTATGTGTGACTTTTTCTATGTTTGGGACACAACATCACTACTTAATGATCCATGACTCAAATCAAGAAAAACCTTCCTTTCATTCATTCATTGGATTTAAAAAAAGGTGCAGTTTGCACTCGAGATAGGTGGTTAAGTATCACAGTGTGGTAATACAACAGAAAAAAAAGCAAGTTATGATTAACGATAATTTCAGAAGTAAATAATCCCCCTTTTATGCCAAATTAGCTCCATATTAATTAAAGTCCAAACTGTTCACTTACATAACTTCAGCCTTTTTAAACTCAAATGTGTTTTCGTGCACAGAAATGAACTAAAATGATTCTCAATTGACATAAACTACCAAACATCCCTTTAGTTTTGATGAAAACACCTCAATCCATAAAGCGTACAATAACAAACTGAGTTTCTTCCACTGTGACTGTCAATTCAGATTACAAGGGATTATCATTGCCTAATGTTAAAGAGATTAGCCGATGGATGGGTGGATGTATGGATGGATGGATGGATGGATGGATGGATAGATAGATCTATTTATAGATTTAAAGAATATTCTGAAGTTAAAATGTAGGATATCTGCAGTTCTGCATCTTGCAGTTTAAAAAAGACATCTACACAGCCACACCTCTTTATAACACACTGAAACATCATTTGACAAATCTGGTATAAAAACCTGGATGGTGAAAACCTTATTTTGCAGAGGAATGAAGCTTTAATGGTGACTCACTCATCTGTCAGTGGTTTTTAATGATCCGTGCGCTGTCATATCATTATCAATTTATCACAGCATGAGAACTCATTCTGCTTGAGGAGTATTAGCAAAGCCAGGCGTGACCGCCAGGCTCATTCAGAAAAAATAAACGCCTCCTGTATGATCTTTCATGCATGGTTAACGGCACTGACAACGCGCTGCATCGCAAACAATCAGCAGATAGTTCGGCCTCGCAGCAGATCTGAAGCCCAGCGGAGCGTGTGACGCTGCCTTTTGATGATGGCGCTGATGACGCACCGCTCTCCCGCCTCTGTGACAGGGTCAGGTGAGGCTTCTGCCAGCACAGATGCCGTCTTGATGAATGGCTAATAGCGCCAAGTGTCTCTTTGGTTATGTTAGGTGTTGAAACTGTGTGAGGTCTGATTGTGAAACAGGCAGTTGAGTGAATCTTTGGGCTGTATCTAAGTAAACACGCAGCCAAAACAACCAACGTGACTCAATCATTGCAGAAAAGTCAACATAGAAGCAGATACCTACTGAAAATAATATGCAAAAAGATTAAACAGTAATTAAAACATGCTAAAATTAGTGTCGTGTTAATTTTGGAGTTGTTAACCAGTGTCAATGGTATTTCCATTGAAGGGCAACAGTCCTAACAGTCCAAACAGTCCAAACAGTCCAAACAGTCCAAACAGTCCTAACAGTCCAAACAGTCCAAACAGTCCAAACAGTCCAAACAGTCCTAACAGTCCAAACAGTCAAACACTCAAATTCACGTCAGCGGGTCAATTTTGAACCATTAATGTACTTTAAATGTATTTTTTTGGACCGTGGGAGCAAAACAAAGTACTTGGAGAAACCAACAGGGACATAAATAGATAAATGCCTATGTCAACCAGCGCAGATGTGAACCAGGGATATTGGTGCTATCCTTTTTTTTTTTACTCAAACCATCCATCGGTTCAACCATCCATCCAATACACATGTGGGGGAGCGCTAAAAATGCAATCACAATTGCACAAATGTGAAACATGTTGTTTATGGACATATTGGACTTCAGCCAAAAGTCGTCCTCAGGAGGATATCTAAAAAGCGTGCACTTCAGTCCACCACACAAGCAACACACCATAAGTTGTGACACATTCAAATGTAAAACCTTATTCGACCCTGTCAACATCAGGAATGTGGACAGACAATTCATGACGCTACATCTGAACATGGACACTTATTGTACGCTTCCACAGGGATAACATGCAAACTGCACACATCTGTCACTGCGAGGCGAGGGCGCCAAACAGAACGCACTGCGTGACAAAGGAAAGGGTTAAATGTCCGAAGTCTTAATCTCATTTCAAAACATCTTAAATATTTTTACTTGTGACATTCCTGCTGTTTGGCCTGGTAGCAAGTCTTTATATGTCAAAACAAGATGCTCCTTTTAAAAGCTGAGTGATGCTGCTAGTTAGGAGTTTTACCCGTATGAGGCAATACTTGTTAAATAAAACCTTTTTGTTTGACGCACACTGTCTATTACTTGTCCTGTTGTTCTTGCTAATACCCGAATCAAGGCTGTGTAAATGAGTTATGTGTGCCTCGATGACTGGACCATTGTGTTACGAAGATGAAAATGTCACACGAACATTTACTGTGAACACAAGAACTTGTCAGATGTTAATTGAAATGTCTCCCAACGCAGCGTCAATATCCGTCACCAGCCTCTCCTCCGGTTTCTCGGCGGCCCTGCCCTGTTTGATGTTCTGGATGAGATGTAGTGTTTGTTAATGCTGCCACCACAAGCAGAAAGTGGGCAGGTCAGATGGGCCGCAGGTTGGTTCATGCCTGACGAACTGTGGGTGGGAAGCATCAGTGGAGAAACACCAGAAGCCTTTTTAAATGTGACAAATGTTGTGCAAGTTTGGGTTGTGTTACTGGCACTGAACACGCACAATGATGATTTTACTTTATTTTCCTGCCAATGTATCTGGAAGAGCTATCGGTAAAGATTGAATTATGTGCCGATGTCAAATTTAATAATCCATTCATTAAAGATTAAATGAATATAACATCCAACTATTAACTAATAAAATATCATAGGACTTCAGTTATGTAATTTCAGTAATTTCTCAAACACTTAAACCTCATAGTTAGGTTCAGAGTCTGCATGTTGTCCCTGTGCCTGATTTCACATTTAAGTTCAGTCGTTAAAGTGATTATAGATCTTTAATTTTTGTGCCACATCACCATAATTACTACAGACATACAGTAATACTCAGTGTAAGATTTTTTTCTTTAAAAAGAAATCACACACGTACGCACGTACACTCGTACACACATACACACGTGCACACACACCCACACACACGCACACGCACACGAGTAGGATGAACAACATCACCTGCTGTGCTCCTGTTTGCCCTTTACAACACAGCTAATCCACAGACACACCAGAGATCCCTTCATACATTCTCCATGAGTGGAGGTCTGCAGCTTCGAGTGCCGGCAGCCTAACTGCCCCCCCCGGGACCCACATGAACAAGGGAGCCTGAGCCCGAGTCAATTACCCCCAGGAGTCGGTAAACCCAGGAATATTGGCTACCGCTAACATACAAACGCATGCACCCATTGTTGCATGTTGCCAGAAGAGCTGTGGCATCATGGATATGTATGACACACGCATACACACAATCACACACGCAGGCAGCTGTGATTTCCCCAGGCAGGCGCTCTAAGCCCGCGGAGGTGGGATTTGTCGGAGGTCTCGCTAAACACAGACGTCAAAAAGAGAGCGGCGCAACGCAGTGGGTGGGGGATGAAGATGAATTTTTGACAGATATGTTCATCTTGCTCCGCTTTGATTGACAAGGAGACAAGCTCTCAGTTTAACCCGCCACGTCTGACGGAGCATCTTCTGAATGAGCAAGTGGCGGCACAACTCAATTTGAGCGTCTGTCCACATTCCTGGGGTTTGCAGGGGTCAAAGGGGGCTTTGCATTTGAATGTGCCACCGTTTTAGGTGTGTTGTTAGCGTGGTGGACTGGAGAGCATGCTGGGAATTTTCAGACACGCCACTGAGAATGACCATAACCTACATGTTCTTCTACCTCAGTGTCAGCAATTGGCTAACGTCTGCTAACTCCCAAAAAAAAACATACTTGTTGTCCATGTTTGGACTCTGGACATCAGTCCATCACAGGGCAAACACAATGAGGCAGACAGTCACACACACTCTCACTCTCATGGGACATTTAGTCACCAGACCTCAAATGTATGTGGGAGAAAACAATGATAAACCCCCACACAGAGAAAGGCCCTCGAGTATGGACTAAAACTATGGATTTTCTTGCCGTGTGGTGAGACTGTTAACCACCGACTTTCTTCAGCTAAAATAAGTCAATATATACAATCTTTCTTGCTGGATTATTAATTCCTGATTGAAAATCGTGTCCCTCAATGATTCAACCAACATGCTGATGTTCGCCTTTATGTTAAATTCTTCTTTAGTATTTCTACATAGGCGGACATTTTCAGCACCTTTTTTAGTAGTAGACCATCGTTTTATTATTATTATTTTTTCCCCCCAAAAAAGCAGTTAGGTAGTAGTTGGGCTGAGGTGAACTAAAGCTCTTCAGGGCCCATTTACACAACGTTTTCCAGTGAAATCACAAAGCTTTTGTTGCATTTTAGGACTGCATTTACACAACAATGGTGCTCAGAGCCAATGAAAAACAAAACCTCTTGAAAACTGCTCCCAAGGTGGAACTTTTTGACTCCATCATTGTGGAAACGGGGGAAAATACATTTCTGAAACATTGCTTCTGCACGTGTACCACACGTTTGTAGCAAATAGTTCTTCTCCACACGTGCGAGGAGATGGACAACAACAATAACAACAATGGCAGCCTCCACAGTGTCATGACTCCAAGTCCAAATTCTCCTGAGACTTGGTAGTTCTATAGTTGAGAGTCACTGTAATAACAACCTAACTTGGTCGTCCGTTCATGGACGTCTGCGTGGTCGCTGTCGTTAACATCGAAAGCTCATTTGTTCTGTGTGCACGTGTGTGTTTTCATTACAAAAACAAAAAAAAAGCACCCACATAATAATACATAATTTCTGACGTTTCCATGTAAACAGACATCGTTTTCAAAACTTTGCTGTTTAAATGAAAAACTTATCTGAAGCAAAAATGCAAAAATTATGCCTTTTACTTCAAACAGGCCTTAAAGACCTGTGCTGTGACTTAATCAACACAATTACTATATTAACCAAGTACAATAGTATGAATAGTCACATTATCAATGATTTGTATCATACTGTACCTCCACACCTGTTGTTTGTCACAAACTAAAAATATAATAAACTTCAGTGAGATATGATTACTTTAACTGTGTGAAGGCCTCATTCTTCAAGAGAAGTGAATACACAGGACGCAAAGCGGGTCCTCATCCAAGATGGCGGCCACATCTGTTCCAGTAGACTGTGGCAAATACCGAGGTTTCTACTTACATATGGAATAGTTGGATTTTTCTCTGTAACGGCACCTGAAAACAACTATTTGGTGCTATAGAACTATAATTGAAATTGAAATATGTCAATGACAACAACCCCGAGTGGATAACAGCTAGGATCAGTAGCAGACCAACATGTGTTGATGTGATACATGAAGCAAACAAAAGTACTTTGCTCGGCCAGGTCGATAGAAGGATTCAGTTTAAAAAATGTTTTAATAAAAGCATCATTGTGTGTAAAATCTGCATCAAGGAACTTGTTATAAACTCAAAGCTAAAACTATCCCAGAGCTAACGTTACGGTTTTATATTTAAATGGTAAATTAACTTCACTTTTATTGCACATTTTCACTGCTCAAGAATTCTCCCAGCATTTTGTCAGTCACATTCGCCCATTCACACTCACAACAACAACAGTGGCCATTACATAACATTAGAATTTTAAAACCTCTATTTATCTAAAACAATCAGTTTGGATTCAAAAATTATGGATACAATCAATCACGATTGGTCAAATATTTTATTGCAACTGTAAATCAAGCCATTAAATTTAGCAAATTGCACCTTTTTTTAGAATCCTCTTTTTATCTGGTTTGCCTTTTTTGGGATTTTCATTTTTGTCTTTTTTTTTTAAAAAAACACATAATTTTTTATTTGAACATTTTTGTAGTTTGTGTAACTTTGACCTTAAGTATAAATGGCAAAGATATATTAACTCGATATAAACTGACGTAAAGAGCCATATAAATAAGTTTTTACCAACAATGAAAACAACTCACCCCTGACAGATTTGTCACTGTCACTTAGTATGACGTTGTCTGGGGGAAACTTTTTGACCTGTTACCTACCAGGCCTGCAGCATAGCTATGAGGAACTCCACCTTAATGAACTCCTCTGACTGTCTGGAGCGTGGGACGCATTAGAGAAATACCAACGAGGAAAGCAAACTTAGAGAGGTAATCTCCCCTCCTGAACCTGTCTGCTGCTTTTTTGGTTACACTTGCAAACAAACGTTGTGTGTGAAAAGGGAAAAACTCAACCCCTCGGGAGGGGAAGACAACCCAGACAATGATTGGCAGCAGCTTAACAAAGCACCTGTCTGACAAAGACAGATCACACACAAACATGCAAACAAACACCAGAACCTGCCCTATTCTTATGCCTCCACAAATGAGGCGGAACGGGAAACAGTCCTGAACTCACTGCTGCCCGTCCAAATTGGCGTGAGAGGAGAAAAGGCGAGAAAGCAGCATAACAGCGCAACAAAATGAGTGTGGGACATTATACGGAGGCAAACAGCAAGCGTTGCTGGAGGAGGAGGAAGAGGAGGAGGAGGAGGAGGAGGAGGAGGAGGAGGAGGAGAGCATGTGGTGACATCAGCCCCAAAGCCCAGAGATGGGGCTTGTTAGCAGGAAGCTCTATTAGGTTGGCCCCCTTGCCCTCTCCTCCATTCTCCTTTGTCCTCCTCACCTCTCCCTGCAGACTTAAATTGGCCTCCACAACTCCACCTGGCTCCCCTCCCAACCTGCACTGCTCATGTATATGCAACTCAAATCCCCTCTAGACACGGGCAGATAGGCAGGCCAGGCGGAGCGCCAGGTTCACCTAAGAAAAAGCAATTTGTTACGATAGACCGTTTGGGTCAAGTACCCTGCGTGTTCCCCCTCAATTGTTTTAATCAGACCAAGGTAGCAGGAGAGAAAGGGCTCGGAGGCACCTAAAGGCACCTTTCCTCTCGGCTATTATCGTCTGCCGGCTGAATTGGGGATGTGGCTGTTAAGAGAAACAGACATGACAGCCCATCTCTGAGACAAGTCAATTAAAGTGGCGCGAAACTTTTTTAAGGGTGAAAGACGCATATAGACATATATGTTTTCGTGGAAATTAAAGGACAAGTTTGACAAACCGACACACGGAGGTGACTGCCAGGAGGAAGGAAACGCTTGTTAAATGGAGACTTTGACATTTGTTATTGGAGTTGTTCAACCAGACAATTTATCAACAGCAGAGTAAAGTTTTTTCCCCAACGCTTCCTTTAAAGACCTCATAGAGAGTTCTGACAATTTACAGCATTTTGACAAAGGTAAATTGGCACATTGACCAATATGACATACAGTATATACTGTATATATACATGCCCTCAAGCTTCCCCTGGAAGCATTTCAATTTGCAGTTCCAGCAAGTGCCCTCTTTTATTTATGTGTTTTTTTAGATTTAGTTTATAGTGTATAAATGAATATGTTCTTTGTAGAAACTAAAATGTGCTTCAAAGAAATCCAGAGTTTTTTTTTTTATTTTTTTCAAATAAATACCAATCTTGTAGGAAGTTGTTGTTCATTGCTTTCAAAATAACAAAGCAGTTCAGTAAAAACTCAATTTTCCAACCTTAACTGTCTGTATTTATTTTGGTTGAATAGTGCTCCGTGTTGGCCATCATACGGTATTCTTATTGGAAACATTTGACTTCTCATGTTTTCAAAGTTTTCAAATCAATGAAGTGAACAGTATCCACCAGCAGTTGCATCAGTAACTCAAAAGCAGTGTTAAACTGTTGGTTTGGTTTCCTGGTGCAGGATTCTGCAGCATGTAGCCAACAGAAGACGGTACAACGTGGTCCTAAAGAGATGGACATGGTCAATCTCCAGGTTGTCTGTGGTGTTTAAACAGCTCAATTGATGCTAACGGCCCCAAATTCTCTCAAGAAAACATTCCGCACAGCATTACACCACCCCCACCAGGCTGAATCCTTCATACAAAGCAGGATGGATCCATACTCTCACGTTGATTACATCAAATTCTAACCGTCCCATCGAGATGCTGCAACAGAAAACGAGACTCGTCAGACCAGGCAACGTTTTTTCCATGTCATCTATTGTCCAGTTTTGCTGAGGCTGTGTTGACTGGGGCACTCCGTTTACTATGCGATGGGCAGATTGACTCTTTACATTAACCAACACATGAACAGAAATGCCCAAGTGGCTGGTTACACAGCGAGAACATTCAAACATTCACAGGGAATACACCAAACCTGGATTAAAACCAGGGTGGATTAAAACCAGGACGCTACACTAGACCAAAGAACATTAACAGAACTCATGCTGGACATCTATTGTGGCATATATTTTGTGACATAACTTCTACTTTTTTACCATGTTCTGTCAATGTAATGGATTTCTTAATTTTGCAAAACAATTAAAACCTTCTGCAAAGACACAGGACTTCTGGAACCCGTCATTCTATATGGTTGGTAAGTTTAAATCTCTTAAATCTGCATCAGGGTGAATTTCAGAGTTTTTGCATAAAGGCTCAGGCTGCTGTAGCAGTTGCTCACATTCAAATCGGAAGAAATTACATGCAAAGGAGATTAGATATGAGTTGTAATGTATCTTATGTGTTTTAATGCATTTCCAAGTTGTAAATCATTCTAAATCAGGAGTGTCAAACATAAGGCTTGCGGGCCAAAAGCAGCCCGCAAGACGCTCTTATCCAAGTAAATGGTAAAAATGTCAAAGAAATCATTGATATTTTAATATAAATTTCTTAAGAGTAACGGACACGACACAACATTGAGTCATTTTCTGGACATTTCACTGTAGTTTGCACCAGAAAGGATTGTTGAAATTGGATTTATGTTGAGATTGTTGTGATTTTCAATAATAATAGTTTAATATTATATATAATAAAGACATTTTCATCAGGTATACTCTGTGCCACAACAAAGAAAAACTTTAAAGTTCAAATTTTAATAGTTATTATGGCTTTTCAAATAAACATTTTTAGCATATGTGTATTGCATTGTGGCTGCTTATGACTTGTTGTTTTTGTTGTGTCTATATTGATATGGACAATATTTAAAATGTTTCTTACGTGGCATCAAGCTCAGTGAACACTGTGAAATCTGAAATCTGTTTTTGATATAAAAGTGTTCCTCTGTAAAAACCGGTCGCTCTTCTTTTTTAGATTTAAAACATTTTAGAGGAAGAGAAGCAGACAGGTGGGAATGTGACTCACTGCTACAAAGTGCTCGATGACTTGTATGTATTGTATTTTCAGGAAGGGAGGAACAGGCAGTGACTGGAATAAAAGCACTAAATTGTGAAAGACTGTTTGTGGAGAGAAAAAGGAACATAACTACCACCACCTGTACAGGTTATATTTGGTATCTGTCCTGCAGGTTGGATTTCGGGTGTTTAAGCGCCTCTGATTAGCAGCCAAACTGGAAGCTCCGGATGTTTGTGACAGTTCAGTCTCAGAACAAAGCCATTTGTGTCTGTTCATTTGTTTTAGTTTCGTCTTGATTTAGGTAAAAAAGAGGGTCAATCACGGAAGAGGAAATGCTACGAGATGACACTGATTAACCAAGGGCCATGTCAAACATTCAACTTCTTGAAAAGTTTCAACATTTAGTCTGTAAAATCTGTGTGAAGTCCACCTGCTGTAAGCTGTCACACGTGAATGTTTTTAATATCTCTTTGGCCTCAAGACGGCAGTACAGCCAACTGACAGACTCCATGTGTATAGATCACAGAGAAATATTTGGACAATTACCGTGTGGTTTGACGGCAACGAATGTTTAATAACAGCATGTGAATCACCCATGAAATAGTGAAATCTTTGTGTTGCTGCTTGACTGCTTCAACATGTATCTTCTACATCACTTTATCCGAGGGCCGGAAGATGGAGCAGATTCCTGCACACTATAGCGAAAACACAAGTAGAGTAGAGTACACAGTCATATCCGCTCACCGAAAAACACCTAAGGGCAATTCAGAGTCACCAAGTAGCCTCAGACATTGTTTGACTGGAAGAGGAAAGTGAAGAACCAAAAGCCAGACTTGAACTGGACATATTCACAGTAACTGAGTTTACATGGTCACTTTCTGTCAATCTGACAGAATTTTTCCTTATGAGCGGTCCCGATTACATGAACACTGTATAACTTGATGACATTGATGGTGACCTTGGTCATTTTCATGTGCACACATGCAGCTTTACCTCGAGGCAACTTTACCTGACCAGACTACATTGATCTGGTTGCATTTCTTTGAACACCAAAGAAGCCTCCTGCTTCTTCAGAGTTCGACCAGGAAGTGATGAAAACTTTGTGTTTTTCACGTGATCTGGCAGCCGTTTGTATACCACCACCATCTTTTGTGCAATGAAACATCACACGTTGACGAAACATACGCGCGCAGCTCCGATGTCTGATCTGAATAGGGTTACGCCTCTCCCTCCAGTTGGTTAGGGTAGGGCCATTCGAATCAGACAGTTTACATGGTTTAATACGATTGCTTACAGTTCATATATCAGTAATCGCTGATACTGTGAGGTGAGACTGTCACCACACCACACTGTGGCCTGTCCTTAGGAAACAAATTCATGAAAATAAAAAACAATTTCAACATCACAAGAATACTTTGTTGCTCAACATAACCGTGAGATTAATAAGATAACAGATTTATCTTGTATCATTGCAAGATAATCTATTGCAGCAGACCTCTTTGACTTTACTGAAGCATCAGAAATGGAGTTCAGACCTTCCAAAACCAGCAAGTCACAATAAAAAGTAGTGGAAATATTTGGTATGAACGGCATGCAATTCAATAGACTGACCTGCATTAACTTTGGTTTTGGTTGCTAATGCGCTGCACTGTGCTGACAGAGGTATGACTCAGTCGAAAGGCAGACTGCCGCCACACACGCCTGAACCAAACAAAAGACCCATTAGGACAAGTACAAGTACAAGGTATAATATGACAAAGTGGGAAGATATTTGTGCTGACTTTAGACTGAACCAACTCTGCGCTCATATCAATGTGGATCATATTCAACGATGACAGATCAACGGATTCGCTCCAGTGTCACAATGACATGCACGTTTGTGTATAAAAGAAACGCGTCTCCGAACGTCCCGTGGATGAAAGTGAAAGTCTGAATTTAATCCCCTGATATGACATCGATTGGTGATATCAAGTGAACGCTTTTATATTATTAGCAGCACATTGTTGCAAAGCATATGACACGTCAGTCTAATGTTATTAAAGCTGATCGTAGACTCCATTATGATTGAGACCAGAGGGACTTTGGAGACACATGGACTCTGCTGATAAAGTGTGTTTTCACTGCATTTAGCAGTCTCAAGTACTTTCCCAATGTCAGCCATATTCACCCATTTACACACCAAGCTGCCATGCAAGGTGTTTGCACCCCATTGCAACAGTTACTTTATTGGTTGACTTCATTTGAATATGACTTGTTTTCTTGATGCAACACGTTTCCTTAGTTGCTACTTTGGTCGTAGATAAAAACCATTAGAGAGCTGCCGTCTCTGTCTTTCCTGATCCTCTGAAGAGGCTCACATTCTTCCAGTGTCACTGAGACATCATCCGATATGTTAAACTCAAATGATCTGCCTCCTTGAAAGAAGAAAAAGTTTTTAAGCTGCAAAAAGAAAAAAATTAAAGATCCTGTTCTCCCAATTGTGTGAGAACAACACGGTGTTAGATCACATAAGTAATGACATCTGAAACACATTTTTATGAGAGTCTCTCTCTGTCGGTCTGATGAAGAACACATGACGTCTCCTCAGCTGTCGGGTCCATGTCACAACTGAAGCAGGTTAAACCTGTGGAGAAACCTGCAGGGCAGACTGTGTATGAAACGATAAAAAGACTTCATTTCAGAAGCTTAATGCCTGAATATTGCAAGGGATGACACGTAACAGGCTCTTATGGTTTCATTTACCTGCATGTTGAAATGATCTTTTAAATCACTCAGCACACCCTTATTTGCGGGCACTTCACAAAGTTGCTAGTTGCATATGTAAAAGACGTGTCAGGAAGTGCTTAAAACCATCCACTTATTCTGCACTCAGTCGAACAACATCCAAGATATGACAGTTAACAAAACTCAACAATAATCCAGTGTCATCATGAAAAGGATAAGGTCAGTTTAGTCACATTAGAAATCCATCCCTCTGTACACCCTCTAACCTTTTATATCCAAATAACAGTCTCTTGAACTTTTCTCTACAGAGACCAAACAGAAGGCCTGAACAGATCACCACTTTATCACTAACATGTAGAGAAAGACAGTCACCCACACAGGCACAGGGAGGAAATGCAAACTCCACCAGCAGCTTCGAACCAGGACTTGTTTTAGCTGTGAGATTACATTGCTAACCACAGTACTATTAGATTTTTTTTTTTCTCCAGCAGCAACCTCCTGAAATCTTAAGCATGACAGAATAACGAGGACGTGATCATGTGTTGTTGTACGAGACAAAACCTGATTACATGCAGAGTGTAACCGATGATCTGTAAGTGTAAATATTCTGTTACCTTGGGGAAGAGCACAAAACAATATTGTTAAAATACAAAACAAAGAGCCTTAATTCCAACTCACATTTCCAACATATCTCAGTATTTGATTGTATTTGACACAAGAATGAATGAATAAACCAATAAATAGACTTAGATAGAAGAGAATCATTTTTTGTTTTTCTTTTAAACAGACTGTATGTCATATACAAGCGCATGTTCATGTGCGTGCAACTAAAAATCTGTCGAGGTAAGTCTATTTACTATCATTAATATTAATAGTGACATTCACACTAGTTGAAGTGTCCATACATGCTTATACACATTTATCATTGAAGTGACGCCAAAGACACAAATTTTTCCGCATTTTTTTGCTGCTGTCTTTTTCCATCCACTGGGGCCAATCAACACACTTTCAATCGTTTCCTGCATCACATTCGTTTCCCTGCCACTGACCGTTCTCAGCTGTGTTCCACACAGGGACCATTGTCTTGCATCAGCATGATCAGTTTGCTGGTAATTGACATTGTCAAGCGAAAACAAGCATCCAGGTAAGCAGGCATACAGGAGAGCGGCTCTGCAGGACCAGGATGTATAAAACAACAAAAATGTAATCAATCATCTATGCCACTTAATTTTGTTCAAGCCAATACCAGCTCAGTGGGGGTGACGGCAGGGTTACCCTGTACTGGTCACCAGTCCATCAGAGAGTAAACACAGAGAGAAACTACACACTATACACACACACATTCTGTGGGTGGAAATCCATATGTTTCCATGGACAACATGCAAACTCCTCGTCCAGATTTGACCCCACGACCTTTTCACTCTCAGGAGAGAACGCTAATTAACCCGCCACCGTGCACAATACCTCACTGGTTTAAACTTTCTCTCACCTCAACCTCACACTGCTCTCCCGCCTCGTTAAATGAGAAAAGCAGCTCATTTGTGTCATTTACATGGAGGTGGGGCCTGGCAGATGTTGGGAAACCGTTGAACATCAGTCAAGCCTTACTGGTTACCTGCTTTTTGATCTTTAATTTCTGTCTGCAAGTACGATCACATCATATCGACAAAGCGTTTCCCTTTACAACAAAATGATCATGAGTCACTGGGGAGTGTAGTTCTTTCACACACACGCACACACACACACAGACACACACACACACACACACACGCACGCACACACGAACGCACGCACGCGCACACACACACACACACACACACAAAAAGTTCAAAGTCAAGTGCTGCAACATGCATGGTCACGCATGTTTCTATGTGTGTCTGTCAGTATGTTGAAAAAGCAAATCCAAATTGCAAATTTCTTTGTCGGACACAGATGTAAAATTTGTGTCCAAGTGTAACTGAACATTAAATCCACTGTGTGATCTAAAGTTGTTTTCCCACCTTCCTCCTGCAGCCGCTCACGTGTACACGCTTCTACGTACGCTCGGCTTCCCTGGGTGTGCTTTATGTGCATGCTCCTGTGACAGCGGTGACTGACAGGCCACCCCGCAGGCCCTTTATGTCATGCTGAGAAAGGAAACACAGACAGCAGAGAGACAGTGAAAAGGACTCGAGGGAAAATCTGCACAATGATAATTACACCGTCCTTCACCTCCACCACTTAACCTCAACACGATGTAAGATCAGAATCATTCCTGTCGCTCTGCAGGAAGCATTTTCTGTCGGGTAATGATGGCTAAGTACTAAATTATCACAGAGAAACTGAATCATGGGTTTAATAGAGCAGCAGAAATGGCCATGACAGTGCCTAGAAGTGTGTTGACCCATTTCCTCACATGTGGATCTGGATCGATCAACTTTATTTATTAAAAATCACCCTAAAAAGTAAAGAATTGTTTTTTTCTCCATTGATAAGAAAGTTAAGGAAATGAAGACACAGTGGATACGGGTCAAAGTTTAACTAAACTTCCACCTTTACACAAGACCCAACATTTAGATTTTTTTTTTCTTTGCACGTTTTAGGTCCCTCGACACACTCACAATCAATTACAGTCTCACCGTACAAGGTAAAAGTGAGCTTAACTTGTTTAACATCAACGTTACAAAACCTAGAAACATGTTAAAACCATTTCAACAGTTTTGACTTTGGATGCCTTTCAACATCCATTAACATTGTGGAGCATCTTACACAATCACTCCCCTGTTAATGCTGCCAGATCTGAGCAGAGTTGCGCCTTCCCAACTCTAAGTCAACCCTCATTACGCTCCTCTGACTTGTCCGGGCTATCACAATCCCTCATTACATCCTGGCAGCGTGTAGTTTACCACGTGCAGCTCACCGCAGGGATATAGATTCATGAAACATTCACCAGCATTGTACATTCACACCTTCTTTCCTAATAGAAGCACAATGAGGGTGTAAAATGTCCCCATAAATGTTTCAGAGTGGAAATTACCGAAGCCGTCTGTGAGGAAGATGTCTTTATTTAACTCGCAGGTAGTTCTTTGAAATAGGAAAAAAAAAAAACTAACAGATGAATTGTAACTTTCTTCATCCGTCTAAATCCTTGGTTTTTCTGCTACTCGCCAGAAACTGTGGAAACTTATTGAGGATAACTTCCCCCATTTTTATGGCATGACACCTTATCCAGTGTTTTGTACACCCGGAAAGGATCTAAACTGCTTTGCCGGCATCATTCAGCCAATATTTTGTTATAATATTTCCCCTAGGCTGATGCAGAAAGTCCAATTTAATCTGGCATTGACTCACCTCTGGGACTCAGTCCAGATTTCACAAAACATGGCTGCACTCTCTTGTCAATTTACAAACTATTAAGACAATCTTTTCAATATTGAGTTGCGGCCTATTCATAATCAGCTTCCAAATCTTCTCAGGACTTCAAAATCCTTCTGTAAACTCTCTGTTTTTGTTGTCTCCTTCCCTTTGTGCTGGCAGCGGATTTAACAGGTGAAATCAATAGGAAATGAGGGCTTTCACCTGGATTCAGGGAGTCTTTTGATTTCATGAGAACAGCATGTTTCTGAGCTCTCTATGTGGATACAACAAAATGAGCATTGTGTGTGTGGAGGAGCCGAGCTTTCTGGACGGTGAATGTGTGTGTGTGTGTGTGTGTGTGTGTGTGTGTGTGTGTGTGTGTGTGTGTGTGTGTGTGTGTGTGTGTGTGTGTGTGTGTGTGTGTGTGTGTGTGTGTGTGTGTGTGTGTGTGTGTGTGTGTGTGTGTGTGTGTGTGTGTGTGTGTGTGTGAAGAGTGTTTTGTTTTGACTAGGGCCGTGAGAGAATTGTTCCCTTGCCACTGAGGCAGTTCACGTGTGTTGATGGAGGCAGGTTAAGAGTGTCACTCTTGCATTGCACTCATGCCCTGCCTTAACTGTTATTACTAAAGCTATTCAGATGCTCCTCTGACATTTTGACACACCAATTGTGGCGAGACGAGAGGGAGAAACATAGTGTGTGCGTGCGTGCGTGTGTGCGTGTTTGTGTATGCGTGCGTGCGTGCGTGTGTACTGCACTGCTATTCCTTTGTGCTTGGTTACCTGAGTGACTGTGACGTGTCATTGCATGGTCTGTGTGTGGTTTGGGTGTTTCAGCATCCATCTTTGTTGATGCAACTCCATGACAGGCGAAACATTTCACTTGAGGCTGTGGCGTGGCTGTGCCGTGGCTGAGGGAAGCCTCCATTGTTTTTGGCGGAGCTCAGATTTACCTGCCATTCTTACGCACTGAACTCGTACTAAATTGTCTGGGAAGTTATTACAGCCCAGAGTTGTGTTGTTGTTGTCGTTATTAAACCTCAGATGAGCTCCGCTGATGCAAACGAGAACCAACAGGACCAGTTTGATGTTGCACCGGTTTTAATGAAACTCTGCTTATTCTGTCGTAGTCCTCTTGGTGAACGTTAGAAAAACACAGCAAATCTCAGGCCAGCTCATCTCCCACTGAGAGAACCTGAATTAAAATAACATTACTCTCAGTTGTCCTGTTTGATTGTTGATCTTTAACAAATCCACTCTTGAAATTACTTACGTTCTATAAGCCTCAAAGTGTTCAAGAGTGCCGGCAGTGACCTTATGAAGCGTAAATACTCGTGGTACAGCCGAACATGAAAGCATTTTTGTCGGATGATGAATGGAAAAACTAAACTTTAAATTTGAAGCATGCCCTGACAGTGTAAAGGTTGCACTTTTACCTAAATTTGAAAGAAGAAAATGAAGATTACTGCCTAGTGTTTTCCAAAAAGGAACCTTGCATAAATGTGATCCCAGATGAACACGGCGGATGTTCCTCTGGGAGTCCATCACTGCAAAGTGCAACCAATGGAAATGAAAGAGAAAAAATGAGGCAAAGATCAAAGCGATGTGTTGTAGATTCCCAGAGATGTACAATGCTAGAAAATGTCTATTTCCTCTATTTTTTCCATCCTAGAACAATGCCTCGATTCTTGTTTTGTTTGTTTTGTGTATTTACCTCATGAAAGTGGCATAATATGATGACGTACTGGATCAAGTTGTTAATCTTTGGTGCTGGTCTTCACCGAATGAGACTGTACTGTAAGGGCCTCTACATAATGTAAACTATATGCTTGATGTCTGATTATTTTTAAAGTTCTGTTTGACAGTCACATGACGGGCGTGTGTTGATGAGAAATCAGTTGCGTGTGTTTCCTGGCGTACACTTACTAGTGTAGCCTGAGCGCATAACAAGTCACAGGGTGTCATTTCAAAGAAAAGTTTACAGAGAAAAATGAGCCTAAGTCACTATTTTCCTCAAATCGCCTCTTAATTCACCATCCTGTCTTCAACGGGATGATTCTCACAATTTGAGGTAAGACCGTTTGAGACGTTTCACATTGGTGATTGCAATAATGGTACCGTCGAAACCTATATTTTCAAAAAGCTCGCAGACACGATGAGAAGGTATGAAAGTGAAACACTGGCATCATTACTGCACTTTTTAGGTATTCAGATTTTGCAGAACATCATTATCTTAATGGCACCGCATAATAAAAAAATGAATCACAACAATCTGGGCTAAACAATAATCATTCTTTAAGCTGTTCCAATCTGAACAGTTAACTTTAATCACATTGTTGGCTCATCCGGCGATTGATCTAAAAATCCATCATCTAATTACAAACTAAAAAGCAGCTCAGTATTGGCACAGTTGCATTTAGGGAAACAGTGTTAATATATCGTCTTAGGCACTTCTAAGGGTGGGTCATATTTACTATACTGCCATAATACCCTATCATCAATTCCCTTTGTACTGGTGGATTGTGGAGGCTCACGGGATTATAACAGTCAGTATCAGTGAGGCACGTTTACAGGTGTAAGCTCAGACTTTTGTCTGCATTTTGTGTGTGAAGCCTCTGTGAAGGCTCCTAAGACAGTGGAGCTGTGTGTTCTCTGCTGCCGCTGCCTTAAACACACAGCCAGGACCTCAAGCCGAGCAGTGAGGGAACCAAAATGACCGGTTATCTCCCCAGAGGGGGTTAGCAGGATTTGACAGGGACACGGATGTAAACTCTCTCTTCCGCAGCGCACTCTGTCACCGTCCTGTGGCAAATTGGCAATGCAGTTTTTTCAGACAGAAATTCAAAGACGTAGCCTTTCAGGTCTGGGGGCAGATCTGGGCACACAGGTTTGTAAACAGAGGCCGAATCTGAAGCGGCGGAGAGACAGGATTATATCTGTGCCGCCTCAAATCCAGCCAATCCCCACCTTAACCCACACATCTCCCCCTCGCCGTATCTGCTTCCACCTCACTCACATGTGATGACCAGGGTGGCTCCTAACGGACTAAATGAGGGCCACTTAGGTGTCGGCATTAGGCTTAGATAGCAGAGTGACAGGGTGAGGACTTACAGTAAGTCCTTGGTAAGTCTTCGCTCTCTCACTGTCTCTCTTTCTCTCTCTCTCTCTCTCTCTCTCTCTCTCTCTCTCTCTCTCTCTCTCTCTCTCTTTGTTTGCTTTTTGCGAGACTTCCAGTCATTTCCCACAATTCATGTCTCTTTGTTTCGTGCTATTTTTTATGCACTCGTCCATATTTATTCTTACCCCCTTCGTTTATCCTCCCTCGCGTCCATAGGGCTCACACGGGGTCAGTGTTCAATGACTTCAGTCTCCATCTCTGAATAATTCAGGACTTTAAACCTAAAACGCTGTCAAAACAATGGGATTGTTGCCACACCTGTATCCCTCCACAGATTTACTTTACAATCATTCTGTCACAACATACTTGAGTTTGATCTGAAATAAGAAGAGGGAGTAGAGGAAACTTTTCCAGCAGATTCACTTTAACCGCGATCGGGTTCAGTCTCGATCTTGAATGTGTGGGTTCAAATCCAGACGGTGGAGGGATCGAAGGGCTGCCAGCAGCAAGGACTTGCTGTCGAGACTAATGTGAACGAGAGCACCCCAATAGAAACTACTACAAAAAACATTTGCAAGAATAAATATAGCCATTTTTACAAGTGAAGTTGCGTTTTCAACAATAAGACAATAAACTATCTTTACTACCTCCAAACAGTAACTAGAGGTTTATATATTTTGTGGGTGTTTTTGAGCGGAAAACATCATTTGGGGTTTTGAAAGGAAGTTTGCATGTTCTCACTACACCTGTGAAGGGTCACTCCCGGTACTATGACTTCCCCCCAAAGTCCTAGGAGTTCTGGGTCTAAGTCGGCCATACGTGTGCAAGAGGGCGGCTGTGGCTCGGTTGGTAGAGTGGTCGTCTCCCAGTCGGAGGGTTGCACGTTTGATACCTGTCTCTGCAAGTCATGTTGACGCGTCCTTGAGCAAGACACTGAGTGCATGGCATGTCGACTGCCTCCATGGGAGTGTATAACCTAGTAGTGTATAACAAAGCTATAGACGTGAAATTACCATTTACAAACCGTGTATTTGCACGTTTGTATCTCTGTGTTAGCCCCATGGATGATCTAAAACAGGCCCCAATCCGGCCTGACAAACCACCAAGTAAATTCAAAATATATGAAAGAAAACAAATTTCTTAAGATTAGCAGACACGAAACAACACTAACATCTGAGCTGAGATGTGGGTGATGCTGCCATGAAAGCAAGCGAATGAAAATACTGAATTTTTCATCACGTATACTCTGCGCCACAATACAGAAAAACTTTTACGTTTAAATGTAAAGGTTATTATGGCATTGTTTTACCGGTCCAGTAGGCTGAATGTGATGGTATAGAGGATGAATGAACATGTGCACAACTTTAATGAAATTTTATGTTTTCTGCATAAAATTAAAAAAAAAAGAGTCTCAAAACTGTGAGAAGCAGCAATCTGGAGCTAGTCCAATTCGTTCACGAAGATTCCATCAACTTTCTTAAGAGTTGGATTCTCAGGTCTTGATCGCATAAAATCTTGTTTAGATGCATTATAAATGTAATTTATGTTGTAGAGTCATCTTCATAATTTCTGTTTTTATTAGAGTATCAGAGTGGCACAGGGTTATCTGCTGGCAACAAATGCTGACATTTCTCCTTAATAACATGCAATTTTCTCTTTAGGAGACGAAAGCAAGATCAAGTCACACACTCATGGTTCTCAAAAGCCTCTGCAGTGTAACATCAAAAGAAAGCAAGAAGTCAGAGGGAATGGCAGAGCTAATGATACCGGTATGTAATCACTTTTAATTATATGTGTGGCAGGAAACGACTGTCTTGGGGCAACAATCTCCCGCAGTCCAAAAACTGCCAGCATTGGCACAGGAAATCAAAGTAAAACCTGCGCATGACGTCGAGGTTGGGAAAACAGGTTTAGAGTTATCATTCCTCAATGGCCCATAAATACAGTGCAACTGAAAAGGCCCGGATCACCTGTAAGATTCTGACAAAGGTAATTTGAGGTGTCATGTGAGAGAAAGAACCTCTTTCTAATTTTTGTAAGCTGTGAAGAAAACAAAGCTTTTATTCTCCTACCCATCTAATGTCAGCTCTTTAACTCCTCAAAACCGCCACGACTATTAAGCTTTTATTCTCCTCGCCGAGCCAGACCTGTTGCAAAACCGCATGTTGGGTTCTGATGTTGAGATTGACGGGTGCAACCTAACGCATGCTGCACACACATCTCTCCCAGGCCTGTATTTTACAAGCTTAATACCAAATGGCTCATCGAAACTCTGCAGAATGGGTGCGGACAGGCCCTGGAGTCCCGTTTATGGGTCACCAGGAGGAACAAAAACACTCGTCTTTCTCTATCAAGTGGATTTCATACCAAATGGTTTAGAATTATTTGATAATCATTATTTCCTTACCTGTATGTCGAACACTCATGAAGCCTCATGATAACCTCACTGAACCAGGGCTCACACAGGGAGAACATGCAACCTCCACACAGCAAAGCCAACCAAACCTGGACTAAACTCAATGTGAGGAGAGAATGAAGAGCTCAAAATTGTAACTGTATCGGGATCATTTCACTACTGCCTCACACACACACACACACACACACACACACACACACACACACACACACACACACACACACACACACACACACACACACACACACACACACTGAGCCGTAAGCATCAACACACCCCGATGTGTTTCTCATCTCTGTGCATCAACACGTTCCTTTGTCGCGATGAAACTAAAAGCTTGGAGGAATAAATCTAATGAAATGGGAAAAGGACAATTCATGTACCTTTTTTCAACTTGGGTGGAATTTTGTGATTCTGCTGAGGTCCTAGAGTGCCAAGACCAGCTGTGATGTCTTCATTTATCTTCCTGATCTCTCCGGCTCCTCTCGGGCCTCCGCTACCGTTAGGTTGAACTTAAAACACCAAATGTCTAATTTAAGACCCAGCTTATGGAAATTGGACTTAATACACTGCTTGCCCTTTCTGTCTCTCGGTATGGGGGACAAAGAGAGTTTGAGAAAATAACTCAACATTAAAGGATTGACTGATGTCACGGCTGAGAAATGTGTTGCTGATGCATGCGTTGTGTTCGCAAACAGTAAAAGGATGCATGTGAAAGTGTCCCAATATGAGGACGGGAGGGCATATGATCTGGAATTACATTTCTTCCAATGGATTTGAAGTGCTGTTGATGTTCTGGCAAGGTTTGCACGTTCTACCTGTGCCTGTGTGGCTTTATCTGGCTTTGTTTGGTTAACTGGTGAGTCTAAATTGGTTGTATGTGGGAACGTGTCCAGCAGGGACAAGCTCACCTCCACTCAGATGAAGCTTACAGGATGCCTGAATGGATAAACGATACACAGAAAGCTTGTTTCGTAGCTAACCACATTGTCTGCAGTGTGCACACGTAGACAAAAGCAGTTGTCAGAGCTGACAAAACAGCTCTTGTAATACTTTAATCCGCCATTTAGCCTTGATGGAGAGTGGATAAAAACTCAATTAATGTTTCATGCCCCACTCGAATGTCATTGTAACAAGATATAAGATGACACCTAAGTTTTTAGCTGGGTATAAACACATAATGTGATATCTTGCAGTGTCAGAGCTGTGATGAAGGAAAGAATGTCATATAATTGCTGGTTTTCTGAAGAGTTCATGGGGACTGACTCCAGAAGACAGATCAATGCTATAACACACTGAGCAGCAGTTGCTCTGTGAGTTTCTCTACAGTACATGTCAAGAAGAATTCATCATGTGTTGCAAAAACTCTCTCTAGGTTTAAGAATTAGTGATCGCTGTTTGAAAGAGCTAAACTAAGAGTTCATTTTAAAAGGAGAAAAGATGCACAATAACAGCAAGATTTCTATTATAAATTCCTTTTTATGTTAAGTCTGCATGTTCTCCCTGTGCATGGTTTTCTCAGTTTTCCTTCCACCGTGCAGAAGTAGGCATTTGAAGTTAATTACCTGGATTGATGGATGGATCGACTTTAAAAAGTAACCCTAGCCCTTTTTTAAAAAATTCTTTTTCATGGCTCATTTTGAGGAATAGCACACAGACTTCAAATATCACTGTAACTTGGATGACAATGATAACACACTTGATGTCCTCTGATTGATTGAGCAACTCAATCCAAGCTTGGAACAAAAGAAAAATAGCGTGAAGCACAGAAAAATAGTCCCAGAAACCCGGAGGTATGTGGCTGAAAGAAATAAAGAGAAATTAGAAGTTGTAACTTTCATCCATCACTCAGCTCTGTGCTCATCTGATTGGCTGCAGAGTTTTCCAGGGTTAGAAATTGCACTTGGTGACACATAGAAATACACTGGAAGTAACCTGGAACATTTCTGTACCATCGAGCTCAGTGAAACAAGAAATCTTTCAGGTACAAAATCTAGTTTTTCATACGTGGATTATTTATTTTTTTTGCTGTTGTATAAGATTGTACACGCATACATCTGTGCATACTGAAAATTATATTTGTAAATCTATGCATGTATCATAAAGATTTGGAAATCCTTCTGGAGGCATTCATTGTTTTGGTATGAAAGAGAAAACAGCTGATTCACCAATCAAATAAAATAAAAAATCTGTGGATGTCTTGTATTAGTGTCTTTATTACTTCCTATGTGAAATCTTCATTTATGATGCAAAATTTGAGCTCTGCACATTTTATTAATTCATGTTTTCTGCTGAGCCGAGCGATCCGCCTGAACACCACAGGCCAGTTATGCAGAGGGCGATGTCTTGTATACACAGGAAACTGGTACAGGCAAATGCCTTGTTTTGCATTCGATCACCATAACGGAACATATGCGCCACGCCAATGGTCTTTCTCATCCACTCTCTGCATTTGAATAAAAATACACCTTGACGCTTCAAGAACAAAAGGGAGAGGGGAGAAAAAAGAGCCCTGAAACGTAAACTCGTCTCTCCTTGATATCCCGGCCAATTTATTCAGCCTGTCTGTCAGCGCTGCCATCCATCTGTAACATGAAGACAATGATGAAGTTGTTTCTCATTTGGCAGCTGTGGCCTCTTGTCAGGAGCTAACCAGTTCCTTTGCATGCGATGCGGATGTGCCAGCATACCTTTTAAAGCAGGCCAGTCTTCATATTAAGCTGGTCGAGCTGGTTGAAAACAATCAGTAGCAGAGGCGTATGTGGAGGTGGAGGGATCCAGAAAGGAGGGGTGAACATGAATTAATCAGACCGTGCATGTGAATGCTGTTGACATCTGCATACGCCGATGCAATCAGACCAAGCCGAGGCAAGACGGGCAGGTGGAAAACTTGGAATGAATGCCACTGGAAGTGCCGAACGTCGGGCGCACCTCCTGAGACAGGAAAAAATAGCATTCAGGTGACACATCCTGTGTGTTTAAAAAACATCAGTAAATGCTTGAAAAGCTGACAATGGAGCGGCAATTCATTACAGCAAATGTTGAATACGCCCAGATGAGGACAAAGCGCACACCTACTGTAGAAATGTGACTGAGTGCAACCACCACATCCGCGCAGACCGCAGCCTTTCAGACCACAACGGCAGTGAAAAGGATGTCAGTCAGCGTCTGACAGCAGAAAGTGTCCCGCTCCCGTAGCCTTTCTTTAACCCCGCTTCAGCATTTAGAAAATGCAAACACATGTTGTTCAGATCTGCTGCGTGCCGACGTTTTGTGTTGATATTTTCTCATTTGTGCACGTCACATGAATGAAAACCGCAACTGTACGCAGCAGACTGCGGAGCAGCTGGCCGGTCAGGCTTTGCTCAAAGGCACCTTCATGCTGTTTACAAAAAGAAGGAGAAAGATTTACACTTTTCTACACGCGCTGGAGCCTCCGATCTTCAAACCACAGTCAGAATGTGCCTGGTCCTCCAGCTGCTCTGATGGAACAACGCAGAGGTATCAAACATGACACCTTCTCGCATATACAAGTGAACGATTCATTCGTCACGAGATGAGACGACCCAGCCTCTGACACTTGAAGCAGTGATGGATGGACTCAGAACAACTGACAAAGCCGAGGACGATACTTTAGTGGAGGCTCTTTTGTCAACCGGAGGAGGCGTTTGACTGGATGAGGGAAGGAGACACCAAAGTGGACAACTCGACTCCCCTAAGCAAACTCCACCAGAGTGTGTAGTTCAGATTACACAGATACTTAAAACGCACTGCAGACGATGAACGCAACAAATACAAGAGCAAATAAGTTCTTACTGCCCATATGTCCATGCACGCAGAGACAGGAGAGCGTAGACACATAAATCATGTGCGCTGACATCATAATCTTCTTGAATGCAGAGTGAAGCCTTCAAAAGAGCACGATGACGGGCCGTCTATTCTTATTTGGATCCTGAGAACAAAGATTTGTGGGTAAATTAAGGACTTTGGGATCTATTATCGGGCAGGAGTGAAATCTGAGTCTGAATGACGGAAGAGTTCAATGGAGCTACTGGTGCAGGAGAATGAAATAAATTAATATTAGACCATATGCGCATGTGTTTTCAGTAAACCCTAAAAGAAGTCTACTGGTAAACACATGGAAAATCTGTATTTATCTTAGGCTCAGGAGGATATAACAAAATGGTCCAAACTTCAGTCCTGGCTTATATATTACTGGATGAACAACAGCTTCCTCGAGGCTGTTTGTGATAATGGCAATTTTTACAGCCGTTGATGCATAAGTATACTACATGATCCACACTATGGCTTCATGGATTGATCTATTGGGGTTTCTTCTTCTTCTTCTTTGCCACTGAGCATGAAACTTCTCTGGGTGTGTGGTGTGCTTAACTAATAGGTATCGTAAAATTATCCACAAAAAGCATGAAAAGAGACAGATTATGAGACAGATTTTGTTCACATATACCACTGTTGTGCTGGGCTGTCTCTGATAGATACATAAAATGCCTTTCATCAGAAAACAGATCATTTTTCATGTAACACCTCATGTATGTATGTTGCATATTTTTATCTGCACTTACAGTAACTTGAGTGACTGTGATTAAAAAAAGATCATGTTTGGTTACACTGTCGGTTTTAACTTCACATGGATCCTTCAATGATTAAGAATTGGCCCAAAATATGCATCAATACTCTACAAATAAAGCTTCAAATGTCAGTGCAAAAACAGCCTCACTCCCTTTCTGAAGAGATACACACTCTGTGAACACTGCTGCATTTATCTGCACACAAATCATAATGACTTTGTGACTTTGGCTGCAAGAAAATTATCAGATTAGAGCACTGAAGGATGAACTGGAGCTTCACCTGTGACCCTCAAATTCAGTGGCCAAGTTCACCGATACTGGGAGCAAATCCCTGCAGCCACTTTCTGTAACCAGCGGAGTCTAAAGGAGACGTTCAGCAATCAAATATAGGTTTAAAGTTCACGTGTCTGTGTACTGCGGGGCCAGATAGACAGACCTTTCACAAGGTCACAGATGAAAGAGCAGACCAGTTCCACAAACGAGATAGAAAGAAGGAAAAGACTGATTTATTGGCAACAACGTGGAGATGTGATGGATCTGGCCATCGAGGGAGCATTCCTCACTGAGCAGACGCGATAAAGAGGCAGAGAGAGAGAAACAAAAAGAGAACAGATGTGGCGAAGGGGTAGAGCGAGAAAGCAAGCAGGAGAGAGAGGGAGGAGAATCGGAGCTAACAACAAGCAAATGTGTCAAAGTGAGAAGAACAAGAAAGAGGATCATCAACACGATAAAGAAATACACACACATATATATATATATATAAGCAAAGAAACAGAGTAATGCTACAAAAAGGGCAAAGAAAAAGGATAAGAGGCTGATAACAGAGGGAAGACTGAGAAAACAGAGAAGGGATTACAAAAGGAAATGAGGAGAGGTCAGATGGAGTCGCTGAAGTGAGCGAAAGGAGAGACAGAGGGGGGAAAGGAAGATCCGAAAGAAAAAGTGAAGAGAAAGATAAAGGAGAGAGACGGGAGGGGAGGGGAGAAAAATCGGAGAAAACAGCTTCTTTTTTTTTTTTTTTTTAAGCCAGCCAGGAGGAGAGTGCCAGCTGTGTTTATCTGACCTTTGACCTCAAGGCCACTCCAATCTGCACACAACCCGAGTCCGACTAGCAGGCGTTCACAGACACACTCGCCTGCGTCTCGCCACGGCGTGGATTACTGCCGCACTGCTTCACCTGATTAGAACAGAGCAAAGGTTAGGGCCACCGAGCAGAGTTGGTGAGGAAAACACCTGGAGGAGCAGTAATCATCCCCAAACAGACCAACTGCAACATTTTTGTACGTCTTTCAAATCATGAAATATTTGAGATGTTTTGACATGAGATTAGGTCATCGGTTGTTTAGCCCTTTCCTTGTCGCACAGTGTGTACTGGCTGGCATCATAGAGGTGCAGTTTGCATGTTATCCCTGTGGAGGAGGTCAATAAGTGTCCATGTTCGGATGTACTCTCGTGACTTCTCTGTCCACATTGCTGATATTTACAGGGTTGAAAATGGGATTTACATTGAATTGTGCCACAGGTTATGCTTTGTTGACAGTGTGGTGGACTGAATTTGGCAAAAGTCCATAACCTCCCTATCTATCATTTTTTAAATTATTTTTTCACTGCCCAGTTGGAATTTTGACAATTTGTCTTGATTTTTCTGTGTGAACTCTCATGTCCTCCCACAGTCCAGAAACACATTCAATTGAGGTCAATTTGTAAGTTTAAATTACTTGTATGTGTGACTTTTTCTGTGTTTGGAACACATCGCCACCACTTAATGACGATCCGTGACTCAAACCAAGAAAAACCTTCCTTTCATTCATTCATTGGATTAAAAAAAAGGTGCAGTTTGCACTCGAGATAGATGGTTAAGTATCACAGTGTCTTAATACAACAGAAAAAAACAAGTTTAATGACGAACGATAATGTAAGATGTAAATAATCCCCCTTTTATTCCCAATCAGCTTCATTTTAATTAAAGCCAAAACTGTTCACTTATGCAACTTCAGCCTTTTTTCGTGCACAGAAATGAACTAAAATAACTCTGAATTGACATAAACCTCCAATTTTTTGATGACAACACCTCAATCCACAAAGCGTACAAAAACCAACTGTGGGTTTCTTCCACTGTGGTTGTCAATTCAGATGACAAGGGATAATCATCACCTAATGTTAAGTAGTCGGATTCAACGATGGATGGATGGATGGATGGATGGATGGATGGATGGATGGATGGATGGATGGATGGATGGATGGATGGATGGATGGATGGATGGATGGATGGATGGATGGATGGATGGATGGATGGATGGATGGATGCCAAAAAGGGCTGAGAGATCAAATTATATTGAAGAATCAAATATTACTAACTTGGAATTTTGTGGAAAAACAGACCAAAAAGCAAAAGCTAAAGAGATGAGGGATTCACAGAGAAATGTTTTAATAAGAATATTGTTTAACCCGAATGTCTTCCGAACTGAACAGGAATGCTCAATAAATGTAAATACTGCCTCCGTCTTGTAAACTAAAATGCTGTGATGATTCTTTTTTAGCTCAGTTTTTTCTCTCAATAGTTCTTTAGCTGTTTACAAGCTCATCTAGTAAAAGAATATGAATTATTCTATATTCTATGAATTCATTTGCTGCAGCCTCAAGGAAAATGTTATAGTTCTCTTAAGCTATTGAATGAATGGCAATGTTTGTATTCCAGACACATATATCACAACTTTGTCATTAAAAACATGTGTACATGCAGTATATACACAAATACAACACAGTCCATGTATTATCTCTACAGCTATAGTGTTTATAAACTCACTCATGTCACAAATGCCCACAAATAGTAATTATGTCTGAAAAGGAGGAAGCAAAGCTGGTTTGATCCTACTTCTTCTTCTATATCTCAATTACTATTTGATGTGTTCCTCAATCATATAAAGCCTGTTTGTGTCACTGACTACAAAGTTGTCTGTTGTTTCCGCGTTTGTCGGGGGAATTTAAAAAAACAACAGCTTATGGGCGACAGAGCAGTTTGACGCAGGAGGAAATTGAAGATGAAGTCACTGAAATTATTATTAGATAATGAGGCCCAACATCACCTCACACCAACAGGTACAACTCTACCAAACTTCTTTACATTCCTTTTGGAATATGTGTGCGGACACTGTCCATCTTGTTGTTGGGTCTGTCACTGTACTGTAAAGAGGGCTCGCTACAAGGAAATGTCTCTGCAGCAGCCTCAACCGATGGCTCATGTCTTGACTTTTAGCCCAAAAAACAATGGATCCTTTATTTTCCATAATGACAAAGACCAGCACAGTGTAAACCAGGCTAATGGGGATTTTTTTTTCTTCAGACTTCACAAAGCTCCCCTAATGCCAAATGAGCTCTTGTGCAATAGTTTATTCAGCCCGAGTATTAACTAACCTGAGTAAACCAACCTGAACATGAAAACTGTTTTACAGGTTGATGATTTCAGTTGTGAACATGATTTTATCTTTAGGTTTGAAGTCACAATATGCAGTGTATGAGCAAACTATTGATTGAATAAACAAGTTAGAGCCAAAAAAACGCTTTTTCTCTTTTGTTTACAGCTTCAACTGTATTATTAAGTTTCCAGGAGTCGGACCAACATGAGGTGGAAGAAAACCAGAAAGGGGGCTGTTTTTCTTGATTTTTGGAGCCAGAGGAGGAGAGCTGCTCCCTAATTCTGCAGCCCTGGCCTCTGGCAGTCGGCTCCTCTCGCAGACTAGACACACACAAACACACACTTAGAAAACAATGTGTAGGCCAGATCAAAGCCTGACAGCCTCCGCAGACCCCCACTGCAGACTGAACTTTGTCTTCGGTCCTCGGTGCCCGGCTCTCTTTTGTCCACAGTCGGGGATTTCTGAGTCGTTGCTTGACATCTCCTCCATACCCACATTTCTGAGGTGTCCTCCCAGGTTTCCTCTCCCTATTTCAGCCCTCCGTCCTTTCGTCTGTCCCTGTGAAATATGTTCTGCCGGATTCAGCTCCTTCCTCCTTCCTCCTTCCTCCTCAGCTCGCCTGTCCAGGAGAGCGAAGCAGAAGCAGCTGGCTTTACACAGGAGAGGATGTAGATGGAGGAAGAGATATGGGGCGTGGGAGACAGGAGAACACGGGAGACTGTGACAGTGGGTGAGAGAGGGACTGAGAGAAAACTACACATGCAGTAAATATGAAACTGTTATCACAGGAAGATTTAGATTTTGACAGAAGCTCAGCGTCTTCCTCAGTGTGCTACACCAGGCTCCAATGTTAAGGTTTAAGGAAGATGAAGAAATGTGTGCATCAGCGACATTGCAAAGCAAAAAGTAGAAGCCGGGATGTCAAAGTCATTTTAGTTCAGGGGCCACATGCAGCCCAATTCCATCTGGAGTAGGCCGGAATGGTTAAAAACTGCTATAATATACTTTAAACTTACACTTTAAAGTTTTTCTTGGTTGTGGTGCAGAGTATAAGTGATGAAAATGTTTCTGTAAAACCAAACGATTACTACTGAAAATGACTACAATCTCAACATAAAGCCGATTTTAATGATACTTTCTGGTGCAACATGCAGTGAAATGTCCAAAAGACTGTTGTATTATGTATATTTTTACAAACCCACCCTGACAAATGCTAATTTGCATTTCCGTGGCGAGGTTACGAGGTTACGAGGTTACGAGGTTACGAGGTTACGAGGTGGCGAGGTTGCGAGGTTGCGAGGTTGCGAGGTTGCGAGCTTTCATGTCAATGTCTCAGCTCCATCTCGGCCATGGCAGGCTGGTTTTGGCTCACGGGCCATATGTTTGACACCCCCAGTAAAAAAGCGTGGACCTCTTATAGAAACAAACCTGCCTGAAGCAAGTCGAAGATGAAGTATTCTAATATTTAAATACTTGTCCTCTTTAGGAGACTAGAGAAATATAAGCAAACATTACATGTTTAATTGGAATGTCTTTTCAAAACCAATCAACTAAGAATGGACCAATGGTATCTGACAGCAAATAACAGAAATAAACTTTTAAGTCCTGGAAGGTGCACCATGTGGCCTCCACGTGCATAAATGAGCCTTTGTCACAAATAACCCTCTTCTAGTGTCACTAATTTTCCTCTGTAGTACCAGTTCTGAGTAATGCAGGTTGGAATTTTCACGCTTGCCCATTTTTCTGATTCGAGAACATGATGCGCAGTATATCTCTCCAACTCACGTGCCATTTTATTTTTTGTTTAACTGTAATCTAAATGAAAGACGGAACCAACTGAGGCAGAAAACTTAAAGACGATGTCGAGGAAACAGCTATGGTCCCACATTTGGAAGAAATACTGCCAGTGAATATATTTACTTTTTCTGCATTTTCATCATTTCAGGAGTCTCAAAGCATTTTACATGATCACCATTGGGAGCAAGTTCTCTTAACTCTCGCCTAAAGACACTTTGGCACGTAAACAGTCGGAGATGGGGATCAAACTGTCAACCACACAATTGGAAGATTACCACTTGAGCCTCAGACAGCTCAGTGAGATGTGTATTCACATTTTTAAGGTGCGTTTTCGAGTATGACGTACATTACAACAAAGGCTACACGCAGAAGTACTGTAGCCTCTGGTCAAGTCTTAAATATTGGCAATTATTATACAGCTATGTTGTTATTGGTATTTTACAAGTTCAGGTATTGGGAAGGCTGTTTTATGCCTGTGGATGGACTGATGGAGAATAGCAGGGAGCAGAATGGGAATTTGATACCAAAACATTAACAAAATAGAACAAAAACTATTTAAATCAGCCTTTTCCAAGTGTCTTGTCATTGAGCGAGTTGTCAAACTTAGATATCAGGTTCAAACCCTATGCAATGATTTTAAACATTTTAAACAGACTTTACTTATATAACACATAATCACCATGGCGACACCACAACATAAATCCATAGCAGAAACTAAACAGATCCTTGATGTTTTCTGAGAGACTTCAGTCTGAATCAGTGAGAATCCACAAACACAACATGTGGCTGACATCAGCCTCACGGTTAACATTTGAAGAGCATCGTTTGGCCACTAACCAGTTCAAACTGGAACATCACGTTCAGATATATCCATATTTCAAGTAAACAGTGTCTCTATGGTTTGTTGCTACAAATGATCGGAGACTCTCTGCATGCATGAGTGAATTTCATTTTCTTTTTCTTTTTGTATTTGATTACTCTTGTCCTGGTCTTTGATTGAAACTGAATAACTTTAAGTTTGCGTTTCCAGTTTGTCTTGAGTTTGTGCACCAAGGTTGCCTCCAACGAGGAAAAAGAGGTTAAAATATGCATCATACTGACAGCAATACTTAAACAAGATAGAGATAAGTGTTCAATATGCAGCTTTTAGTTCAAGTGAGGCCAATTGTAGGCAGAAACCCATTTACTGCACTCTCCAAGTACATGAAAGTATACACTGTACATCTAGACAAATCTGATGAAAACGTACATCAGATCATGATTACATACAGAAAAGGAGCATTTAAACCTTCAAACATACAAACATCCTCCCCCCTCATCTTCCTCACAATGGTTAAGGCCATTTTCCTGTTTGCAGATCAGTGGAAGTGTGTCAGAGCGGCTGGGAAGATCCACTTTACATCGACTCTCCTAAACGAGTTCTCCTATTAACTGTAGATCATACTGTCAGTATACACATGGAACCAGTTTGTTTGATTAGAATTATGGTATGCTAATTAACAAAACTACATTTATGGTTGTTTTACATAATTACTTTGGATTTTAAAGACAGTAATGCCCATATTTCTAAAAACCTTCAAGACCACAATCGCCCATTTAAGGTGGTGTAATGGGTAATTCTCTCAACTTTAAGATTATCTCCCCTATACCTCTCAAAAATACACACATTTGAGACTAAATAGTAGCTCTAAGGATCAATTTACACAACATCGTTAAGTAAAAGTTGCAAACTTTTGTTGCCGTTTTGACCTTTGGTGTACATGATGACGTTGTCCGTGTACATCCGAGTACATCCCCAACAATGACAGTGCAGGATTTCAGAGTGTTTTGTGCGGCTCTGTCTCTTCAAATTAACAGCACTCCAACAAAGAAAAACAATTCTACTCTCATTCACCACACCATCATCTGGATCTGACACATTTCTCGCATTCACAAGCTACCGAGTCAGATTATACCACAAAGAAAGACAGATTAAAGAAGCTTGACTGTTTACATTGTATTGTTCTCGGTGTGATTGTATTACAGAAAACGCAGCACCGACTAGTGGCCCGGCATGCAAACTACAGCTTTGGATTTGGATGAATTCTTTATTCATTTCAAAGAAATATTGTAATTTCACCATAAACTAATTAAACTTCAAGGGTAAAGTCTCTCACATCTCAATTTCGATCATTTTGTGAATTCAAATGAAAACAGGATTTCCACTCTCGTCGCCAACAACAACAACCCCCACGTAGCCTGAAGAGAAAAAGCACCGCGTTTCATCATCATGAATTCCATGACATAAAAGACACAACGGCATCACCCACGCAGTCCCGAATGAAAGAAAAAGCCAAGATCTGGAGGATTACCACTGCAAACTCACCCCCACTCGTCTCAGATGGGAACACTTGGAGTCGACACAGGCACCTTTCACATCATTCAATCTCACATATACTTAACATATTAATTTGGCATTTGAGGATTAGTTTCCTAAATTACAGAGGCGACTGTTGATTTCGATGATCGATAGAGTGCTTTGGGTTTTAGCACACCCGCTGTGGGAATGACTCACTGCATTATGCTTCTCAGACTGAGACAAACAGAGATTACCGAGCTTATCTGCTGCCACACAGGTAGACGCTCTTTCAAACACACACTCACGGACTTTCGAGGACACACACTGGCAGAGGCAGACAGTGGCTAAAGCCTTAAGATACACACAATTAAGCACAAGCACCAAAAGCCTGAAAACAAATCCTGCACTGTTGCAATTACTGAAGTGCCGCCGACTTTTGACATTAAAGAAAAAAGAAAGGTAACTTTTTTTTTTTTTTTTTCCTCAGCCCTTGCGCCCATGGCGCCGCGGTGGTTGACGCGTACGGCGGCCGCACCTTCGGTGCTCCTGTGGCGCGGGGCGGGTAGCTGGACCTGCAGGTCCTCACTGGGCCGGGCAACGTGTCCTCGCCGAGGTGACGGTTTGTCATGAATGTTTATCCGATGAATCGCATGACGAAGCAGTTTCATTCAGCACACGTGATTGTGGAATGGTTGACCTCACCCGACGCTATCCATCTTTACAGTCTATCACATTAGTGTCTGTGTTCTTTTTCTCTTTTCACTTTTAATTGGTGGAGTCTCCTCGTTTCTGGTGGCCAGTGCACTTCCTTTTTCATTTCCACTAAAAACAACAATCAGTTTGTGTTTGCTTCTTGTCTTGTTGCGTCGTGTCTTTTACGTGTCCGTCCCCACTCACCCTATAATAATGTGTTATTTCCCACAATGGTTCTGTCTCGGTTCCATTTTTTACTCGGTTTCGTCACTCACCGAAATGATGATCACTCGTTGCTCTGAGATCTAATGATGAGATTTTAAACTGTAGCTTTAAGGAACAAATAAGAACTTAAATTCTCAGTTTTACTGATTACATTTTCACATTTTAGTTTTAAAGCCTATTTAAATCCTGCTGAAAAAAACAAAAAAAACCTCTGTGTCACGTCCAAGGACTCATCAATGAAAAGTAGTATCTCATAGTCCCATGATCGCCTTTACCAACATGTGGTTTTCAAGTTAAATATGCAGCTTGAGTAAGAGGATTCCACTTCAAATTTCAAAACTTGGATCACTAAAACGCTTTATTGAAATGATCTAGTTGCATATGAGAGGATATTACACAAGACCGAGTCAGAACAATGAAGTGTACGAACCACAGATGTCCCAACTTTTGTCATAAATTACTTTAGCAGTAGTATAATTAAAAACATTGACGTTCCAGATGTTTTGGTAATTTACAGACACAATGTATTTTTAGCTCATGAAATCTAAATTTAGGGACATCTTCCAATATTAAAAGCTTTATTCAAAGTTCTTACACAACAAAACTTGATTTTATTGCCCATTTTCCTTTTAACAAATTCAATAAACTCTTCAATTTAACTGAAATGCGTCCAAAACTACGTTGAATAGCTCTAATACTATTATATTAAATCCACATAAATGATGATCCGAACACTTAAGCAAACAGCCATCCTGCAGTTAGAGAGGAAATCATTATTAAAAAATGTTTATCTCTGTAATAAGGCAAGTAAAGCTAAAACATAGACGATTTTTTCTTTCTTTCTGGCAATACAACGTTAGATGTCATTTAAGTTCCACCACATTTATAAAAACAGGCGGTGAAGCCCGACGACATTATAATTCACATTTAATTCATTCTTTCACCGCTGAGTAATGTCTTGTTGGTTATGTCTTCATTCACAGCGGCCTTCCTGCTCTTATTGGAGAAGTGGGGTCACTCTGCTTCACCGACAAGATTTTTATGAGTCTGGATTTTAAATTGAGACTTTAAGTGTCCTGAGATTATGTCGGTGTTGGTTCAGTCTTAACTGCCTCCCAGACAATATACATTTTGAGTAAACAGAACTACCTGTTGACTACTTAAGATTATTTTTTTCCACCGTTCAGGTTATTCAGAGAAGCAGAATTTGGCTGATAACATTATAGATAAATTTCATCCGTGTGAGCCTCTCTCGGAGAGTTCTGTTATTCAGCTTATGATATGAGTCTATTGTCTGGAAATGAGACATAATTATTGAAACTTATTTTAGAAGTGCTTTAATGGCTTTTATGTGACAAAGTGGCAGAATGAGAGGAAAAAATAAAAGTCATATTAATGGTGATAAACATTGTGTCAAGTCTGAAATATATGTGAGTATGGAAATACTTTGAAGTTTTAAGAAACTGAAAATACACACAGATTATATTTAAATTTAAATGGTTGACTGTAAAATATACAAACTATGAGAAATGTAATTCTATCAGATTAAGAAAGAAAATTAACGAAGGCAATAACGAAAAAGGGTGTGTGTGTGTGTGTGTGTGTGTGTGTGTGTGTGTGTGTGTGTGTGTGTGTGTGTGTGTGTGTGTGTGTGTGTGTGTGTGTGTGTGTTTAATATGCTGTATAACTAAATGTTTAATCTACTGCAAATTAAAAAAAATGTTTACACTCATTGGCCACTTTTTCAGATAAAATTCTTATTCTTAAACTCTTAAATTCTGCCACTCTCTTGAATGTTTATGAAGTGGACAGAATATTAGAAACACTCACATATAATAGAGCCAAGCTAAGATTTGGTTGAAATAAAACTGAACAAAAACAATCATGGTGAATCAGTGGCAGACCTGTTGTGATGGATGATTCTGATTTCAGCCGCCTTTAAAGGCCCAGTCTTGATGATGGAAACACGACAAATTATTTACATTATTATTTCCCAAAATTGTTAAAGTTACACTGGAAGCAGGAAAATATTGGATTAAAAATAAAGGAAGTTTTCATAAGAAGACAGTGGATGGCTTCCTTTATCATGTGTTTCTACTAAAGAACAACAATTTCACAGCTTCATTAAATTACTCTTTCTAGAGTCCATCTTCGTGGCATTTATACTGCTCTCTATAGTGGGGTTTTATTAAGAATAACAAATGTGAGTATCTAAATGGCAGTGATCAAATTACATACATGGACTAACACCCCCCCCACACACACACACACACGCACGCATGCACACACAAGCTTACATGATGCATTCCTTGGCCTTTGACCTCATAACGTTGTGCCTAATCTTAACTCTAACCTTAAACTAACTGCAGCCCCTAACCATGTATACATTTAAAACAAAGCGGAGTCCAGCTGTTTGTTTTTTCACAAATCCCAAATAATGTCTTAAGTTTTACATCTCACAAAGAAAGTAAAGTCCGTGCGCGCACAAACACACCCCCCCTAACCCCGGACCCAACTCGTCAGCTATCCACCTTGTTTGCTCTCGGTTGGTCCTGAAAAACAAATTAGTCACACACATATTTGACTTTTGTACACACATACACCCGGCAACAATCACAACAGGGACTTCACCGTCGTACGCGCATGTGCAGACGCAGACGCACGCATCTCACACGCATGTGCACGGCGGCAGTCAGTGGAACACGTGAGGACGTTAAAGCGAACACACCCTAAGACAAACACGCCAACATGAGCGCATTCACGCTTCTGCAATTCAAACGCGCACACACACACACACCGACGCTACACTGGTGGTCCCGCTTGGGGAAGAGCTAAAGCTTCTTTTCTTTTGTCTCCCGTGGGAGGCCCAGACAAAAGCAACAACCTGACAGGTAAACAAGCCGTCATGTTTGGGCAGACCCACCTGAGAAAGGCTCTCGCCCTTCTCAGCCTCACCCAGGAACTCCCTCCTCCCACCATCTCAGGCTCCAGTCTGCGGTTTGGCCTCCTACCTGGGTCTCCTCTTTGTGTCTTAAACCATCCAGCGGTTGACTTAACGTCCTGATGTACTTCATAAATCTGAACAGAAACACAGAGCTCATCTGGAGCTAATGGGGAAGTCTCACATGAAACAAACCAGGAATTCTCTTTCTCTCTCTCAGAGGTTTTTTTTTTTTTTTTTTTTACTCCCCAAGAATAATATTTTCACTGCGAAGCTGAATGATTTGAAGCAGACCCAGTAAAATAGTTATTTTTTATGTTGTAATAATGCTCCACAAGCACAGGACATTTTTCAGCTTTAACAATAATCGCATCAATAACAAATAATTGCAACAAGAGGACGACATTCTGTGGTTTGATATGTGTGTAATAACCAACTGTCTTTAGGACACGAGGGTTAACGCGCAGTGAGAAATTCAGTTGAGACTGTAAGAAATATATAATTAGGACAATATGGTTGATTTTTGTTGGGTTTTTTGGGGGGGGGGGTTACTGACATTTCTCTATTGGCAAAAGAAATACAAGTTTCAATGTTCTTGAATGGTGCCACTTTTGGATAATTTGACTAAGTGAACAAATACAAGATCAAAATTAGTTCACAAAGGCAAACACTGGGAGATAATGTGCATTGGGTTAAGATAATATTGATCTTAGTTGTGCTTGTTCAGCCTATGCGGCACTGATGTGAACATTTTCGGGTCAAAACATGATTGTCTACAAGCTGTAAAACATCAGTGCCCTATTTGATCAACATCAGAAGAGGACGTGTGTCGGGATTCAGAAACTACAGAGTCTCTTGGAGGACAAAATTTAAATTATATAAAAAAATCATTTTACGTTTGTTTTTGTTTTTTTAATTTAATGCTTAGTTCGGTTGTGGCAGATTATAAGGTTTGATTAGGAAGTTTTGAAGTTAAATAACTTTAAAAAAAAAAAAGTATATCTATGCACAGGAAAATCTGCTAATACAACCTAATGATGATCAGACGCGTAAATAAAACAAAAATATAAAAAGATCTGAAAATAAAATGGGACCTCTGTGACACATCAATACATCAAAAGGGTTCAAATGTCGCATTGACGTCACTGTGAACACCGACAAGTAAAACTACAGCACAATGATGCGCTTCATTATCAATTATGGAACTCATTTAGCCAATTTCTGCGTGTTTTAACTCAGTTTGAACACGGGGAATTTTTTCACGGTGAGGTATTTGTTATTAGCAAAAGTCAAAGGTCAACGTTTCATTTAAACCTACAATCGCTCGATAAAACTGTCAGTGGGAGGGCAATAAAACCCGGAGGAGTTAAACTCTGTGTTACACGAGAAAGCATGTGAAGCTCCGATTGCGTGTGCGGCTGTGGGAAAACTCTCTTTACTGAGTGAAGATAACCAGAGTCCCGGCAGTTCATCCTCCTCCTCCTCCTCCTCCTCCTCCTCCCCGGCTCCTCTTTAACCTGGCCTGCCGGGTCAGGCTACTGTATGTGTGCTTGTGCATTAGTGTGTTTGTACCTGTTCTGATCAGCGCTTGCGTCTGTGTGTCTCTGGCTCAGGCAGGCCGCCATGGGAAAAACATGGAGGCAACGAAACAGAGGAGAACGAGTTTCTCCTGTTGGAAACAATTACCTGACGAGTTCTGGTGCTTTTACTTTGCCCTAAATATTTATTAATCGTCAATTTTTGCTCATTTTGACCCCCTCTCTTTGGCAGAGCCGGAGCTCTGTGTTTGAGCTTTTGATTGATGCACTTTAAATAAGAGGTTTCTTTTTTTTTTTTTATTTCTCCACAAGCATGCCGCTGCCTTAAATAGCAGTCTTCAAAAGAATCTCCAGTCCTCGTGCACATTCCCCCGGCCTTGTTAATGACAGTGTTTTAGTGATTTTTTTTTTTTTAATGTCTTTTTTTATCAGAAAGCTGAACGTGAGAAGAAGCTAAAGTGGTTCTCGCTAAAGACTCTGGTGTACAGCTTCAGAGCGGCAGATACTGTTTTATCTGACAATCAAGATAAAACTGCCAGAGTGAGTTCACCCCTGCAGCTTCTCCCTCGCTCCATTCCCATACCTGGATCATGTAGAGTTCCCAGGGAAGGGCAGTAAATTGTCCGGCGGGGCGACGTTGTCCTCTCCCTCCTGAATACCTTTCACTCTGAGAAAGAGAGACAAGAGAGGAGGCATGTTGAGTTTCACCTACGTGTCTTTTCTGAAAAACACATACATCACTTTTCTCTTTTTCTTGTATTTCTTCTTCTTTTTTTTCTTTTAAGGGGAGGATGTGAGTCCGAGGTGGAGCAGCACGTGCGTGCGTGTGAACATGTGCACTACTTTCTCAGATGCAACAAAGTCGAGGATGAGATGAATAGGCGGCGTGGCGCTATTGTGAGAAATCAAATGTGTGGTTGACCTTTTGTTAGTGGACAAACACTGCAGAGGTCCGACGGCAAATATGGAATCGGCTTAATCAACCTCGGCGGTTTCACTAGATCAATAAGTGAAGCGCACACCGTGCCAGGAGCACGTCACCTCCACGACGCTCTTCTGACGCTTTAACATCTCCGAAAGGAGTCAAATACACAGGAGCTTTTTAAAAATAAAACACACAACGCCACAGTCTGGAAGCTGAGGTGTAACTCAGAGCTGCGTGCAGTCATTACTGGACCCGAGACCGACGTTTGACGTTGTTTATGACCTTCAGACCCGTTTCAGCAGTCACTTGAAATTTTATGTCTTCAGTGACCCTAAAACTCTGAACAAAAAGTAAAAAAAAAAAAAAAAGTCTGATTTGTTGTTGCAGGTTTCTCGATCATCATAATTCAAACAAACATATGCAAACCCCCCAACAAATGTGAATATTTAACAAGGGTCACATTTGGCTATTGAGCAAAAACATTCTATTGATCAGATCAGAAACGTTCCTGGAAATTGTAGGTATTTGATGTGAGATTAGCCCGGGAGGTGACTGCACGCCACTATATCCATTGTGTATTTTACATAATTGATAATGATGAATTGTAATTAATGTCACAGTTATTACCTTGATAATATATTATTGTCACTGTTGATATTGTCTTTCATACTCTTTTGTTTTGTTATTCTTCATTTACTGTCCACTCACTGCTGTAAAGCTGCAAATATCCCCACTGCAGGACACATTATGGACTATCTGATCGTATCGTGTCGTACATTACCTCTCCTCACCTCCCAATCTTATCTTATCTTATCTTATCTTAACACCTGGTCTAACCCAACTAAGCCTCATTTACACGACAACAATTCTAAGAGAAAACCCCAAATTTTGTTGCATTTTGCGCGTACGTTTACACGACACCGTTGCTCGGACTCACTGAAAACAACATTTTGAAAACGGCTCCCAAGGTGGAACCTTTCATGAACATTCCAACTGCGTTGTTGTGGGCAATGTGCAAATCTAAATATTCGCTCCTTGCAGCATCCGATGCCTCCGCCCAGAGATCTCCTGTGACCACTACGCCGAGGTCCCGGACCCCAGGTCAGGAACCACAGGTCTAACGTTACAGCATATTGGACCATATAGCCCGGCGTTATGAAGAGACAGAGGGTCTAGACACCCGCTTTCTTTGAAAAAGAGATTATTTCTTCAAATCATTGATGTTGGGATGGACACGGTTCATGTCAGATGCACTGGTTTGGTACATGGTGACACAAAAAGAGTTCATGTAGTGCACAAAACATGACACTATCTCAACAAGAGATCCAATGGAAACACTGCAAAGGTTTTCTACCAATTCAATTATCTACCAAAACGTGGGAAAACTGAGCAAGCTCAGTCGTCCTGCAACATTGAACCCTGCAGCTGAAGAATCCCACTGTGGAGCCTAAACCAGCTGAAGCTATGCTTGTTCCTTATCACAGTTTACTCTGTCGCGGATAATAAAAACCACCACGTCAAAGACTCTGTAAAGGTCTGCAGTGAGTCATGACGGCATCTCGTGAGAACTGTGTACACTTGCATGGGTTTTTATTTTTTGTGAGTGTGCAGCTACACTGCAAAATGTCCTGCAAGGATCCTTATCTAGTTACCATGTGTATTGGTTTAGCTTTTGTTTTTTATTTGGTGTGACCCATTTAAGAGGCATCACTTCAGTGAAATATGTGGATTTGTCCAGATTTATGTGTTTAAAAGAAAATCTACAGAATCTAGAAACAAAGCACTATTTTGATTTCACTGAAATCGTATCATATATGAAGTGTTCTTACATATTTAACGAAAGACAAGATGAGTGCAGACTTTTTGCAGTGTACCTTGTCTTTTTTCTGTGTGAGCTTGACTAACCTGTCTCTGTGAAACAGCATCACTGAGAAATTTACTGCCAGAGTCACTGAGGAAAAAGGGATCAGGCATCAGAATAAGTCATTATATTGGGGGAAATCAACATGGATCACCAGCCACGAATGAGCTCATAACAGCGGCGTGTGTGTGAGTGTGTGTACACATGGGAGTCTGTTTATACAGTGGGGCAAAAAAGTATTTAGTCAGCCACCGATTGTGCAAGTTCTCCCACTTAAAATGATGACAGAGGTCTGTAATTTTCATCATAGGTACACTTCAACTGTGAGAGACAGAATGTGAAAAAAAAATCCAAGAATTCACATTGTAGGAATTTTAAGGAATTTATTCGTAAATTATGGTGGAAAATAAGTATTTGGTCAATAACAAAAATTCAACTCAATACTTTGTAATATAACCTTTGTTGGCAATAACAGAGGTCAAACGATTCCTATAGGTCTTTACCAGGTTTGCACACACAGTAGCTGGTATTTTGGCCCATTCCTCCATGCAGATCTTCTCGAGAGCAGTGATGTTTTGGGGCTGTCGCCGAGCAACACGGACTTTCAACTCCCTCCACAGATTTTCTATGGGGTTGAGGTCTGGAGACTGGCTAGGCCACTCCAGGACTTTCAAATGCTTCTTACGGAGCCACTCCTTCGTTGCCCGGGCGGTGTGTTTGGGATCATTGTCATGCTGGAAGACCCAGCCACGTTTCATCTTCAATGTTCTCACTGATGGAAGGAGGTTTTGGCTCAAAATCTCACGATACATGGCCCCATTCATTCTTTCCTTCACACGGATCAGTCGTCCTGTCCCCTTAGCAGAAAAACAGCCCCAAAGCATGATGTTTCCACCCCCATGCTTCACAGTAGGTATGGTGTTCTTGGGATGCAACTCAGTATTCTTCTTCCTCCAAACACGACGAGTTGTGTTTATACCAAAAAGTTCTATTTTGGTTTCATCTGACCACATGACATTCTCCCAATCCTCTGCTGTAGCATCCATGTGCTCTCTAGCAAACTTCAGACGGGCCTGGACATGCACTGGCTTAAGCAGGGGGACACGTCTGGCACTGCAGGATTTGGTTCCCTGTCGGCGTAGTGTGTTACTGATGGTAACCTTTGTTACTTTGGTCCCAGCTCTCTGCAGGTCATTCACCAGGTCCCCCCGTGTGGTTCTGGGATTTTTGCTCACCGTTCTCATGATCATTTTGACCCCACGGGATGAGGTCTTGCGTGGAGCCCCAGATCGAGGGAGATTATCAGTGGTCTTGTATGTCTTCCATTTTCTGATAATTGCTCCCACAGTTGATTTTTTCACACCAAGCTGCTTGCCTATTGTAGATTCACTCTTCCCAGTCTGGTGCAGGTCTACAATCCTTTTCCTGGTGTCTTTCGACAGCTCTTTGGTCTTGGCCATAGTGGAGTTTGGAGTCTGACTGTTTGAGGTTGTGGACAGGCGTCTTTTATACAGATAACGAGTTCAAACAGGAGCCATTAATACAGGTAACAAGTGGAGGACAGAAGAGCTTCTTAAAGAAGAAGTTACAGGTCTGTGAGAGCCAGAGATCTTTCTTGTTTGAAGTGACCAAATACTTATTTTCCACCATAATTTACAAATAAATTCTTTAAAATTCCTACAATGTGAATTCCTGGATTTTTTTTTCACATTCTGTCTCTCACAGTTGAAGTGTACCTATGATGAAAATTACAGACCTCTGTCATCATTTTAAGTGGGAGAACTTGCACAATCGGTGGCTGACTAAATACTTTTTTGCCCCACTGTAACTGTTAACACTCGCTGTGTTCGAGCCTTTGCTCGGCCTGGTTCCCCCGAGCGAACAGGTACTCAGTGACAGGCAGGGAGGCTGTGGCAGCTTCTTAATCATTCCTCCCAACTTTTTGTTTCTCCTCTGACAGTCCTTCGCTCTTGTGTGACGGCCCACATCGCCGCCCCGGCCTGCTTCCCCTTTCAGGGCTCCTGAAGCGAGACTACTAATGCACTTGCTGCTCTTTTCGCCGCCTCGTCGGCCCACCCTGAGCTCCAAACTGCCGTGACTGCACAGGACGCTCACTTTGTCTCTCCTGTTTGTCCAAAAATTGTTTCAATATGTATTTTTGGGATCGGTAATGTTTGCATAATAAATCTTTGTGTCAGGGGAGAACAAAGAGAGCTATAGGTCAGAACCTGGGCGGGTCTCTCACACACACACACACACACACACACACACACACACACACACACACACACACACACACACACACACACACACACACACACACACTATCTCTCTCGTTCCCTCATTAACTCTCTGCTATACTTTCCATTCTCTCGCTCTGCCAGGTTGTTTTTCCAGCCTGCTGTCAGTCGGTTTACGTGGAGACGCATCAGACCCTGTGCAGAGGCTCGAGCCAGCTTCTTCTTCTGACTAACCTTTGGTAGTTCTCATGCCCCGAATTTCGCTTCCCTCACATGACCAGATACAGCAAGGTGCTGAGCATCTGCAGAAATATACAACATGAAGCAGAGACGAGCTATAAACGTGCCGCTTCCCCACAAATGTAGCACATGATCCAAGCGAGGGTTATATGAGTAGATGAAACATGAACACATGGAGAGATGAGCGGATAATGTATAAAAACAAAACAACTATCTGATTAGCAAGCATGCTGAACACGCTTGAACAGTAAAAGGTGATGCATCTCACACTCATTTTTAGAGACAAGTTCAAAATTGTGAAAGTGACTGTTAAATATCACTTCAACCTCCAGAAATGGATCTGATTGCTGGGGTATTATAGCATAGTGGCATTCTCTGAAGTGTCATGACTCCCAGTCCAAATTCTCCTGGGACTTGGTAGTTTTCTAGTTAAGAGTCACTGTAATAACGATCCAACTTGGTCGTCTGTCAATACGAATGTCCATGGACTCACTTTTATTAATGTTTATAGCTTATTAATAATAATAATAATGCATTGGTTTTATATAGAGCTTTTCTGGACACTCAAAGATGCTTTACATTGCATTATTCATTCACTCCATACTGGATGGTGGTAAACTACGTACGTAGCCACAGCTGCCCCGGGGTAATCCGACGGACGCAAGGCTGCCAAACCGCACCATCGGCCCCTCCGACCACCACCAACTACTCACTCTCACACTGCATTCACCCAGGCTTCCTGGTCCCTCACAATCCCCCATCCAGGCACTGACCAGGCCCGACCTCACTTAGCCTCTGAGATCCGATGGGATCAGGTATCTACAATGTCGGATTGTTTTTTGCATGCACATCTGTGTGTTTTCATCACAGAAGCCACCAACAACACAGGTAAACGACATAATTCTTTGTTTCTGCTGTTTCTGTGGAAACGAATGTCGTTTTCGAAACGTTGCCGCATAAATAAGGTACTTTTCGGAAACGAAAATGCCAAAACTATGTTTTCACTTGAAACTTTTCCATGTAAATGGGGCGCAGATTTGCCCCTGCACCCTGCAACCTTAAGTTAGATAAAGTGTTGTAGAAGATGGAAGTATTTTGTTGATACGGGTTCAACTTGTGTACATTTCTGTTTCATCTTTCATATTTGTTTGGCTCCATAATCAGTGGATGTGATGAGAAGGCTGAACCAAAAAATACATTTTCTCTCAAATTTACTACTTTTTCCCTATTTCTGTGAATAAGATATAAAAGTTATTGGTGGTACACTGACCTTGAGTGTACATAACCCAGGTTGTAATCTTTGTTGTAGTTTGAAATTTATCCGCTGTAAAAATAAAGTTTATGTTACAAGGTGCAGAATTTCTGTGGGGAGTATTTCAATCAACTACGCAAGGTAAAAAGTCCAGATGAAAACAACATTTTGTTGAGAGCCAGATACGTCCTTAGAAAGTTGGTAAACTATTGTAAAACAATATTAATTTCACACCACCAACTTGTGTACATCTTTGTTATCGCTGACATCAGTTTGTTTTTGGTGCAACAGAGCAAGTTTCATAACATCTATTCAGCAAAAATTGTCCAGCGTGGTTCAGAAATCTGTCAAATCACAAAAAAAGAAAAATCAAAGAACCGAGCAGACTTGTTCAGCCACTTCACTTTATACCAAACAGTCTGTAACCAGAGCAGTTACATGACCTCAAGGATTTTATCATCCCGCGCTGGTGACAGAAGCAGACGGAGGGGAAAGGAGGGGGCGGACAGGTTGGCCTGATGAGCGAGAGGCTGGGTTTGGAAGCTGGGGAAGCAGGAGAGGGGAGAGTACGGCGATCTTAGCGAGACGGCGCAGGGCAACGCAATCCCAAACACAGCAGAGTGCTGTAAGCCCGAACCATAAATCTCTGAGCTCGACCAGAGCCAAACTTGTTCAGTGCTTTGTGCTGCACCAAAGGCCAGAATCCAGATGTTAGACACAGAGATGGTAAATAAAACAATTTTTTTTAAATTGAGAGAAAAACTTTTTTTTCAAAAGCTTCTTGTTGGAAAAGTGCATTTTCTCTACATGTCTTTAATGATTATTAATATAAGCCATGTGCAGCACAAAGAAGATTCACATTATATCCAACAGAAGCTCCCTCAGTGATTGAAATCAGTACTTTAATCCCATTCGGAGCAGCACAGATATTATAGCACCATTGGCTCATTGTAGCTCAAGGTGTTCCTGAATACAAAACAGGCCTGTTCCTCTGGATTAGTTTTTATCATTTATAGATGCAGGTGGATTGAAGGGATAAACAGATATGGGAACCTCATTGTAGAATAAATGTCTGAGGCTTAAAATCTTACTGTGCAGAGCACAGCGATGGTTTATTGTTTAAGACCTTTGCCTCTGGACATGAACTCCCGCTGGTGCGGGACCCATTTGTATCCCATGTCCTTGCTGCCGTTGAGCCTTTTCTCTGCTTTCAGTTGCCTCAATAAACAAAATAAAGGCAGCAGACGACTCAGACTGCAACAAAACATCTTGATCAGTTCATGATTGCCTCTGATGTTCCACAGAGGAACAATAGTATTTAGGGATTTGGAGCTACTGTGAAAAATGAAAAACTCTTGAGAAAACTACAGTGCTGCTCTTCCACCACATTTATACCCACCTAATTCAGGTACATTCTTAAATACAACCACACAAAGAAAATCAGATCACAGAATATGAAAAAAAAAAAAAAAAGACATTTAAAATAGCAGCATTCGGCAAAAAGCTTTTGCTACAGCCTCATTCTTAGTCAACTGTGATTGGCTTAAATTAAACCTGTAATTGAACCTTTATTTTGAAATATCACACTGGTCTTCGCTGATAGTTTTCCAATTCTCTCAAATGGGAATTTTCTTAACCAGACTTTCCTGAAACAAAACAAGAAAGTGAAATAATTCTCACTTTTTTATGTGCATGTCACTATGCAGTGGATGAATTTATGAATTTTAAATCGATAACAAAGTAATATCTGTTAAAATTGAATACTGCTTAAATTTAGAATTGTATTGTTAATGTTTTTGTATAGAGCTTAATATAATTGAGGGTTGTGGGGCTTTGCAGTCGAATCAGTCCATCACAGGTCAAACACAGAATCCCACGCCTAAGGGCGATTTCGAGCCACTAATTAACCTCAGATGCATGTTTCAGGACTGTGGGACAAAATCTCAGTGCCTGGTCAAAACGTATGCAAAGGAAAAACATGCAAACTGCAACATGAGGCTCCAAGACCAGAGAGTCTCACTTAATAGCAAATAATCACATATTTATATTGTGGTTGCACCTAATTCTTCTAGAAGAGTCAGAAAACGGTTCAAGAGCAGGCTGCATGCCTTTAGAGTAAAGATTTCTTGAAGTTCAGTCAAAGTGCAGACAGCAGGACAGTGGAGCTACCAGTTTTGGTGGTCGGCCATTTAAACATAGTACAGAGAGGAAATCTCACTTTAGCCAGCACCGGGATCATGCTCAGATGAAAAACTGGAAGTGAGATGTCCGACTCTCATCAGCGCTAAGCCAAAGAGGGCTGCCGAGTTTGGACAAAGTGGAAAAAAGCGATGATGCCTCCTTCTGAAATGATGATCTGTGCAGCGGCCCTGTTTACGTTGGTAATCTCTGAGCCCAGCGTAATCAAAACATCGCTAATTTCACTGCCGATTGGAAACTGTGACATCTGTGTTTTCTACACACTTCAAGGGGGATGGCTTCAAAGAAGAAGAAGAAAAAGAAAAACTCTACTGGGAAGCATCATTCCTCATAATAGCCCCAGTGATGAGAGGATGACTTCATCCTTGTCCGCTCACATGTTTTCAAGTTGATAGATATCCATAGGAGTGGAAACTTTATGCAGTAAATATTCCTGCATCGAGTCTGTCTCGCAGGCTGTCGGGTATCTTCCTGAGCATCTGGATAGGCCGGGTAGACGGGTGTTCGGCTCGTTGATGTGCAGAAAGACTTGTGAACTGCTCAGCAGCTGAAGGGTTTCCATCCTGTCGGGCCGCCAGACGTCGAGCTCAAGAAACCCTCCTGATGGATTCTACAGAGTCTGGGCGACACGAGATTCATAACATGGCACTTCTTTTGCTCTTCGCTCAGCGGAAATAGGCCTCACACAACTAAAGCCACCAGCTCTGCCTTATTATGACTGTCCTGGATGGGGACCTCGCTGGGAGTCAGGAGAGAAAGCCCCACAGCAAAGAGGAATCACACACACACACACACACACACACACACACACACACTAAAGACCATTGCTTGGAGGTTAATTAGATTTGAGGAGCCTGAAACATGATTCATAAAAATACACCAACTCTGCAAATGTGACATGCTCGTGTGGGCGTGTGGTCATTTCAACTTTAAATACACACTTCGGTCGCAGCACAGAGCCACAATTATGTCATCCTCACTGGGAGGCCAACTTGTGACCGAGCTCCTCCAGCACAAGGACAGATTCGAATTACAGCTAATTAATCAAAACAACTAACAACAGTGTCTATATTTCTATTAAAGTAACAGGATAATGTTTTTCAATTTACAATGCATGTATTTAAAAAATATAATTGACATTAATTCTTTTGGAAGTTTGGCCACATATGATGAAGACATCTGTGGGCCACAAGCTACCAGTTGCCCAAGTCTGACTTACACATTGAGCTCTGACAGAATCAAACCCTCGCCTGATGGGGTGTGGGCTTGTTTACCATCTTTCAAGCTTGTATCAGCCATTCTGTTATTTAGGAATAACTATTTACACTGCGGAGGTGACCATCAGACAGGCCCTGGCCACAGACACAGACACAGACACACACACACACACAGACACACACACACACTGAACGGGATAAATAATCCCTCCACCTATTTGCACAGGAGAGAAGAGGTCTCGGCCTCACCTTCAGGGTACTACTTAACTCCTCGAGTCACTCGTTGAGTAATCACAGCATTCTGCTGCCTGCCTACTGCCTAATTACAGTGTGTGTGTGTGTGTGTGTGTGTGTGTGTGTGTGTGTGTGTGTGTGTGTGTGTGTGTGTGTGTGTGCTGGAGTGTGAAAGACTCATTATTTAACAATGCAGGCCTCACAAGTTGACAATTGCACAGGCTGATAGTGAATATTATTATTTTGTGTACACAGTTGCACACAGACTAGCTGGGGTCACTGGAGAGGCCCAACAGGAGCCAGAACTCCTATTGTAGCTCCAACAAAACATGCAAGTTTGATATGTAATCATCTGACAAGAACATATTACTGTCACATACACACGTATAGATAGATAGATAGATAGATAGATAGATAGATAGATAGATAGATAGATAGATAGATAGATAGATAGATAGATAGATAGATAGATAGATAGATAGATAGATAGATAGATAGATAGATAGATAGATAGGTGTGATAATAGAATATGTAACAAATAGAAAGATAATTATATATACAATGATATTGGTTGATTGACAAGAGAAAGGTTTCGTTTTTATATTTTACTTTTCTTTTTGCTTTGTTGTTTTTTTTACATGAATCCACATGTTTAACATAACATCCTAATAGTAAATCAATTTGCATAAAAGTGCATTAATGTCATTGTAATGTCTCTTTGGAGCATGTTATCCAAACAAAACTTAAATCAAACACACATTTTAGACCAAATCGGCTCTTTAAGTTTCCGTTTGGGTTAAGTTTAAGCACCTTGAAGAAGTAAAAGTCCAAATCATCTGTTGTTGTTTTTTTTCTGCACATCACTCAGTCTTCTTTGTTCAAATATTGACATGTCCATTTTAACTCGAAGCTCACCTGGTGTGCTCCCCCAACCAGAAAAGGAAGAAAGAAAGAGAAGAAACAGCTGACGTGAGGAGAGGTGATGGAAGTCTGAGAAGAAGGAGGTCTGTCCCTCCGTGTCCTGGAGGGAGGCCCGCAGCTCCCCTCTAATCCCCGCAGGATCCCTCTCTCAGCTCGCAGAGCCCGGCTTTGCTTTGTGCGCAGCTCTTGGCCCAGTTAAAAAGGAAAGTGTAAAGGGTGGGACAAATTTCACACTTTCTCCCATGTCTCAGGCCAAAAGAAGGAGCTTGTAAATCGAATATGTGGAGCTGGAAATTATTCTTTTTTTTTTTTTTTTGTAGCAGCAGTGGTTCGGTGTCTCCGCTTTGTATTGAAATCAGGCCTGAAGCAAGTTTTGCGCAACAACAATGATAAGAACGCCAACAACTCCCACGATATCTTAAATCTAAATTGAATTATTTTCTAATGCCTTGTTTTGATTTTATTGAGACTTTAATGCTTTAATTAAGTTTTAATCAGAGATGCAATCGGCCCTCATCTTCCAGTCTAAATACTTTAATCTCAGTTTTGTGCGGCCAGGCGCTACTTTGCCTTTTTAGGCCTTTTTTTTCTCTCCATTAGTCGAACAGCGCCACAGCTTACCTGATCCAAACCAGTAGAGTATTTGCTTTAGCCTGAGGATTGTTTTGTTGTCATCGTTTTTCCTGTTTCCTTTCTCTTTTTTCCCTCTATGCGTCCACATTTCTCAGGAAATATTAAACAAGTACTATTTGAAAAGAAAAAAAACAAAAACATGATGACACTCGTTCACATTTTAAGTATTCAATAAAATGTTTCATTAGCAGAATGAAACTTTGCTGGATTGATGGAGACTTACAACATCCAGATGATATCCCATGCAATAATATAGAAATAATTTAACGCACGTGAATGTATGCGTAAAAATTTTATTTTCTGTATTGTTAATAATTATTATTATTATGAGTGAAGTTGCGTCAGGAAGGGTAATCCTGCGTAAAACTTGTACCAAATCAAACTATGTGGATCCCATGACTTGTTATGACGACACTGGATTGAAGCAACGCAAACGTAATTGTCTGCGTATTCATGCGCAATAAATAATCAAATGTTTTAAATTTATAACAGGGCAACAACATTTTCATTTTTATTATTATTATTATTATTATTATTATTATTATTATTATTATTATTATTATTATTATTATTATTATTATCAGTAAAACAACCAGAGGACCAGAAGTACGCTTGTTTTCTAACAATTCTACAGCGGAAACATACTTTTCAACACTTTTCAAGCACTAAATGTTCCTTTTTTTCGACTCCAAGAAAACCTCTGTGAGTTCATCATGAACATCACAACTATTTTTAAAACACAGAACGAAAACATTACGATTGTCCCCAAAGTTTCGTACAGTCCAACTGATTATTCATGTATTTGTCTCGTGAAATCAAGAATAGAAACTGTGTATGTAAACATTAACGGATCCAAAGAAACAGGCAGAAATAAGTCGGACCTGGAGGGTGAATTTATCTAAATACGATGATAATAAATGCGCGGGGTAAGAGGAGAGACAGTAACAGGGAATCATGCGGGTGATGAAGTTTATGGGTGACGGGGATGAGGAGACTGACAGACTGAAGATGGGAGGTGTTGGCGGCTGCTGGGGGTTGCGGTGTCGTGACGTCATCCCGAGGCGTGCAGCGGAGCGAGGCAGAAGAAAAGCGAAGGCTGCACATCGGACACAACCAAAGCGCAGATTACCGCGGACGCAGCATTTTACGCGCAGCCGACGCTAGTGTGGATTTACTGAACACCTGCATGGGGAAACTGTGAGGCTTCTTTCTTTTTTTTCTGTCGTCGGCTGGGACACGTCTGGTGAGTAGAACACGCACCTTGTCCGTGGGTTCGGCGGGCTTTCATCCGCAGACGGTCATCTCCTGTCTCTCTTTTGGGTTGTTTTACGTGTCGGGATGTGTGGACGTGAACTATGCATGCCCCTATGTTTCGAGTGAAATAGGGATTAAATATTTGCAAGGCTGGCTTCATTAATAATTCGTAGACGTACGTGAGATGATGGTCAGAGAGGCTGTAGTGACCGTACAGAGGCCGAAGACTGTGTTGAAGAAGCTTTACGCACAGCTGCGCGCTCCGGATTTAACCGTGCCTTCATTAATCCACGTTATCACTGTTATTCAGAGTGTCTGAGCATTAATATAACACAGATGAAGCATGCTGTATTAGAGTGAGTGTGTCCTTTGAACTGGGACCGACTCTTAAATTAATATAAGTGGTGGATTTTGTGCACACTGAAGCATTCCGTGACCAAAAGGTGCTGAGTGAAGATTTACCGAGGACGTAAAAACAGCACTGCAAAGGATTCCTGCAGATAAGAGGTGTGTGTGTGTGTGTGTGTGTGTGTGTGTGTGTGTGTGTGTGTGTGTGTGTGTGTGTGTGTGTGTGTGTGTGTGTGTGTGTGTGTGTGTGTGTGTGTGTGTGTGTGTGTGTGTGTGTGTGTGTGTGTGTGTGTGTGTGTGTGTGTGTGTGTCACGGCAAAGGTAAACGGATAAATGGGTTAAGGGAGGCACAGGGGCCTCAACATGAAAACAGGAGCAGAAGCTATTCAGGTCATAAACCAAATATATGAAATAAATGTGTGACGCGATTAAGACAAAATCTTTGATGAAGGGTTTTTGTACAATAGAGCTTAGTTTTATTTCTTTGCTTTCAATTTAGCTTCGTTATCCTTGAACCTTCCTTTCAGTGTTTTTTCTCTTGTACCATTTGCCTATGTGTTCAACATATGACTTAAAATAGAATTATACTAAACATGTTATTTAGAGGAAATTAACTGTACTTAGCTTTGAGAAATATTGAATTTCAGAGAAATGTTTCTTCTGATGTGAATCTTCTTGGTTTTCAGGCTGCTGGAATGGAACTGAATCTGACGAAAAATGTGATTTCTTGTGGAGACTCGGGTAAGACCTCTGTATGAAACGTGAAATGTCTGATCCTTTTTTGACAAAACTATCACTTAAAACAATGGGGGGTGTATGATTTTGCCACAACTTTGGTTTGGAGCAAAGTCAGATCCAGTGCGCATGAAAACAAATAATGCTTTTATGCGTAATACGTAGCAAATGTAAGACTGTGGCACAACTAATGTGCGGAATAAAGCAGTGCAATTTCAGATAAAATACACATTCAGCAATTTATTCATTTGTGTATTTGTTGATGTATTTGGTTGTTTGATTTCCAGTGTTAATGGCCTCCTTCTCAGGTTTTTTATATGTTTTTGTTTGCCTCTGACGACAAAAAAAAAAAAAAGAATCAAGCAAGAAGCATGCATGAATATGTTTCATCTTAGGGTTTTCTTTACACTATATATATTTTTTTTACACAAAAAAATAAAATCGACGTTTTCTGGATGCAATCATCAGACCAAAACAAAAAGGCCAATGCCTTAAATTGGAGACGTGACAACTTTGGAAAATATCCGAGGCTTCTGGCACGTTAAATGCCAGACATGCGTGTCAGGCTGAGACTGATTGTGTGCAATCCATTTTAACCTAATTTTCTCTCAGGAAACAACCATTTATAATAACAAACCAGCTTTAGCCTAAAAGGTCAGACTCCAAACAGTGTGGCATACGGTTTGGATTGCCCAGCCGTCTTTGTTCCTATAGTTTATTAGCCCAAGCAGGAGCTTTTTTTTTCATCATTTATAAAAATGACTTCTGCTTGTTTTGGAAAACTCTTTTTGTTGAACTTTCTGTCTTCACACTTAAGGATCATCCCGATTTTAGTTCAATTATCAACACTTACTTTCTTGTACAGGCTTCAAATCCATTCAGATGTCAGTTTGAACTGGTCCACTGAGGATGTTTTATTTACACCTGCATTCCCTCTGGACGGTTGTTTGTTGGTTGTCAGACTCCAGGTCAAACAGGCCTTGGACCAGGCAGGGAAACCATCACCAAGGCAATAATCAGCTCTGTCCTTCTCCAGTTACTCACCGGGTCCTGTTACATCTCCTCTGCCCTCCTGCCTTTGAATCTGCTGGCCAGCTTTAATTTTCTATATGCTTTGTTTTTCACCCTGTGGTTCGCTTTGGCTGTGCTTGGGGAGAAAACAATATACCCAGACTGTATTCTCATGTGTGTTTGGTGCCTGATTAATGGTGCTCGCCGAGTTTATTTTCACTTCTTGGAGGAAAAATATGAGTGTTTGCATTGCCACTGGCCTTTAACCTGTCCTGCCGGATGGAAAGGCTTTTTAACTCATCCATCACACGCAAGTGCCCTCCAGAGCAGAGGAGGAGCACCATGCGGGCAAAGGATGGAGGCTGAGGAGGCTGGGTATTTAGATTACCCCCATCTATCAGGCTGTAAAGTACGGGGGCAACAGACGGCAGAAATCACAAGGACTTCACCGCGACAACCTCCATGTGCCGCAAAATCTTTCTAAAATGGCCTTTACAGTTGGTTTATTATTATTGTAAGTAGTTATTGCTCTGTAATGGACTTTCAAGAACCAGTTTGTTTGATAATACACAACGTAACAGATTTCTAATATATTTTAAAGGAATTTAAAGCGACGCTAAACTCAGTTCCACCTCAGCGCCGATACTCAGTGACCCCAAAAGTGTATTTAACCTTCAGACTCTGCATAGTAATTACCACCTGCTGATCAACATCGCTCATCATTTATCTGTCAGTCATCTGTTTTGTGACTGTGTAGTCCGCAAAAAAAAAAAAAAATTACAAGTGGGGAGAGGACTGTGGTTTACTGCACACGAAAAAACACTGCGGATAAACAATGACAGCAGAAAGCCTCAGTGAGGCATGGAGCTGGACAAGCTAATAATAATAACAACACATATTTTGATATAACATTGCTATAAATATTTAAAATCACTGTGTTGATCTGTCAATGTGTCTCCATATGTATTTATTTAAATACACGCTGTCAAAAAGTGAGCCGCTTTCTGCTCCAATGGGCTGAATGAACATAGATGGGAAAAAAAGCAAGTGATTCTAAGGAGCTTGCACAATTGTCTTTTTGAAAGGCCTTCGGGGGAGTTTTCCGGTCGGACGGGGATCTCATGTCAGAAGTCACTGCTATACAATGGTCGAAAATGCTCGAGACTGGCGCCGGTGACAGTCCGAGTCTCAGACAGTGAGGCCTGAGCCGATGCGTTTATCTGACGCAGATAGATCAGAGACCGAGCTACCACAAGTCAGCAGGTCAGCGGATCTCATATTGCATCGGATACTGAAAACTAGGACCCAATAATCACCCGAGAAAATGGAATTAGGAAGCTCGATTGTGTTCAGCTGGTAAATTATTCTTTGCGTAATTGCGCATAGACCCAAGGGACTTTTTTTTTTTCTGACCGGCAGATTGTATTCTGGGTGCATTTTTTTTCCAATGTCGTGATTCAAAAAGGAAAAAAATTAATTTCTTGTAACCACTCGCAAGATTTCATTAACAAAAGCTACAGACCAGTCGAACTGAACGGAGACCAGCGCACCAAGTTCACTATGAAGCTCCAAACATTTTAAGTGTTTCAGAAGGGCCACTTTGAACAGTAGTGCGTAAAAGGAGGATCAAAGAGACGGCGGCCTATTTTGGTCCAAATTTTAACAAAAATACATCTTAATCCCGACTTGACGAAATGCACCACATACTCAAACCTTCGGGCATGCACAGCTACTAAGAAAGGCAACAGACGCAGAACTTCTGCAGCTGCTGCATCGGTGCAGCCTTCGAGGCACGTTGGAGTCCAGCATAGCACACACCGAATTCAGCAAATCCACATCTGGATGAAACTCAGGCACACGTTCAAACGATTTTTGCTCGAGCGCTCTGCGTGCGCGTGCGAGGTGACATTGAAATCCCATCAGACTGTTTTGCTCTCATGGGCCGATTCTGATCCTTTATCGCACTCATGCTAAATAACCTGCATCCCAGAAGGCCAATTCAGGGAGCCCGCGCTGCTAAAACGGACACGGTGCGTTCAAGTCCGCCTACTCTGGGATGCTCGTCTGCAACATGCAGGCCACGGCTGCCATTTGCAGACTCCGGAGGACCAAACGGACTGAAGGCGAATATGTGGCCAACAGCAGCCGAATGTGGGTGTCAAGGTGATGGTCGATCGCTTGGCTGTGATGTAATTCGAATTAAAATTTGTAATCGTTTAGTCAAAATCCAATAGTTATTCAATTTTGATTAAATTGTCGGAATAAAATCAGCAGCATGTCAGCAGTGCATTGCGTGATGTTGGCCTTGCTTCATCAAATACATCTGATGTACTATTCTTTTGTACGTGTGTCTCTAAGTGAAAGGGATTCAATGGGCCGCATGACAGGGTGATTCTCTTTTGTTGGCACCACTCGTCTTTCATACGCACAATAAGCTCGATAAAACCATAAAAAGGGAAACAGTAACTGGACAGGCCGGTGTTATGTGGCAAATGTTTATTCAGCTCGGTTCATATATATATAGTGTGCGTGCGCGTGAGTGTGTACACATAGCTGCCTCGCGCTTCACACATTTCAAACATGCCTTCACGAATAAAAGGCCCATTTCATTCCAGAAGAGTAAATTGCGTGCTCCATCGCGAGTTGCTTGCATTGCTCATTTCCGATGGGTCAAAACGCTGCAAAAAATACCGTACGCAGTTTCCCATACACACACATTGTTAAAAGTAAGTCAACGAAAAGGTGAAGAATATGTTACTGCCATAGATTCCAGTGTTAGGGAAACTACATTTGATCAAATCTGTTGCTTTTCATATTTTAAATCTCTTGTGTAAGACGCTTCTTGATGTGCATGTAACATACATGTCTGATTGATTGTCTTTTCAGCTTGACGTCACTCTGGGTGGGTGTTTTCTTGTAGTGGAGCGCTTTTGGTGGGTGGGACTGGCTCGTTTGTGGGAGGTTAAAGGCGGGAGATGGGAGGAGCTCCGCTGTGGGTTGCGGAGTCCGAGCTCCTCCAGTTCACAGCGGCCACAAGCTTTTCCCTGCAGCGGATAGAAGCAGAGCGCACTGGGCTGTCACTGCAGCAGAGGAGGGAAACTGGGCTGGGAGATCTTTTTTTGGGGTTTAACCCGCCTTAAGTGACTTTACCGTGGAAGAACTAAAACTTTCGAGGAAGTTCTCCATGTGCGCTTCATCCTCTCATGTCGCCGTGGGTGTCTGACAGCGGTTGGACGTTTTGTAGAGTAGCTGCCGAGGAAAGCTTTGTGCGCCCCGGGATTCACCCACTTTCCTCTTTTTACGCATCCTTCTCTTCAAGGTGGGATGAATTTGGACAGAATCGCAGAGGCAGTGAGAGCACCGCCGGCCCGCGACGTGGCCCCCGCGTTTCATTTACAGAGAACTTCAAACAGCAGCCGAGAAACTTTAGAGAACTCAAGCAGCGAGTCTTCAGACACAGAGCTGGCAGGTACACGATCAGATTGCTTCTAGCACCTCGATTCCTCCTAAGTGCAATAACAGTTTATTTTACTGCGTTTACGCACGCGGATAGTCAGACAGGCATCCCCGACAGTTTAACGATACAAAAAGGAGACGTAACATTTTATTTGCTTGCCCTGGCGTTTGCCTGATTTACTTCCGTTTTGCGCCTGGATAAAATACAACAAAACACATTTAGAGCAATTTTTATTTGAGTCTTTTCTGTGTTCATGTGAAGAAATCTTGAGTTTTTGGCGCAGTTGCACAACTTTTTGTGTTTATTACGCTGGTTTGAACCAAACACTTGGCAGGATCCCGAGAGCTGTCAGGAAAAAATGTGCAGAGCAGCCTGGCCTGCAGTCAGTGAATGCATTAGGCAAACTATAAATATCGGCTGCGTCCACCAATCTAAACTAAAAGCCAGAAGGTCTGTGTTAACATTTCGCGGAGAGGCTTTTTGTCCTTTCACCTCGCCACTTTTTAATGGACTTGTCCACATGTGGAAAAATAACAAGTGCAGATAAAAGTAATGGATTTGTTTATTCAACACAACAACATTTACGGCGCATTAGTTCAGTGTTTTGATATTTTATTACATTTATTTTAGGGTTAACAGTTAATATATTGTTACTTTTAGTGACTGACCTTTGCACGTGTGGCCTCTTCAGTTTAATGGGAGAATCTTGTCAGTGCTTGAATACACGATAGGCGCTGGGAGATAACAGTATGCTGATCTCGTCGTAAAGAAAGTAATATTGATCTAGCTGTGAAAATCCAGGGGGACTTGACTGTTTGAAAGAACCGTTGTAATACGGGCAGACATGTTTGTAAATGTTTGGCTTAAATGTGTCACTTCTCTTTGACCGAGGCCTTTTTTTTTTTGGTAGTAAAACATTAATTTGCAGTTTTGACTTTGGGTTATTTTCTTCAGTGAGAAAAAGAATGGCATTGTTCGGTATTCAACACAAAACACTTGCTTATTTGCATATAGCATTCAAAGTAGAGGGTTGGTGCTGTATACAGTTATTTCACCACGACTTGTGATCCACAGAGAAAGAGAGGAGCGCTGAGCACAGGAGCGATGACGGAAACGCGGATGACCCCAAGAAGAAGAAGCAGCGACGGCAGCGGACTCACTTCACCAGCCAGCAGCTGCAGGAGCTGGAAGCCACTTTCCAGAGGAACCGCTATCCGGACATGAGCACCAGGGAGGAGATCGCAGTGTGGACCAATCTGACCGAGGCCAGAGTCCGGGTAAGCCGAGAAACCATGCATGCAGGCCATGCGTTAAGTGCGCGTAATATGTGCGTAATACGTGACCAAAGACATTTTCCGGGTTGTTACCGCCTGTGGACGTCCAATCAAATAATGCACAAGATAATAATAATAATAATAATAATAATAATAATAATAATAATAATAATAATAATAATAATAATAATAATAATGCAAGGACACGTTAAATAAATAAATGGCATTTTAAGGCAATTATCAGATGATCAAATATTAATAAGTTCAACTAAAAATGCAGACGATTTATATTTAAAATAAAAACTACAAATCGACATTATAAATTTAACAATAGAATGCAAATTAAATTGAATAATAAATGTGATTCCAGTCTACATTTTCAGAAAGGAGTTATGACTTCTTTTTAAATATAGTGACATCGCCACATGTGATTACTGGTCGCTTTACATGGCACTGATGTGTAGCCTAATATACAGTTATACATTTGTACCTGCTTTTGACAAGTGTGATGCTAGTATAAATACTATTTCCCTATTGAAAATAGAACAACTACAGGGGTGTTCATCTGACATACTGAAGTCTAACACTGAACTGCATCATAGTTCAGACATTAAATCAGATATAATCCCCACCTCAGTTAAAATAACTTAAATTTAAATTGCATTTAAGCAATAATATAGCAATACTTAACGCGATTCACATTGAAATTAATTGTCCGAACTTCCTGGAAATTGGACATGTTTTGTTAATAGTGTCTGGACATTGCAGGGATTTTTCTCATGATGGCCTCGCCTCCATTCTGCACCCCTTGTTTCACTCCGTGGAGGTTTCTCCTCACGTCGCCAAATTTACTTGCAGCTATTTAGGATATTTCAGCATCAGAATTCATTCTGCGGTGTGTTGGGACAGAAATGTTATATTTCGACAATATCTGTTTTAAAACCTAATCGCTTGTCCAGCTAGAAAGAAATTGATACTTTATGTTGTAGTTTGAATATTTGCCGACGTTTTGAATTTCCCCTCCGCGTTAATGAAGCAGGTATTGACGCCCCCTGCTCCTTTCTCCCAGCAAACGGGTCGAAAGAAACGCGCGTTGGGCACAAAACAATTGCAGTTGGTTTTCATTTACAGCTGGCGCCTGACAGCCTGTCCTTGCAAAAAAAAAAAAGAGAAAAATCCACCGTCTCAAATTGCATAAAAAATGCATACAGCCTTTTAAAGGGCAGGGGGAGAAGTTAAAAACAAGTTTAGAGTGCAGGGTTTTTCATCTCTGGGACTAAAGTGCATTACAGACAGTGCAGCCTTTTAAAGAGACTGGATGAAAAGAGAAGCCTTGTAAAGAGAGTTGCTGGACTCGGAGCGGCGTACATGGAGAACTGCGACATTTTAAACCCTCAAGTGTTTAATTAAACATGTCAGGAATCGTGTTTAATTAAATGACATTCACGCGCTTTTCTATTTTGACACTGTCTATGGTTTAATTAGTTTTAATGAGGTTTTTTGTCTTGTTAACGTGACATTAAAAGCCAAAGTATACACTCATTGCGCACTACAGGAACCTCAGAGAGACACTCAGTGTTTCCTCAGTCAAATCTTTCACGTCTCTGTGGGCAATTTGTCTGCAGCACTCTGCTCCCTGAGCGCCTATAAATAGCCTCCTCCCGCCCGCGCGGCGTTACCACGTGTAAACTGTTTCTACTATGAATTAAAAATGACGCGCAGTGAAGAAGAACGGATATTTTGTCAGGTTTCGATAAGGCGTGAGGATTACCAGATTCATTTACAGACATCCCTCCCGTGATGTTTGATTCCCGGTGTAAACGGGAAGGGTTTTGAGCCACATGCAGACAGGCGTTACATTAACAACACGGACGAGGCAGAAATCATCGTCATGTCACTGAGTGTAATACTAAAATTCATCGTTAATACCAGGCGGAGGACATTTATATTATACATTATAGTTTTGTTTTATTTATGGAGTTAAATACAAGATTTACCCAAATCTAAATAATTAAGCGTTTTTAATAAAAAAAAATGTTTTACTTTAAAATTTAATAAAATTCAGCGATGAACATTTCCTTTCAAAAATAATAAAAACAAATATAATGAAGATCTTTAAATTAAGTTTGTGTTTTAGTCCTATTTCACTTCAGCTATAATTCTAATCAATGATTATTATAAACAAAACCTAATAAAAAAAAAAAGCATACATAATATACAGAATCTGATCCTTTTCAGCTTCCGTAGTTATATTTTAAAGTTAACATTAAGAATAATTTAGATGATTTTTTTTGGCAGGTTCTCTTGATACAGAAAACTGACAGTTGTGGATTTTGTTACCTCAACACCAAATCCAGATTATTATATTCACCTGGGAAAAGTATAGGATCCCAATCAGATCCACAATCTTGACCTGGCTACTCCAAAATCAATTAAAAAAAAAAGGCTTAAACCGATTGTATCTTGACCAAGTAGAACGCATGATATGCATGTGTTAAAATGCCATTAAAAAAAATATTATTTGGAAGTAAAACTCACGTAGCGATATTAAAAGTATTTTTTTTAGTACATTTAGGAATGTTCAAGTATTAATAAATTTCAAGGAAATTGGTCCTCAAAATAATCGGAATCTAATTTAAAGATCATTTAATGGTGTTTTTTTTAACCTGGCATCAACAGTTAAGACGATTTACGCACGATGTATTTGAACCATTTGGTAATTAGAAGCTAAAGCTGTGAATCTAAACTGTTCTGTGGCGGTGTTTGGACCACTGAAGCGCTTTATGTGAAGCTGTGGTTAACGTGCGTGTCTCTCCTGCAGGTGTGGTTTAAAAACCGCCGCGCAAAGTGGAGGAAGCGGGAGCGCAACCAGCAGATGGACCTGTGCAAAAACAGCTACCTGCCGCAGTTCAGCGGCCTCATGCAGCCGTACGACGATATGTACCCGGCGTACACCTACAACAACTGGACCAACAAGGGGCTCACCCCGGCGCCGCTCTCCACCAAGAACTTCACCTTCTTCAACTCCATGAGCCCCCTCACCTCGCAGTCCATGTTCTCGGCCCCCAACTCCATCTCCTCCATGACCATGGCGTCCGGGATGGGCCACTCGGCCGTGCCGGGCATGCCCACCCCGGGCCTCAACAACATCAGCAACCTGAACGGGATCGGGACGTCCGGCATCAACTCGGCCATGTCGTCCTCCGCGTGTCCGTACGGCCCCCCCGGATCCCCGTACAGCGTTTACCGGGACACTTGCAACTCGAGCCTGGCGACCCTCAGACTCAAATCCAAACAGCATCCTACATTTGGATACAGCGGTCTGCAGAGCCCCGGGTCCAGCCTGAACGCCTGTCAGTACAACAGCTGACCGCGCACGCAAACGTTACAAGTATATAGATAGATAAGTATATAGAGATTAAATATATAAGTGATAAACGGACACGGTGTCAGAGCTTATGGGCGACCTGCGGATGGGAAAAAAAAAATCAAAGACAACTAAACTGGATTAGTTGCAATCACTTTTCAAAAAAACAAACAAAAAAAAAGAAAAATGGATTATGCGGGTTACATGTGTTTACCAATGAACTTGCACAGCAATTTAAATGGTCCAGGTTTTTTGGGATTTTTTTTTTTTTTTTTTTTTTTTTTTTTTTTTTTTAATAATGAAGACGTGTTACATTGCTGCATTGTACATATCTGAATGTAAATATATACAGGTCTAAACATAAGAACCAGACGATGGATTTCTTTTCTTTTCGCTTGCTTGCTATTTGAAGATTGACTCGACCAAAAACAAGGAAAAGCAAGAAAAAAAAAATTATTAAAGTGTCGAGCATTATGTATTGAGACTCAATGAGAGAGAAAAAAAAATAACGGAAGACATCTAGTCCATACTGTACATATTTTATACTGCTTCTGTGTGCTTTCTATTTACCGCATTACGCAGGGTGCCACCGGCCCGTTTTGCCTCCATGATGCCTCGAGTTTCAAATGTTTTTCCTCACTTTGTTTGCTGAAATAGAAAAAAAAAAATCCCGCATGTTTAAAACTTGAGTGCAACGTGTTTTGTACGATAATGTAAGACTTTGCAGAAGTACGTTCATTAGCCTAAACTGTATACAAAAGGTGATTCAAAGTCCTCATGTGTTTATGGTAACATGTTTGTTTGAATAAACTCCAGGAAAAGAGAGGTTTATTTCAAGTATATACTTTAGAGTAGTCTGTGTGTGAGGATGCAAGCCGCAGAGATCCAGCTCCCCCCTCAAGAAGAGAAATACGACTGGACTATTTAAAAAAAAAAAAAACACACATAACGATTTTAAGGATTATTTTAACTTTCATTTCTCTTGGTCATTTTGAAGCGTAATTCCACTTTTTAAAAACTTTCACATTTGTGCACATTTCTAGGAATTGGATGAGAATCGTTTATTTAAATGAACACGACTGTAGCTCCAAAAAAAAAAAAAAAAAAAAAAGAAGAAAACAAAACAAACACGTCTCTGATCGTTTGTATTTTCCACTCTGAGTCTGGAAGGAGGCATTAAGCGTGTGCGCGCTCAGCCGGATTTGGCAAGATGCTCACCTTTTCCACGTGTATCAAGACTTCCAGCTGAAGCGCGTTTTCGTCTTTTGTTAATGCTTTTCGTAGGTGTGTGGGTCTCATTGCGCAGGATCATTGATGTAACACCAAACAGATTATTTTCAAATGAGCCAAAGCCCGTGCGGGAATGTACCTGCGCTCCTCTTCTCATCCAAACGCACCAAACATTATTGCGACATTTTACTAACTTATAACAGGGCAACAGCATTTTCATTCATTATCATTATTAGTAGTAGTATTATTAAAAGCGTATGGATTTGCATCTGTGAACGTGCCTGCAGAGAATCGTAAAACAGCGGTTTGGTGCGCGTCAGTCTGGGATAATTATATCCGACTTGCATTTTTTCCACCTCACGATTTACATGAGGATAAAAAGCGGCTCACACTGACCTCACGATATTAAAAAAAGGCAGGTTTTTAACACTTTAGGTCACGATTCAACGCAACTCCAAAACATGTGCGCGCAGAATGAATTCAATCAACGCCATATCTTGTTTTCTGACACCTGCAGAAATCCCCATATCTATATTACTCACCATTAGGCTGATATTAGTGTGCTGCACCACTGGAGCACCGAGGACTGTGTGTTTAATCTGATAGTGCTATGTGCGCGCGCAATGCGAGGATTAGGAAGCGACACTTTATTAAATCATCAAACATAAAACAGGCCTAGTAAAACAGAATAATTACACTATCTGCAAGCTAAGGGGAGAAAAGAACACACACTTAAACGTAAACCACAGTGCTATTTTCCCATGCTCACTAAGTGCTTGTTGTCCCATTGTGTTGGACTCTATTAGAGTCATGATACTGAGATTTTAATTTTAATGTTACATATTCCAAAAGTAGATTCCATAGCACTCATAACGTTATCTTATATTTATAAAAAGTACAATACAGTTTGCTCTAAGATATAGTATAACACAACATACTACACTAGTGTTTCTCTTGTAGTATTATTCTGATCTAACTAAATTTAAAGTCATTATATAAACTGAAGGTGACACTTTTATTTGGAAATCAAACGTTCTAATCAAATTTCTCGCACAGTGAGTGTGCATGTGTTTCACACTCATTTTAATAAATGACTTCCCTTTAGCATTCACATCCTCATATTCTTAGATTTGTAGCTGTGCAATAGTTATTTATTTAAGCATTCACCACAATAATTCTGAAAAATCTAGGCGTTCGAAAAGATTGTGGAAACTCTGTTTGTTAGAATAGAATATAATAGAATAGAATAGAATAGAAAGTTGTTTCTCTGCAGCTCGGTCACAGCTCCATTGAAGCTCTTTGGTCGTCGAGGTTTTATTCACAACAAGTCACAACAGTAACAGCGACGGCGCGCGCCGCTTCAAATTCTTTCCTTGGGCGCGGCCGCGCGCACAGCAGCGGGGCAGCGCGCCCCTGCTCGGAGCGGGCATGCGCACTGGCTCTGGAGTTGCAGAAATCCGCTCCGATTTGGAAATATTGCACACAATAAGCGGTCCATTGTGATTCATAACAAAATCAAAATGTACAAAGTAAAAGTTGTCGATAACACCCGTTTAAAAGTGTAAATATGTAACTGCACGCGACGTGAGCGAGCATACACGGGGGTGGGTGGGGGGTGCAAAGTTCAACAGTAAATATTTGAACTCGTGTTGCTGTTGCGAGGGAATCCCCTCTGCCCCTTAATTATTATTGATAGGACGAATAAATACAGAATGAAAGAGAATGGGTTGAGTAGATTGTGTGTCGCACAGAAATACATTAATTGAGCGCACAGGTAAAGGAATTACAATCTGTGCGCAACAATTAACCTTATTGTGCCAAACCGGCACTTATGGCAAGCCATGGACAACACATTTGTCAGTAACAAGCCAAAACCGGACACATCAGATCATTAATTTTAGCAATATCAACAATCCTTTCACATTATATGACATACATAAGTCAAAATGTCCTATTTGTCTTTTTAGTAGTATTACGATCATGTTCAACTGATTTACTGCTCCGGGCAATTGCCGATACCAGACTGTGTATACCTGCAATATATGTATTTGCATACAAATCCCAGCTGAGCTCTGAATGGCCTCCACGTGCTTGTGCTCGGTAATAAAGCTGTGAAAATGCTCTGTATCACACAGAGAGGCAAGTCCAAGTTTTAATGGCCCAGACACAGAGGTGACTGATGAGAGTTCTTGTGTTACATTAAACACCATCAAAATACATTTAATGAATACTTATAATCTAAAGAATTTTGCCCTGGGATTAATAAAGTATTTATATTCCATTCTCTTTCGAAAAAAAAAGCTAAACACCTTCTGGTTCCTGTGATCATTTTGTCTGTTCCCGCTGGTTGTTGGGACAAAACATAAAATCGATAATACAGTCACCTGACAATCTGAGAATCAATGGCTACAATAACTATAGTTTCTAAACATGAAGGAAAGAAGAAGAAAAAAAGGATAACTGAAGAAAAGCCGAAACATTCAAGGAACGATCAAGCAATGAAGAACGTCGATGATAATGAAAAGGAGATCATGCTGTCGTCAAAAACTATTTAGTTGTACTGTCATTTTGCTTTGCTCATATTTACAGATTCCATATCTTTCCACTTAACATGAGTACGATAATGTAACTGGGAAACTACAACGCTTAACATTTTCAAGTTCCCATTTACCAGTTTATGATGTTCACGTAACGCCCAGGTGCCACTTGAAAAGTTCCCTGTCTGACCATATTAAAAACGGGATCTTCCTCACGTCCCAGTGAAGAAACAGGACTGGGTGACCCCGTTTCTGTTGCAAATGCACTTTAGCTGAGTCGATTCATTTAAGGCCCACCAGTGCACGCTCTGCAGAAGAAAAACAAAAAACAGAAGAAAACTTCCCACTCTCTTAGATTGCAGAGTCTTTATTGTCTCCATCAGGCTGCTTCCTTCGTAGCTGACATACTGGTTACTCTCCTCTGCTTTTACAGAGACGCTACACACGTCTCACTTATTGCAACACAGTCAAGAACACATCAAAACAAAAGTGGATATATAATAATAAAAATGTGCACGTATTTCTCAGTGAAGCAACCTACCCACAGAGTCAATGCAACAGCAGCTTGTTAAAGAGAAAATATACACAAGTGCTCTATTGAAGCTTGCAGTATATTCTTAACCCACATAAATCTTACGCAGGACCAATGCGCATGGGCTTTAACCCCTCATCAGGCAAACAAATATGTACTTTGGCATTTTATATTTGTTCACATAGTATTTATAGAAAGTAAAAAAAAAAACTTTTAACATGAGTCAGTGCTCCAGATTTACACTTTTAAATTGGAAATATAGAAAGAACTGAAATGTAATGCTTATTTGTCAATCGCAGGGAGCAAATACACATGGCAGTAGGCTCATTTTGACTGCATGTCTCATTGAGAGTGGGGTTTTTTTCTTTCTAATAAGTTGTTGGAATATGATAAGATATGACAACAGGATTGTACAAGTTTTTCAATAAATCCACTGAGGAATTTATAAGCTAAAAAAATAATGAAACTGATTTCATTTTGGTCATTTCGGGATTTGTTATTGACATTTTAAAGCCACAAAAGTAAAAACGAAAGTCTTTACACACATGTATGTTTCATGTTACTTTATTATTTGTCCTACTAGTATAACTTGTCTACTTTGTTAGACGTTATATTGATGCACAAAGGGAGTGACGCCTGTGATTTTATCATATGTGACATGTAATGACAATAATTCAAATCAATTCAATGTGCAATAACAACTTTCTAAAGATTAAATTGTTCAAATTTTTCAAATTAGTTCAATATGTACCTGTCAAAATGAAACTTTTCAAAATTATGATGATTGCACTATTCTTAATAAGTTGATTTTAATGATGAAATGACGATTATCGGAAAGCTGGTAGAAGGTGTTGCTCTACATGAGTGTTTTTTTCTTTGCATAGCCCCTCAGATGCGTCTATGAATGGCAACATACCTTTGTAGAATCTCGAATTTGTTAAAATATTACAGTGAAGGCAATTGGTGGAGGACACATCCACTCTCACCTTCAAAAGCCAAAGCCTCAGAACCCCCTGTAGCCTCCAGCTCCTGGACCAGAGGTTGAGAACCGCTGTTCTATGTCCTGGAGGCCTTTGAGCCTCGGGTATAATAACGAGACTGCCATAGCATTACATTTTGGAATCAATAGCCCAGTGACAGCATATTTTTAGCCCTCAGGGCCCAATAAGAGGCTCATGTGACTCGAGTGGGAGGTAGAGTGTAGAGGAAAACTCAAGAGTCACACGAGGTTTGCAGAAATGAATAATGGGAGCAAAAATAAGGAAGAGAGTGTACACATTCTCAAACATTTCATTCTGGCGGCAATTCAAAATGAGTTACATATAAGTGCAGATTTTACAACAAGGGGACGAAGCTTGACTCGATCAAAGCTGGTCCATTCAGTACATTTCGAATAAAGCTCCATTATGAACCAAGGCCTTCCACCGTTGCCCCACTTCCGTTTGTTTTCTGCCACCTGGTCCCTGCGGCCGCTTAGATCGTCCTCAACCTGCACTACAGCTGCCGCATCGTATAAACACACCAAGTCCCCACTTTGGATCATAACCCATAGTCTATTTAAAGGCACGGCACCAACTCCACTATAATAAAGCTGACCCTCTCATCCAATAATGGCAGCAAGGGTCCACGAGATAACACGGCAGCACCGGCCACTGGCCCAAAAACGAACACGATGTTTATCTCCGAGTGCATTGCAACTAAAAAAAAAAAAAAAACAGCTGTGCACGTAAATTATCTGCTTTAGATCCCCGCTCACTATTTCCCACAAAATAACACAGCTTTCAAACATTATGAATGCTGAGCGCTCTTTTGGGAGGCCATTAGTTTGGTCTAAAAAAATAAATAAATAAAACTGCAAATACCTGAAACATGAGTGAGATGGATCCATTACAATGAACATCTGGCCTCAACATATCAGCAAGCTGTTGACAACAATGAGCTTTCCATCAGTCACTTAAAGCAGACAGATTTTGATGGGCCACACAGTGATGTAGTGCAGAGGTGTCCAAACTAAAACCCGAGGGCCGGCCTCAGCCATTAGTCCGAGCTGAAGCGGCCCTGATCTGACCCACAAGGGATTATAGCTCTTGACAGCATTGGACTTTTCAGTTTTAACACTGTCTTTAAAAAAGAAGCTTTACAAAAACGTGTGTTTGTGCATTCCCCCCCACCCGCCCCCAGAACTCCAGTTTACTCCCACATTCCCGAAATGTGCATTTGAGCCTAATTGGGGACCCTTGGTTACACGTCAACAAAGACTGGAAACCGCATTTTTGTTTCAGACACGTTCCACATTCACACAGCAACGTTTTGAAAATGATCGCAGCACACGCAGACATGTCAGGCCACTAGTTGGTGCTGTGTTTTTATAACCCCACCACCAACACACGCACACAGAGAACAGCACAATGGAAACCTTCCAGCTCCTTTAAACTCTCTTTCTTAGTTACATAGGCCCACACAGTATCAGCTGATGCGCATGATGGCGTCATAAATGTTTGTAAACGTGCACTTCGTTAGAGAGGTGCTGGTGGATTCAAAAGAGAAAATGCTTTGCAGTCCTCCATTGTTGTTGTTGACCCAGTCGCACATGTGCAGAAAATCTCCTCTTTGGCTGTGTTGACCGATTGACAATCAGCTGGTAACCGTATCACTTTCGTATTCGTTGACTCGCGGTCATCATGGACCTATTGGCTGGATTGCCTCTTCCAGCACAACATGGATATGAAAGCATTTGTAGAAGAACTTATCAAACATAGTGAAGCCTTGAGGCCTGTTACGCATGTAATTTGGGATGTGTATTTAAAATAATGTCATCCGTCCTTCATATTGGCATTGTTGTGAATCATTACATCCAGTAGGGGGCAGTGCACGTTATTGGTTTGATGAAGGAATAAAAAACTAAATCCATGAAAAGGGTTCTAAAATAGCTAAAATAGGAATTTGTGTACAATTTGGTCTGGGGGTTGTAATTCATGACCTTATAGTTTCAACTTTGCTTGAGAAGATGTTTATAAACTCTTCACATAAACTCTTCTCTTTGTCCGAATGTCCAGACAAGTTAATGGAGATATGTTTGTACCCACACACACACACACACACACACACACACACACACACACACACACACACACACACACACACACACACACACACACACACACACACACACACACACACACACACACACACACACACACACACACACACACACACACTTACAGTCTTCACTCGAAGGAATCGCTATTTCTGTTGTCTTCTGTGTTACTTTCGCTAATCATACATGCGCTATTCTGCTCAACACTGCCCCCACAGGCAATGAGCTGTATTAAACCGTTTGCTACGCACCCGCAAAGTCCCTGAAAATGCACCAGACGAACAGAAGACTATCCATCTGTGTATTTAGCATAGAGCATATTTGGGCCTCAGCATTTATTACTAAAAAAACTAATAGAAAAAACTAAATAAAAAAAATACAATATGTTAGATAACCTAGTATAAAGAGAAATTTAGAGACAACACAGTCCTTATGATAAAATTGCAAAACAAAAGTCTTAACAAGCCAGCCGAGGAAATTACTCTTCTCACAATAACACAACACACGATAACAAGAACAGTATCTCTGAATCGGTTAACGTCACCACTTCATACTTTAAAAACAGACACATTAATAAATAAGCCAATCGTCTTCAGAGGAAATAAATCACACTGCACATTGTCCTTTCATATATTAGAATAATCTTCCCCCTAATCTGAGAGACATGCTCGATATTCCATAATCATGAAGGCAAAAGTGGTAAATGGCTAGTATGTGTTATTTTGTCAGTCAGACGCAATCCTCAGTGCCTCGTAGATCAGAGTATCGAAGTTTGTGTGCAAAGAATAAATAAATGCACAACCCTTCAGTAGATCAGGCCCATAGTCAAATATCGAAAGGCTAAAAAAGCTTTTGTGTCAGTATAGTGTGTCTCCATACACTTAAAGTCTGTGAAGTATTTAACATGTCAGACTTGGAGGAAAGAAAACACATCTTAAGATCAAAATAAAGTAACAGGCTGAATTACTGCTGATAGCTCTTTGATTCTTACACTGTGGCTACAGAACTCAAACTCACGATGCAGCATGTTTTTGCTTTTGCTCACTTTATCACAACTTCCTTGTTGGTTTTTAAAAGACAGAGCAGCCATTAAAGCAGACACCCTTCAAGCAGTTGTTTAGCCTTCTGCCACTGTTGTGGTTCATTGCAACACAAGCCAACTCAAGCTTTGCCCGTGTGTCATGGATTAAACACACTGAAAACACGCGAATGAAAGCCACAGTCATAACAAATGTCCAGGTCCATTTGCTTCTGAATTTTGAGACGCTATACAAAATGTACCTGTAAAGAATTTGAGGTGGTTTATTTGTACTAACACTGAGGAGAAGATTGGTTAATATCTGAACTGATACAGATCTAAAGGTGTGTCTTTATACCGCATTAAATAGTTGATTTAACATCCATCCATGCATATTCCCTTTAACCAACTGACAAAAGATCAAATGTAGGAACACCTCCAGCATGAAGAACTATAAGATATGAGAAACATACAATCCCATTTTGACAAAGTCTCATTGTTCCTGTTACAAACAGGTTAATTCATCAAAATGCCTCACATACAAACACATGACAGTAACTAACTTCCAAATGGATTGCACTGGAGTTGTTCCTAGTCATAGAATAAAGACTTTCTTTTGGACTGAAACTTGAAAACTATATTTGTTTTATATGATTTGAATGACAAAACTTTGAGTTGATATGAACTGCCTGCCCTTAGAATGACTTGGAAAGATTTTCTAATAATATAAACTGGTTTATTGGGTGTCATCATCACATCGTTTAAGTGTAGTCATCTCAGGCGTTTGCGTAATTTGAGAAATGTCATAATATTGCTAACTTGATGGTACATAACACATGCAACCCAAGTGGTTTGACGTGTAATGACCATCCAGAGCAGCTTTCTGCTGAGTCATCATATAGGAACACTGTAAACCTCTTGTTTGTCTTTCAGCTCCACCCTTCAAGGGGTCACTTCAGAAAATCCTCTCCCTCCATCTCAGCCTCTACTGTTACACCAACCATCTCCATGTCATCCTTCACTAAATCCACAAATCTTTACTGGGGTCTTCTTCGTCTTCTCCTCCTGCCAGGAAGCAACATTTACAACATCCTTCATCCAATATTTCAATCATTTAACCCAGGATTGTCAAACATAAGGCTTGTGGGCCAAAACCAAACCACAAGAGGCTCCAGCTCAGTTCACCAAGCAAATTGTCAAGATTTAAAAGGATTTTTTTTTTCTTTCCCACTCATTTCTTAAGAGTAGTGGACACAACACAACAATGAGACCCGAGCTGAGATAGTGATGCTGCCGTGAAAGCTGGACACCTCGTTGATATTAAACTAGCCTCAAAGCCATGCTGTCAGGGTGAGTTTGTAAAAACACATGTAATGCAACAGCTATAGAAGACACTTTTGGGACATTTCACTGTATTTTGCATCATTAAACTTGGCTTTATGTTGAGATTGAAGTAATTTTCAGTAGAAATTGTTTGGTTTGATGAAATTCTTTTCATCATACATATTCTGCACAACAACAAAGAAAAACATTTTATTTATTTAAATTTGAAGGTTATTACCAGTCCGGCTGACTTGAGATGAAAATGGGCTGCATGTGGCATCTGATGAGTGTATATATATATATATATATATATATATATAACATCCCCCTTAAAATGTGTTTTTTAGGCCAAATCGCCCAGCCTTATTTCATCCACATGGTTCCATCATCATTAGAAGACACTTTCTGCTCCATGGGCTGCCTGTTGCAGTCAGATTGATTTGTATTCCTGTAAACACCACATACTTTAATATGAGGTGAGAGGTCAAAGGTAAATACTGTGCAATCTATGCCATCTCATATGATATACACATATAGCTCTTGCAAAACAAACAAACAAAAAATTGCACAAGTTACAATTTTTGAAAGATGTCTTTTGTAAAAATGTGCACTTAAACAGATAGATAGATAGATAGATAGATAGATAGATAGATAGATAGATAGATAGATAGATAGATAGATAGATAGATAGATAGATAGATAGATAGATAGATAGATAGATAGATAGATAGATAGATAGATAGATAGATAGATAGCTAGATAGATAGATAGATAAATAAATAAACATCGACTTTATAATGACAACTTTAGAAACTTTTTTCTACACAAACATTCCCAGATTGTGAAATGGGAAACTTGCCACACCTCCACAGCAGACGAGATGTTGTTTGTGTTACACAGGAAGATTTTAGGCTCGTGGAAAGTCAAAAACTTTGCATAGTGAAACTTGTTTTCTCTTTGTGATACACTGTCTTACCTTATTTCCGAGCCTCCTTTAAAAACACATGAGCGCCACTCTTTGTACTGTAACGACCTAAGTGTCCTTTATTGTTCATTGTTTTGTTAAACACTTATAATCTGTATTGTCCCTGTTTTGTTGATGTGGTTGTTATGGTGATGGGATGAGCGGGCTCCTGGGAGGAGGGGCGGGGCGAGAGAGAGGCTGCCCGAGGAGATGCCGGAGCGATTGGATTTGGAGGGAACCGTTAGCTTTTCGCGGAGCTGTGGAGTGTTATTGGCGTAGTCACGGCCAACAGTGACTGTTTTCTGTTGTTAAATAAACGGTTAACCGACTGCCTATCGGTGAGTGGTTCTTGGGAACACGAAACATTACAGTACGTTTTGTTTTGACACTTCCTGGTTCAACCACTCCTGGGTGGGGGTGGGGGGGCGGTTGTTTATCAAATGGGACTTTTTAGACTTGTGTTTGCAGAGATGTTTACTACTTGTATGTTTTGTGTAATATGACCTTCAAATAAAATGTTGTAAATTTTGAAGAAATGATGTTCCCATGTAGTGTTGAGTTCCCCCACTGGTGGTATAGTCCAGTTCAGGTAAAACGCGCACCAGAAAAGGTTATTTCAAGAGCTATGATATGATTGGACATTGTTAATGGGGACATCCAATAGTGGCAATATTTCCTTTATTGAGTCATGTTAACCAACTCAAGAAAAACTGCTTGAGTGACATTTTTCTTTATCAATGTTTAAAACTTGAGAACACTTTATTTGAAGCTGATCCCACATGCTTCCATAAATGCTCACCAGAGGACGAAAAGGCCTTAATCAGAGATACAGTTATTTAAAGAGCTTTAATGATAACTATTCTAGATAATGGTTTCCTCTGTTCAGAAAAACTAATTATACATTTTATTGCTGTATGTACTGATTTGCATTTTTAATGGCAAGGAGCCACAAGCATGTATGGGAAGTCCAAAAGTAGTGGACAATGAATGCTTTTTAAATGTGTTTTTTGGACTATTTTGGTGAGTTAAATTGCCCTTGACTGGGAATGGTCAAATATAGCAAAGATTTATATAAACGCACAAGGCCTATATGTAGGGATATTGCCTACACAATGGCTGAAATATGGACTGCAAGGTGGATGTGAACGCTCACAGTAGTAATTTGTATAATTCCCATTGTGCCTCCAGCCGAGAGACCTTGAACAAGACACCAATACTTCCAGGGAGAATAAGCCAAATATCTGAAATGGCTCAGTGACAACTCATCTGACCTCCTCCCTCCTGGAATATTTCAGTGCATTTTCCACATCAACACTGTAGATTAGATCTGATAAGTTCTGTACAGCCACATTAAACACACACCCAGATTTTGATTTGATAGCTCCAAAGTCAACATGACGATCCTAATAAGTGATATAATGAGCCACCATTTACATTGTGTGGCAAATTACACTTTGATTTATGGAGCTGAAGATTTATTATGAAAAACTGTATCACTCAGCCTGAAGAGCATTTGGCCAATAAGTGTGTGCTGTTGCAAGCCCAAGTACAACAGCATGAATTACTTTAATTATATGTGTCCAGAGAAAATGATGTTATTACCGCCAAGACTCTGCCTCTGTGCCGCAGTAATTCTGACAAAGCTGACACATGACAGTCATTTTGGGATTAGTGGCCGTGCTGAGTCGAGCTGCAGGGACTTCACAGCCTACTTCTTTTTTTCTTGTGTGTGTGTGTGTGTGTGTGTGTGTGTGTGTGTGTGTGTGTGTGTGTGTGTGTGTGTGTGTGTGTGTGTGTGTGTGTGTGTGTGTGTGTGTGTGTGCGCGCGCGCACGCGCGTGCATGCACACACACGCCCAAGACACACCAAAGGAAGCTGTGGGTGGCTGAGTAAAGAATGAAGTTGACTGTATTTATTTTAAAGACAATCAATTATCTGACTTCTTAACTCATCTAAGTCCTTAAAAGCAGTGTGGGCGCAGTGACTGTCAGTGATACCGATCAAAAAGAAAATTCCTGAACAAAGCTGTGGCCCTACCTGAATTCGCATTTGCATTGATTCAATGGGAAATTGTGCCAAAGGCCAAAAAGAGCAAATATTTGAAGCACATGTAAAGGCGGAACATTAAAAAAACTATTCAGACAGAAAACAATCGTAAATGGGTTTTACTTATTTTGTGAATTGTACCATTTAAGGAGTCTCAAAATACTTTACATGATCCATCACATTCAATTAACTTCACTTTACGAACAGTGAGAGATTTGATCATGAAACACTCATCATGAGTTTGTGTTATAAAACATAGGAGGCAAAAAACTGACTAAGACGAGGAAGTTCAAATGGTATTCCGAAGACTCTCAACTCTAAAACTTCTAAGTCTCGGGACAATACGGACTGGGAGTCATTTAATCCTGGATGCTGACATTTTTGTTGTTATTGTTCATCTACTCTCGCATGAGCGGAAGAACTATTTACTCCAGCAGTGGTTCGCATGCTCAGTGGCAGCATTTTCCTACAATCTGAGAAAGGTAAGACCTACTGTCGATAGACCCGGATCGACTTCCAGCATTGTTCACGGGACATGGTAAGGCAAACTATCAACAGACAAGTGTGAGAACTTAAATAGACACAGGGAGTGAGACACGGTTGACGACATGGAGGGTAGAGCAACAACACACCATCCAACACACCACAGACATGAACATAACCAAACATGAAATATGCTCAGGCCAAAAGTGAAACACAGAACATAAACCATGAGACGGTGGACGTTAACACACCTATAAGTGGATAAAACCTATAAGTCATGAAAAGCGAGGAGTTGAGGATTTGTCCAGGCAGCCACATTAGGTTGTCAAGTTGCAAACTGTCATTCTGTACTTGTCTGATCTCTCAGAGCCTTTCTTTGTGGAGTTTGCACTTTCTTCCTATCAGTATTTTTTTCTATACGTACTCCAGTTACCTCAAATAATGTGGATTTGTGAGCTGTAGCTGTGAATGTGTTCTGCATCTCTGTGTGGATGCTGTAATGGACTCGTTATCTGTACAAGGTGCACTCTGTCCCTGTTCAGTCTAACATGGTGGAAGGTGCCCTGATCGTCCAGAAAGCATCAAAACCCACTCGGCTGTCTTCGAAGTCCGTCCGTCAGAGATTTTAAAAGTGACGTTTTTGTCAGCTCTTAAAATACTTTTTCCAGTTTTGGAGGTTTTCACTGATTTTCACAGGACAGCAACGTTTGTAATGGACGTCGGTATCAGGAAGCTTCTGCTGAAGCTTTCCATCACTCTGGAGTCGACGCCACAGCCATCGCTGCGATCCATCTCTTCTTCGAAATGCACAAAAACAGTAGTAACCACCTGCCTTATGAATGGAGTAAGACAGCGTGACGCCACCATTTATCGGTAAAACAGACAATATGTTTCTGTTCACACAGATGAAAACAGGCCGTAATGGTCCGGTTGCTGCCGCTGAGCCACATGGGAAATGGAAAAACAGTGTGCATTTGATCACATAACGAATGCCATACAAATGTCTCTGCAAATGTTAAGCTCCCGGTTGCTTTCTTGGCATTGAGCTCACACTGTGATTACTATCGGCAGTGAGTCTGCAGCGGGTCCCTCAACAAACCTGCTCACATGCTAAACAGTGGCCCATACTCCTGTATATTCTCCCCCTGGAGGCTCCCAAAGCAGACTTAAGTCCAGATTGACTTTGGATGACCTTGTTATCTCTATTCGCTAGTATCGGATTGCAGCTACCAATCTGCCCTCCACCTCAGCCCCTCATGGCCGGGGAGTGAAACTGCAGTTCACATGGTACAGAAGAAATATGGACCGATATCAGCTGCTTGGAAAAAATCCCAGAAAGCCTCTCTCATGCTTGTGGTTTCTTTTCTCCTCCACTGATTAAAACGCCACTCCATTGCTCTCGTTCTGCCTCTGTTAGTCTTTGGGGCTCCAGACATTTATGCTGAAGAGAATTATTACTTTTCCATCGCTGTGTCTGTACAAAAAAAAAAAGAAAAAAGAAAAGAAGGTATCCACCACCTGCCTCATCCCACTCATCCATTCTCCACTTTTTCCTCTCTGTTTGTCATTTACTCCTCTCCACCTCTGTAATCGCCCTCCCCACTGCCACTGCATCCATCCCTCCGACCCCACCCCCCACCCCACCACCCCCATTCCTGGTCCTGCTGGTCTCTCTGTCTGTCTTCTTCTACTGCTGTGTGTGTGTGTGTGTGTGTGTGTGTGTGTGTGTGTGTGTGTGTGTGTGTGTGTGTGTGTGTGTGTGTGTGTGTGTGTGTGTGTGTGTGTGTGTGTGTGTGTGTGTGTGTGTGTGTGTGTGTGTGTGTGTGTGTGTGTGTGTCTGTGCAAGCTGGACTGCTGGCGGTGCAGAATTAGTAGGTGAAGCTGGAAACGGATTAAGGAGCCAGGATCCAGAGAGTTCCCTAATGGGAGGGCTGGCTGGGCTGCCTGGGCTGCCTGCTGCTTCTGGCCATCAGCTGAGGCCAATTATACGACGGGGCCACATCTGGCCCGGTCTGGCCCCCGGCTCGGCACAGAGGAACCACTTTCTGGTCACTTATGAAAGCCTCCACTCGCTCCTTTGCAATTAGAGACTTGTACTGATCAATTAATTACTGCTGGTGTGGAGAATAATCAATTAATCAGACTTCATTCAACGTCGAGCTGTAGATCGGCTATCAAAGTTTTCAAAAAATTGAAATTCTTGTTACAAAACAAGAAACATTTTTTTGCATTTCTCTGCTCTCAATCACTTTTAATCAAGAGGGCCATCCAAGTCTTGTCTTTAATATGATTTCTTAAAGGATCAGTTTGTGCTCTTGATTGAGAGTAGACACAGTGTACATGAATAAAGAGCAAGGCCTTCTAATAAATCCAAATGTGCCATATTTACTGAACTGTGTCGTGTAAAAATCCAGACAAAGAGACAAAGGCACATTTTTAGTGCCACTTTGCCAAATGGTTGATTTGAATTTCAACTGTATGACTGAAAAGAGAGCATACTTATTTTGTGTGCTGATTTACAATTTCCTTTAGTAGTTTTTAAGGAAGCAGCACGGTGGTTGACACTGTTACTTCACAGCTGAACGGTACCATAATCAAGCCAGCAGCCTCTTGGTTTTCATGTTCTCCCTGTGCTTGAGAGGGTTTCCTTGGATTGTTTTTCCCTGCATCTCTAAGCCCCCGTTTACACCACGCTTCACGCCAAAACGCATATTTTTTGCATTTGCATTTCAGAGAATACTCGTGCTTATACAGCAATGTTTTGAAAATGATGTCTGTTTACCCGACGAAGGCAGAAACACTGAAAACGATGTACTTTTCATGATTTGTTTGTTTTTGTAATGAAACCACACCCACAGAGAAGAATGCACTGGAAACATCAACAATGGGAGTTCAAGGACATTCGTATGGACACACGACCAAACTGGATTGTTATTATGGATGAAGGTCAACTGTGAAACTACCAAGTCCCAGGAGAATATGGACCGGGAGTCATGGCACTCTGAAGGCACATTGTTCTTATTGTCCATCTACTGAGCATGTGTAGATGAACTATTTACTAAAAGTTCCACCCCGGAAGCATTCTCTAGAGGTTGCGTTTTCAGTGGCTGCCACTGGATGGATGTATGGATGTATGGATGTATGGATGAATGGATGAATGGATGTATGGATGGATGTATGGATGTATGGATGTATGTATGTATGGATGTGTGTATGTATGGATGGATGGATGGATGGTTTACGAGGTGCCTAATACCCTTGTACCAGACCACCCCCTCAGACTAGCTCGTATTTTATGAGCCAAAATGGCCACTCTGGTCTTTCTCTCTGAGCTCTGGCTCAAAGCAGAACCATCATGCTGCTGTTAGATCCATCTTCCTGCTTAATGAGGATCACAAAACACTTCCAAAATTCTATATGCTATATGTTTCAAATGCATTCATTTATGTCTGAAAGGCGTCGCGTTATTATAAAACTTTTTCTAAATATCTTACCAATACTCACACTTCCCACCACCTAGGTTGGGAAACACTGGACTATACTCACTTCTTAATACACGAGTTTAAACAACCTTCTACTGAGACGATACATGTGCAGTTCACAGTGTATTCAGAAGCAATGTGGTTTCTGTCAGTAACATTAGAAACACTTGAATTCACCGCTATTGTTTCCAGCCTTGCTGTTGTCTTCCTGTAGAGAAACCGTCTGAGGGGCGGCAGCGAGGATCAGCGTACGATTTAAAACACAACAGATGCGATAGTTGTCTAATTCACGTGTCGACTTGACCGTACAGATAAATGATCACATGGGGTGGATGGGACAGGGGGTTAAGTGCTCACAAATCGTCTTCGCAATATGATACATGTCTAACTTTGAGCACATGCAGGAGGTGTGTGTGTGTGTGTGTGTGTGTGTGTGTGTGTGTGTGTGTGTGTGTGTGTGTGTGTGTGTGTGTGTGTGTGTGTGTGTGTGTGTGTGTGTGTGTGTGTGTGTGTGTGTGTGGCCTGGATGGCCTTCACTCTGAAGAAGCAAAATAATGTGAACATTTTACAAATTATACAACGCAATAGAAATTTAGAGATTAAATGCCATCTGCAAAATAATTAAATAACACTATTATAGTAACTGCAGAACATTGCAGTATTTTTTAGTAGCCTTGACTGTTCAGTAGTTGCTGGTACTGGAAAATCTTCCATGAAACATTTACATTTCCCATGCCTGATTCACCATCCTCCCATAGTCTCTCATTTTAATTCACATTTCATATCAACTGGAATCATCCACAATACGTTCTTCAGAATTTGACGAGAATACAAAAACAGGCCTGGATGGACATTAAATGGACAGAAAATGTGTTTTCTGTCCATTTAATCACTTCCCCCCGTCATTGGACTCAGTATATATTACTGGTTGAGGTCAGGTACAAACAGAGAAGAAGAAACTTTCTGTTTCACGGACGAGCGACAAAATGTTTCAGTTTCTGCTGGTTGCTTGTTCACATCCTTGATTTTCAGTTCTTTGTAAACCAACCAGAAGCATGAGTCACGTTTAGCAGTCGTATCTGCAGTTGCAGAATGTGTTTTCCCAAACATTACCTATAAACATGCAAATCTCTTCATTCTTTAACCGATTCTTCAATTGTCTCAAGTGCTAAAACTTTTCTGTGATATGGTATTGATTCTGTGGAAATGTTCAGTAATACTTATTTTTCTGTGTTTTTCTAAGAGTTTTTGTGTTTAGAAATCCATTTTTTTTTAGAACTGGACAAGAGGGTTGAGACAAATTAATATGATAAAAAGATAAAATGCTAAAACATAAGTATACCAGGAGCAACAGCTACATGTTTTATGGATCGTGAAAAATCTTCTATTACCTCAAAAAGACTCATTATCATTAGATCCTAGTAGATATGTGCAACAATATCTCTTAAAGTGAATTATTCTGGTGCTTCTCATCATAAAATGGTTAAAAATAAGGCAAAGTAAGCAACTTTCAAATTCCACAGTCCATATTTCAATAGGAATCTGAGTCTTCATTACAAATATTTCAAACACTAATATCAGACACAACACAACAAGTTGTTAAAAAGTGAATGCCTCCATTTTCCAAAAGTGCCAAATTGTTAAGTGTAATGATAGCCTGGTAATTATGGGACTTTTCGCACTTGAGGTTAAGAACACGTAAATTAATTATAATTATTCACCGTTTGAATGACTGCACTGCTCAACGAGCATTTCAGGTATTCAACATGTGCTGCAGAGCATAATTATCGTATTTAGAAGAAAGAATCAACACAAAAGCCATTTGTGATGCAGTCCGACTGATTTGGCTTTTGTAAAGTTTTCTGTTCTCTTGCTTGCAGAGCAGTCGGGGAAACACAGAAGCCCGATGTGACTCATCCCTTACCAAATCGTAAATCACAATAAATCCCCTTCCTACTGAGTTTGACCTCTTCCTCATTTCACTCCACTCTGTAAAGCCAAAAACGGGAACATGTGGTCCGGAGGAGGCCTGTGGGGAAAAGTGTCTTCTGGATCACCGGCGAGCCGTCCACCTTCATTTTAATTTAATAAACATGACTTAAAACAACAAAAACAACACGACAAGATCCATCTGATTGAAACGCCATTCCTTTATTAAAGAATGTTTGACAAATACAATAAAAAGCATCAAAATGTGTGATAAAGACTTTATTTAAAAGAAAAAAACCGAGGTAGCGTTTGGAGACGTAAAAGAGAAACTATATTCCTGACAGCAGTGTGGAAAATGAAAGCAGGGACACTAGAAAAGGTTCAAACTGGATATAAATGCACAGCAATTAGGCATGAAGGGCAATCCTGTCGATAAACTTGGCCATTTTGATGTCTCGTTTGGAGATCCCTCCACAATCATGCGTGGTCAGCGTAATGTGTACCTGTGTGGAAACAGAGCGGGAACACAAACAAAAGCATATTTGATACAACAGGAAGAAAAATACAGATTTAAGCCTCGTTTTCACAATGATTCAAGTGAAAACGTTTAGTTTTTGTGCTTTCGTTTCAGGAGGGTTTTGCGTTTACATGGCAACGTTTTGAAAACAACGTACGTTTACACGAGTACAAGAAAAACTACAAACAAAGCAGATAGCATGCCAGGCCACTAGCTGGTGCTGTTGGTTGTTTATGTAATGAAACCATAAACACATGTGGAAGTTGGATCGTTGCTGCGGTGACGGTTCTACCAAACTAAACTACCCAGACCCAGCAGAGTATGGACTGGGAGTCAGGACACTCTGGAGGCAAACATTGTTCTTATTGTCCATCGGGTGTATGAGCAGAAGAACCATTTACTACGACCTTGGTGCACACGCGCAGTAGCAGCAATTCCGTCGTTTATACAGGGACGGAGCCCGGGCATTTTTAGGAAAGTAATTTTCCCCTGGTTTCACAGAGATGGAGCGTTTTCAACAAGTTCCCCACCTTGTGAGCCATTTTCAAAAAGTTGTGTTTTCAGTGGCTCCGAGCACCATTGTTGTATAAATGGACACCCGAAACGCAATTAAAGTTTTGCATTGTCACTTGAAAACCTCCGAGTAAGCGTTGCCTAAAATAGCATTAGAATTACTTAAAGAACATTTTTTTGCAGTGATTACTATCGATAGGTAATTTGACGGTGAAGCAAATCATCTGATGTTGATAGTCTCGTAGTTTGAAGTGATTTTTCTTCATCTCTGCCCACGAATGTTTAATCAGCCAATAGATGTTGCTCCCCTCAATTCCAGGGAGAAAAAAATGTTTGTAAACTCACAGATTTAATACTTACATCCAAGAAAATGACAGAATTTAAGAGAACATTAGCAGTAGCTCAGTATACAGCATCTACTTTGTCGAGGCTGAACCTCAGTCAGTGTGGGATTTATGTGCAAGTGTCTGGTGGAAAGTGCTGCGGGGGCCCAGAGACCTGTAGCACCGTTCTACAGCCACTTTAATAAAGAGTGGATTAGGAGCAGCATTCCTCTCAGAGCTGCCCGGTCCACCACACAGTAACTCAGTGGCTGCAGCCTAATGCTCAGAGATTTTCAGGGACTGGGTTTGTCATATCAACCACTACTTTATTCTTGAGGCAGAGAAAGTGAGAGAGCATGTGGGGTTGTGGAGGGGGAGGCAGAGATATTTGCAGAGCTTTTCGCAAGAAAAACGACGGGATTATAGCGTGAAGCTATTGAGTTCTTCTGGTCGCTCTGACGGAGCCGGAGTGTGTTTCAGGCTTTCGAGCCGGGAGCTCTCCAGACCCGGCGATGATTGTTTGACATGAAAAAATCTGACTTTATCCGTGGGTCGATTGATCTCAGCGTGTCTGTAATTTGTTTCAAACCAGCCGTGGCATTGTCAATATGGAAGTAAATCAAACGCGTGGCCGGGATAACGCCGTTTGATTCGGCAAGCTGTGATTTCTGTAATCGATACTAAACAAATGTAGCGCTGCAGATTACTCCTCGGATCTCGACGACAAGGTGCGAGCAATAAGGCGGGGAAAGCCGTTACCCTATTGTAAACGTTGAACCACTCTGGGTGATGGTTCATCTTCTCCGCCTGCAGAGCCACACGTGACATGAAGCCAAACGCCTGTTGGGTGGAAGAAACAGTGGGCTCAGTTATCAAACATCGACGGGAAGAGACAGTAGACCTATGAAATGTGTCTTTAGCTTCATTTAAATAAAGGTGTGGGTAGAATATCACCTGTTAGTATGATTAGCAGCTTAAAGAGACAAGCAGTTGGGAACATTTTGAGATGAAAACCAGCGAAACACACTGGCAGCATTTGCTAGAAAGATCAGATTCCTTCAATATCAGCTTGTATAATCCAGAACACAGTTTTAAATTTCTCCTCATAATGCACAGAATTCTTAAACCACCAAGCTGCATCAACACCTCAAAGGGCTGACAGGAGCGCATTGTCCCAGCAGGACACTTTGTTCTCAAGACTGCTGCCTGATTGGAGTTTGTTTATTAGCTTATTACCGTTTGCAGAGTTTTCTCCTCTCTTATGAGAAGTGCTCCAAGTTTCAGTTCTGGAGGATAAATTAAAAACTTCACTTTTACCATAAATGTTTAAAATGAAAAGTTTTCTTAGTTGAGCTGCTTTAGGTTTGGAAAACTGTGAAACCTGCCGGAAGTTTCTTTGTGCTAAAAGGAAGAAGATCTTCTTTACTTTAAAATAAATTTGTCTGATGAGCTTTTTTCCTTCATTTCATTATAAAGTTAATGTGCTTTGATTGTGTTAAAACTGGCACCACTAGAAAATGACATTGCAGTTTATATTTGACTAATTGTCAAGATCCAAAATCATTCAATCTTGCAGATCACTCTACACGGGACACAAAAACATTCCCAAAATCTTTTCCTGTATGATTCTTCTTTAAAGTATTTATGGTGCTTAAATACAAACTGTGAACAAACAAATTAAAACTATCAAGTATTACAGCTGAAAGAAAGACGTCATTCCACAGTTTTCCAAGTTTTTCTTTGTTGTTTCTTTAGCTTCTTAATAGGCGAATGTGCATTTGTGAGTAGATATGAATAATGGTAAATGTGTGTGTATCCTGTGAGGAATTTACACAAAGAATAATATAACTATGTATACTACATATGTATTTTAATATATGCAGCGGACAGTCTATGACACTGTATGGAAGTTTACTGAAGACTACTTTGTGACGAGTATTAGAGAAATGGGTTCAACAAAACCACAACTACTCTTACTACATCTTTTTGGACTTGTCACGTTGGTTTTCTTTTTGTTGGTGAAATCAAGAATTCAATCACTATTCAAAGCTATACTGATAATGGACAAAATTAAATACTTCAGAAAAACAACTTTTGATAAGCTTAATCAAATATTTTAGATTCATAACAAAACATGAACAATTCTGAAGAATTAATTACAAATCTATGGAGCCATATAAACTTTGTTTTCCTCCTCGGGGGAACAGGTTCAAGTGCAGAAACAACCTAAAATACAGCATTTTGTGCATAACAATTACTCCCCCACCCTGTGTGTGTGTGTGTGTGTGTGTGTGTGTGTGTGTGTGTGTGTGTGTGTGTGTGTGTGTGTGTGTGTGTGTGTGTGTGTGTGTGTGTGTGAGAGATAAAAAAGCCTTTAAAATTAAATGAAACCTGCAAGCAGTTCTTGTAAAAGTGGTTCAAATAAAAGAGTCAGAACATGTTTCTGCAGATGTGCACAGCACAAGGCTCAATGCTGCCATCTGAGGAATGGAGACGCGCAAGGCGGCGTCCCTGTGTATGCAGAAAACCTCCCGGACTGCACGTGTACATTGTACATACTTCCACACCCACAGAAGGGCCAGTGCATCACGCACACACACACATACACACTCTTCATATTTCGAGTGGGGCATGTGGCTCTCTCTCCAATCACGCGCCATACAGGGAGTGATTACGGTTATTCTAATTATCTACAAAGAGGAGAGTGAAATCCCTCCTCATGCTCACTGTGAACAAAGTTAGAAAAAAAAAATAAAAAATAAAAATCAGGTAGACCTATTTCAGAGCAATTTCCCACTGCAATCTCAATTAAGCCCCTAAATGCTTCCTCTCTGCCTAATTAAATCAACTGAAATGCCATTGTTTACAGGCCGTGGCTGCGGCCCCCTCCACCACCTGACATGACGAAACAGAATTACTCTCTCCGCGGAAATTGCATTTAGCCTTTTTTGGTGCGTTGTAGCCAATTTCTCCGCCGGGCAGCCAGGTTCCCGTGCAGCGCGGCGCGTGTAACACGATCGGCAGCTTGATCAAATTGGTTATCAAGGAAACCGTCTCCTGATCAATTTAAGTAATTGGCATATTCCTGCAACTTGACCCTGCTGGCACCAATTTGGAGGCTGAGGCGGTCTGCTTTTTCTCAGTTTTCATTGGCTCTAATGGGGATGGTTAAGCAGCCTGTCATGTCAGGTGTTGTCCAAACATGTCCTCATTCTCTCTCGCGCTCTTTTCTTCCTGCTCGTCTTGCAGCTGAGGAAAACAGGTAAAAGCTTTCTGTGTGTCTGAAGGTTCCTGCACATTGTTCCTTTTTTTTTTTTTACAAAACACCAATTTATTTTTTTCTTCTTTCTTTCAAACCTGAACAAAAGGTAATGCCACGGCCTTTGACTGTGACTGTGCAGTGGCAGGAACCAGATATTCTCCGCGAGATCTTCCAAGATCTCTACAGGGAAAACATAGCAGGTACAACAAAATCGTGGGGAAAAAACCACAATAACACATAGTGGCAGATAATCAGATGTAGGAAGCTGGTACAGAAGGCAACAATGCATTAAAAACATTCATATGTAGTTGTTAGCATTTTGAAAGGTAACAGCATCAATACAATTTAGAAGTTTATGTCAATGATTCTCCAAACGGCTTGGTTTCCATGGTAACCTCATAAGAATTTATTCACATGTCTCCAAGTTGAATTTAGAAATTAATATTTTGTTGGAAACATTAGAAAAAAGTAGTCATAATAAAAGTTAAATACATTTTATAATTCAAACTTTGCCTTTGACCAAAATCATAAATCGAATAATATTGTATCATTAGTATTTCGCATTTGAATAAGTACAAAATTTAAAATGTGGAAGCGAAAAAGGGTTTATAATATGAGCAATCAGCAAATAGTTAATGCAGCTAAAGCATCACAGGGACTATGGATACAGTTTCATTTTTCGTGAGAAATCTTTCATTTTCCGGGAGAACTGAGTTCGTTCAGCATTAATTCCTCCAGGAAACAAGGAGTCCAGTGAAATGGTAACTGTCAATCTGCTTCGAGACGACAGAGAAAGAAACAGCAGCTCTAAAAGTTTTCACACAACACTACAAGCAAACATAAACATTCACATCTATAAGCACACATTTTGTAATAATTGGCGGCATAAAAGCAATAACTGATTTCATAACACCGAGCGTTCTACTGATCCTGGGTCAGTTTTGTTAAACTTCTGCTTCAAGTGTCGACATTAACAACAGACCTTACTGAGCACATCAAATGTATTGGCAAAGTTGCATTGACCTTTATGACCGTAAAAGAAACAAAAAGTTGCATTAGATTTTCTTTCCTGAACGTACGTGCATTCATTTATTACCACGAGATACAAACACTTTTCGCCACCCTGGCCTGCGTGAAAAGCGCGTGTTGCTCCGCGTTTAACGCGGGGGAGGATCCCTTTTCACGCTACATGACCGCCAGCTGGGTCCCGCCTCTTTAAAGCGGCATCACAATAACACTTTTACAGACTCGCTGACATTACGACCGGTCTGCGACTACAAACATGTGCGGTCACATCTGCGTGATACGTTTCCACAGATCTTCGAATATTTGGCAGCAGCTCGTCGGGACCAGTAATTGGTCACTTTAAGTCACTTTTAATTTAAGAAGCAGATTTCTCTTCCAAAGGCCAACTCGTGGCACGATGGGAGTTTTGCGGGGGTGATTAAGAACAAATGTTGTATTAGCATCCAAATGAGTGTGTTTTCCATTTGCATTTTGAATCAGTTCAATTGACAGAGCACCAGTCGAAACCCCAAACGGAGCTTATGCTCGTTATCCAAGCTTCAAAGTGCTGTATATTATGCGGGCTGTTTCGGCTTTTATCACGAGTAGTGTCACACTTCCAGAACAATTATATATGTGCCCATTTGGACCTCGCTGATGTGCAAACGAACCACAGAGCAGAATGTGATTATTAGGAGGAGAGAGGAATGTGGAACATAAGATGATAGATATGTAACTTGAACCCTGACTAAAGACTTTACAAAATAAGAAAAGAAAAAGAGAGAGAGGCTGAGCTGTCATCCTCTACTACAAGTGAAATGGGGTTGGATGTCCAAAAAGGCCTGAAATATCTGGACCCACATCAGGCGGTGGTCCCTGGGGGGCAGTAAGCAAAGCAGCAGGACACAAAGCAGGCCAAGTGGCGTGTCCGTCACCCACAGGTCATCTTGACATCCTCCACTTGGGCCAGACTGAAAATGAAACCAGCCACTCCACTCCCAGCCGAGGTCTCGTGTCAGCAGAGGTCAAGGGCTCTCTCTCCCGAAGCGCTTTGTTTAACCGTTTGTATTGTGCGGGCCACACTTCTCCGGCGCGGCGGGTCAGCCAGACAGTCAAGATATCCGTCCGCTCAGCCAGCCAGCCGGCCGATCCAACTGGCCCAACAAGCTGTTGCTGTCAGAGTCGGATAATTTGACATGACATTACGCAGGCCCCCCGTCTCAAATAATCAGAAACACCCGACAGCAGACCCCCACTACGCCCCCCACACACACACACACACACACACACACACACACACACACACACACACACACACACACACACACACACACACACACACACACACACACACACACACACACACACACACACACACACACACACACACAGCTGAGGAGCCATTTTGGTGCTATTACAGCATGATTGTCATACAACACTGGATGAGACAATTTGACGTGGGTGCAGAGTGGTGCTCGCTCTCTCTCTCTCTCTCTCTGTCTCTCTCTCTCTCTCATTGCGGCTGTGGGCTGCAGAACAGGACTCAGTTTCAAACACATGTGTCTGTTATTTACAGATCGGCTTTCCACCGCCGTGCAGTCCAAGGGCTTAAAAAACGCCTGCTCTGCCTTGCCAGGACTAAGTGCATGCAGATTGTGCCTACGCTTACTGGCCTCCGACAGAAACACATTCACGCCGATGCAACCGAACACATGCGACCTCCTCGCCGACGCACACTTGAAGACTCCCTCCACTACCACCCAATGATTACCCAGCAAGCTCCATCATCACCCCCTGGAAACCTTCACTGCTGTGATTTCAATGCTAGTGGTTGTGGTGATGATGATGAGGATGATGATGATGATGATGATGATGATGATGATGATGACCACACCTCTTATGTCTCATTTCTTTTCTTTCTCAAAGAGCTCCTCACAAGCTTCCAGTTGGCCGGACCGGGCTGCCCACTACGTTGACAATAATTACGAAGCGAAGCTGCCAACGCTGAGCTCCTTTCATGTGTGTGTGTGTGTGTGTGGGGGGGGGGGGGGGGGCGCTCCGACGGGCACGTCAAACATGGCGAGTATTAATCTTCTCAAATTAACATTCCTAAAGCCGAGAAACATATTGAACAGCTTCAACTTGATACCCTGACAGAGACGACACATGCTCTGCCACCTGGTGAACACTCGATGGGCGACTGAAGCGTGTGTGTAGCACCTCTTCACGCACGTCAGCCCCTATTTATGTAACAAGTGTCATGTAATGGTGTTGAGGCCAACTTATGCAAACCCCCTCATTAACTGCGGGGCGACCAGCGAGGGCTTAAACAGACATTGGGCCCGTCAAAAGACAGCAGACGTCAGGGCCATCTGAGCCTACCCGAGGTCTGATGGCCAGATTATCTCACCACCTCCGCTCTGGAGCCACACCTCACCACGTCCCTCCGGCCTCTTCTTCTTTTTCTTTTTACAGGCCGGGATGAATGCTGGATGCCTCCAGTTCCCAGGGAAAGCTCCGCTTTGGAGACGGAGGTGGGAACTGAACACCTCTGCCCTGAGTGGAGGATACAGTCTAAGCACTTCTATATGGCGAGGAAAGTGTACACACAGACCAGGGCTCAGATTAGAGTTGGCTGAAGTTTGTGTGAAACATTTTTGAGCAGTTGGAACATTTTCTTGATGGAGGATTGTTTGTTTTCACTCTTATTTTTGTCCAACGTTGAGTGTTTGAAGGCCAACTTTCATCACTCCACATCATTCATAGTAATGAGTCAGAAATACTCCAAACAGCGAAGCAGACGATTCACAGACGGCATCAAAACTTAACAGAATAATTCACTGCAACCATCTGCCTGAGACGGGGAAAGCGATGAAAAGTGAGCAATGCCAGCAGCTTATCAGGCCGATCCTCGTGCATTGGTACCGTGGGCATGTGTGCATGAAGCAGGAGGAGCAAAGCTCGGGGAGTTTGGTTTACCCAGGGGCTCAGTTTTAGTTGTAGGACATCTTATTTAACACAAGCAGACCAAGGCCCATAACGAGAGGCAGAGGCTTCAAGGAGATTTGAAGGAGAGGGAACCCCCCCCCCGACTGAATTTAAAACACAAGGCGGGTGGAGGTGGGGGGCACAGCGCAGCAGAGGGAGCAGAGACGGCGATCCCAGCACAGCGACAGCCTCCTCCAGAAATCATATAAGCTGCCTCCCTCTCCAACCTGGAACTTAAGTCTGGGAGCTTGTAATGCGGTTATTGTCTGTGGTGAGCCGCAGTTTCGGCATGTTGTTTGTCTCAAGTTTGTGACATTTTCCTTTCAGCACAAAAAAAAATAAAAAATTTGCTGATTGTTCAGAATTTTAAGAGTACAGTAAACATTTGAGACTATTTATTTTTAAATATCTTCCGACAATAATGTCAGTGGAGATTCTGGAGCTCCGAGTTGTTTTACTGCCACATTACTGCTGATTTGAAAGTGCAGAAAAGAGTCATTAAAACACCACTGAATGTATGAAATATACTATTAATGTTAAAATATGGCAGCATGTAGTTAAACACAGTATTTCATTGATCATAGGAACTGATTTCGTCAGAGGCCACTAAACATATTCGATCATACCTATTTGATAGTATGGTATAACACTTTGGTCCATCACTAATGTCATTTAGATGATTTTTTTTTAAATTTTATCATGAAATAGCTCATTCCTTAGGATTTCCATCAACCAATAGTTTCTATATCTGTCAGCGTTTCTTTTTCACTTTGTTGCAATATATTTCTTTTCTTTTCTTGCCTTGTAAAGTAGAGTGAATTGTCTCGTGTCTGAATGCTGCCACATAAACAAACTTGTCTTATTCATCATTTTCATTTAAACTGCAAGTCAGAAATATTGGTTAAAAAGTTTTTATATTTATTATCGATTGATCCGGTAAATTTAGCAGTCTTTATATTCTTTGCGTTGTTTTAAGCAGGACGGTCTGCTCCACGGATAAACACGACTCCTTCAATAAACATCCGACACCTCAAACACATCACAGTCCGACCCGTTCTCCTCTTAACTGCTCATTAAAGAGATTCACGGGCAGAGACATCAATTAATACTTCCACCTTCTGCTCGAGTTCAATGGCACATATTTAGAGGGGGGGGGGGGGGGGGGGTGCTGACACATTCTTGACTCTACCAGCCGTTTGTCACCAACTAAAAATCTGAGGTTCTGATTAAGTTGCCAAAACAGCGACACTGTACCAGAACATAGACTATGTAGAACATGAACTGAATATTTTATCAAGCACCCTGAGGTGACTTCTGAAGCCATGTAACACGTATTCCATTCCTACCTAATAAAACCTTTGAAAGTCACAAAAAATAGACCAAACATGAGCTTTTAAAACAGTCGTGTTTGTATCTAATCAGTCTTTGTCATATTATTTGTGATCACAATATCAGTTGTTCTGTGATCCTGCTGTCATTCTTTACCTTATTCTTAATTTTATCGAAATGATTTTCTTGGTTAATTAAAGGCCAATAAATGACTAAATACACCACCTGGATTTCTGCATCCCTTCCCGAGTGCTTCTCTCAGTGGAGATTTGTTTACATGAACCAAAAATAATCAAGTCACTTCTGGTTGCAGACATTTATCATCGTAAACTTTCCCTTCTTTCATTAAAACGGGTAGATTAAAACGGGACATTATTCAATCGTAAATGCAGCTTTTTAAAGGATCTTTTTAAGGATTTTAAGGGCTGAATATTTATGTGCAAAAGGATTCATGCCATCGTTGTCAACCTCGGCGAAGGCAGCTCAACAGTTCCTCCACGAGCTGCATCCTAAAGCTACCAATTTCGCTGGTGTCGCATAGATGTTTCCACTCCGTCTGGCAAAATGTGGAGCAGATGGTCACCCGTAAACAAACACTGCATAAAGCTCATGCGCGTAAACAATATCAGTGACTTAAAGAACATGCACTGCTCCGGCCAGAATTTACAGTATTAAAGACACACACACACACACACACACACACACACACACACACACACACACACACACTCACACAGAGAAGTTTCCACATGTGATTGCAGGGATTCTCACTGACCAGAGCAGCCCCAGAGAGAGGATTTCACCTCTCAAACCCGATTAAATCTCCCAGACTTGACAAGGAAAATAACTCACAGTTACTTCTCAGACTACTGCCACTAACAACAAGCTGTGTACCCACACACCACAGATAGATTACCGAGCTGGTTACAACAGCATCATAACACTTTCCACTTGCTGTAATCAAAGAAAAATAAACTCAAAGAAGCAAGTCCAGCTGTCATGTTCCTTTTTAAGTTAATTTGCAGCTCTGAGTGGCTGCTTCTCCTTCATGCACTCAGCTCCAATGCAAACAGTGGACGCCCACAGCTGTGGGTACAGCTCTGCCGCCCCCTGGAGGCAACAGGAGGAAGCGTCAACAGGCTTTTTTGTTTTGTTTTGTTATTCTCATTAAAAAATCCTGGGGATCTGATTTCCCCGAGCCCATCACTTGCAGATAAGTGGGGAATGGAAATCAGCCAGCATGTCGCTCCTCATCTTCATTCCCCTCCTGTAAAAGCCCTTTAAGAGCTGCCATGAAAAACGAGCTACAAGTATGTGAAAATGCATCAGAGAATTGGGTGGGTGGGTGGGGGGGTGGGGGGCTTTCTGGACAGAGAATAAAAGAGTGAAGGAGAGCGACAGGGAGACGGACAGAAAGAATGGCCGACATGCGAAATTGGAACAACATGAGCTCACTCCCCAATAGCATGGGGCACAGGCTGTGAATGAGAGACAGACAAAGAGGGAGGCAGAGATAGGGAAAGGAGGGTGGCAACGAGCAGAAGAAGCAGAAAAAAGAAAAGTAAAGTACATCTACCAGAAGGAATGATGGGGTTGTTAGTGGTTTGTGAACCAGATGAAACATTTTAACCAATTTGATTGTTTGTGAAAGAAATCATTCTGATCAAAACCCCAATTGCTGCCAACTGGGCCGCCTGGCGCGTCTCAGGGTAATGCAGCCTGACGTGTCGGGGTAAGAGGAGAGGCTTTAGAGCTGGGACGAGCAGATGGGGGAGGTCAGCGCTCGCCCTGCGACTTCAAACACGTGGAAGTGTAAAAACAGACTATTTTAGGGGATAAAACAACTAACGACTGGATTAGAGGAAGTCCGCTAAGTGGCCTTGAGACGTCGCACAATGCAACGCTCGCCTGAGGTGGCAAGCAGCTCACTAAAGGTACACAAAGACACATTTACATTCAGTTTTTCATTTCAATTTTACCCTTACAATCCAACGGAACAGCTTTGTACAACAGCATAATCAATAGTTTTACCAGGAAACAGGAGTAAGGAACATTTAATGTATTTATTTTCTTTTGTCCACAATTTTCTCCAAAAAGTGTGATATCAAATCAAGAGATGTATAACATTTCATCTTAATAACATTTGGTCCTATTTGACGATTTCAGGACATCGACAATGTACAGTTATGCATTATCACTGCCTACTTCAGTTAAAGTAACAACTGTATCTGAGACATGAATGTTGTTCTACTTTATTTTTTTGATTTCTTGACTTGCACCACTTCTAAACCCCCAAATTAACTCCTGTCATCTGGTCAACATAAGATAAAACGTGAAATTAAATTAGTAGTGCAGGTGTAATTGAACTGCAATTAAACAAAACCCAGACTTATGTTTAATAATTAATTTATGTATGTTTTTTTTATTTTGCTAATCTTGGAGAGAAACAGTTTTAAAAAGGACATTATAAAGATAGTCTTTGATTTTAAATATAGTCTAATATAGTGTGTGTTGAGTCGACAACAATTCCGTGGTTTTCCCTGAATAAATATCCATTACAAGCTTTAGTCTCCAGTAGAAAAACAATGCAATTACTTACAGATAATTGTGCAATTATTTCATTAATTCTTTTAACCAATTGACAGCACTAATATATATATATATATATATATATATATATATATATATATATATATATATATATCTAACAAGTAGTTCTAGGACCATCCTTTTTTGCAGAAATGCAATAATTGTTATATTTCTTTGTTTCATGTATATTACATGTAAGAAGGTAAACTATACAGCAGGAACTGATGTAAACAACTTTATTTAGCTTTATGTTACGTGTTGTATTTTTTTCCCGGAGCAGTTGGGGGTTAACAGGCTTCCTCAAGGTGCCACAGTGGTGACCCGTTCTTAGTGGGATTCAAACCTGCAGTTAAAAGCTCACTTCTCGAAGCAACCCACTGTGAATAAGCGCAACGCTTTAGTCTCTGGAGATGAAGATGGAGTTGCTGAACGGCACATTCAATAAAAAGGGACGAGGCCCACTTTGCTTTAATCCATGTTGGGAGTTTGCTTCTCAGACTGAACTTAAATAATATGAAATATTTTCTTGTGGAATTTGATATGAAAGAGCTGGAAATGGGCATTGTGAAAGTGATTTGGTCGTTTAGTTTGCTCAGAGGCGCTGGAGTTGCATCGGTTGAAAGTGACAAGAGGATTTTGTTTTTGGAATGAAACATATAAACGGTCATTCTTAAAGTAATACAGCACAGACAACAGTAGAGGACACAGGTTACACACACATACAGAACAGATACAGTAGGATGCATTCAGTCATGCTTTTCCCTCTTCTTTTTTTTTGTTAACGGCATTAATACTGATCTTTGTTTGTTCCACTTCCACTGCAGGATGAGCCAACAAGATACTGTTCAGGCTGATTTTGTTTGAAAACATGCCATTATAATCATCCTTTGAAGAGCAGCAAACTTTCCACTATTATAATAATGGAAGAGAATTAAAGATTTGGCGCAGAGACTGAAGGTGATAGCTCTGTGTGCAGACAAAAACACAATTGTCAGATATCACAATACCTTTTATTTATTGCTGATATTGTCTTTCAAGTGCTACGTTCTACCAACCGAACTGGACAAAATGAAACATCAACCCACATACAACATGAAACAACCAACTCCACATTATAAGAAACGACATTACACTTCAGGTTTCACAGGAGAACCTCTGCTATAAAAAATATACAACCTATTTTTACATGCTCCAAGCACCAATTAAAGGAATGACCAAATGGCAAAATGAATGCAGTGTCACTTTTTTCAACCCTCTCCCCTAAATCCACTTTAAGCCAAACAACCAAACTACACAACAAATAAAAGCAGTCATGCCGGTCACAACGTCCCCCTTTCTTATCAGAAGTCAACTGGGCTTAATCATATGTGTGATCTGTGTATGTAGTTTATTGCATGTTGAATTCTACATAGGCGCAACAGAGAAGTGGACGCGGGAGAGACAGACTTAACTGTAGCTGATTGTCCAAAGACTTTAATAGCATATTATCTGGGTAGATCGGTGCTTTTTGAAGTGTGTGGTAGGTTAACAGAGAGCTTCAACAGAGCACAGCAGCAGGGATATGGAGTTCAATGGTAGGCTGTAAACAAACACACAAACATCACCCACCTGATTAAAGGTTTTAAAGTGAAGCTCTTTGAAAATGGCATCTCGGTCCTCCAACTTCATCCAGCCTGTGGCCTGGAGCTCCATCAGCTGCTGATCTCGGTCTGCAGCGGAGAGCCAGTGGGAGTCTGACGACTGCATGTAAATAATCCTCATTTAATAACATCTCATCTCAAAAACTAGCAGTTTAAGGGACAGATCACATCTGATTTCACAACTCTTGGTGCTTAAGTGCTGATTCAGCCCTTTCATTGTCAGTTTAATGCTCTTCTCTATAATAAATCTAAATGCCATGTTACCTACCGAGTGTTTTACACATTTCACCCAGGAGGAGGCAGTCTAGCACCAAACATGACTGCCACTTGAGAATTTTACAAACTAAAGACAAGGACGAAGCAAAAACTAAATCCTGCACGATTGCAATTATCCACAAGCACTATGTGATTTCAGAAAACATGCGTTTTTATGGAGATATGCCAAACTGCTAATTAATATTTTGCAATTTTTTTTTATAGTAACAGGTATAGTAACTCTTAATAAACAATTAAGAGACTACAGCTTAAGTTTTAACAACCCACTTTGAAATGCGGCATGGTTGAAAAAAAACAAATAAAGAGAGCAAATTTTATTACAAAACCTTAATATTTGTCTCATTCCAAACAGGAAACACGTGGTAAAGTCTGTCATGTTGACACTATCATGGAAGTAAGACCACAATGAGGATAAAAATCTGGCATTTGAGCTCATAAAATCCTGTGATGTAAAAATCATTAACGCCGAATTAAAGGATGCAACATAAACAATCACAAAATGGTCAGCAATTTTGATATTGACGAGAGTAAATAATCAGATAGGCACATTTCATTAATTTGGGCTATTTTCCAATGGAGTTCGCCACGTGTTTCCCCCCCCCCCCCAAGAACGCGCTTATCTGGAACCGACACGTTTTGCACGGCGCTCGGCTCGTGAGATGACTCCCACCGGCATGCATGAAACACACTTAAGCCTCCTGAGCAATAAGATGCTTATGAATGTTAATGCTAAAGGTGTGACAACACTCACCATGTTCGAGGAGCAGCTCCTGGAGAGAAGAGGTGACCTCAGCCGGGTCAGCAGGCTGCACGGCCATGAGCCGCCTGTCCGCAGGCTAAACATTAACGCAGACATGAATGAATGTTGTTTTCCGTCCGGTCTGACCTCAACTCACACCTTTCTCCCCGGTGTTCGTGTCAGATCCGACCTCCACTTCGATCACTCACTCCTTCCCTCTCGCTCACATGGCGCCATGGCTGGTTAGTTTAATGCCTGATTAAAATACCTGAGTTAATGTAGCGGTGAACCAAACCTGCAGACCTGAAGCATCTGCTCTGATCATGGAAATACAATCAAATAAAGTTCATTTCTGTCACACTAATCGAAAATAACCTGCACTTTTCAATGAAAACTAGAGTGGTTCAAGTGACTGAAGTGTGAGTTTGACACTAGCTGACCCCCGTTGATGCTCCCTTTTGTTGTTGACAATTTACACCAACCTTAAACCTTTAAGCCAGTGGTGTAAAATACATTAGTTAAGTGGCCACATACAACACAATATCCTCTTGAGTGTGCAGGACTGGTGAAATACTGCCATAATAACCCTTTAAATGCAAACTTTTCTTTGTTGTACTGCAGAGTACACATACTGGAAATGTCTATATTTTCAATTACTACAAAAAATTACTACAATCTCAACATGAAGCCAATTTTAATGTGCAAAACACAGTGAAATGTCCAACAAGCTTCTTCCATAGCTGCTGCATTATGCATGTTTTTACAAAGTCACCCTGACAGAATGACTTTGAGGTTAATGTTAGTTTGCATTTCTGCAACGATCGCAAGGTCTCAGTGTTGTGTCGCCACTAAATGTGTTTTAAAAAATCGCTTTTTTTCCCTTTGAAATGTGTACAATTTGCTTTGTGGTTTGGCCAGAGTGGATCCTCTCGTTATCTGTCTTGATCCATAGGTCTTGTGTTTGACATCCCTGTTTTAAGGGCATTATCTCAAAAACAATATTCAAGTGAAGCTTGCTTAATTAAGATCACTGAATCTGAAAAAAAGATATAATTCCTTTTACCTAATTGAGGCTATTACATAACTCATACATAACAGTGTTATCTGGAAGTAAATTGTCAGAAAGTCAGTCTGATGTGAACCGTTGCAGTCCTGCAGAGCACATTTAAAATGTAGGTAATGATTTATTCATCTCATCTAATATTTGTGAGACTAGTAACTTATAACAGGTTGTTGTTCTTTCACGAGTAGTCACACAGTTAATTAATGTCCAAGTCTCACAGCTCGTTAAATTCTAGCAGTCAATGGTTATAATCACATGGCCAAGTAGTCTCCATTTTAGCTCTGTTAACTTAGTAATCATGAAAAAATGTAATTGAGTCACAAATTTGGGAACATTTAAAACGCATGAATTATCACAATTGATTATTTTTGACTTAAGCTGCAAAATTTGGGGGAAGGATTGTTGTGTTAAGAGTTTCCTCTTCTCTACCGCAGCACGTCAGACCTGAAATGCTTCATCTAAACCTTTACCATCTTTATTAAAAATCACTCTTTAGATTCATTCAAACACTTTAAACACAACCCCGATTTCCAAAAGCGACAGGACGCGGTCTAAAATATAAACAGCATGCAATATTGATAGACCCATATTTCATTCCTGATAAAAAAAACAGAAAAACACTCTTGTGCTCTGCATTCGGCCAAAGTCAGCTGGTGTCACCTCAAGATAAGAAGATGGCTGGATGGAAGACGCTGAACGTGAACATAATCAGTTATTTTTCGTCAACATTTCCCCGTGTCAACTTTTTGGAGATATTTTGCTGTAATTAAATTCCAAATGAGCTCAAATGTTTTATTTTCAACAATCAAGAGGTTGTTTTAGTTTTCCTGTTAAAAAAAAATAAAACAACAACAAAAAAACATGGGTTCATGAGAATTGCATGTCATCACATCCTTGTTTGTTTTAATAATTTACACCGAGTCCCAACTTTTTGGGGAAAAGGGGTTTGATTGCAGTTTGTGTGTTTTCAGTCCTGATGCTCGTGCTCCTGTCCGGGTATGAGCCAGCGGATGCTGTCTGTCCGCAGAATGGCGTAAAATGTGAAGCTGGTGATGAAGAGGATGGAGAAGACCAGCAGCCAGTCGATGCCCGTCACGGGGACGCTGGGCAGCGGCCCCAGGAGGTCCGCCTCGGTCACGTTTCTGTCGGCGCCAGCCTCAAACCCTGCAACACACCAGACGAGATGAAGGAGCCGTGGTTTCAGGATTTTCACTGCTCGATTGAGAAGTTTGAGTTTTCATCTCGGATGATGGATGAGACGGACATGAACCATGAGCCTTCGGCACGAGCTGAGCTCCATATCTCTGGTCTCTGTACCTGTCTGGTTGGAGATGAAGAAGGTGAGCGTCTCCAGCGTCCGGTCGGTGTGGTTGAAGCGAGCCATGGGTTTGGCCCCCTGGAACAGCAGGATGTTCGGCACCGCCACCGTGCCGAACCTGGTGGAGAGGCTACTAGAGGGCCGAGACACAGACGGGACACAAGGGTGACAGATGGCATGTGGTAAGATATTCATATCTGTGTCATCTGCTCTGATACAGTCTCATTCTTTTATCTTTAAGTCAAAGACGAGGTGAAACACTCATGTTATTGGATATTATTGATGGCTTTGACGAGGCACCTCAGGACTTTGTGGTTGTTCAGATATTCTGCTGCATATTGCAAACTTTTCCTTTAACCAGTGTGCTTGCTGCATAGATAATTCATCAAAGATCTATGTAATAGTGTCAACAATATCTGTGGAATTTACAAACGGTCACTCCTAGAGTCTTTATGGATAATCCTTTGTTAAATGTTTCATTCTATATTGTGATATATTATAATATAACTTACAGACAGAAGCATTGCTTTAAAACCTGAGATAACATTTAAAGCGGAAAACGTTCTCGTCTACCAGCTTTTAAAAATGGACGAAAACAGAAAAGTTGAGAGTGTGTTGGTATGAAGTGAAAGGGCGCAGTGTAACCGTGCATACACTTTTTGTTTTCCATCAAGTCAGGGGCGTCCAACTCATTTTAGTTCAGGGGCCACATACAACCCATAATAACCTTTAAATTTAAACCATAAAGTTTTTTGTTGTTTTTTTTATTATGATACGGAGTGTACATGATGAAACTGTCTAAATGTTCCCGGAAAACAAGCAATTAATACTGAAAATTACTGCAACCTCAACATAAAGCCAGTAACTGGTGCAAAATACAGTGAAATATATTATGCATGTCTTCACAAAATCACCTTGACAGCATGGCTTTGAGGCGAGTTTGATAGCAACCATGTAGCAATCTTTCATGGCAGCACCACTGATATCTCAATTCGAGTTTCAGTGTTGTGTCTGGTACTCTTAGAAATTAGTTTTTTAAAAAAATCCATGTTTTCTCTGAAACCTTTACAATCGTGCCTGCCGGATCGGAGCCTCACGTGAGCCACTTTTGGCCCATAAGCCTTATGTTTGACACCGCCGTTCCTACACAATACATACATTTAGTTGAGCTTTTTCGACACGGTGCAATGAAACCCTCATCTAATCACTTATTAAACTAATCACTAATAATAATTTAACTGTTTCGGATACAGTGTAAAACTGAAAGAGCCGCCACGGTGGTCGAGACGATACATCCCGATGCCCTCTACCTGCTGTGCTGCGAGGCGTCCAGTGCGAGGAAATGCATGCTGGGAAACACCCGTGGCAGGGCGTTGAAATGGGGAGCCAGGCTGGCTGAGAACTGGCACCAGGCGGTGAAGAACAGCACCACCGAGCACTCGGTGCTGTTGGCGTTGAGGAACTCCATTAAGTCCTGAGAGACGAGAGGAAGACGTGAGGCCTGGGATTAGTGACAGAAACCAGAAACTCCTCATTCTACTGATCGAGTGGGGTCAACCTTCAGACTTTCACTGGTACAGTATCATCGTTTGCTTGAACAAGTATTTTAGCTAGAGTATTTAGACCCCCATAAGGCCTAACTAATAGTACTATATTCATTTCCTTAGGGGAATTTCCTTTTCCGCATTGACCCTCCTATTTCTAGGGCGCAGAGGAATCGAGCCACAGTGGTGAGCTGCCTGTCAAAGGGACTGAACCTGTGAACTTCCAATCCCAAGCCCCCCCCCCCCCCAAAGTATTAAAAGTGTACACACACCCAAAATACTCTGTTGGGAGTTGTTGTATGTGAGCGTCGGACGGCCGTGCGAGTACCTGTGAGGCGTTCAGGACCTGCACGGTGAAGTTGTCCAACCCTGTGACGTTCCTCCGGTCACAGTTCACCTTGAACGTCTTGGCGGCGTCTGTGGCGTTCAGCTCTTCCGTTCCCCCCGAGTCGGCGTGCACAATGTCCAGGGTGACCTACGAGGAAAAGCCCGGTGAGAAGTCGGCCTCTGCTGCTGGAGAGACGCTTCAATAACACAAACTACCAAAGTAGTAAACTGATTCAACCATTCCAGTTACTTTAATAGTATCATAGTAAGTATGTTAGTGAAAACATAGAATACAAATCATGCATTTCTACCAAAACACCAAATGTCATGTAGGTTTTGTAGTCTTTGTACTCCTAAAATGAAGATCAGCATGAAATTCTCCCATTTAAAAACGTTTTAATGTGCAATATGCAAAAATGATGAGGATTGAAATAATAACATGGTTTCCATTAACAAGTAGATGACGTATGTCTTTATACTTTCTTTTGCCCATAATTTACACCTGCTGGGATTTTTTTGTTTTTGTTATTTTTCACGTTGCATCACCAGTTAATTCCGTTTGCAGACTTTTTTTTTTTCCCCATCCTTGATTTGTGCTTTTCAGCTTCTGACTTCTACTCCGTGGCCAATAAATATATATATATATATTTTTTTTTTTAATGAGTTAATTGCACATTTTTGGGAGAATTCCTCATTTAATATTAAATATTCTGTCATTTTGAATCTGCAAAACAGTGCATGGAAACATAATTCACTTTTCAGTCGGTCTAAATGTTCACATAAATATTCAACATATTGTGCAAACGTACTATTTATCATATTGTTACACTCTTTACCATCAAACGGTTAAGCTCTGACGGAAGCTCAAAGCTAAAAGTAGGTGTCGGGCAAAACTCTTACTTAATATTGTCTTTGTGACTTGGTGAATAATTTATTTATGTTCAAAACATTTAAAGCAGTCGAATTAAAAAAAGAAACAGAAAAAAAGAAAAACAGATTCTGGTTTGTGACGATGAACCTGCTGTGATGTTTCGGCGTCACTCTCCTCCTGCGATTCGCCGCCATCAGCCACAGCAGGCGAGCCGCACCGCTCGCTGTTTTCATCGCAGAACGGCGAGAAGCCGGACAGATAGTCCTTCACATTTTTGGGGAAAAGGGATTCAATGTCAGACGGGTCGATGGGGGTTTCTGTCCCCATCACCGCGTCCGCAATCTCAGCAGTCTTGAACTGCCTCTTTGGCCGAGAGTCCAGGTCGTCTGAGTCCACAAACTTTGGGCTGTTCTCCAAATCCTCCGACATGATGACCTCCATGGACTCATCATTTTCTGAAAGAATTAAATTAAAACATTTTAGACTCAATATGAAGCATTTCTCTAAGAACTTTCCTCCATGTTTACCTTGTAATAGATAAAATCACTGTGCCAATAATACAATTTTTGCCATTTTCTATGGAGAGTTAAACATTTGACCACATAAAAACATAAATAAATGAATCGTCAACATTGCAGTGTCTTCAAAGTTACTTCAGATAAAAATGTTTTCTGTGGTTGTCGCGTGTGGCCGAGAGATGGACTGACCATCACAATAAGGTTGGAAAAACATGAGGTAACACAAAGAATAATCTGCCTGAAGTTCAGCTCTGAAGTTCAGCTTAAATTGATCTGCACTGATTCTAGACATCTAACGTACAATTTATATCCTCGATGAGACTATTTATGAATGAAATAACCAGAATTCAGCCTCCAATAGTTACGTAGTTCACCTTGCCCAGCCACAAAAGTTTGTAATTTTGAATAAAGCTTTAAACCCACCCTGTGGTTGTTTTACTGTTTAGCTCACAGGACATAGGAATCTTATATTTCCATCTCTGTGCCTTTCTCCTGTGACAGACTGGTGATCTGGTGTACTCCACGTTCGCCCATAGTTTGCTGGGATTGGACCCTGTACAAGATTATGTGGTATAGAAGATGGATTTGATCACTGAAGCATATTACCTCTTGTTTTTATGATTTGGTTCACGTGTTTTAAAAGGCAATTGTGAAACAATTAACCCTGTTTGTTATCATGTTACATATTGTGTCCTGGGGACATTGTACATGAAGACCTGGTTTTATTGTGATCTACAGTGACAATAATGGCATTTTAACTGAAACCATTCATATATTTTTCAAAACACTGACCTGCAACTGCAAAAATACAGAATTGTACACCTGCGATACCAATATAGCAATCGCTTCAACCAGCCTGAAGAAAACTGGTTTTATCGTCAAAACCGTGAATAACAACAAGCTGACTGTAAACGTGTATGAATACATGGATATTACGACGTTAACAGCGATTATTAACAATAACATTATTTTGAGCTCCAGATATGTTGTTATGTTAGCACAGTTCAGCTAGCGAGCAGCGGCTGGTTTCTTACCTCGAGCAGCGACGCACGAAAACCTCCACAAATCACAATATTGTAACATAAATACCAACGCGAACGGAAGGTGGAGTTTAGTCACGATCTTCGTCATGTTTGTTTTATATCTTTAGAGGAAAAAAAAATATTTGAGTTGGTCACACCATGATGAGATGTAGTTGTTTCTGTCCTAGGAACTAAACAGGAGGAGGTTCGGCGGACGAAAGCAAATGTTACACAGAGCAAAGTCTGCTTCCGCCCAAGAACGGAACAAGGTTTGTTCATGAATGAATGAATAAATAAATAAATAAATAAATAAATAATTAAATAAATAAATAAATAAATAAATAAATAAATAAATAAATAAATAAATAAATAAATAAATAAATAAATAAATAAATAAATAAATAAATAAATAAAATCTTGATGTGATCATTCGGAGAGTTATGGTTTGTGCGTGAACTATTGTTCTGCAGCTCACGCTTGCATTCTGTCTGAGAGACAGAGGAGAACAATGTGTTGGTGTGTTAGAATATTCAGAGTGGTTTTACAACATGTTATGGTGTGATGATGGGTATGTCATTCCCCTGCAGCTGTGATTGTGTAGACAAATTAACATTGTCATTTTTTTGAATAGTAAAATTAGTGAAATCCAGTAATTAAAGGATGAAATTACCCTTTAAAGATTAATCCTAGTCCCCTGTCTGAATCAGTGTGACATTTTTCTCAGACAACGAATGGGGAATGTGTCGGTAATCCGAAGCTTCATTTTCAGATCTGTGGCTATTAACTCCTCTGTCACAGACGGCACATTTGATTATCTTTCTTCATGTGCTAATATTATTCATCCATTCATCCATTGTGGTGAAAGGCAGAATTCACTCTCAATAGGTCACCAGCCTATCCCAAGGAAAACACAGAGAAACAGACAACCACACAAATTCAAATTCACACCACTGTGTGTGTGTATGTCTGTCTGTCTGTCTGTCTGTCTGTATCGATCGATCTATCTATCTATCTATCTATCTATCTATCTATCTAGTAAGATAATTTATTTGCTTTTCAGTATTTCTAAAATACTTAGGTACTTTAGACTCATAATGTGTACAAGAAAATTATCATAAGCATTAATTGATTATGTTTGGCATGACCTCCACCTCTGGCTCTGCCGAGTGGAAGCATTTTTCCCTTCCCCCTCCCTCCTTTTGTCTTTCCTAGGTGGGCGTGTGCTGCCTGCTGTTTGAGGTGTGGATGACTGTAGTCATCAGTTGATTACCTGAGTGCACGCACCTGTGGCAGGGCGTGGGCTACACCAAACAATGCACCTCTCTCTCCATAAAGGCCAATTCATACTCGATAAAAATAAGAAGAAAGTTCGGCAGTGCTGGGTCCTGCCAAACAAAATGACGTAATTTCCTTCGGCCAGCTCCCTCTGGCCAAAGAAATTTGTTTCTGCTGTGCCAACCGTCCTGGCCAAACTGTGTCGGTGCTGCACTGCCGAAACTTCTGCACTGCCGTGTGCTGCTTATCCATGCTCCAGCTCACTAATCAGTCATATTTTAATCATATTTAGCTTGTAACATCGCTACTGTTTGAGCCCCGCAGCTGGTTAAAATGTCAGAGTGCAGGCGTATGTGATGCACCTGAACGCATCACGAAAAGCTGTCAGTGCCTGTAGTTAAAACTGGACCAACATCGCGCAACTCTCATTTATTACTGAAACAGTTCAGCAAAATGCATTTCTGAAACCACTGGAGGTGAGAAATAAACTGTGCAGTTGAAAAGTTAAAATATCGCTTCACAGACGTGTGGCTGCTGTGAGGGGGCGTGGCCTGCGAGTTGGACAGCTTCATATCGGAGTATGAACAGTCTTGTTCGTTCTGTCTTTGGCCTCATTCCACACAAGCTACACCACTCCAAGACGAATTGCCTGCCGAAATGCCAGCCGAGCCTCATGTCCACTCAGAGTACAAACGCTTCTCGATTCCCTAAAAACATCTTTGAGAAAAGGTCATTCATCTGCAGAGTCAGCTGAATCGAAATGGACTCATTTACGCTCCGCCCTTTACCAATCCGGGCTCGAGGCTTTTGGAAGGAAGGAAGAACGCAACCAGGATTGGTTTGAAGCCAACTGGTAGGAAATGGAGTAGAGGTAAAGCGTGCTGCATATTTAGTCTACATGAGCAATCAATGTCAGGCTTCAAGGGATGCACTGAGAGCTGGACGGAGTAGATGCCAAAAGACGGCCCGATGCTGCGCCAATGACCACTGGCTGAAGCTTAGTCAGAAGATCCAGTCCAATGTCGACTGTGGAAACACTGGTGGCATGTACGCAGGCATTAAAAAGGCCACAGGACCATCAGCTACAAAGAGTGTCCCACTGAAAATCCAAATCTGGAGAATTTATCACCGGCCAGAGGAAGCAGTTGGAGCGCTGGGTGGAGCCCTATCTAGAACTGTACTCTACCCAAAACATAATTTCAGATGCCGGCCTTGACACCATCAGACAGCTGCCCACTCTTGCTGAACTGGACGAAAAGCCTTCAATACAGGAACTCAGTAAGTCCATTGACTCCCTGTCGAGAGGCTATAACCCGGGCGAGGATGGAATTCACCCAGAAGTGATAAAGCATGGCAAAGACATACAGTACTTATCCCTGACTTGTACGATCTTCTCATACTTGTCTAGAGGGAGGGCTCCGTTCCGCAGGACTGGCGTGACGCAAAGATCATAACCCTCTATAAGAACAAAGGTGACCGCAGTGACTGTAATCGCTACAGGGGCATCTTCTTGTTGAGCATTGTGGCCAAGATCCTAGCTAGAGTAGTCCTGGAGCGACTGTATGGTCTAGCAACTCGAGTCTACCCTGAAGCCCAGTGTGCTTTTAGGGCTAGCAGATCCACCATTGACATGATCCTCTCCATCAGACAACTGCAGGAAAAATGTCGGGAGCAGAACCAATCACTCTTCATCGCCTTCATTGACCGAACTAAGACATTCGACTTTGTTAGCAGAAGTGGGCTTTTCCTCATCCTGAAGAAGATCGGCTGCCCCCCAAAGCTGCTTTCCATCATTGAGTCCTTCCACACAGATATGTACAGTACTGTCTGCTACAATGGGCAAATATCAACACCATTCCCTATTCCAAGTGGAGTCAAGCAGGGCTGCGTTCTCGTTCCAACACTGTTCGGGATATTCTTCTCAGTGCTTCTAGCACACGCCTTCAGGAACAAGGAAGATGGTGTCTACCTTCACACACGTTCCGTCGGCAAGCTGTTCAACCTAGCAAGACTCCGCGCTAAGACAAAGGTTAGGCATGTCACCATCAGAGAGGCCCATTGAGTCCCTTGTCACTTCATTTGTTAATAAAGTACACTAAGAGAACTCCCGAAAACCGTGTCTCTGTCCGCACCTGAGTCTGAGTGTGAATGGTGACAATGTTATCAAATGTATTATCATTAATTGCTATCATGATTGGGCTATATTATATTGGGAACACATATATAAATATTAACCTGGTTTTATTTACCTGCTTTATTAACCCTTCAGTGTCGCATCCTGTGGCCCATGACTTGGAGTGGTTTCAGTCTGCGGGGCTCTGTCACACCTGGACCAGAATGCAGGACTCTTCTGGTAGCCCCACCTGCATGGGTGAAAATCATTCCGACTCTTGACAAGACCCACGGATGTGCAGAATCCCCCCCAGGACTCAATGGGCATAGTTGGAAAACACTGGTTATCTGTATCTGTCATCTTGGTGGAGATCGAGACCACGGTTGCCAATATAGATCTCGCATTTGGAACCCCCCCTCCCAACACACACACACACACACACACACACACACACACACACACACACACACACACTGTGGTGTGACACTATTCTCCCTGGCCCAGAGTGAGCAATGATACAGTGGGACCATTCACCTACAGGGAGGGCTGGCCGTGGTCACAAAATGCAAAAAAAAAAAAAGACACCTATCATGATAATTGATTCTCTGAGAGCTTGGAGAGATGGAAAAGTGTAATTGAAATGTCACAAAAAAACACTTAAGCTGTAAAACTGCTTCTCTTCCAGGAATGCTGCAGGATGAGATAACCCACCCTCACATATCAGTTTTTCACATTCACAGAACTGTGAGTATAAAGATTATACAGACACGTCATGGATAGACTGAGAGGCGTTTCTCTGTAAACAGAAGGTGAACTTTTAGATTCATTCACCAGCACCAACAAGGAAGATGGCGCAGCAAGCAATTCGGCAGGAGCGAGAAAAACTGAGTTGTTCAATCTGTCTGGAGTTTCTGAAGGATCCAGTCACTATTCCCTGTGGACACAGCTACTGCATGAGCTGTATCAAAAAATACTGGGACAAGGATCGAAAGAAACCGTTTGGATGCCCTCAGTGCAGGAAGCACTTCAGACCGAGGCCTGTGTTGGTGAAAAACACCATGTTAGCGGAGATCGTGGAGGACCTAAAGAAAGTGGGGCTTCCCGCTGCCTTACCTGATCATTTCTACGCCGGACCTGAAGATGTGGCCTGTGATTTCTGCACTGGGAGGAGGCTGAAAGCTTTCAAGTCCTGCTTGGTATGTTTGGCTTCTTACTGTGAGCATCACCTGCAGCCTCACTATGATGTAGCCCCGTTAAAGAAACATAAACTTGTTGAAGCCAACTTTAAGCTTCAGGAGAACATCTGCCCTCACCATGACGAGGTGATGAAGATCTACTGCCGCACTGATCAAAAGTGCATCTGCTATCTCTGCTCCATGGATCAGCACAAGGGTCACCAGACCGTCTCGGCTGCGACAGAAAGAGCAGAGAGGCAGACTAATCTCACAGGGAATCGAGAAATTATTCGACAGACAATCCAGGACAGAGAGGAAGACATGAAGACACTTCAGAATCAAATAGAGGCTGTCAATGTTTGTGCTGATAAAAGTGTGATGGACAGTAAGAAGGTTTTCAAAGATTTGATCAGTCTCATTGAGAAGAAAAGCTCCAAGGTGACAAAGAAGATCATTATCCAACAGAAAACTGAAGTGGGTCAGTTGAAAAAGCTTCAGGAGAAGATGCGCCAAGAGATCGAGGAGCTGAAGAAGAAAGACTCTGAACTAGAACGGCTCTCATTAACAGAAGATAACCTTCATTTCATAAACAGGTACCAATCACTGTCACTTCAGAGTGCTTCTACAAACTTACCAAGCAAAAGTCTAAACTCTCACAACATTGAAGAAATGATGCTGGCTGTGTTGACCCTGAAAGATGAACTGCAGGCGACTCTGGGTGAAGAGTTGGTGAAGTGTGGACAGAGTGCCTCTGAAGTGACTGTTCAAGAGCCCAAAACAAGATATGGGTTTCTGAAATATGCTTGGCAAATCTCACTGGATTATTCTGATGAAATTATATTTTGTTATTTATTGATGTGCTTATACTCTGTTATAATGGATTTGATGTTATCTTATGTCATGTAACGCAGTGGAAAATTACCGAGGTAAACAGCCTTTATGAAGCTGCTTTATATCCTGAAGTATGCACAGAGGTTTTCTCCCCCTGGCTTCAATAAACTAGTGAATACTCCATTTCCCAGCAAAGCCTTATCTGGTTGGAACGGAATTCCCGTTTGTGTGAATGTCAAGGTGAACTGTCTGTTGTTGTTCATTAGAAAACTCAGAAGTCCAACTGTGAGTGTATCCAACCCCTCCCTTCTTTGCTCTCTTACTCTGCAAAAGTAGATAAGAGTCACGGGCGCAACTTTGTGGGCGCACTCTCCTGCAGAAAGCTTACTGTGCTCTGTATGCCTTGAAGCTTCAATTATAATAAAACACTCCAAAGACCAAAGGTTTGACAAGCTCTTTATTCCAAGCAGCAGAAGAAAATTTGCCATAACAGGATCCAGTGACTGCAAACACATTTCTGGCTCTGTCTGCTAACAACAGAAAGGCAACAAAAATGGAAGATGAACAGTCAGAATATTCAAACCCTGAAACGTTTCTGAAATAGTGGCAGGTGCTGGGCTCAAACAGCTTGACCGGGCGTTGTTACTGGGAGGTGAAATGGAGCGGCCGAGTTTCCATTGCAGTGGCCTACAAAGACATCGGCAGAGCAGGGAAGAAGCCTGAGTGTGCGTTTGGACATTATGAAAAATCCTGGGCATTGCGGTGTGTCAGCAGTGGCTATTCATTCCACCATAACAACACCTTCACTCCGCTCTCAGGTCCTCATTCCTCCAGAGTTGGCGTGTATCTGGATCACAGTGCAGGGACTCTGTCTTTCTACAGCATCACTGAAACCATGACTCTCCTCCACAGAGTCCAGACCCGGTTCACATAGCCTCTCTATCCGGGATTTTGGCTTCTTGACACTGGAGATTTTGCCGAATTCACGTTCTCAGCCCGACCTCATGTAGCTGCACCGGAGAGCTTAAACATTTAATGATTAATTTAAATTCTAAAGCTACAGTTTAAACATAACTGGATTTTCTCATCATGACAGAATAGAATTACACCACATTTAATAAAATTTTTATGATGTGTGGTATAGTTGAACTCAGAAATAACCATTGCGACTTTTCAAAAACCTTTGTTACAAACAGATAATGATTTATTTTCATTCCTTATTAATGATATTTTAGCATTGTGAAATAATTTGTACAATACAGCTGTGTTGAGGTGCTAAAGATTGTCCAGGTAAGGTATATATCTAATAAATATTTACTGATTTTGACCAATAAATATTAATATAAAATTCTGTTTGGCTCAACCCTACAGAAGTATTTATATTCTATTCTATTATACTATATTAACTGAACACATTGTTTATGAAATGCTTATCAAAATAATCTATCCATCCATCCATTGTTCATCGCTCATCCTTAGTCTGGTCGCGGAGGCAGCAGTCTAAGCAGGGATGCCCAGACTTCCCTCGCCCCAGACACTTCCCCCAGCTCTTCTGGTGGGACTCCAAGGCGTTCTCAGGCCAGCCGAGAGACATAGTCCCTCCAGCGTGTCCTCGGTCTGCACCAAGGCCTCCTACCAGAGGGACATGCCCAGAACACCTCCCTAGGGAGGCGTCCGGGGGGAAACAAAACAGATGCCCAAGCCACCTCAGCTGGCTCTTCTCGATGTGGAGGAGCAGCGACTCTACTCCGAGCGCCTCCCTGGTGACTGAGCTCCTCACCCTATCTCTAAGGGTGCGCCTAGCCATCCTACGGAGGAAACTCATTTCAGCCGCTTGTATCTGGGATCTTGTTCTTTTGGTCATGACCCAAAGCTCATGACCATAGGTGAGGGTAGGTACAAAGATCAACTGGTAAATCGCCGTACGCCTTTTGGCTTAGCTCCTTCTTCACCACGACGGACCGATACAGCGACCGCATAACTGCAGACGCTGCACCGATCTGCCTGACGATCTCGTGCTCCATCTTCCTCCCACTCGAGATCAAGACCCCGAGATACTTGAACTCCTCCACTTAGGACAAGGGCTCTCCAACGACCTAAAGGGGGCAAGCCACCTTTTTCCAGTCGAGAACCATGACCTCGGATTTAGAGGTGCTGATCCTCATCCCAGTTGCTTCACACTCGGCTGCGAATCGCACCAGTGCACGCTGAGGTCCTGGTTTGATGAAGCCAACAGAACCACATCATCTGCAAAAAGCAGAGACGAGATCCTACGGTCCCAAAACCGGACTCCCTGCGGTCTCTGGCTGTGCCGAGAAATTCTGTCCATAAAAGTTTTGAACAGAACCGGTGACAAAGAACAGCCCTGCTGGAGGTTAATGTGCACTGGGAACAGGTCCCACTTACTGCCTGCAATGCTAACCAAACGCCTGCTCCGGGCGTACAGGGACCAGACAGCCCTTAACAAAGGGTCCTGGACTCCATACTCCCGGAGCACCCCCCACAGGACGTCCCGAGGGACACGGTCGAACGCCTTCTCCATATCCACAAAACATATGTGGACTGGTTGGGCGAAATCCCATGAACCCTCGAGCACCTGGTGGAGAATATAGAGCTGGTCCAGTGTTCCGCGACCAGGACAAAAAACGCATTGTTCCTCTTGGATCCGAGGTTCAACTAACAGTCGGATCCTCCTCTCTAGTACCCCGGAACAGACTTCCCGGGGAGGCTGAGGAGTGTGATCCTCCGGTATTTGGAATACACCCTCCGGGACCATCGGGGTGGTCTGCCACTCCAGAGGTGCTGTCCCTGACCGCCATGCGATGTTACAGAGATGTGTCAGCCACAACAGTCCCTGCATATCCAGAGACTTAAGGAGCTCAGGGCAAATCTCATCCACTCCCGGTGCCTTGACACCGAGGAGCTTAGCAACTACCTCTGTGACTTCAGCTTGGGTAATGGATGAGTCTACCTCTGAGAACCCAGCCTCTGCTTCCTCAGCGGAAGACGTGATGGTGGGATTGAGGAGATCCTCGAAGCATTCCTTCCACCGCCCAACGACATCTCCAGTTGAGGTCAACAGCTCCCCACCTCCACTGTAAACAATTTTTGCCTCCACCACAGCCCGGGCCGCGGCCCGCCTGGCCTGCTGGTACCTGTCAGCTGCCTCGGGAGTCCTATGAGCTAACAACACACGATAGGACTCCTTCTTCAGCTTGATGGCATCCCTTACCTCCGGTTTTTACCACCGGGTTCGGGGGTTTTCCGCCACGACAGGCACCAGAGACCCTGCGACCACAGTTCCGAGCAGCAGCTTTGACAATGGAGGTGGAGAACATGGTCCACTCTGACTCAATGTCTCCAGACTCCCCCGGGATCCGTGAGAAGCTCTCTCGGAGGTGGGAGTTGAAGATTGCACGGACAGAGGGCTCGGCCAGGCATTCCCAACAAACCCTCATGACACGTTTGGGCCTTCCGAGTCAGTCCAGTTTTCTCCCTACCCAGCACATTCAACTCACCAGCAGGTGGTGATGAGTTGACAGCTCTGGCCCTCTCTTCACCCGGGTGTCCAAGACATGTGGCCGAAGATTGGATGACAAGACCACAAAGTCTATCATTGACCTCCGGCCTAGGGAGTCTCTTCCTGTTGCTTCCTTTATTAGGAGTTGGCATGGTTGCTGTACACGACCGGGGGGGAACGCTCAAAGAGAGAGAGAAGAGAGAATATTGAGGGGGAGTGAGAGAGAGAAGGTGGGGGGGGGGTAGGGGGGATGGGGGGGGATAACATACAATAACCTTGTTAGTGCTACATATGTTATTTGCAGGTATCACACTGATCCAAATACTTTCCAACTGTTATTAGATTAAACCAGCCTGAGCAGCTCTATCTTGACAGTAACATGATTTTCAAGATTAAACCAGCTGAGCAGCTCTATCTAGACAGAAACATGATTCTATCTAGACAGAAACATGATTTTCAAGATTAAACCAGCCTGAGCAGCTCTATCTAGACAGAAACATGAAGCAGGAACATGAATTAACAAAGAAGCAACAACAAAAGAGGAACCTGATTTTGGAAAGTTGAGCAAATTATGACAGAAAACAAAGCAACTTCAACCACACATCTCATGAGGAGTGGAAATGTGTGTGTGTGTGTGTGTGTGTGTGTGTGTGTGTGTGTGTGTGTGTGTGTGTGTGTGTGTGTGTGTGTGTGTGTGTGTGTGTGTGTGTGTGTGTGTGTGTGTGTGTGTGTGTGTGTGTGTTGTAAAGCTACTTCTCTTCCATGAATGCTGCAGAACGAGAAAATCTACTCTCACACATCCGCATTTTCACATTCACTTATTCAACTGAGTAAAAAAATTATACAGACACGTCATGGATAGACTGAGAGGCGTTTGTCTCTAAACAGAAACTGAACTTTTAGATTCATTCACCAGCACCAACAAGGAAGATGGCGCAGCAAGCAATTTGGCTGGAGCGAGAAAAACTGAGTTGTTCAATCTGTCTGGAGTTTCTGAAGGATCCAGTCACTATTCCCTGTGGACACAGCTACTGCATGAGCTGTATCAAAGACTACTGGGACAAGGATGAAAAGGAAACGTTTGGATGCCCTCAGTGCAGGAAGGATTTCACACCGAGGCCTGTGTTGGTGAAAAACACCATGTTAGCGGAGATCGTGGAGGACCTAAAGAAAGTGGGGCTTCCCGCTGCCTTACCTGATCATTTCTACGCCGGACCTGAAGATGTGGCCTGTGATTTCTGCACTGGGAGGAGGCTGAAAGCTTTCAAGTCCTGCTTGGTATGTTTGGCTTCTTACTGTGAGCATCACCTGCAGCCTCACTATGATGTAGCTCCGTTAAAGAAACATAAACTTGTTGAAGCCAACTTGAAGCTTCAGGAGAACATCTGCCCTCACCATGACGAGGTGATGAAGATCTACTGCCGCACTGATCAAAAGTGCATCTGCTATCTCTGCTCCATGGATCAGCACAAGGGTCACCAGACCGTCTCGGCTGCGACAGAAAGAGCAGAGAGGCAGACTGATCTCACAGGGAATCGGGAAATTATTCAACAGACAATCCAGGACAGAGAGGAAGACATGAAGACACTTCAGAATCAAATAGAGGCTGTCAATGTTTGTGCTGATAAAAGTGTGATGGACAGTGAAAAGATTTTCAAAGATTTGATCAGTCTCATTGAGAAGAAAAGCTCCAAGGTGACAGAGAAGATCATTATCCAACAGAAAACTGACTTAGGTCAGTTGAAAAAGCTTCAGGAGAAGATGCGGCAAGAGATCGAGGAGCTGAAGAAGAAAGACTCTGAACTAGAACGGCTCTCATTAACAGAAGATAACCTTCATTTCATAAACAGGTACCAATCACTGTCACTTCAGAGTGCTTCTACAAACTTACCAAGCAAAAGCCTAAACTCTCACAACATTGAAAAAATGATGCTGGCTGTGTTGACCCTGAAAGATGAACTGCAGGCGACTCTGGGTGAAGAGTTGGTGAAGTGTGGACAGAGTGCCTCTAAAGTGACTGTTCAAGAGCCCAAAACAAGATCTGGGTTTCTGAAATATGCTTGGCAAATCTCACTGGATCCAGTGACTGCAAACCCGTTTCTGGCTCTGTCTGCTAACAACAGAAAGGCAACAAAAATGGAAGATGAACAGTCAGAATATTCAAACCCTGAAACGTTTCTGAAATGGTGGCAGGTGCTAGGATCAGACGGCTTGACTGGGCGTTGTTACTGGGAGGTGAAGTGGAGCGGCCGGGTTTCCATTGCAGTGGCCTACAAAGACATTGGCAGAGCAGGGAAGGTGTCTGAGTGTGCGTTTGGACATTATGAAAAATCCTGGGCGTTGCGGTGTGTCAGCAGTGGCTATTCATTCCACCATAACAACGCCTTCACTCCGCTCTCAGGTCCTCATTCCTCCCGAGTCGGCGTATATCTGGATCACAGCGCAGGGACTCTGTCTTTCTACAGCATCACTGAAACCATGACTCTCCTCCACAGAGTCCAGACCCGGTTCACGCAGCCTCTCTATCCGGGATTTTGGCTTCTTGACGGTGGAGACTCTGTCGAGCTCAAGTTCTCAGTTTGACTTCTTGTGTCCAAAAGTGTCCAGAAAGTCAAAGTTTTTATTGGGATAGCCCCAGTGAGGCACAGAGTCAAGCTGGGGTTTTTAGTGAATTGACAATCACCCCGGAGTAATTCCTTTATGGTTGGGTACAAATTCATTAAAATAACATTGATAAGCTTTATTTTGTCTTTCATGATTAATTTAACTTCTATTGCTACAGTTTTCTAACTTAATAAGAAAGGTAAGTTGATCTTCTGATCATGACGATATGGAATCACACCACATGTAATATAATTTTGTATAATATGTGGTATAAAGTCACATAATTGCAACTTTTGAAAATCCTTTGTTACAGATAACTATTTATTTTCATTGCTTATTATTGATATTTAGGTGTGTTTAGTAAAGTGTGATTTATTTTGTACAATGTAACTGTATCAAGCTAAAGATGGAGCAGTTGACATATATCTCAATATTAACCAATATCTAATACACAATAATATTTAATTCTGTGCGGCCTAACTCTACAAAGCACCTTCCGTTTGGGATTAATAAAGTATTCTATTCTATTCTATTCTATTCTATTCTAACTGAGCAAATGCTTTATGAAATGGTCATAATTAACTCTCCATAGAGAATATTGCTTATGCAAAATATCATGTCATGTATGAAACTGAAGTTCTGAAGTTCGGGATTTGTTCTTGATATTTTGGAATGTGCAGAAGATTTTTTCTTTGCTTGAATCAAATGAGGGAAGAAGGTTGTCTGTATGTGTTCTGCAAAGCTTTTATGACTATATAATATGAAATCACATCATTTTTATCCATTTATTTGTCTGTACTCGATGTTTTATCTATACAATATTTCACTATCGCACTCCAATAAACATGCATTGTTTGTAAATCCAGTTTGTCTCCAATTGATGGGATGGTTTTCTGTCTTAATCTGCGTTGCAAAGGTTTTGGCATCATAATTCTAACTATTATTATAATATAAAGACATATTACTACCTCCTGCCTGGAACAGTTTACAGTGAGGCATGGCATGGAAAATTAGACATAATAAATTGTTTTCCAGCAGCCAAATGAAGACATTGTCAGACAGTGTTACTTTCAGATTTATTACACAACGTTTGAACATTCCACAACAATCATGCAGCAATAAAATTGGAATTATACAAAGCTTCGAAGGCTTGGCCAGTCACACTGCAGGAATAACTGAGATTCACGTCTTCTAAAAACACTCAGATGTGAGGTAATATTGTCACTGAATCATAATTCAGTGGCAAAACACTGTGTGGATCGAATGGAGTGAAAGGAAATCCCTCAAAAAGAAATTAGGATTAAGGTAAATGAATAATCTACCAATAACTGTAGTAAATATTACAACTTAATAAAGCCTAGTCAGTTAAAAAAAAAAAATCTCAATTTGCTTTTACCAAAATATACGTTTCCAACATTTTGAAATGTAGAACTGAAGAACTGAGGCTACATCTGAGTCTTTACACTTATAATCTGTCACACCGAAGAAACCACAAGGTCTTGTATTCCTACTTTACCAGATGAAACGGATGAAACTGCACTTTTATCAATTATCTCCCTCATGACAAATTTTCTGCATAAAAGTTGCAGCTGAATTTTTAAAAGGTCTTTTGTACGATTGCAGGTTTTTAAAACAGATGTTATCATACGTTATCAGTAACTACTGTTCCACTACATGATGTACCAAACAGATTAAATCTGTGGATTCAGATGTGAAAAGATTAAATCAAATCATTAGAATCACATTTTATGTTCTGTAATTCAAAGCGATTAAACAAGTTTCTCTCTCTCAAATGTGCATGGTAAGAAATTCACGTGTTGACAATTATTTCAGTTTTTTAAAAATAAAATCACTGCTGTATGGGTTTAAACTTTTTATAACCTCCTTTAGGCGTTAAACTGAACTGAGGCCTTTTATAATAGAGGGGCCAATGAGAGCAAAACACATGTAATTTATGATTTCACAAAAACAAAACAAATTGATAATAGTACCATTCGAAGTCAATGCTCCTCTGAGCATGTGCACAACGGCTTTGATTATTTCGATTTAGGCTTTTCTTATAATGTCGTATGAAGACGTGGGGTGTAAAAAAAAAAAGGGAAAGAGAGAAAACATCCTGCGAGCAGTTATAATTTCACAAAAACCAACAGAATCAACTTTAAAAAACCTTGTATCACCAACACAAAAAAAGGAATCTGAATGTGAGACGACCAGGCACCATCAATGAGAAAACATCAGGTTCACATCAAATGCAGCTACATCGGAGTTCTACATAGATAAGAAGGACACCACATTAAAATCAGAGTAACAGATGGGTAGAAAAGTGATCAGATCTGAGAAAGTTGTCAGTGTAAAGTCATTTACAATGCATTTAAGAGACTGTTGTTTTAATCATTAACTCCATGAAACATGTTGCGTGAGAGTCGGGTTATAAAACGCAATAAAAATTAAAACAGTCGTTGGACAGCAGGTCTTATTTGTTTTTTCATTCCATTAACGTTTTGCACAACAACTGTCATGCTCTGGTTATTCCGTGAGATGCGGGAGTGTTTGATGGTTAGATAAGTGCGTAATCTTTGGTAAAAGAGGGTGAAATCAATGTCTGTGTGTGACATTTTAAGTACCTTGGTTAACACGACACAACGAAAGCAAGTGATAAAAGGCCTTGTACACCTGTTTAAAAATACGACGAGAATAGAAAGTGATAGTATCAAAGTCTCCACTGTACGATACATACAACAGATTATTGCACCAAATCGAGCTGTTTCATAGTTTTGTCATGAGACTGTTTCTCTCTCCGGGTGAGAACGACCCGTGAACATAATCAGAGTCAATCATGTACAACCAGTCTGCAGTTGGCAGATATTTTCTGTCGGATCATCATGAAACATATTTGATCTGTGCTGCATTTGAGGAGCAGGTTGTCAAATAATTACAGAACCAGTCATTTTCATACACAGTTGTACAGAACATCAGTTCCCTCCATGTCAGGTTCAAGTGCTTCATACGGTTATTTGGTAAAAAAAAAGTAACATCCATCCATCTTCAACACCACTTCATCCAACTCACGGCAACTATGGGGGACTTCTGGGAAATTTAGAGTCAAGAACTAACCCCAAACGTGATTCATAGAGTCTGGGAGGAAAGTTAGGAAAACCCCAGACATGCACATGGAGAACATGCAAACTCAGAGGATCGCTGTTCAGCCCAACAGGGTAATATTTAGTGAAAAAGAGAAATAAATACATTTATATTAACGTTTGTTAACATCATTGGACAGTTGGCGTTATTCAAAATAACAAAGACTCAAAAACCAAACTGAAATACAACTAAAATACAAAGACATGATCCTTAATCACTACAAAAAAATAAGGCAAGTATTAATATCACTGTTTCTACCCACAGGGCGGTGCAGTGGTTAACACCCTCCCCTCACTGTGAGAATATCACAGGCTCGAGTCTGGTTACAAGTGTATCTTCTACCACGTGTACTCCCAGGATATTCCCAAGTGACTTCAAGCGTGTGGTTGGTTTGGCTCTGAGTTTGGCTTGTGATGGACTGACAACCTGCCCCGGTGCACCCTGGGTAAAGCCTTATAGCAGATTATTGGATGTACATCTACTTTGATGTGCACTCGAGGGCGCCCTCTATCTGCGGCCAAGTATGAAAGGTGGTGCAACCCAATGGAAAATATGACAAAAAGAGTGTTGTGGTGGATTTGTTTCCTAAATCTCATTTAAGATTCAGAATGCAACAATTGTGTATTTGCTGATCAGGATGTAAACTCGTGAATAACATGTTTCGGTATTTGATAGAAGCCTGGCATGCAAACATCACATCAAATTAAAACATTTAGGAGGTGTTTTATTTTTTTTTTTGTACCTGCCACACCATTCAAAGTGAGTGGACTCAGCAGCACAATCATAACATGATATTCAACCTGTTCAGTGTCTTGGAACAAACATATATTTTAAGAAGATATTAAATTAAATTTAAAAAAAATCTTGAATCTTCTGTTTCCATCAAAATCTGCAACTCCAAGTTTTCAAGAAAGGTCAGAGTAATTCTTTGGGTCACAGATTTTACCCTACAATGTGACAATGACACAAGATTTCAAAGTATAAAAAAACCCCAATGTGCTCATTTTTGATACGTTTATATACACACACAGATCTTAGGTGAACTGGATTATATAGGTCTGATTCAATTGATTCGAGATGCTCCCAACCTGAACAAATAAGAATATGCAGAGACACACAAACATGATGAGACAGTCACAGGTTTTGTTGTAAGTATTGAAATTTAAAGCAATGCCTTTTGGTTAACTCTATCTAATTTTTGGATGACAACCTTATGAGAACAGAATGAAACGCTTATTAAATGAAAGGTTAAACTGAGCGAATAAATCTCCAAGAAAACAAAATCAGACTTGTTCTTTGGCGCAATAAATGTGAATTCTAGGTGACATTTTTCATATTTAGGGTGTTTCATTGTCATGCTGCATTTGTGATGTCAACTGTGTGTCTACATGAGAAAGAATATTTCTTACAGTCGAAGCCAAAATTGCCATAATCTATTCGTTTAGTATAAAGTTTGCTCACGACAAGAAAACAGCAGTATTTCCATATGCGTAGAAGTGTAGTCTAGAGGTTGGATTGACAAATCTTTGTTGGTTGATATTATTGCCAGATATTCATGGGGCTAACTCGTTAGCTTTTCCTCGTGTTGTGAATTGCCCAACTTGAAAGTTCCAAGATTATTATTTTTTTCTCCTTGGTTTGCTACTTTAAGAAGAAATACATCAAACAAGGATTATGTGTTTAAGCGAGTCTAATTTTAATATGAACCGAAATTCCTAAATCACACTTGGCGCAACAAAAGGTGACATAAAGCAGAGAGAAACAACAAAGTCTGTATTAATTAATGATTAGCAAAGGTTAAAGGTCCCATATTATGCAAAATTCACTCTCTAATGGTTTTCTAACGGTAATATGTGTCCCTATAGCAGGTGTACGAGGCCCCAGAAGTGAAGAAAGTCTGTCATTGCCCTCACTTGCTTGCTCTACATTTTAGCGAACGTGTGCTCCTACAAGCAAATCTGAGATTTTCCCTTCATGATGTCACCTGGGGAACTAATCGCTACCTCTGGTAGTGGCAGAGGTGGAAAGTAACAAAACACATTTACTCGCGGTACTGTAATTGAGTAGTAATGTTTGTGTACTTGTGCTTTAATTAATTTTATTAACTGTCATTTTACTTTTTCTTAAGTATACTTTGCTCCATATTCAATCATATCCGTTACTGAGTAAATACTTTAAAAATAAAATACTGTAGTGAATGACGGGTAGGAGATCAAATTTCCGCTAATGTCACAACAAAGATGGAGACTGAGTCGGGCGTCTGTGGTACGGAACCAGCGCAAAGCGAAACCTCGTCCACTTCCGCTGGAGCTGAAGTCGAAGAAAACGATGTGAACCCCTGGCCATATTTAAGGGAGCACTTCGGCTTCAAGCGCAAGCGAGGCCACAGCATTATTATGCAGCGTAAGCTATGTTTGGCCAGAGAGAGACCGAGGTAGCAGCTTTTAACAATTCCACATCAAACCTGCGAAAGCATGAAGAGGTAAGTGAAACTTGTAGCGTCATGGTTAAGTCATAGTTTAGTAAAAGGCCGTGCTCAAGTTAATCGCAAAGATGTGGGCGCATGACAGGACTCAGTCTCAGGAGAGACCATTCTCCTGCAGTCAGAAAAGTAACCAAGTCACTTTTACTCTGAGCACATTTTACGAGTACATTTTCAGACAGGTAATTTCAGTTGTACTTCAATAAAATTTTATCAAAGTCTTGTACTTTTACTTGAGTAGAATATTCTATTACTCTTTCCATCTCGGGGTAGTGGAGACTCCCTTTCACCCTTCCTAACGTAGATGAGCTCTGCCCTCTAAAATGACAATCGTGCGCTATTTTTTCTCCTCGCAAATGCTGCCAGAAAACTCACACATGCCATTAGCATTTAAAGGTACAGACACAGAAAGAGCCTGTTCTCAGTAGAGCTCACTACAGGGACTTTTAGACTGAATGGAATTCAGGACAAAGGCTGGATTTGGGGAATACACTTTGAATACAATGTTTTTGGACCTCTGACACCTATTTGAAATGGTTGAAAAACTGTATAATATGGGACTTTTAAGAAAAGCTGTGTTTTATTAATTTTTTTACTAATAAAAAAAATAGCATTAAAAACAAAAGCTCAGTTGGAACTAGAATAGCAGTGTCATTTCTCACAACAGTCAGTAAGATGAGTCAGCATCTGCATGCAAAGAATATGAAAACCTTCTAGCAAGTGTTTCGGAGGAATTATGCTTTGGATAAAGTAATTTTCTGGAGCCACGGAGTCAGATTTCAGTTTTGGGGAGCTGTAGGTTCATCTCCAGACTGCCAACGGGCCAGGCACTCGGACACAAGCCAGTCACTTCTGATCGGTGCCAAAAATAAACGCCACATTTTCGCTAACCCTTCCTGACAGTGTTGCTACTCGTCGTCCTCATCCTGAAGACAGTAGCGCGATGAACATTCAAGCAGATATATGAATCTTATGAGCAACCCCTTCCTCTTTGTTTACAGCGTTTATGCGGGAAATAATCTTTCCAAGCACGTTTCCATTATGTGACGGTGTAAAAATGCTACATATAGCACACTAAAAAAATCCAACTACCACTACAGTAAGGTAAAGCCCCTCCATCGATGAACACCTTGTATTTTTTACACAGCGATGTGCAGTGAAACCTTCCCCACGTTATGGAGCTCCAGCAACAGCACTGAGAAACCAACAGTGATTATATGAGGTGGCAGGCACACAAATGACACAAACACGTTTAATAGAAAATGTCTTCCACGCAGCCACGGAGTAGAGAAGGATCCGGATCGCCCTCCACATCTGGCAGGAAACCTGTATATACGCATGTCTTATTCCAGCGGTGAAGGATGGAGTAGAAACTGAGTAAAGCGTTTACTCATCGGTGGTCTTCTCTTTGCAGGAAGGTTCACAGAGGAGTTCTTTGTGTGGGAGCGGGTAGGGGAAGGCCGCTCCGCTGCAGGTGCTACTGTAAGCCAGTTTGTTGAGGCGCGAGAGGCCCTTGATGCTGCCGGGTGGCCGCCCGGGGCTCACCTTGTACCCCGCCGCCCGGGTGGTACCGAGCGGCCTCCCCGGGCTCGTCTTGAACCCGGCGGCTCTGGTGGTGCCGAGGGGTCGGCCCGTGCTGGTTCTGTATCCGGCCAGCTTGGTGGTTCCCAGGGGCCTCCCCCGTCGGCCCGTCTTGCCCGCGGCCTTGCTCTTCTTCTTGCCGTCTTCCGGTGTCTGCTCGGCGCCCTTCAGGCCGGGGAGCTTCCCAGCGGAGCGGGGGTCGGCCACCAGGACCTCCTGTCTCTGGCACAGCATGGACTTGTGGCTCTGGGTGGGTAAGGTCATGGGAGCCAGGGTCATCTGCAGGGACGTGGGAGGGGGCGGAGGGTAGAACTTGCTGGCCTGCGAGGTGCACAGGTCGAAGTGGGAGGCGGGGTGGTGGCCGTCCTCCGCCAGGCACGACGGCCTGCTGTTCATGCAGAAGTCGCTGCTTGTCACCTGGCGCATCATCTTCTGCTGGGGGACGGACATCACACACAAATACATTAATATCAACACGTCTGTGCAGAGTTTTATTTTCTGGTGAGTGCAAGTTAAATATAATTCATCTAAAGAGAGATGGATAGATTTGTGACAAAAATGTCTGACAACAAAAGGTTCTGAGATTCACTCTAAATCAGGGGTGTCAAACATGTTTTAATTCAGGGGCCACAAACAGCTCGATTTCACCTTGAACAGGCCACAGCTATGAAATAGTGTCATAATAACCTTTAGAATTGAACTTTAAAGCTTTTCTATGTTGTGATGATGCAGAGTATACGAGATGAAAATGTGTACAATTTCAACATGAAGCCAATTTCAATAAAAGCTTCTGGTGCAAAATGCAGATATTACAGACCAAAGAGGTTAATGAAGTGAATTTTGTAATTTACTAGTTCCAGTCCCATTACCAACAGGTCACCACTGTATGTCCCTGAGCGAGATCCTTAACCCCCAACTGCTCAGATCGCAGCATTCAAACATGTAGATCACATGATGCCCCTTTGGTGACCCCGAAAAGGAGCAACCAAAGGTAACACAGCAACCAAACGTACTTCTCTTGTTAATATCCACAGGAACTATCTCAGGAACAACTTCTAGGAGCACTGGGATCATCTAATCAGGGGCTGAGATGCAGGTTGATGACGGCAGATCACAGAACTTGGTACATTTTGATTGTTGTTTGTTCTAAAACCAGATATGAAAAACAGTGTCAACTATGTGGAATAATAATAATTAAAAATAGTCTTTGTCTCAGTGTCATTTCATTGATATAATTGAAAATAAACTGCTTTTACCTTACTTCCCTAAACATTTAACAAGGTATCTGCATTGTATTGACATTACTTGGTATTGGAAGATACATGTGGCTGAAGAAAGTGGGGAAAGTGACAGGATGAGACTTCCTGCATGTTTGAGCTCACAACTACATGCATTCTTTGATTTACAGTCTATTAGCAGAATGAAATGTCTCATCCATGGTGTCTCTGATATGAACAGTCTTCATCACGCTGTAATCTGCTCAGTGCTGCCCCTCTGTGGCTGGAGGGCTGTACGACCATTGAGAGGTGCATTACTGCTGGATACAGCTGCATTTGCAGAGTATATTCAATTCAATGGCCACATGGGGGGAACAAAAACATGCAAATTTAAGGTAATGTGTGTGACTCGAACCGTCCAACACCCTGCAGACAATATGTATATTACAGAAAACACACAACCCCCATTGTTTGTGACATCAAACACATTGAAATGTGTTGATTCAATTTAGGACAACCCAAATGATGTACAAAGCCAGAAATAAGAACATAGAGAACACGTAAATGGAGAGAGAGGGTGGCTGTAATATAAATATTAAAATACAGTGTTTAAATCACAATGTAAGAAATGTGCAAATCAGTCAATGTAGGTGAATTTATTGAATAATTTTGAGTCCAAGTCAAAAAAGAATACAAAGATAAATAATTTTAAACGGATATAATGTGTGTGTATGCGTGTACTCATGTGTACAACCTGAATATGAAAACATGTTTACTTGTAATGGATTTATAGTGATTCTGCAATTATTTATTTTGTAGTGCCAACATGCTATAACATCATATAAGCTTGCATTTATGTTCATATTTAATTTGTTGACAAGGAAATAAACCATGTGACACTTTGAGGTGTCAGAGAATAGTTAAGAAAAGTGCTAAATTAATGATCTTCATCACACTGTGAAGGGCTCATCACTGCTTCACTAACTGTACCTCAAGGTTAGAGGATGAGGATGAGTAATATAAAATAGACAAAAAATGACTAATAGATGAAAGTGGCAGTCATAATATGGGGCGAAGCAGCCAGTCCAGTATTTAGTATTTAGTTTAAATGATAGCATTTCGAGTGATACACCAACAACAAGCTGCTGGAGATCTCTGAGGAAGATTCTGACTGAAATTTAAAAGAGCTGAAGACAAACTGACTCACTATGGCCACCTAATCAAAAATACTAGTCAGTTAGTTTTCTATGTACAAGGCCCCATCGAACTGTCGTGTGCCAGCCCACCACTAGTTGGAGCCACAGTGCATCAGACAGCAGTCCACCTCAAGCCGACAGCAACTTCAAAACAGCTTTGTTTAGGATACCAACCATATATAATACCTCATACTGCCCGGGTATAGACGATAACTCTTCACACATTGATATGCTTCTACATATCTTAGGCCTGGCTTACATGCCTCCGTCTCAAGTGAAACAATAATTAAACCGCACACACATGCGCCATAAACATTAACAATGGGAGAACATGGACATTGTAGTGGACAGACAATGAATTTGGATTGTTATTCTGATGAATGTCGACTATAAAACTACGAAGTCCGAGGAGAATATGGACTGGGAGTCATGACACAAAATTGTTTTTAATGTTGATCTACTCATGCATGTGCTCAAGAACTATTTACGACAGCCATGGTGCGGACGTGCAGTAACAGCGTTTCCGCCATTTCCACAAAGACGGAGTTGGAGCATTTTTGAAAAGTTCCACCTTGGAAGCCATCACGTAAACGGCCCCCCGAAACGCAATGAACATTTTCGATTTTCACTTGACAAGGTTGTCGTAAATGGAGCCTCAGTAGACGTTAATGGCCTCGGGAAGTCATTATAGCCTGAATACACTGGGCTGAGACGTAAAGCATTGCACACCACCCAATGATAGATTGTGCCGGTTTTGTACTGTTTTCTGAGTGTCTTCCTTATTTTAAACTAGTCAAACACTCTTAATTAAAATTTTAATTTACTTAACAGAGAAATTAGTTGCTCGGAGCATCCCCTGTCCACAGTTTAAAGGGAAAAATGGGAGGTTGAATCATTAACAGACAACTGAGGCTGCAGCTCTGTGTTGTTACTAATTAAACATTGACTCACTGCTGCCCCCTGAAGCACAAAAAGGGCATTACCAAAATCTTCCAGGTTGCACCTTTAATAACATTTTCTGGACACACCAGCTTCACCTGACAGACATTAACCACTGATCATATGATTTTTCCTATTTGCATGCTTATAACACCCAGTGTTTCTCCTTGCAGTTGTTTTCAACACGAGGCTGCCTGCTGAACACAATCTGGGGTCAAATACATATTTGATTCGCAGGATTGATTTGCAGGATTTCCCCAAACCTCCTTTTATTTACATTGAGGCATTTCATGAAAGTAGGTCAAACTGTGCAGATGCTATTTTAATTGAGGCAAGTCTAAATGTTTCATGCTACATAAATATTGTGGGGAAAGTGAGAGGTGCTTTTGAGCAACACCTATCACTCAGCTGAGATGATGTATTCCTGCCCTGATAAATAACCCACCTTATAAAATATACGTTTTATTATTGATGATTGAAGCAAAGAGGCAGACTGCAGCTGAAAAACATCATGAGACTCTCCTTGTTTTCTGCAGAGGGAATCTGGATTGAAGGAGGTGTGGACTTTTACTACCACATACTCTAGTCTACACTGTCTGTAGTAATATTCATTCACAAAAAAATTAATAAAAGAAAATACAAATATGCACATGGATTCAGCATCTTTTGCGTCCAGACGACCAAACAAACCCGATGCCCCCGGTGTCACTTTACCTCCCCAGTGTAATGTGCAGCACTGACGCTCCACTTCGCCCAAATAACAGGCTTTAAGGGGGAAAAATGAGACTCGGATTTTTTTTGTTCCAGGACGCACGGAAAGTGCGCAAATATCGCGTGCGGGCGCGTGCGCCCGGGGAGCTTTTTGTCGTTCGTTAACAAATAGCGGCGGCTCGCCGCCGGCTCTGGCTCGAAGGTTTACTGTACCTCGATTGTTTCGCAGATCTCGGAGCAGAAAGGGTTAAGGAGAAAAATGATCTTTCATCCCTCAAAGCGCGAGTCGATACATTTCCACAAATGTTTCTCCGCACCGCAGGACGTCGGTAAGGTCGCGCACGATCACCGCGTCGGATCGTTTTACAACGCGAGTTTTAAAAAAGATAAACAAAAAAAGGTGAAGGGAGGCGAGGTGGGCTCAGTTGGAGGGGCTTTTCTTTTAATTCCCAGCTCCAGCGGTTTGGATAAGAAACGCAGCCATTTTCCATTAAAAATTAATAAGACGGGGAGCGCAGTCTGAGCATGCGCACTGCAGCAAACGGAGGCTGTGGAGGCTGTTCTTCTCTTTCACACGTTTTCACTCTTAACTCCTTTAAAAAAATACTCATTGCCATGAAACGAGAGGGAATACAGCTGCAAGAACTTCCTTTATTGTCATGAAATGGAGGCAGGATCCAGGTTTTTACTAAACACTTCCCAACACCGATGAATAATATACAAAGGAAAGGCTGTTGAATAATTAAAATAAGCAGTTGGTACAAATACAAAGTATCCCAACAGGTTTTGGAGTTTATTTCCGTTGTGACATGTTTTATTGTGGAGTAAAAACAGCTTTCATATGGGACTCTCTTATGCAAATAACAACAACAGAGCAAGTGTGTCTCTTTATTTAAAGAAATATTGCAGATAGTTCACGGTAGATGTTTGATGACTGAAGATATTAGACTGTATAAAGACCACAGGCAAGGCGAGTGGAGCACGGGGGGAAACGCATGGAGCAAAACAAAGAGAAACTAAAAGACATTAAAAAATGTACACAACAAGATTTTGAACTGCGCTGATAAAAACTGCAGAGGCCACGGCGTGCAGAGGGAAGGAGAATCCTCCTGTGAGCCTCCTCTACAGCACTTTGTATCGGCCCTTGCTCGTTGGCTGGTAGGAGTTTTGCTGAAAGACAAAAAAAGAAATGATTTAGTGCTGTGATCATGCCGATATTTACTGAATAGTTTTGTAAAACAATAAAATAAAGTCAGAGATGAATAACAGGTTGTAGTAAGAACTTACTAATCTAATGAGCTCCTCCTTGATTAAGCGTGTAATCTCCGTTTTGGCTTTCTGCACAGCCAGCTCATTCGCACCTGGAAAACAAACACCAGAATTAACAAGATGTTAAAAAACATTGAGGTTGTAGTCCTGCCATAATCATACTGCTCATGTCCAAATCTATTCAATATGGGTTAACTTAGACACATTTAAACAAGTTTCTACTCAGAAATACAAGCCCTCACAGGAAGAGACCTAGAAAAAAATTAAAAAGAAGCCAAAGTTCACACACTTCTGCACCCCCAGGAAGTTTTATTGATCAATCCACTGCTAGTTTCAATCACGCCACAAGTGCTAGATGATCTTATTGATCAAAACATTGCAGGGGAAACTATGAATAAAACATTGAGGGAGCAGAGCAGTGTGAAAGTCCCGCTGCTTTTTCATCAAGTACAAAGAGCCTGTATTCTCCATGAACGCAGGCCAAGTGTATCGGATGCCGACATGAGGAGATGATCACTGATGGCAAAACGTTTCCTAACAGAAGTACAGACACACGTCTCTCCATACGTACTCTCAATAGCCAGATAGATCTTGCGCTCTCCTTCTTTGGGCTCTTTGCCTGGCGGGAAATAGGTTCCTCTGATGGTGATGGCGGCTTCGGAGTATTCACCGATCCTCTGCAAAGCTTCTTTAGAGGTCACCTTCCACCTGGCCGTCTGGAGGATAACACAGAAAAAAGCTTTTGCGTTTTTTGCAAAGTACAAACACAGATTGCAAATTTTTTGCTACAGATTTAAAATTCTGGAGCTTCCTACTGGTCTGAAATAAAAGAACTCAAAGTATTTTTGTTGTGAAAAATAGTTTTGACTACAATTACTGGGTGATGATAGAGTAACTGCATGCGATTACTGTAAAATATTGTTAAAAAAAATAAGGTAAACAAGCGAATGAAGCCATTCAAACAGTATTTTTTGTATGAGATTATTAATCAGATCATTTAACACTTTAAACTGAAATGTCTTATTGAGATTTCTCTAGTTGATTGACAAGAGCAAGCAACACGTACAGTAATATGAACATTTTTAAGCTTTATAAGATCTAGAGGACAGATCCTCTGATGTAATATATATAAAAAAGCAACATGTATTCTGCATTTTCTGTTTTAAAGTAAAGGCTATTTGTCCAAAGACTTAACAGAGGGGTGTGAAACGTATGTCTCCCCCTTCTGCCTGGAGGACTAATTACAAAAACACGGTCAACACTGTAGTAGCTGTAAAACAATAATGCATTGTTCTCAGCATCCCAAGTATCTCAGCATATTGGGAAACAAAGCTAATTTTCTTTATGGCAAACAATTGGAATTTCAGTGTGAAATCATCTGGTCAGCACAGCTGAACACAAAATACAAAAATGTAGGACGGTAAAACATAAATATTTGATGACGTAATGTAAAAATCTGCTGCCCCAAAAAGAAAATTTCTTAAATTTTTAACATTGTGTTATGCATAATGCTTTCAGAGTTTGATGTCCTGAAAGTGAAATGTGCCTGAGGTGAACGTAATAAATCCACTGAATATCTGAGTGTCGCTGTGTTCTGCTGACCTGAGGGAAGTCGTTGATCTCGAGCTCCTCCTCGTATCTCTTGACGGTCTCGGCCTGCTCGGCCGCCTGCCGCTCCTCCTCCAGCTTCTCCACGGGAGTGTAGTTCAGCTTGGCATTGATCTTCTCAGCCAGCTGTTCTGCGATGGTCTTGGCCGACACGGACGGCGTCATGATGGTGCCGCCTCGCAGGATGGCGTTGGTGGCCTGCTGCATCACGTCCTGCACACAAGAGAAGCACATTTTTACTTCATGGAGACGCGACGTATGAAAGACTGACTGTCTAAAGCAAACTATTAGAAACCCGAGCCTGTACCTGAGCCTCGGCGCCCAGGTTCTTCTGAGCGTTGATCTTGAGTGCCAGCCTTTTGGCCATTTCCAGCTTCTGGATGTTTCCTGCAGATGTCGGTCCGAACCCGGGAATCCCTCCGAGAGCAGCTGTTGCAGCAGCCGCAGCTCCAGCCGAACCGCCGGAGGACCCGGGAGCAGACAGGTCCTTCACCCTCTTCTTGGAGTTGAACATGCTTTCAATTTGCTCTTCGATCTGAAGAGTCCGAAACATTTGGACAAAATTAATTATCATTTACGTTATTGCACTTGAGGATAAAAACAGTTAATAAAGCTACTCACATCCAGAGCTCCGTCCTCATCATCAGAGTCCTGCAGTCCGAGAGCAGCTTTCTGCAGCTTCTTCCTCTCGTTGGCCAGGGCGTGTTCGGTCTCGTCGAACTTGAAACCTTTTCCCGAGAAGCCACTGCTACTTTTGATGGTCTTACCCTCCTGCGTTGGTGGAATAGACAGAATGAGAACAGTAGGAAGAGAGCAGTGCAAAGTTTGTTTCTGCTTTTCATTAGATAGATAAAACAGAATAAACCTGGTCACAAAGTTTATGTATTATCATAATTAGATTTAATGGAAGCTAACTAACTAAAGTAGAAAGAGAAACAAAGAGCTTATGTCAGTGTTAAAGATTCAAAATTGGGACAGATGGTATCATTTTCTGGACTTATTATGAAGCATATTTTGATATTTCATACATTCAAACATTGAGAGGAAATTAAAAGGGGAAGAAAAAAAAAGTCTTAATTTTTTATCTCACCGCTTTCTGCTGGTCTTTGAAGGAGGCCCAGAGCTTCTCCAGTTCTGGTGGGACCGGCGAGGCCGACAGCTCCAAGGCTTTGATGATATCGCCGGCATAGCGAACCTGATCCTCTGTGATGAAGGTGTAGGCATAGCCCTGAGACAGCGAACAAGATGTAGAGAAAAGCAGGTGGTCAAGGTATTTCATTCAACGCTACTAAATACACAGGATTATGCTTGAACCCTGAAACAAACTCACAATTCAGCTTTGAGATGGAAGCATAATCAAGTCCAGGGGATTCTTTTTCAGTGACTGACCTTATTTCCTGCTCTGCCTGTACGTCCGGCCCTGTGGACATAGTCCTCGTAGTGGTTGGGGCAGTTGTAGTTGATCACCAGGATCAGCTGCTTGACGTCCAGGCCTCTGGCTGCCACTGAGGTGGCCACCATCAGACGACAAGCTCCGTTCTTAAAATCGTTGATGATGCTGTCCCTGTCATACTGGTCAATTCCTAAAAAACAGTGTGTTTTGTTTTTAGAAGTGTGTGAACAGCTTAAAATGTAATAACGTCAAGGCTTATCTGATGTACATGGTATTAAAGAAAAACGTAAAATCATCTAATTCAGGGGTGGCCAACCCGCGGCTCTTTGATCCATGGGTCGGGCTAGTTAGAGCATACAATGGCAAGTAAACAAAGGCTCAGGTATAGAGACACTTCAGATAAGCCACACGGAGCAGGTATGTGAAGAAGAAGAAGAAGTTAATTAGTGGATTAGACGTAGATAGAGTTACACCTGCTGACAGCAGCTGGGAAAGGTGCCGGCAGTTTTATTGAAACGTCATCAGCACACAATTGACGCCTCTTTCCCATCGATGTGAGGTAGACTATATGCTACAAGCTCCTTTTTGTCAAAAGTACTTTTCTTTGGAGCAGCAGAAACAATATAGTTTTCTATGAGCAGCCAGCTGTGTGACCAGAGAGCAGAGACTGTCTGCAAATTACAAACCACTGCAAAAGCGAAGACCGATGCCACAAAAACACCTAATGACATGACTGGTATTCACTGCAGCGCCACTAAAATCACTGCAGCCTTCACTTGATCACACTACCACGCTTGGTCTGATGGTGATTAAACGTTGGTGTTATCTGCCTTCACTGTTTTAGTGGTTTAGCAATTTGCAGACAGTCCCTGTGCATTTGTGTGGCTGAGGGTGAAATTATCCCTGTTAATGATATAAATCCATGCCTTGCCGACTGTTGTCTAACTTTTGTAATTCCAGATATGGAAATGTGTGAATGTACTTCACTTCATGTTATTTCGTGTCTGCGTGAGAGAGGGAGTATATTTGTCAGTCCAATTTGTATGATGTGGCTCTTTGTACTGCCACCGTAAGTTTTGTGGCTCTTGGGTCTCTGACTGGTCGGCCACCCCCGATCTAATTCAAGCTGTAAGTAGTGATGTAAATGGTCACCTTCAAATCTTTGCATTCGTCTGTATCACGTAACTGATTGAGGGAATATAAAGAAGCAGAAAAACACAACGGACCTCCCTTCGATTTTTGGGATTTGGATACAGATTTGTCTGCAATCTATTTTGTCTTCTTTTCTATGCGATGGAACAAGCAATAAAAAGGAGATCTTCCTTTGTCTGTGAGCATAACAAGGTGATTTCATCTAATTAAGCATGCACATATTGACGAGTAGTGCACTAAAGCCACGTTTCCACCGCAAAAAAAGTGCAGGGAAAGAACGGAGTGGTTCGGAGCGGTATTGCAAAACAGACCCCAACCGGAATTTGGGTGGCGTTTCCACCACAGAGGGGAGGGTTAAAATGTAGGCGGGGTTTAGAGCTCCGCAGATATGTGACATTGCAACAGTAATCTCAGCCGGGGCGACAGATCTGGACCTAATGAATCCTCTATTGTTTACATACTCCGCTTTGCATTAGTTTAGTTATTTTATTTTTATTTTTTGCAGCCACAGAGCTGCAGGTGCAACTTCCGTGTTGGTTCCGAGAGAGCGAATGTCGCCCCGGCTTTGTGACACCAGAGTGCGCTCCGGTGTCACAAAGCCGGTCGGTGTCGCGCCGCTGGTTGTGATGGCTGCAACTTCCGCATGGAGGCAGAGATCGCAGACGCAATGCCAGGACAGACACCGCAGCTCGGCTCGAACCAGCTCCGGCGTCCCGCATATTCCAACGTCGGGAACCCGGAGCAGCACGCAGCGGTTCACGCAATGGAGAACCGGCCAGCGACGCTGCCTCGCGCCTGCTCTTTCAGGACCAATATGAACGTTGCGCAGCAAAAAGCTAAACAAAAAAACCCAACCAGTGCAAAGCTGAATATGTTAACAGGGCATTCATACAGCCGACATATTATTAATATTAAATATTGAGGACGTGTAGTAAATCACTGACCAATCAGCAAAAGGTTCCTCAAAATCAGACCCGTTCCATGGTCCCGAGTACCCCGACGGAGGGGTAGCAGAAAAGCCTCCACCTATGGAGCGGTATTTTCCAGAAAATCCCAAATTCTTCCGTTACGGTTCGGGTTTCTGCAGAAACCCGAACCGTAACGGACTGTACCAGTCCATTCCCGCACTTTTTGTGTGGTGGAAACACGCCTTAAGTCCCCAGTGATTAAGGAATGTGATTATTTGTGTATTGGCCTTGTTAATTAAGTCGATTCAATCCTTCACACACCAAAGCCCCGTTGTCATATTCGTTCTGCCTGTTTTACAATAATAGTCCACTTGATGGCACAGTAGAGCATCATAGCTTTGAAAAGCAGATTCAGTATGTGAGCCGGTACCTCCATGTAAAGACATGCAGGGGTACGAGGCTTTCATCAGGTCTTTGAGCAACGCGTCTGCGTGCTCCTGTTTGTCCACAAAGATGATGACTGATCCCTTCTCCTGGTAGTGACCCAGAATTTCCAGCAGCTTCAGGAACTTCTTGTCCTCCTCGATCACCAGCTACAGGGCAGAGAGCACAAAGAATATTAGAGGTGATCAGACAAAACAGATTAACAATGAAACACTTTTAAGTTAAAACTGGTGGCTTACCACATGTTGCTCCACATCGGAGCAGACGACGCTGCGGCCTCCGACCTGGACCTCGATGGGCTTCGCCAGGATCCTCCGAGCCAGTGCCTCCATTGCTCTGGGGAAGGTGGCGGAGAACATGACTGTCTGACGGTCCGGTCTCACATTGTCCACAATACGCATCACCTGGTGGAAAGAGCAGACGACATGGTCAAGTGTTGTTGTCTCTTAATAACTTGCTGCTGGTTTTAAGATGATCCATATTAGCGCGCAGTTCTACAAACATTAAACTATTATAAACCAACTTGTTTACAAAGCACAATGGAATGGTGACGAACTCTTAAACACCCACCTGTGGTTCAAAGCCCATGTCAAACATCCTGTCTGCTTCATCCAGCACCACATATGTAGCTCTGCGCAGATTAGTAACACGACCTAAAAATCGACATACAGGAGCAAGAGGAAATCAGAAAACTGTGAGAAAGATTTAACTACAAAACCACACTGACTTCTAGAAAAAGACATTTAACAACTCTAACAAACTTTGAAAACCTTTTCAGGATACAGATACAGCTACTTCACATTTCTGACAAAAATTTTAAATTCTGCACATTTTCTATCCGCCAGAGTTTGATTTTATAGACTTTTTCTCAGTTCTCTGCTCGTCTCTGGTCTTGCGTACCATCTCAGGGGCATGAGGGACCTGTAAATGTCAGAAAACAGCCTCAAGATACAAAACAAGAGATGAAGCCCCTTCGAGCATTATCTGACCGAGCGTCTTTTCACCTACAAGGGAAACATATTACAGATTACCTCGCATGTGTGGAAACAACAAGACCCCCCGCCCTTCACAAAATCACTGCTCAAAACACAGACATTTAAGTTCTAAACAGTCTTCAATCATTAATCCAAGATACATCAATAAGTGGGTCAGAGTATTCAAGAGGTATGACATAAATATAATATCATCTGAGTGCTTGGTAGTGATAACAAGAAGCAGCCATATTAAGGCACGGTTGAGTTTCACTCTTCTTTTAAGATAAATTACAGAATGAGACCGACCTACATTCATGTTCAAGTACATTAATCAATCTGATCATTTCCAGCTCAGAAGTTAAGGAACATCAGCACCAGATCCACCTACCTGTACCGGCCCTGTTCTTCAGGAAACACACCACTGTCTTGTTGATCCCAAAAGTGATCAAATAACGTCAAGAGTTTAGTAAAGAGGTACTGGGTCCGGATTATTGTCTGCTTTAATCATACTACAACATTAATTCCATGCAAAGTCATTACAGAGTTCTTGTGAAAACAATAAAGATGATTACTGTGTGTTAACTCACCACTGTTGGCCCCCAACATGTCAATCATTCTTCCTGGCGTGCACACGATGATCTCGGCTCCCCGCTTCAGCTCAGCGATCTAAAATTTAACAGCAAAAAGCAGCTAACGGTCAGATGCAATTATTCTTTTCTTTTATATACTGAATATACAGAAATAACATACAACTACAGGAGGAGCTTTTCATTATACTTGTCTAGTTTCTCATGAAATCATAACATGCCATTCTACCTGACAACACACACCCCGATCTGCACACGAATACACTCACCCTTTCCCTCATACCTACACCCAATAAACAGATTCACCTACGTGTCAATATCCACACATGGCATCCTTCCAATCTTTCCTCAATCCTTCCTCCTTCATCGCAGATTGTAGATTCAATTACTCTTTTCAAGGTAATAGTTTGACTAAGAGCCTAACTTTAGGAAACAATAAAAACGACTCCTTTTTTGAGTAAGAGACAGTTTGGTAAAGTCAGTGTCTGCCAATATACATTTACTTAAAATACCATTTCAGTTTAGAAATGTCTTTGTGATGGTACTTGATGGCTGTAGCCAATGTATTTTTATTTTAACTTGACAGCTCTGGCATAAATGACAGGATTCGTAAAGTGGCAGCTGTGGTGATATTAAATGTTCACAAAACAAAAATTTAAATCTTTATCAGTCTTTTCTGCCGCTGATGAATCAGTGTAACTGCCTGGCAGTAGAAACAATGGCCTATAAACCAGGAAGGTGGTTGAAACACATCATCTGCTTATAAGTAGGAGACACTGTGTCATGTTTTTCAAGATAAACAAAGCATGCATAGACAACTTCAATGTGTGCATTTACCTGTTCACTGATACCCGTGCCTCCATAAACACACACCACCCGGAGCCCCAGTGGCTTGGAAAACTTCTTGCACTCCTTTGTGATCTGCAGAGCCAACTCTCTGGTCGGAGTCATGATGAGAGCTGCAGGAAGGACAGTAAATATATTGTCCGTCTCAGTTTGCAGCAAGATGTTTTAGTAGAGTATTCTACGGATGTAACATATCCTTCAACGGCTTTTGGGTATTATAAAGATTACAAAAGGATTTAGCAGTCAGTGTGTTAAAAAAAGAAAAGATGTTTCATCTTCATTTGATGTTGACAAATTGAACAACAATGTTTATACTTATTTGATTTTGGTCAACAAGCATAAAAACAACATTTTGCCAGTAGTTGAGGTGAAGTCCAAATAAAGTAGAAAAATCATCTCTTCCTTACAGATGGGGCCCTCGGACTCCTCCAGGGGCCTCTGGTCCATGATGTGTCGGAACATTGGCAGAAGGAAAGCGATGGTTTTTCCACTGCCTGTCTTAGCGATGCCGATGAGGTCTCGACCAGACATGATGGCAGGGATGGCCTGCGCCTGGATCGGTGTGGGCTTCTCATAGCTGTGCCTGGACGCAGTAAGAAAATTCAAGGTGACCATGTTTTTTCTATCATACGAGTTGTAGTTTTTAAGTCAAAAAAGAGTGGCGTATATCTTTTATTAAATACAAGTAGTCATACTTACACCAGACTGAACTATTTTTCATTATATACAAGATATGTTTCCAAACAAATGTGCTGGGCACCCCAATAATCATCCATCATGTCTGCAGTTAGGTTGAATCAAGCTCACCTCTTCAGGGCACTGAGGATCTTCATCGACACCCCACACTGCACCCAGGCCTTGATGGGTTTGGGGCAGCCCTTCCCCTTCACAGTAATGCCCTCCAGTTCCAGCCTGTATGAACTTACTTCTACAATTATGAAAAGAGAAAAATTTATTTTTTAGTGACTGATTACAGGGACAACTAGCAGCTTTACTGTAAACGCTCACAGTAGTAACTTATAGTTACACGTGTTCAGCTGTGATTCTGCACAGCATGACTAAAACCCCTTTATTCAAAGTCTGGTGGAGATCTTTGTGTTGTGCTCACGGACCTTCTGGGGACATCCTGGCCAGCTCTGGCACTTCCACGTAAAAGTTTTTGCGGTACGACTCGTACTGGATCTTCCCGTGGTCGACAGGCTCCAGGACCTTCCTCTGTTTGGTCTGGTAGCCCGTCAGAGCAGTCTGCAGATCCACCTCCTCCTCCTCTGATGAGTACTGCCAAAACACATCACACAATATTTAGAGGGAGGCTGAGGAGACCCGTTTAAATTAACTAATTCTGAAGTCTTAAATGCATTAATTTCAAGAGAGGAGGAAAATAGAGATATAGAGATAGAGATAAGTGTAGAGTTAACATTTGATTTCATCATTGAAGCAGATATTCAGAGACACACCTCCATGGCATCTTGGTCGTTCTCCATCAGTTCACCCTTCTTTTTGTGCGTGTTCGGTCCTTTCTTGGTTTTAACAACTGTCACCACTTTGGTTACTGTCATTGATCCTTTCTGATTAAAACAAACAAACATCCAGTCAAGAAACAAAAACGCCCAATGTCTTTGAACATTAAAAATTAACACAAAAGAAAGAAAATAGTCAATATGAACATGTCCACTGCTGCCACTGTCAGTTTAACGGGCGAAAGGTTTTGTACTTGTTCTCACCTTATCATTTCCCCTCATGGCTCCCATGTTGAACTTCTTCACCTCCTGCTTGACCTCCTCCATGTAGGCGTCCAGAGGGTCCACATCATCGGTCTCGCTCAGCTGCTCCATGGGCTCCTCCTTCTCCTTTTCACCCTCCTCTTTCATCTCCTCCTTTATGTCCTTGTCTTTAATCTCCCCCTTTCCATCCACTTCTTCGTCGTCATCGGCATCCATTACAGCCGAGCCCTCCTCATCATCATCTGAAATAAACACATTATTTCAAGGCCATGCAGAGATAACAATACATGCCCGTGTTTATATGATCAGTTACAAAACAAAACATTAATAGGCTGATATTGCAGATGCTAAACAAATATTGCTCAATGAATAAGACTAGTCATGGACATTAACAATCAAAACAGCCCCAATGTGTTTGTTTCGTCAACAACGCTTCCTCACCATCATCATCCTCCAGGCTCCATTTCTTGCCCTGTTTCATTTCCTCCAGCTCTTTTTTGATCTCTCCGATGTTTTCGATTGCCTTCTTCCGCTGCTCTTCTCTCCATTTTTCCACTCGCTCCTTCCTCTTCCTCATCTCCTCCTCCAGCTTGTTTTGATCAAAGTCTTGCTGCAGGGGAAAAAAATAAATATCTAAAATAATCTCTCTCTATTTATCTTGTTATTATCATGGCAGAATACGAGAACTGCAGCAGGGTAGAAAGAATATTTGTGACTTACATCCTCAACCTTCTCGTCTTCTTTTTCCTCTTTAACCTTTTTCTTCTCGGATAAAGGATCAACGTTGTCTTTCTCTTTGCTCCTAGGCCTAAGGGAATGATTAGAAAACACAAATGTAAAATAAACCAGTAATTAGTTATAATAATAATAATAATAATAATGACAACAAAAAAAATACACCGAGTAGTGCATGGTCAAGCAGTCTTGAGTGTATCCACCCTTTGCCATAGTGAGCTGGGATTGACTCCAGCATCCCAAGCTGGATGGATGAACACTGTCCCTTGTTTACACCAAATTTTAGTCAATATCAACTTTTTAATATCAACTGATGTGTATTAATGTGCTTTATGCAATACATAAACTTTTAAAACTTTTAAATCAGCATTCAAGTAGTAGTCACCCCACTACTCGTTCACTCATTAAGTCTCACTTTTCATCTGTCCTCCTGCTTTTGCTGGCACTTCCAGACCGGGACCTGCGCGCTCGGCTCCTGCTTCCAGACCTCCTCCTGTCTCGACTCCTGGACCTCCTCCTTTCTCTGCTCCTGGAGCGCCTGGGCAAAGATAAAGAAATCACTGAATAAGACACAGTCCCGTGGTGTTCTGAAAAAACCCCGGGCTTCTCTGTGTCAAGTCCGTCTAGAAGGGGTTTGTCTGGGTAGCCCACCTGGGTCGTTTCCTGTCTCTGGACCGGGACCTGCGCCGATCCCGGCTACGGGACCTCTCCCTCCTGTTTCGGTCTCGGTCATCTTTCTTGGAGCGTTTGTCCGGGGAGCGACTCTTGGACCGACTACCCGAGCGGCCGCGAGACGCGGAACGTTTCCTGTAATGTCTGAGAAGCAAACAGCGCATTAATTGAGTAACTGCACATGAAAAATGCCGAGTAGCTATTCCATTGCTCCTGCATGGAGCTCCTGCAGGCTGACGCGTGTTGAACGTCTCGTTAGCCGACATGCTAACATTAGCCTCTGAAGTTAAAGCAGTTTCTTAAGAGCAGCAGGAAGTTTAAGTCCAGTAAATCAAGAACACGAAGGTCAAACTGACCTCAGAAATATGGACATACCTTGACTCGCGTCCCATTGTGCCTCTAAAGAGTTTAGAGAAGTGGAATTATTCCCAGATTAAAATGACTCCAATGGATGTTTATGTCGTTCTATTTTTACGTAGAAACTCTGCGACTGTCACGTGACACGTCATGAACCCGTGCAGTGAAAGAACAGAGGGCCCCCTGGCGGTGTGAGGTCAAATTGCAGCCCAGAAGGAGCCCAGAGAACATGTCGCCACAGGTGGTGAAAGTGAAGATTATTAATTTTAAGTGCTGAAAAAGTTTTTTTCTGCATTCTAAATCAATAATACTAGACGAATAAATATAACATAATATTGTGTTTTAATTGAGCAAATTCAGCTGCTGCTCTGTAATGAGCTTAAGAATAAATTTAATGCTAAAGATTAACAGAATTATTGAAAAGGAAAAGAAAAACATATATATATGTGTACAGACTATTAAATGGTGTGTCCCAGTGTTCATTTTGTCGTATCTTATGGGTTAACCGGAATTGTAGGTTCTGTAATGGGGTGTTTGTGAGATTATAAAACCATCTTTTATATAAAGACACTCCAGGATAGTATATTGTTTTACTTTAGAAGATAACATTTTTGACTCACAAATATGACAATTGAATCCTAGTTTGTGTGTGTGTGTGTGTGTGTGTGTGTGTGTGTGTGCGCGTGTGTGTGTGCGTGTGTGTGTGTGTGTGACTAATGTTCAAAATTCAAGTTTCATTAGTACTTTAACCTTTGCCTTTTTGACTTGAGTATTTGAACTACTGCTTAACCGTTTGACATGCAAGTGACTGTATTTGGTCATTTCTGCATTCTTACCTTCGCCAATGAAAGTTGGGGTGAAGGTTATGTTTTTGGCTGTGTACTTATTTATTGGTTTGTATGTAAGTATGGATGTGTTTTACCAACTTTCTGAAAAACAAACCACTTACCTGAATTACATGAAATCTTTTGGGATGATTTGTTTTTTATCCAAGGACCAATTGATTAAATTTTGGGATGCTCACGGTTAACCATTCACGAATAAATCCCAAAGACCTGCAGAGAACTGTTGCATACAAAGTGGATGGGAGAGGCACCTCATGGAGGAGTTTAGAGATCAAAAGAAATCAAATGAGATCCGTGTCTACAGTGATAACATGAAGCAGTTCGAGCGACCATGACAAAAGATGGAAGGAGTGACGTGGTGGATCAAATAACCTTGTAATCTATTGGTTTCCGTGGTGACAAATGTGGCGTTGGTGAAGGTATGCGCTCGACCGAGTGTTTGTTCTAGTCTGTGTGACAGTAAATTGATCACAGTGGGATTCAAATGTTGAATGCTGAATTTTAAAAGAGCTTTTTTTTTTTAAGAAATGTTATTAACCAGGTGTGAAACATCTTTCATCACCTCTTACTCACAGTTGCTTTATTATGGGTTAAATCAATAATGAGAGTAAGTTTTACTGGAAAGTGTTGCTTCTGTCTCCTACAAATCTCAGAGAGCCGCAAAGGAAAACATGTAAGAAACAACCAGGAGTCAAACTAGAGTACATCACACAAGGAGTATTTATTTGGTATGAATCGTCCTGCTAACGAGGCTGTTTTACATCACATCAACACTAAATCCATTACTTCAAATATGTAGGATACCGTCACACATATTTAAAAACAGCTTTACCTTTCTGTAAACCCATTATATCAAAAACAATCAAGTAGATCAGAGAAGTTGTGGGATAAATCGCACGGTCAGTTTCACAGAAAAAAAGAAAAAAAGAAAAAAGTATTCACATTAATAAATTAGTTTGGGTCAAATTAAAGCGAGGACATGTAGAAGTAAGGAGTATCTGTATGAAGCTTGAACAAAAGCTACGCAGGACACATCACCAGAAATACTGAACACATAAGCATATAAATTACCCCAAAACCCCCCCAAAAAAACGTTCCCGCTTATATACGAAGTTCGCTGCGATTTTTAAATCTCGCAGCCGTGCAAAAATGAAACGCTGCACATTTCAAGACTAAATGCTTCGGAGTCGAGACGAACAAGACGAGGAGACCTGTTGGTAATGTCAGTGGACCCTTTTATAACGGACAATATGCTCATTCTGCCCACGGCGGAGGTTTGCCACGACACGAATACAGAGTTAAAAGGGTTCTTGAGATAAATCCTGAAATGAACGATTTCTGAAGCGTTTGAACAGTGAAACTAAGGCTGAATCTCTAAAGCTGCAGGACCATGTATGTAAACATGTAATATTTGAGAAAGCGTAGGAGCGTCTGCACTTCTCTTCTCAACTCGTTCAGACGATGATCGTCTATTTGGGCGCTGCTCTTCTTGCTTCAACTGAGAACTCCACCCCCAACACCCCCAAACCCCCAACACCCCCCCCCCCCCCCCCCCCCCCCACACACACAGTTAAGTTTAAAACAAAACCTAAGACCTCCAAGGAAAAGAAATGGCAGTATTCGCATTAAAAAAAGAGCTAAAAGAAACCCAAGGATAAAAGCAAACGTCTGATCATTGAACTTTTCGGAAAAAGCTCCATGACGTCTATTTTCTTTACATTTTGTCTTGTGACTTCCACTTGCAGTATGAGTGGTGCAGCTCTGAGGCGACGGGCGACCGTGCGAGGGGAAACATGGAACTCCATGTGCAGCTCTTTGCTCGTTTCATTCTTCACCTATCAATTATAACAAATCAAGACTTAATACTTCAGATTTATTTCTAAACTTGTGGTCTTTCCACTTCAATCAGCACATTTTTTTTTCCTATTTATCTTAGGCTCTATTTTTTCTACTTTTAATATGCATGATGTTAGTGTGAAGTGTTGTTAAGGCATGAGCAGACCCCTGCTCTGCCCGATACGCCACAAGCCCCTCAAAACAATTTAAGGTTTTCAAGCAGGTTTTGTCTGGCAGCAGAATCGAGAGGCTTTGCTGTAGAATGACTCAAAATGAACATTCTTGACAAATTATATTTAAAATTAATCTGTAATTATGAGTGAATGGTCAATGTTGTAGTGTATTTTCAATTATTGCGTCTGTATGCGGATAATAATTGTAAAAGTAGGAACTGTACTGCAGTACTTCTAATACAGTAGAGACTCAATATGTATATAATCTGATGAAATGGAATATTTCTGGATCAGAATGAAAATCTGGCAACATGAGACTCAAATATCTGCAACTGATCTTCTATTGTGTAAAAATGAAATCCCATCTTACTTGTTTAGGGAGAAGACAGGGATCAAATCAAGAATATACAATTATTAAATAATACATCTCCCATACTTAAATGTCGCTGCTACTAAAGTGAATACACTGGGCAGAGCTCTGGTAGTTTATTTGGGGCAAAATATCAACAGAAATCTCCTTTAATGAATAAGTTAAAGCAAAAAGTGAGCGTTAACATATTGTAAATGAACCTTGTTGCTGAGTGCATGACGCTGAAACCCCAAAAGGTTTGCTGAAACACTTTCGTTCAGGCATGTGTTCAATTATACCTCATGATTAAAGTTGTCTGACGTAAGGCATTTTACTGGAAATCGTCATTTCCAAATGATCCAGTATAAAGTCGCTAAGTTAACCCATATCCGCCAACTCCGGGCAGGCCAAAACAGAGGGACAAAGAGCAACGTTCGCGCCGACATACGCGTCTTTTCAAACAGTGGGAAGAAGCCGGAGAATCTACAGGAAACCCACGCAGGCACAGGAAGAACATGCAGCCTCAAGCTTGCATGTTGGGTGGTGCAATGAACTCCAGGATGAAGCTATGAAATAGACTGAAATGATGGATGGATTATTGGGACCTGAACAGAAATGAGAAGTATCGCCCAGCCCGTCGACGCACTCCAGTGTTTCCCAACAGAGAGGGCGGTTGCCCAGTGTAACAATAAACGACGGTACATTCTTCACTCGTACGCAGAAGAAAAACTGTCTGTGTCGCTGCTTCGGCTCACTAAGAAGAAAACGCAGACCCAGGCGGTCTGGAGCAAACTGGGTCAGTTAAAGCCGGAGAAGCTAAAACAATGAGAGGTTGTCCAAGTGGTGGTGTGCGGCCCTGATCATGGGGCAGCAGGGGCTCATTTTCCAGACTGCCAATGACAAACAAGCACCAGGGGGCGCAAACGAGCATGCGTTGTTGCAACAGGGGGAGCTAAGGGGGGGGGGGTGGAAGGTGTTGCACTGCCATCCGCCGTCAGGGGGTCTCCGAGCCGAAGAGCAGCAGGATCTCGTGTGAGAGGATGAAGGTGAAGAAGTAGAGGCAGAGGTCGGCGAAGACGTCGCCCATCCTCCGGTACGTGTCCATGGAGCGGTTGATGACCTCGGCAGGGATGCCGGACAGCAGGAGGGCCGCGGTCAGCACGGTGGTCTGGGCCTTCTTCTCCACCTGGAAACCACATTCAAGTTCGAGCACTTACCAGGGAAAGAGACCATATTTGTTTTGTGCATCACTTTACAAACATTGGGGCCATTTATTGAGAAAAGGGTTATTTTTGTTCTATTTCTTACAAACAGCATGGAAGCCATGTTTGACCTTAGACATCTCCTATTCCCAGTTACTTCTCTTGATTGATGCATTCATCAGGAATAAAAGTGAAACTCTTGGTGTGTTTTTTGCAACTAACAATGCAGTGTAAGACATTGGTACACAATAATGGAAAGGCGGTTCATAAGGGGCACTAAAGCCCATGTAGAGAATTTGTCATTGGAAATGCTCAAATATGTTTGATTTGGGGAATTTTGCACCATGTTGAAAAAGATTTGATTTTATATTTGGCATGTGACAGTGCATCCTTACGCACATTATTAAGTAGTGGCATAACAATGTGGTTGTTGTCACTTTCTCAGCTGTCACTGCTGCCATGAGGTCTAACCATGTAAGGAAGATGGTGCCACAGAGAGGCGCCGGGTTCCATTTCAACTCTCAAACGTACAAAGAAACTCACTCACCTTTGGAAAGTATTTGGACAGTCCCATGTAGGCCAGTTCCAGAGTGAGAAAGGGAGCAAATATTGACTGAAAAATAATGATTCAACAGGGTCGCATCAGCAAAACAAGGAACATCAATTCAAATACTGTGACACACACACACACACACACACACACACACACACACACACACACACACACACACACACACACACACACACACACACACACACACACACACACACACACACACACACACACACACACACACACACACACACACACACACACACACACACACACACACACACACACACACACACACACACACACACACACAGCAACTGCGTCATCTCACCAGATACTTGCAGACAAAAACCCGGACGAAAACAGCAAGGAGGACGCTGCCGACGAGCCTGAAGATCCTGAAGGGATCGAGCTCCTCCACCTCCGACCCTCCGTCCTGCGCAGGCTGTTCATTGGCCAGCTGACCCCGGAGCTTCATGGCGTCATCAAACCGAGACACGTACTTCTGGAGGAGTCGACGTGGCGAGCCGCCGATGTCGTCCGAGACCCGCTCTCCCCTCGGTCTCTGTCGAAGCCCGCCGATGTCATCGTCCAGAGAGCCTGCGGGGAGTTCGCCGCAGTCCGGCAGCGGGGAGCCCCTCCGCTCGGGGGTGGCACTGTGTGAGCGGCTGCCAAGTCCCGAAGCCTCGGCCAGGAAGGGGGACGGCCTGGTGGAGGGTGATGAGGAGGACCATGGCTCCGTCCTGTCCAGGTCCAGGTGGAAACGAGGTTCTGTGGGACGCCGAGACGCTCCTGTTGAGAAGACAACATCAATCACATCACTTTTAAGGCCCCCTTCTCCCCTCATGTCTACAACAACTACTCACAAAGGGCAATTAGCTGATAGTAGATGATGTTTGTCAGAAAGCAAAATAAATGAAAGATACTGTAGCACCCTGCTGATTAAGTCCTTCACTTGTAAAAAAGTCAAAACTGTATTAAATGTGCTCACAAACCTAGTAGACAGCTTTTCTATGGCTATAAAGACCACAAATTCAGTTAAAGCAACACATACTGGTCCTATAAGATGGGTTGTATCCTTCCTCCAGATAGTTGCAGTCCAGTGCAATAATCACAATGGATTAAAGTCTATGAAGGGCTATAAAGTTCCAATCTTTCTGCTAGACAAGGGTGGCAACAATAAATTAATGTAGGCACATATTTGTAAGTGGTTAGCGTTTCTGCATCACAATGGGAAAGACAAAATTAAAATACTGGGTTCAAATACTGTCCGGGCCTTTCTGGGTGGAGTTTGGATGTTCTCCCCATGTGCACAGGTATCCCCCCACCCAGAGTCCCAAAACATGCATGTGAAGTTAATTGGCGATCCCAAACTGTCCCCTAAATGTGAATGAGAGTGTCTCTCTCTCTGTGTTTGTCCTGTGACAGACTGTCCAGGGTGTATCCTGCCATCGCCTGTAGTTGGCTGGGATTGACTCCAGTTTCCTGCGAACCTGAACACAATTCTAAAATAAAGATTATTCTTCATTTATCAAAATATAAATGTGATCTGGCCTGTATTGAGTTAGCTTCACAATGAGAACATTTTAAGTCAAATTCTTGTCCTTTATGATTCTCTATGAAATACATTATCAATTCCATGGACAAAGAAGTGTGACTTGGAGACTATGAGTAAAATTATGCATATATTTATGGGTTAAAATAATTCTCATTAGTTTCAAGTTACAATGATCTTTTAGGTCAACTGATTCCAGAGCATTGGCACAAAGAGGATGTGGCTGGTGTGCTGGGTGCCTCCTTTATTAATGAGCATATCTCTCCAATATGACCTGATCAGAAGGCTGATTCCTCGTGAACAAACGGCAATGAGCAGACAAAAGCAGGGAGTCACTGGACTGCCTGGAGAAGACCCACCCAAGCAAAAGTGAGGGCTGGCAACAGGCTGGTTTATCTCCACATACCGTTGTTTTCAGATTCGGTTTTGGCGTAGCCCACGATTCTGTTCATCCGATCCTCTGAGTTCATGAGCAGCTTCCTCCTCCGGATCTCGGCTCTCCTCTGAGCCGCGGACACTGAGCTCGTCTTCTCCTCGCTGGCCTCGGCGGACTCCATTTTCTTTACTAAAAATGGAGCTGATGATCACCGACTATACGATATAGTCACGGCACATAAACGTGTCGATGTTTGGGCTGAATGTGGATAACCCGGAGGCCTCAGATTGTCAGATTAGACGGTAAACATAACGGAATGGACCGAGCCTGTCTGCACACAGGGCGCACGGTGGTGACGTAGATAGATGACAGTGCTTCGTAAGGGTCTATCCGCCCGGAGTGTGACAGTTTCCGGTGAGAGGGGAGTGTTTCCGCCCGGAGTGTGACAGTTTCCGGTTAGAGGGGAGTGTTTCCGCCCGGAGTGTGAGGGGCTGCCAGTGGGGACTCCAAAATGGCCGACAATATGGCGGCTGCCTGGAGATCGCCACCATATTGTTCCGCCATTTTGTTCTGAATCACCACCACAGCGCCACCCTTGGTGGGAGGCGGTAGTACATGAAATATGGCCGCTTCCTTCTTGGGATCCTCGAACTCCACTCGCGTTTGTTCCGCTCCTCCCTTTCTTGTTTCCGGGCTGACTTCACGCGATCACTCAGGAACAGTTTATGGTTACTCATACAGTATTACATTTTGAAAAGAACCGGAGACCTATATTCTGTATAAAACAACACGTGAAGTTAATATTGAAGAGAAAACTTTATTACCTATTTTGAATTCAATGACAAGAAACTCTGCACTATTGTTAATCTCTATATTTTATTGGAGAAATTCCCACTTTCATCCACAATAAACACTTAGCTTCAAGACCTGAGCTACATTACACTGCCCTTTTAGTTGAAAAATCTACTTTGCTTAATGAATCTGAAGACATACATACATAATGCAAAATTCATCAGGATTCTGAATCTGAAGTCAGAATACTAAATCTCTAATCACTTCCGAGATACATGCATTTGAATATGACAACCTCAGATGGACCACAAATCTGCTTGTGCAAATATTAAAAATGTTAGCTCAGTTGAAAACTTTCAAAGTTTCACTAAGGTACTTAGATTACATCTCTGTGGTTAATCTTACATGATATTTTGTGCTTCAAGGAGGATAAAGCAAAGCTCAGCTCAGCCACACTGGGCCTGTACTTCTACATGGAGGTCAGAGTGATCGGCTGGAATCAGTCCTTTCAATTCATTGTGTATCGTCCAATCAGCTCCCAGACAAAACCAAACTGGGGCCTCTCATGCTGGACTGGACACAAGTTGATTCCAATAAAATATATCAACACATCTCCACGTTTCTGTAACGGGGAAAAAATGTTTTTTTAAATGCTGGTGTGAATCTCTCTGTAGAATTTTTTATTTTTTTTAAGAACAGAAATATGGCTGAATCAAGGTGACTTTGCTGTAGCCAATAATAATAGGTATATTAAAGTAATATTTTCACTGCTTATTGGGAAAAACACTTATTTTTTTCACACTGCCAGGAATTTCCTGCCCCGCTTTACTTCTGCCTTAACTATGCTGACGGTTTTTAAATGTTGATGTTTTAAATGTTGTTAGATTTTTTTCCACAGTTGGAAATGATATGGAACTCAGATAAGCCAATCTGTGGATTGCCCTGAGAACGCCCTGCACTCTGCCTGTGGCCTCAGCAGAGAGGAACTTCTCAAAGCTGAAGCTCATCACGACCAACCTGAGGTCAGAGGTCACCCAGGGACGGGATCGCCTCACTGGTCTTACAATAATCAGCATCAACCACAAGATGACAAGCTGCTGTTTGATGAGGACATCATTGATGACTTGGAAAGTTAAAAAAAACAAGCCAGGAAGCAGACATTTTGAAGGCAATATACTGTGACCTTACATATGTGTTATTTATAATGAGACTAGAAACATTAAGTGTCAGACAGATTTTTAATGTTGATTGGTTTTCATTGTTGCACTGTTGGGCCTGGCCTCCATGGTCACCCCCTCCGGCCAATGGGGCGTGGGGGGGTGACAAAGTTTTTTTGAGAATAAAGAAACATGTGGTCACCACTGGAAAAATTCGCCATTGGTCACGTGACCCCCACCAGGGGAGCCCCGGCAACCCCTCCCCGGAAGCTGCATTCCTTCCACCATCACAGTACGAACTTGGGTTCCCCACCGCAGGAACCAGGGAATCAAGTGAGCTTCCAGAAGCTCCTTCAATCTCTGTGTGGAGGAACCGCGGTTCAGAACCGCGGTTCAGAACCGCGGTTCAGAACCGAACCTCGCCAGAACTCTGTCCTTCTCTTCTCTCCCCCTCTCCCTCGCTGAAACTGTAAAATGTGAGTACATCAGTGTCAAACAGTGATAACATGAAGCAATTCAAACGACCATGAACAATGATGGAAGGAGTGATGCTGTGCTTCGAAAAAAGTTGTAATCCATTGGTTTCCATGGTGACAAATATGGCATTGGCGAAGGTATGCGCTTGACCGAGTGCCTATTGTAGTTGCTTATGGAAAGTATGGAAAGTGTGAAAAGTTGATATTCCAGTGATATTACATCATGGAAGTACAGTGGAGGGTATACCTCAACAAAAAATATCAATTTTTCAATACCTTGTCACGTGACCTTGAGCATCAATTCCATCTTGATAACGTCTCCTCCTGAGGCAGGGCATCAAACTCTACTTGAAGGGCGGCCCTCAGGTCGATGAAGTTCTGCAGTACAGAGGTACGAGCCTCTACACGGCTGGTGTTTTGTTTCTGCAGAAAGAGTGGGCCATTCCAGTTGAGGCCCCGCAGTCTCCGGCAGCTGTTCACCGATGATGTCACCTCCATGAGCTGGAGCATTGTTCTCCATGAAGATGAAATTTGGCCAGTGATGTTCACGCAGGAGCATAATGACTGGATTAATCATGTTATACAGGTCGTATGGACTTTTCACTGTATGCTTCAGAAAGTGTAGGACGGTTCTGTTTTGTCTAGACACCGGCCCACACTGGAACACTGCCACCAAACACTCGTCTGGTGACGACAGCGGCTGATGCATAGCATCTCCAACATCATTGGCAGCCATCGTTTCTGCTCAGCGTGACTGGACATTCATCGGAGAACAGCACGAAGGCCCACTGGTCTTGTCAAGCTTGACACCTGGTGGTGTCTTCAGTGACCCTTGCAGGTCAACTTGCACACAAACCAGGCTGATGTATACGATTTCCAAGACTGACATATTTGGCTACTCACATCCCTTAAATGTGCCTGGAGTTGAGCTGAATTATTACTTTTCAACTGCATTAGATTTCATTTTACAATTATTAAATCACAAAAAAAAAAAAACAGTACTTTCTTGCTTGTGAGTACTTCAATGTTTTTGAATTCATCTAAAATCACCAAGTTCACCTTTAAATGCATATTTCTTTAAATCCTTTTCTTATCAACTTTCCTGTGGCATCATTGTAGAAGCTCATCTGGTCTGTGGATGTGGCATCTCTTATCTTCATGACATGACATTCAAACAGGCTCAGTAATACATCACAAGCAAAGCAATTCTGAGTGTCTTTTATGTAAAAACTCATCAGCACCTGACAACCAGTGTTTGTTTTAGAACAGTTCGTACCAATTAGCACCTCAAATCGTTACTTAGTGGACAGGATGGCTTTATTGCTTTCAAATTAGATGTCACTTAGGAGTTAAAAAAAGATGAGTGTCAGGCTGACCGGAAAAGGAAAACTTGAGTCTTACACTCATTTCAATTTGTGTTGGTGCCCAAATAAATGCTTCATGGGATGTAAGATTACTTGGTGGGAGAAAAAAAAAAAAAAAGAAGAAAGAAAGACCCTAAATTCAAAGGCTCAAATCACATGAGTTCTCTTTCATGTCTTCTGTTTAAAAACGAGGCTATTTTCATACAAGGCATTTGTGCATAAAGACCAAAATATGTTAGTCTCTTTTGTAAATACAGTTTTACCTTTATAATACATAAATTACAAAATATGTGAAATCCAATGAAAATAAAATTCACTGAATTGGTCCAGTTTCAGTCTTGCCATCTGTTTTCCGCAGAATAAACAATTATCAGCCACCAAAACATTTAAAAAGTCCCAAACATTTTATTTTCTGAGCATCATTTCACCTTAGTTTATATACTAAAATCATCAGCAATTCTTAACCTTTATATAATGCAAGTCTGTTCAATATACAAGTATCAATAAGCATGATTAAAAGATCACAATGGCTTTGTTATGTCTGTGTTAAAGAATTTCCCATATCCTATTATATTAAAATATTTCATATATAGAGTCTGTATTTAAACAGAGGTTTGATAATAAAAAGTGAGTTCCCATACAAGGCAATTATAGAATTTAATCAGGTTGGGAGTCTCATAAATTAAACAATTAGGAAAAAAAGAAAGGAAAAAAAAAAAAAAAAAAAAGACAGACAGACTGAACGGGGGATGTGGTCAGAGGTGTCCCGAGAGAGAGCGAGAGAAGATAGCGGAGTCTCTGAAGGACAGACGAGACCAACCAAGCAGCTTTTCACCGCCAGATCTGCACATTCATGGCAGTAGGAGCAGCAAGGTCGGCCTACCTTCCAACACCGGTAAAACCTTAACAACAGAGTCTACGGATTTGTTCGTCACACAAATATAAAGACGATGAAATAAAAAGCACACTGTCCTTCAGGTACATTAGAGTGTTAGAGCTCAGGTGTTGTGTATACAAATACTCCAGGTGACACCCAAAAACAGTCTAGGAGCACAGACCTTCCTCATGAACCAAGTCTCATACACACATACACACATACATTTGTTTGACTCGTATTAGTAAAGACCGCCGTGCTTTTTAAACAAAAAAAACACTTCACACGTTTCTTTGCCTGCGCTGTATCTGAACGATACCTCAGTTAGACAGCATTGTTCTATGAGAATAAACACTGATTCATTTAATCATTGTAGATTTCTATTTTTCTTTCCTTCCGACACGCCGCTTGAGCAGAGTTTAAAAAAAAAAAAAAAAAAAAAAGGTGCCAAATAGGGATCAAAATCTATCGTTTGTGGAATCCTCGCTTTCTTCAGCCACACAATCCTATTTCAGCTCAGGTTTTCCTCAGATATGGTGGACCTGGAGCGCCGCCGAGTCAGATCAACAAGTACCCTCAAGTGCGCACTCGCATGATTTACAGATTCACACATACACTGCTGCGTGTCCTTGCTTCAGTGTTCTCTCATATCCCATTTGGGATTTATTTGGAAATCTTCTGCTGGAGGTGGAGAAGGAACTCGTAGTACGAGAGCGCCGACTCCGTTCGGTCTTCGATCATGTTCTGCATAAAGGCGGGTTTCAGCTGGCTCTCATCCCTGGTCACGCGATGAACGGAGGAGAGAAAACACAAAGATCAGTCCCATATTCAGAAAATGACATGGGAAAGTAACAGTGACTCAGTCCAACTACTCATTCGTTTCCTCCTTATATGGAGTATTATGTCCTGAACTGGTTCCTGGTGCAGATCTCCTGCTCCTCCACTTTGATGGTTCTGCCATCTCACCATCCTCAATCATTTGAGGTGCAGCATTTTAACAGCTGACCAACAATGAAGCTGAATCATAAACCTCAAACACAAGACAACTCTGGAATGCAGGCAGTATTTTCTTATAATACTTTGCTGAAATCATATTCTCAATGAAGACATTTTTAATAATACTATAGAGGCATAGTTTGCATTGATCATGCCGAGAAACATTAAACTCAATTGTAGAAGATTTCATGATTTTCCATTTGTGGTTTTTCCAGTGACGCTCACCTGATAACATGCAAGGAGGGGAAAAATGGCCTCTGATCCTTCAGCCACCCAACGAAAGCTCTGGTTCTCTGCGACTCCGCTGTGTCCAGTTCTGGGAGCTGATACTGTGCAGAGAGAAGGAACGGTCAGTTTTCCAGGACAAACGCTGAGAGTGAAGTGAATACAGTTGGTTGCATGGAGAGTGGTTTTTTTTGAGAAAAAAATGAAGAGAAGGTGAACAAAGGTAAAGTAAGTCCGTAAAAGTGCTGCAGCATCAGGTTTCCTACCAGATTATCAGGCACGGCAGCATAGCTGGGAACTCCCAGCACTTGTGACAGGAAGTTGGGATGGCAATTTCGTCCGATCCACAAATACATCACCTTGAGGAACAAAAGAAAAACAATGACACGATTACACACGAGTACTGAGGTCTACCACTGGAAATCTGATGGAGTGGTTTGGAATTTATTCTTGGAAGAAAAGCTTGCAAAAAAAAAAAAAGATTCCCTTTCCAATACGATTTGCTATCAAGGAAACAGGAACTGGTTATCTTTTGCAGGACAAAAAGTAAAAGCACCAAACCACAGCTAATCCAGAATATGAAGGTTCATGGATTATTAAATAGTGATAAAAGTCTATTTAGAAACTGAGACGGTAGCGAGTGGGAAAAATGCCAAATCAGACTTTCACTGAACATTTGTTCAGATGTTCGATGCTCATTTGTAAACGTACCGATCCAGCATCCATGAGGAAAGCTCCCTCCCTGCTGAGCTTCTCTACAGAGAGCTGCAGCACTTTGGGCTGAGGGATGGTCCGTTCGTTGATGTTCAACGCTCCCTGAGGAAGGAAAGAAGAGAGAGAGAGAGCGCGGCCTCTTTTAACAATAAGAAATGATTGAGCCTTTCTTCCACACTTATGCTTTTCAACTATACAATTAATATAAATCGAGATGATCTTTCTCACCTCATCAGTCAGATCATCCACACGGTACAGAGCAGGATGGATCATCAACATGGCGTAAGCGAGGGGCTGGTACTTCAGCTGACACATGGCGAACACTCTGTCGTCCAGCCTGGTGCTGGTGCCTGTCCTGAAGGCTTTCTGCACAGTGCAAACACACAAATCTCATCAGTATCGCAGGAAAGAAACTTGGGAAAACAAGTTGATCGTGGAACAAAAACAGTGTTGCAGCTGAACTGTAGAATAGAAATAAATGGCCGACCTGCTTGAGGAGAGCGAGGATGAAGAGCGGGAAGAGTCTGAGGCAGGCCGGAGACAGCAGCCCAGGCTGCTGGATCGTCAACGCAGACTGCCGATAGGACGCCAGCGAGTCGATGGCGGCGTTGGTCATCGCATCTCTGGCATCGCCCATACTGGCCGTCACTGAACGATCCACAGCTGGAGAGAGACAGAATCCTTCATCAGCAAGCACAAAATGTCTGTCACATCAAGTCTTATAGCAGCAGCACAACGTGCAGAAGACCTCAGTACCACTCACACAAACCACCTTTAAAAATACTACATTCATTATACAAGTCATTTAAAAGATGCAGGGAAGACCTAAAACAATGAGGTTTTTAAAGTTCAGATTGTTTTTGTGATTCAATTAAAGTAAAAAGTCACTGAATGAAAATCTAAAAGATAATCAACTAAAAGGTGATTGAAATAAAACATTTCAATATAAACATATATAACAGAGCACATACAAAACAAGAAAAGTCCATTAAATGTTGTACAAGTAAAAGAAAAGGCCTGCTGCTGAACCTAACCTATATTAATATGATGAAAATATTAGGTTCATAAATTAAATATTTACATGATCTGTGATTATATAAACAGTGACATTGTCCGATATTCATTGCTTATTAACTGAGACAGTTCAGGTGGGTAACAGATATCATATTAGTTTAATCTGCAGTGGGGAAAAAAGGAAATCTTTTCCTAAACCTTTGGATCTGTAGTGGAACATTGCGCTTCATTATAGAACTTCTACAGAGTTCATGTTCTCAATATTGATGGAATTAACTCTTGTGCGTCAGATTTCGAATGGAGGACAAACGTCTGCCTCTGTCTTCTGAGTTAATGTTACGCGAGCTGGGACGGACTTGCACGTGGTTGCTAGGCAACAACAGCTGTCGCTGCTTGTCACCATCTGTCAGTGCTAATAAGAGCGAAGTGGATGAAAAGCCTGTGAGGATTTAGTGTCCTGTCAATTTAAAGCTTATTTACTGTGGCAGAAAGAAGTAACTAAATGGTTAAGGAAATCATCTCAGGCATAAACAAAATAATATTTTTCTTTAACTGAACCTTATACAAACATTGTCATGTGTGACAGTACGTACACCATAGAAATTAAGAGTTGTGTGTGTTCAGATTTATAGAATCAATATTTATAAGTATTTGGGTACAAGTTCCAAAAGTCTAATCTATTTTGATTTTAAAGAAACTGTGATGCAGTGTAGGTGCAGCCAGTATTCAGAACTTACCCATACAAGCCAGCAGTCCTGAGATGGCTTGTACATCAGCCCCAGCAAAGATATCGGTCATAGAATTGACCACAGGGAGACACAAAGTGTGCACGCGGATCCTCCTCTCTCCTGCAACAGAATACTCAGTTTATATAAACCAATACAATATTATATATATAACATATATATTATAAAAAAGTGAATAAACTTTTAGTTAAAATGTGTGTGTGTACCTTTACTAGATGTGTAAAGCAGAGCAGCTTGGAAAGAGACGACCTGCATGTCGTCCAAGTTTTCCTCAATGGACATTTGAACTGCGAAGCCGGCGTCTGGGTTGACGTTGGGCAAGGACAACAGATCTGTGGAGCGCACAAAGAAGTTCCCGTGGAACGTGTGGATGGACAGGCCTGCAGAGACAAAGAATGATACATTAAGAATCAATCAAACTGAGACAAACAAGAAAAAAGCTAAACAAGGGCTTCGAGCTGTGAAGCATGTATATTAATAATAAGGGTATGCATAATGCACTCGTAAAAACAAACAGTGAGGAATGTAGATAAACATTTGAAGAGCCATTTCATGTTACGTGTTCTAATCTACCTTTGGTGCAGCGTATCCTCATGACGGCCTCAAAGCCAATTTTCCTGGTTAAATATCTCTTCAGATCCTTCTGGAAGCGCTCCACCTGAGCAGGGCTGTGCTGGTGGTGGTAGGAGGGGTAGTAGTGAACGCTTCCTGCAGAATATCTGGATATACAGCCTAGATGTGGGAGGGCACACAAGGAGAGAGGCAAAGCCAAGGACGGTTTCACTTTTGACACTCAGGAAATTATTTCAATCTCCAAGGAGTACAACAAATACATAACTATATGTCACGTTAAAATACCTAATTGCACACTCTGAATATGTGAATAAAGCAGAAGGTAAAATAAACCATGTCTTCTCTTCTGTTGAGACTCACCAAGTGAGGCGAGATCACAGTACTGAGAGCTGAGCAGGAACAGGTCGACGGCCACCTGTTGGCCCGAGCAGTCAAGAGCCAGCTTCTTGTAGAAGTCTGTGGCCGGGGCCAAGTGCTGGACGTCCTTATTGGTAAAAGAAAATACAAATAAATAATGGGAAAAACGACCCAGTTTAAAAAGACATTCAAAATGATTCTGTCTGAGTGACGGAAAATAATTAATCTAGTGCGAGTAAAAGACAAGACGATGCTGAACGCACTAAGACTTAAATCCTCTGGAGAATCCTGGTTTTACCTTAGCAGAGGCCCGCTGGTTGGGGTCCTCTCTCGACTGGAGCGCCCCCACACCGAGGTTAGGCAGCTGGGTCTGGAAAACAGACATGCGCCCCCCTGTGGGCGACAACAACTTGAAGGCTGCTTGCAGAGCGGAGCCCAGCGCGGACTGAGTCTCCATTGTCTTCTGAAATAAAGTGGGCAGGCTCTTCAGCAGGTCCTGCACAAGCTGAAAAACAAACATGGGTTTTTAAGAGACACTTTCATCCATTTACAATTCAGAGGCTACCTTTATTAACACTGTGACTACAGTGATTATACATTCTTGAATACACATCTATGATTGGTAGTTGCAGTTGTGCATATTAGGTCTCGTGGGTGAATGGTGTATACTGCCTTCAACTATTGTTGCATTAACTAAATCTTTAAGATTGGTTCTTTGAGTGACTCTTGCAGTGAAAACCTTTACTGCACAATGAAATGGTCTGGAAAGTTGGAAAAGTTGTTGATTTTTCCAGATGTAAGAGCAACACCCCACAAAACTGCCATTGAAATGATAGTGCGAGTGTTGCTTTGTCACACTGCTTCATGTTTGAGGTTATATTGATTCACTAAAGGAGTAGAAGTTATATATCTTACCTCTTTGCATTCATTGAGGTTTACTAGAAGGCTGTCTGGTGTTGGTAAAAAGATATCTGTGGAGCACAAATGGCTTTAAACCAACTGATGGGAATACAGTCAAATACACACACAAAAACAAGTGAAATAATCTTTTTTCTTACTCTGATAACAGAAGGAATACCATTATATGATAGAAATACCATTTATAATAAAATAGGAGTTGTCAAAAGTTTGTGCCGACACATTCACTTCTTAAGACCTGCAGAAGGTATGCAGGCAGCTATGGTGACCTTTGCGTCTCACCTTCTATGTCTGACACGATCAGCATCTGAGGCTGGGAAAGTCCCTCCTGGAGGTTGTAGAAATGGATGGTGCTGTCGAAGGTGATGAAGCCTACCTTTGTCCGTGAATCTCCAGGAAGCCTAAGACACAAACAGGCTTCTGTGACGTCGGGAACGAGATAAACCTTTTTGAATCTAGGAGCTAGTTAAAGAGTCCTGAGTAAATAGAGTAACAAAGAGGTACTTGATGCAATTTGTTAAATAGTTGTGAGTTTTAAATGCCATTTGTACTGACCACTAAGGGTGCAATCTCATTAATATTATTGAGAATGACAAAAGAAAGATAATGTAACAAATATTGTATAAAGGTAGAAAACATTCTGCATCGCCATTCTTGATTTCTATTCAATAACCACCTGCCATTTAGTTTAAGTTCTCACAGGGGAAAAAAGAAAGTTATTTTAAGTTAAACTTTTCACATACGCGTTGAGGTTGTCCAGTAGTGACTGACAGAAGACATTCAGGTAGCCTGTCTCCACTGCATTATGGGAAACGTCCAAAATAAAAAGGTAAACAGCAGGTTGCGGTGGCCTCAGCTGGACACAAACACAGAAAACACAACTCACTGAAAGAAACTCAAACACCCATTTGGCAATGTTGAGAATTGGATTGTGTACTTTAGTTCATCATATGAAGTAAACCGCATGGTTCTGGAAACTCTCCAGAGGGTTAAACTTACCATGTATTCTGAAGGAGCAATGAACTCAATGGTGGCATTTTGAACTTCGGGCCTTTTATGTGGTTCTCCATATGATCTGCTTACTGGGTTGTACATAAACTCCTCTGGAACTACAGAAACACAACATCTAATCAAATACATTCATCAGTTTGCTTTTATGTACATACAATTTCAACACCACACAATTACACCAACATGCAACAAACTAGATTTTGCTTTTCTTGTTTTTTTGGTCAGGCGAATTTCATCTAAAATTTATTTAAAACTAAAATATTACTAATATAGCTACATCAAAATATTTTGCGGACCAATACGACGGCGTAGGAACATTTTGACAACAATAAAGACAAAATGCAGTTCATTGCTGTATAAGGTGGAAGACATGTAAAGAACAAATGGCGGGGTTTTTTTTCTTTCCCCCAGACAGACGTCCTTTTAGAGCAGGGGTGGGGAACCCTGGTCCTCAAGAGCCGCAGTCCTGCCTGTTTTCCATGTCTCCCTGCTCAAACACACCTGAGTTATCATGATGAACCCTGCAGAAAGCTTGATAACGAGCCAATAATTGCTGTCAGCTGTGTTGATGCGAGGACACATTGAAAACGTGCAGGACTGCGGCTCTTGAGGACCAGGGTTCCCCACCCCTGTTTTAGAGCATACACCTTCCTGACCTCTTCCCAGTTTCTTACCATCATTGACCCGGAAGCACAGGTTGCACTTCCACCTCCTCTGGTCCAGAAAAGACACAAACGGGTTGATGTAGGTTCTGCATGAGCGACACCGGACAATAGTGCTGGATGTCACCACAGGAAGTTGCTGCAACAAAAGCACAGAACAAAATCGGCCTCTGTGAGAAAAGCTCACTGTGACTGCATTGCACACATCTGATTTCAAGTGCCAATGTCTGTTTCTGGTGTCCTTGTTTAAGACATCAAGTCATTGTGACAAGTTTTTGCCAGAGGAGTCATTAGTGAAATCCCACTGTGTAAAAACACTAGGACCCGTTAAATCTGCAAAGAGAAAATCTACAATGGGTGAATTTAATGCTCAGCTTAGAGATGCAAGACTCACATTTTATGTTAAAATCAATAGAGGGTGGTGTGCAGGGTGAGCGCCTCACAAATAAACAGTGAGCAACTTCACACCAGAAAATGGCTTAATTTCTTCTGAAAATGGCCTTTTAATAGTTCACATTTTTATAGTTTGGGATCTGATTTACTCAAGAACACATCGCATGGATGTCTGACGGCAATGACATTAGGACCACTGGACACTTAGTAAATCATATTGATTACCTTTTAAGAATAACACATTACCATGAGGGAAAATGTTAGGGAGCAAGTGAACATTTTGTCCTACAGAGGGGAAAAGAGGCATTTGTAGACAATTTGAATTTACACTTCAGTATAGAAATCTCAAAATCATTTATTTTCTTCTTGATCACTGTATCAGTTGTGTGCAAAAACTAAATTTTTTATGAGATTGTCCTGTCTGTATTTTAAATAGTATGTGCATTTGCAAATTTTTGGGTAGAATCATGTGATTTCTTTAAAATATATATTGTATAATAATGATGCTTTAGGATCCCAACAGGATCAGGATGGATTCCGATTCCAGATAAAACAGCTATCAAGGTAATTTTGGGGATTTGGGAAATAAATGGGAATGTTTTAGCCAAAAGTGAAAAAGACCAGTTTTGGAGTTGTTCCGACCATCTTACCATCACAACTTGGTTCTAGTTGCAGTTTCTATTAAGACTGGGCCAAGTAAGGAAAGGAGTTTGATCAGGGAGAACGCATGAAGGAAGGCATGTGTGGTTTGATACAGATGAGACCCAAGAGCTTAAATTCCTGCAGAATTTATTCCTGGTTCTGTTACAAAGATATCAGAATACACTGTAGAAGGTATGTGTGTGTATGTATATATACACACGTACACACACACTGTTGAAGTTAGCAATTTTAAAAATAGAGTGTGCAAATAAGAACGTGGGATTAGCTGAAGCAAAATTCCAAGAGCTCATATTGTAACGGCACACATTTCAGTTACTTGTCAGCTGTTGTTGCTGTGTGGATGTTTACTACTGCACAATCCACGTTGCATCAGCACAACATAGAATCTGTTGCATCATGAGTAACACTTGAATGTGAGGACAGAGAAAACTGCCTCTATCCCCAAACTCTTGATTTGTGACATTTTGATCAGAAACGTAGTAATAATTAGTTCCTCGAAGCTCAACAAGGATTCTTTGGTCTTCATTGATGTAACCTTCGCCTTAATAATTTGTTCTGCTGTGTTATTTATTTATTTTTTATACAACTGAAAGGGGGGGGACAGAAGAAGACTGACCACCTGCAAGTTAAAAAAATTTCAGTATTCAGGTTGTATTCAAGAAATACACAACTGCAGGGCCTGACCAAATAAAAGTGGGACAGTCTGATCTGTTCTGGGACAGAAAACCAATAGATTCATTGGGAACAGAGTAAAATTTAAAAAATGTTCTCATACAGGAACATGATGGATACATCTATGCCATCATACTGTTGCCATGTGTCATAATTCTTAAAGCTTGTGAAAAACATACATGGAGAAAACCTGGGCAGAAGAACTTGAGCATGTTTGCAGTGTTCATAATGGGTTAACCTAATAAGCAAACATGTTCTCATGTTTACACAAGTTTAAAGAAACATGCATGTTTCAAAAAAAAAGTGAACGAAAAAAAAAACTTGTTGAAAATGAAATATTGTTGATGAGCAGTGTATTAAAACTGAATAATAAACTAAGGCATTACCGAGAGATCTTTGAAGGGGTGGAGGAGCAGGCCAAGAGGCATCTTAGCTTTATTGAGCAGAGACTGGGTCTGAGGGATGCTGGTCAGCGTAGAACGGAAAACCCTGGAGGCACAAACACCAAAGATTCAAGCCCACTCATCTAAATGCCCTATAGAAACAAGTGTTGACATGTTAAGATGCAAAAATTCTCATTTTCAATCAATAAGTTTAATCATAATAATAATAATAATAATGCGGTATTAGAAGAAAATATGTTACTCTGGGCTGCAGTTAATCTTCTGCAGGTCCTGGGGGAGGCAGGGTGTTGGGGCTGGGATTGGGGTTGGTGGCAGCAGGTTCCGGTCCTGCAGCAGGTTGACAACTCTCAGGGCCTCTGGGGTGCTGGACTGGAGGCTCATGGCAGCGAGCGACGGACTCAGCTGGGCCATACCTGGGCCACTGGGCATCTGAGAGAAGGAATGATGACAAGCTATTCAGTTCTACATTCAGAAAACTAAATTACCCAAGAATTTAAAATAGGTAAGAAAATATTTTATCATTGGGTTTAAAAATACAGTAACGACTGTAGAGATGTTTTGATTTCTGACACAGTGAACAAATGAAAGAAAACTTGCTTATAAGAAAGCAAAGATGCGACATCCTGGTGATAATAGGCAATCGGCCCTGCTCTCACCTGAGGGTACGGTTGAGGTGCCTGAGTATAAGGCTGAGTGGCGGCTTGCAGAGCGGGATGCATGGGAGAGGGAGTCGAGGTGTTCTGGTACCCGGGGGGGAGGGAAGGGTAGTGGCCCAAGTGCCGACCGGGAGGTCCAGGCTGAGTTAGACCGGCTGCAGGGAGAGAAAAAACATAGGTGAGCGACTTGTACCTCTCTGCTCGTGCTGCTATATAGGTATTATAATTGCTAAGACTCAACAATGCATCCATCACTCGACATTTTACAACCGTCTCCTTCTTTATTGTAATAAGATGCAAATTGCAATCTGCAGATATAAGTAGCATCCACATGAGTGTTGGCAGTGAAATGACACCCAAGGGATTGAAAAGAATAAACTGTTTTTTTGTTGCACTTCTGACATCTTCATGAGCCAACGTGCAAATTATAAACATCTCTATAATTTAGCTTGACAGATAATTTGCCCACTGCTTGCAGCTGACGAGTATCCCCTCCACACTGCCACTACTAAGCTATATGTTTGAGTGTGTCAGAGAGAGAGCCATTGATAGATAATTTACATCTTTGACAGAATAAACAACACTGACTGTAAAATTTGCAACAGTAAGAAAAAAAGAAAAGACTATTAAGAAGCTTGAAAACCAAATTCAGTACATTTAAATCATGCGTGTAGTTGATGAGGAAAAAAACCCCAACAAAACACATCAAACTTACCCATTTTGTTGTCAACATGATTATAGCTATTTGATGCTTGTGGGCCATTTCCAGTCAAAGCTCCTGTGTCAAAGCAAAAACAGGTGTAATTTGAACTCTTTGGTGGCACTGGGCAATCAGCAGGCTGCATCGGGAAGGAAAGGTAATGCTGATGAAATGAATTGCATGGCGGAGAAAGAGTTCAGCAAGTTGGACAGAAGGGCTACACTTAAAGAAAAGCAATGCTAATGGTGGAGCTATTGATGGAAGTGATGATACTTGAAGGAGATGTGTACACTTTGAGGAGCATGTTTCTTTATAGGCAGCATGGATGTTGTGATGAGACTAGATGACACAAAAAACATAGTTCTGTAACCACCAGCCAAAAAGTATTAAGCGAAGTATCTTTACTAGTTTTTAACTATACACATTGCACTGAAAACTTAGTGGACAGTCAAAGGCCGCATGAAATAGAAAACACTGTTGTCATCTTGTTCAGTTATCTTTTGATTTGTGCCAATTGAGAGTAAAAAAAAACTCCGAGGGAATTGATACAACCTTTATGTTAAACAGTGCCAATTTTCATATGAGTCATTTTGCACTTGTATCCAATTGAAATAAATATGCAGCTTAACATCTGTATTATTTCAGATAACAGCATAAATTAACGAGGGGCTGTATGTACAAATGGCTGCTGGAATGTCAAGTCTGGAACGCTTCTCCAACAACATGAATAAGCAGCACTTTCAACATCATTTCAAAGGGCCTTTAAAAAATCCTTAAGTAGCACATCTTCTCAGAAGAAGTAGAACACCACAGAGAAGACAGGATCGGTACGGCAGCACTACAACAAAAACAGCAAGTGACATAAATTCAGCCACACCTGGACATTCAATATCCCCCTCCTGGCAGTCGGGCTCAGTGGGGGAGAGAGTGCTGTTCACAGCCCCCCCACACTGAGCTGGCATGTGGAGGAAGGAGGAGATAGAAGGGAAGGTAATCAGAACAAAAAATGATTGACTAATACAAGTAGTGGCAACATACAATCAGCAGTTCATCAAATCAGTATCTTTCTCAGTCTGACCGACAACCGCAACCTGTTCAGTTCAAACACTGTTATTAATCCGACGAAGGGGCAATTCATTTGTTGTTTCCCAGTGTGTACATCTACATGCATGCATTCTGTCCTCAATCTGTCAAGGAATTATGGAACGTGTTCTAGAATATGATCTCATGACATTTTGGTAAAGTCCAAAATGTCTAATTGAAATCTTTTCTGCTTTTAAAGTCAATAGAAATCAAAAAACTGAACAAATGAAGGGGGAGAAAAATCTTACCATCTGCTTTGGGTGGTGGGGGTGTGGCACTACCCAACGGGGGTCCAGTGGGAGGTGGGGTGGGTCGTACGTTTTGGGGAGGACCTGTAGGTGGAGGACCATAGGCAGGTCTGCTTGCTGGGTATGTGTGGGGAGCCATAGGATTCATTGGTGGAGGAGCAACACCTGTTGGAAATCAACAGCAGTAAATCTGAATCGTGAGTTACAAGATTCACTATAAATTTCTTTCCGTTTTTATCAGATGACTCGTTTATCATATGAAAAGAGAGAAAACAATGTCCAGTGCTTCTCAGTTTCACAGAGAGAAATACAGCAAGTCCTGAAAGCTAAAAAGCTACATTCACAAATAGTTTCACATTGTTTTGCTTCCTAAAGGGCCTCCATGAACATCCACACATTTCATGCTTGTTGCTTTTCTGCTTCAGCAGAAAGTTCACCAACAGCAGAGAGAGAGGGGGTGGGAGTGAGGGGAGGGGACACTTCTGCCCTGTTAACCTGTATCAAGTACACGGAGGACACGAGACATCGCAGAGGTGCTGTAACCAAACAAGCTTGGAGTTGTGGCGACAACAGCTGTGCTCCTTTAAACTTACAGCCAGCTAATGTCAGAGCAGCGACTCACAGCCAGTCAGTTCAGGGCCGTGTGTACACAAACAAACTGCTCAGTGAAGGTATTGATCAGAAAAGGCAGAAAGTAGATTCGCATTCAACTATGCAATTTGATTAAACAATTGTTTTAATCAACAAACATAAAAATACAGACAAATATGACTGATTTAAGAAAAAAAAAAGTATATCAAGACGCACAATAATGACTATAACAGTAATCCACGTCACAAAATATGATGTGCAGTAGTACCTATTAGTACAGAAACCAGTTACCTTTTAAGCTTCAGCCTTTTACTGATGAAATGGTTTGTATCAAGTAATCTGCTGACACTTTGTGAAGTTTATCATTTATTATGATAGTGTTTGAACACATTATGGATAGGGATCCTTGTTTATGGTATTCATAGTTGCATTTCTTTAGGTATTACAGTTTGATATAATAATAACAATAATGGCTGTTTAACACTTTCTCTCTATACTTGGAACTTTGATTAAAGCATTATCAAATAACTCAATATCTCAGGCCACAATGTACAGCCAATATGTCATTATTTTTGCCATTTTCAGCCAATGGGAGAAAACCATGCGACATTCTGGTCTGCTGTTTGTCACGTGAGCTCTACAAGTATCACACAAACAAAAAGTCGAGAGAAAAAAAAAATCATGGTTGACTTTCAGAATGCTGACGAATCACTGACTCAGAAGACACAAAATACACATCAAACTTGTTCTCAGATTATGTAACAAAGCCACGTCCTGTTTACCGAGATTCTTCACTATTCTTGATACCGAGAGAAAAAAACTTTGTCGTAAAGCTTAATAATTAATTCAATCAAGAATCCATTAAAGGAAACAGTTTAATGATCAGATCAACGTGTAAATTGAAATAATGGATCTGCTATAAAAGCCCAGTCCTCCATTTAGCTGGAAACAATAAACCTTTTTTATTTGAACTTTGTTCAAAATGAGTCTCAGTGTTCGGGATGAAGCCAGAAGCAACAGTTGCCAGCACATTCAACACGAGAACAGAGGGCAATGTCCGCTTCCAACATATCAGTATTACAGATACGCATATCAGCAGCGCATGTCAGAGAAAGATCACAATGACAGTAAAATAGCAGAAATTGTGTTACATAAAGTTCAGATGAAAGAAATGATAGTAGAAATAATTAAAAGAGACCGCATCCATAGGCACTTAATTCTGGAGCTGGTAATATTGAATCAGTGTAATTATTTTCAAGTTCACTGGCCTGATATTGTTAAACTCGAGAAAAGGATGATTCATCATGTATTGATTTGACCTCAGGGAACGCCTGCATCATTAGTGTCTCATTTACTCTCACAGGGAACTGTTGCCTGGCTTCTGTGTAATTACCTGTTCAATTACAAATAAAATATTTATTGTGCGCGTTCCATTGTGCAGAACAAAAAGCAAGATGAACTTTTAGAGGACCCGGAACATTCCTACCTGCTTGAGTGTATCCATGAAGAGAGGAGGGGGGCATTCCTGGGCCTGGGGGCTGGGTGGTGCTCTGGGACACATGAGGAGGTGCTGCAGTGCCATAAGCTGCTGACGATGGCGGTGGTCCTGCTAAGCTTGCAGCTGGACTCGCATGGTTGGCCATAGGGCCTCGAGGAAGCATGCTCATGGAAGGAGGGGGTTGCCCCATTGGTGGGGCGGTTGTGTTGTATTGCCATGCCGGAGCCCCAGGCTGCTGGGGGTTCTGGTGGTAACTCCCTGACGACACGGCAGGAGGAGGTGGTGTGGCCTGTGCCGGCAGCAGTCTTGGACCAGGACTGGGGCTTGCTGATTGCGGAGGGGTATGAGGGGGAAGACCGCCTATTGGAGGTGCAGACAACAGGGGACGACCTGCAGGGGATGGGTAAGAGGTTGGAGGTGGGCCCGGCTGATAGGAGTTAACTGGAGGGATAGGCTGATATGGTCCAGAGGGATACTGTCCAGGGCCAGGGGCAGAAGGAGCTTTGGCCTGCATTGGATTGTAGGCTGACTGGTGGCTCATGCCATAGCTGACTCCTGGCAGCTGCTGGAGGGCAACGGGATTCTGCGATGGTCCTGGAGACAAGATGAAAAAATAAAGTTACTAAACTAACCAAGACAAAAATTAGGCATATCATATACAGTTTTTTGTTTTTTTTTAAATGTCAGGCTTGGTGTTGGTGTTGAAAAAGTTCAGTTACTATGTTCACAACAAAACGTCTGCTGGATTGAAAGACAACAGATCATAGTCTCTTCATGCTTGACCACAACTAACATGTAATATTAAGGAGACGTAACTTAATGTCCAAAAGCTCAAAAACTAAAGTACATACAACTGTTGAGCTGAACATTGTTAAAGTCCACAGTCTGAAAGGGCTTGAATTTGTACTTTAACTACGGCAATTATGAGAAGAAGAAAAAAAAAATGGCACCTCAGCAGTGGTGTTAACACCAAGAGAAAACCACATGGCTTCACTAAATGACCAATGAACTAACAGCCCAGGCTCTAATCTCTTTACATAGATTTAATTCAATGATCAGCTATTAGTGACAGTGAGAGAGGGGCTCCAAGCAAAGTCTGACCTTCATAAATTCAACACAGCATTAACAAATGAGGCACTATAGATTTTTGCACAATCAAGAATCCCCTGACAGCCTCCCAGAAAGCCAAATATTAAAAAGAGGAATGTTCTGATTGGACCTAGAAGTGAAGTATAGCATATTCATGTCCTTATAAATATGTAATTAAAATAATGCAAGTAGCAGGGCTTTAACTGTTGTTGTTGTTTGCACCTGAAAGATCACCGAATGCAAAACAGACTTGATACTATCCACTTAGCCCTCTACTACATACAGCTAAGCCAGCAGAGTGAGAGGGGATTAGAAAACAACGCTTGTCAATGAGTAAAGATAGAAGAAGCATAATCAATGTCAAACTTGTTTCAACTCGTGAGCAGAGAAACTGTGAAACATAATGTCCACAGTTGCGTACAGCACTCAACCGTATAGAGCACAAGAGAGGGAAAAGTGGACACAGACCAGTTGCCCAAACCAACTTAAATGAAGGTAAAGAAACCAAACGAAGATTGTTTAAAATAAAACAGTGATTCCCTTCCAGTCAAGCTTGTTAAGACTACTGCTATCACTGACCTTAAATGGGTGGCGTCTGATAATTACCTGGGAAAAACTTAAATCAGACGTGTCGTGACTGTAGGTGAAGCCCTTGTGGAAATTACAATTACAATTCTTGTGATTCACTTGAATCATGATTTATACTATCACTATGTTATGATATTAATTTAGAAGGATTGTTGTTGCAACTCATCACATTCAATGAAAGTTTCCATTGTATTAGTACAGACTGATCACTACTCAATGAGTGACTTGTATGGCCAACGAAAGAACTGCATGTTAATGTAGGTTAAGAATTTTCATTTAGAAAACAGACACGAGCTTATCAACAGCTTCAGCGAAACAGTGGAGGCATTGTTTGAGCAGTAGAAGATATCTTCTTCACATGCACTGATAAAAAAAACAAACCCACAGAACTCAGCACACTTCTTACAGAATAACTGATTAGTTCTATATTAATCTTACTTGCTCTTTGGAATATACCAAACATCAGTGTGAGGCAAAACAACTACATCAGGCAGGAGAAAAGTCAGCTCCATTATAACTGGATCTGTCCCAAACTGCCACATGTGCAGCAATTTGTATGATGGCAAACAACCGAGAACAGCAAATCTAGGTTGGAGACTGAAGTAATAAACACACAGATGAAATCTCAACGGTATAAACCAGTCATCACCAAATGGCGGACCACGGTGCAGCTCTGGACCCAAATACTATCACATCCAGACCCGGACCAACCTCCAGCCCAAACAGGAGGATACTGATGGAGCGCTTCATTTTTAACCAGTGCGACTATTATCATCTTTGCGGTAATAGTAAACCGGATAAGGAGCTTCTATTTGAATTGGTGCAGCATTTATAGTCTTTACTGTAATGGTTTAGTGGATGAGGAAAAGCACAGACCAATTGTAAGTAACGTATATAGCACCTTTCACAGACAAAAAGCCACAAAGTGCTTCACAACACAGTTCAAAAACATCAGAAAGTACACAGAATATAAAAGGCCAAGACAACACAAAATCATAGCAGCCCAAAAGTAGCCTGAGCAAATAGATGAGTCTTAAGTTTGCTCTTGAAGGTGTCAACAGAGAGTCAATTAAGCGCAAAGAGGGCGGAAGATCATTTCAAAGCCTGGGAGGAACAGCCTGGAAGGATCGGTCACCTCGAGTGAGAAAATGAGTGCGTGGAACCTTCAGCAGATTCTGATCCACGGACCTCAGAGCCTGTGCAGGGGTGTAAGGCTGGATCAGATCACTGATATAAGAAGGAGCCTGACCATGAAAGGCTCTGAAGGCTGGGACCAGAATTTTAAACTTGATCCTATAGGACCCTGGCAGCCAATGAAGTTCTTTTAGAATAGGGGATATGCGAGTCCTCCTATTAGTACACATGCGAGTTAAGCTGTCACAACGCAGCCAATCAAATCTGTGCATTTTAGGGGAAAACTTTGACGGAGACAATTTACAATAGACAAAGTGAGAGAAAAAGACCAAATAAAGGAGAGAAAAACCGGGGCCAGATGACCCTCTGCAAAGAAAGACGTGTTGACAGTGAAAGTCACGCATTTAATCCAGAATGGAGTCATTTCTGTTCATTCTTCCCACTGGCGGCACGAGACCTGCGAGTCTAATTTGCTCTTATTAAAAATGTCAATGTAAAACCGCATTATGAGGCAAAACATAAAGCTATTGAATAGACTAACCACTGAAATTAGATGTGAGATCACAGAGAATCAGTAGTCCGAGAGTCCAGTATGACCAGTCCACCAGGACCCTAATCCTGGTCTGAGAGTCCAGTATGACCAGTCCACCAATGACTTCCTCCACCTGAGTCTCAGAAGCTCTGAAGTGAGTCTTTCTCCAGCATTCAATTATCTGCAAAATGTGTTTAACTTTTTTGAAGTCAAGCTCTGTATTTCAAGATGCAAAATGTTCACATTTTATTTATTTTCTCTCATTTAGAAAACGAGCCTGATGTTTATTTTGCAAATGAGAAAATATGATATCAGCAGTAATACATATATTTTCAGTTCCATCTTACATTAATATTGTCAAACCGTTTTTGAATTGCACTGAATTCATTTGATCTGACATTTAGCTGTTGATAACATGCACGTGTTGATAGAACTGCAAGGCTACTTAAATATATATATCATCTCTCCATCTTCTAATCGGTTAAAAAAACAGTCAGGGTCGCGGGACGTTGGAGCCAGTCCCCAGTTTACTCTAGGCGAGGACAGGATACACCTGGACAGGTGTCCAGTCTATCACAGAGCAAACACACAGACAACCGCACACTGTTTCACCAATTAACCTCAGATGCATGTTTTTGGACTGTGGGTGGAAACCAGATTATACGCATCACACTGAAATGTGTATTATAGAATATAAATAGTTATACATTCTGATCTTCCGGACCTTTCGATCAAGACATTTTGTCAAACTGGACCTCTGAACATTTTAATTTAATAACCCTGGTATCAACTTTACTTACTGAGGGGGGAAAAACAAGGCGGAGAAGTAAGAAGTTAAAACTTGAATGAGTGTTAGTTACATGACAGGAATAGCTGAAGCTATTGAGCAGCTCGAAGTGAAAGGATCACATGTAAAAATGAGGAGATTTTATATGAACCGGGACTAAGAGCGCAGCCCCAAACCTGGACTGAGTTCTATGGACCGATGGGTCCAACCTGTTGGTCTGCCACCTCGACAAACCAAAAGAAGAAAACATTCGCTAAGTTTAGCAGTTAGCAGAACATCTTTAGTGAGCGTAGGTTCACAACGGCAACTATTTTAGACGTCTTAAGTAAGTAGGGTAACACGGGTCAAGATTAACCCCTGTCACCTTATCGTAACCACACCTGACAGCTCAGTTACGTTACTAAGCAAGCCAGCGAGCTGGCTAACAGTTAGCACGATCCAGCTCGCCTGTTACTTGCTTTAGGAGAATTTGCTAACGCTGGCCGCGTTCGCTTTAAACTTACTATACATGTTACTCACCATTCGCGTAAGCCTGCCCCGTCCCCGTCCCGTTCTGGGAGTTGAACCCCGCTGTTGACATCTTGAAATAGAAACCAGGATCGAGTTTAGAGCTGCTAAAGCTAGGTGGGTCGTTAGCGTGCTAACTCGCTGACCGGTCGTTTGAACCTGAGGCTCCGGCGAAGCGGCCACTTAACGGCAGCCGACTCCAAGATCTTTAACAAAGTTAGTAGAGTGATTCGGCAGAAATCACAACGCCATGGCTGGTGGCCAAACCCGCTAAGCTACCCGCGGTGAGCGGACGGGCCTTGTCGGAATGAAGGAGTGAGACACTTCTCCTCTTTCACCGGAAGCAGGATCACCTAGCGGTCTGACGTCAAAAGCGTCAGGCATGCGCAGTGTGGACACGTGGCACTTCCTCCCTATGCTTCCTCCGGTGCACGGCTTTTTCCGCTGTACTGGAAACAAGAAGCAAGGCGTATCTTCCTATTCAAATTGTACTCATATTTTGTCATTATCATTTCGTTTAGAACACTGTGATGGTAGGAAAAAGTATATGTTGCACTCACACATTGTTATCTGCATCAGGTGGGACAAAAAACAAAGCCACTTATTCAACGAATGCAACCCGTTGGATCAAAAACAATTGTCGAATAGAATATAAATAGTTATTAATCCCAGAGCGAAATTATTTTAAAACACTACTCCCCACAGAATAGAAAACACAGAATAAATAAGGAATACAGTTAAATATCAATAGGAAATGGTAAAATGTACGTAATTGATAATAATTAATATATGAGTCTTGCTGAAGATCCTCCTGTTGACCAGAACATCATGAAGGAGGTGAGAGACATTGTTCAGGATTGGACCTCAGTTTGGACCGGACCCTCCTCTCTGAGACCACCTGTACAGAGTCCATCTCCGCCCTCACCACTTTTTGGTTAGCTGCCCCAGCATGCAACAACCGAGGATAGCGGCCACCACGGACTCATAGAACAACTTTGGCATAGTGCTCATCAAAAAATAGAGTATTTTGGCCCTTAAAGGGCTTCAGTGTTCTTAACCCAATCCAGTTTATTGTCAATGTACACGTTCAGGTATTTGTACTCCAAATAAACAACAAATAACACATTGCACCTGAGCCAAATCCACTGCTACCTGTCTGTCAAATGATCAACTTCAGAATCTGACTTCTTGTCTTTAAAGCTTTGAATGATCTCAGGCTGTAATACATCTCCGATTTACTTGTAGAATACGAAACATCCAGACCCCTGAGGTCCCCAGAAAGACGTTTACTGAGTGTTCCCAGAGTCAGATGAAACAAGGTAAAGTAGCTTTTAGTTCCTACAATCTTCACCTGTGGAACACATTTCCAGAACACCTGAGTACTGCTGACACACTCATTTCCTTTCAATCAGTCCTTTAAACACTGTTATCTACTCAGGCTTTCTATTAAACAATAGAGTTTAATTATTTTATTGCCTCTATCTTAATAAGGGATTTACTTTATTCCAATTTTTATTTACTTTCTTAGTGGCTTTGTTTTATTATACTTCCTATATTTCCTCGTAAAGCACTGAATTACCTTGTGTCTGAAAGGTGCTATAGAAATAAATGTGCCTTGCCTTGCCTTGTCTTGCCTATAGGAAAATTACATACAGAAGAATGTCATTCATAAGACAAACATTAACACTTTCAAGTATTGGCTTCAAGTTTTATTCAACTGTCAACTGTATTTATTTAGTCTGTGATTTAATTTGTCACTAACTGCAGCTGTATTTTTAAGAAAAACATTTCTTTCATCAAATATGCCAATGTTTTTTGTTGAATTAGAATTTTTTTATAAAATTGATAAATAAAGTTAAGGACAACATGTATGGCTGTTATGCCTTTGAAATGATAATGAGTGGAATAATCTTGAAATTATACCAACTGAAGGTGCAGAATTGCACTTTGATTGTCCTTCCAATCCTTCCTTTGTTCAAACAATTTTGGCTTGTTTTTCTTCTTCCAATGGATGTTTTCAATTGATAAAAAGTTCAGAAAGAACTTTTAAATATATAAAATTGTTAGAAACAACAGTGTGACATGCACAGCATGAGAGTGCAGAGACACAATGGGGTCTTTTTTTTAATATAGGTTACATATGTGAGTTCCTCCATCCATCCATCCATCCATCCATCCATCCATCCAGCCATCCAGCCATCCATCCATCCATCCATCAACAAGTCTCCAGTCTATCACAGGGCAAACACACAGAGACAAAAATAACACGTACTCACATCTAGGGTCAATTTACAGTCACCAATTAATCTCTCATGCATTTTCTTTGGACTGTGGGTGTAAACCAGAGTACCCAGATGAAACCCATACACACACATGCGGAAAACATGCAAACTCCACACAGAGAGGGCCAACCAGTATCTGAGCCCATGACATTTTTGCTCTGAGGTGAGAGTACTTACCACTGCTCCACCATGCGGCGTAATTCATATTCTTCCCTGGGAATGTTGGGAGCTACAAAACCTGCTATCAGTGCATTACCAGGACTCTTTCATGGTGACAGGGATTGTGTTAAATTCACAAGAGAAACTAGAACAGGCACTCGGTAGAGAGCAGACCTTCACCAATGCCACATTTGTTTGCAAAACCAAGTTAGCATCAGTAACATGTTAACCCTTTGCTCATATTGATGCTAATGAGCCTGTCAGGTAGCAACATCACTGTGTGAAACACTGAGCAGGGAGCGTCAACAGACACTGATCTCCTTTGATCTAATCCATAAGGTGCCTCTCTCTTCCGCTTTGTATGGGAAATTTCTTTGCAGTTTTTAGCTATTTATTCGGAAAGAGTTTGCTGTTAACGTCACAAAATCTATTTGATTGGTCCTTGGGTGATGACAAATAATCCATGAAAATTTCTTGCAATTCGGGTGATTAATTCAGAATAGTTGGTAACCTACATACTGTACATACATACATACATACATACATACATACATACATACATACAAATGAATAAAGCAGATTAAAGCATAACCTTCTTGGCCAACTTTCGTTGGTCGCCCCAACTTTTGTTGGCAAAGATAATAAATAAGTACACACAGACAAAAACATAATCTTCACCCCAACTTTTGTTAGCGAAAGTAATGAGATTCTCTCGGGATGTTCCCATCAAAAATGTATGAATTTTACCGAATTTTTCACTAGACAAAGTATTTTTTATAGTTTAAAAAGGGAATTGGAATGAAAGTAATTACTTTGTTTCAGCATCAATATGAAATTATAATAAATATACATTTAAAACTCATGAAATAAACAAGAAAGTGTTTTTTTTTTCATTCACAAGTCAATTAGTTCGAAGACTTAAACAAAATAAAATAAACAGTTGAATCCTTTAATAAACAGGACGTTTTACAACAATATTAAAAAAAATATTATTCATTAATTTCAAACACATCAACACCATAGTATTCAAACACATTCAATTTAAAAAGTCTATTTACATTCATATGAATCGATCTATAGTAAAACCTCTGATGTACTGTAGGGACACCCTGATATCCAAGGATAAGTGTCCCTTGAAGTCAGGTGTCCACTCTTCAGAGCGAAAGGTCATTATGACAAATTGTAGCGCCATTATATTTATATATTTTTGTTTTTTATAGCCAGTTGATGTTGAGTAAACAAAAAACCCCAACAAAATTAACTGTATAATATTGTACAAATGTTGTGCAAACATTAATCTGCAAAGGAAAAAAACCATGCAAAACAAAGCATTTGGTCTACAATGGGGACCATTGTCATAGATAACATAAGAAAAACATACAAATTATATAGTGGTTCAACTCAACTTTATTTCTACCAAACTTTGAAACAATCACAGCAGAAAACACAACATCTGCCCTTAATTACTTACTGTTGGAATATTTGTTGGATGAAACTCCCTGAAATGTTTTGTGCAGCAGCGGCAGTGGAGTTGTGCTGGATGCTGGATGCTTGATGCTGGATGCTGGGCGCTGGATGTGGTTCTCCGGCCGGAGCGCTGATGTGACACATAAGCAGGAAGCGGGGCCGGGCCGGGGCTCGGGGTTTCGGGGAGGATCTGTTCAGCCATTGCAGCGTCGTGGCTCAGTAACAAAACACGAAGGAGAGGAGAGGAAGACCTGGCAGTCCGCAGGCAGACCCATTTACATGACAATTAGAGCGAACGTACGCTGTGAATTATTCTCCACATAAACGACGGGTGAGTTTTTAATTCCGACGACACTTAACGTGTTTGTCAGAAAACACTTGTTATGTTGCTCGCTAACGACCCCGGCTGCTAACGCCGCTAGCACTGCTAACGCCAACTTAGCCTTGCTCGTTTTCATACCAGTTCACTTCGAGTTGGATGGAACTTCAACCTGACAACATGTTACGTTTATGTGGCTTTCGGGGGTGTAAAACCTCGCATTACCGCGAGTTTCGTGTGTATTCTGGTACAACTTCTGGAGCGCCAAGTGCTGGTTAGCTTACGTAGCCAACAAGCTCTCGATGCAACGTCGCCTAAATCCAGAATATGACACGTAGCTAGTAGCTTCCTGCTACTAGCCTGTCCGTCAGCTCGCCTCTCCACTCCTCTTCAATCCAGGTTTAATCGAAATATTAGTCCTCGATGCGAAGTGTCGATGTGCTAACAAGTTGCTATAATCGATCTGTATTTTAATGCCAGCTCGTTCCCATGAGCCAATAAGGCAAATGTTAGCTAGCCTCTGCTATGTTGCTTTTCGTAATCTCAATCCAACCACGTTAGTGGGCTCAGATTATATTTCTTGTTAAGTCATTAATGCTAGAACAGATGATTTTGATGGGCATTTCAGCCCGGCCTAAGTCTAACCTAATGCGAATATGTCTCACTGGTTTGGTATTAAATAGCATTTTCCACTGCACTACTAAAACGTTTACGTGAGTTGTTACATCCAGTGACAATACTAGTTTAAGATGAAATGTTGTCAGTTGTTGCAGAGTTTCTCAGAAAAAAAGTAATGTTTAAGTAACTCGTCTGATCACCAAAGTGGTGTACAACAACAAACTAAAACTCGGTTAAAAACGTAAGATGGATTAATTCAAAAGATATTTTTTCCCCACACAAAAATAACAGAAGATATTCTCAATAACATAGATATCTGAAGCAAGATTAAGTATATCTTGATAATGCATTCCAGATAATTCACAGTTTTTTTTTGTTAGATCGCCAGTGTTTGTACTAGTCTTTCTTGTTTGTAATTTTTAGTGACTGTCAAAAATATCAGCCTTCATGGTCTATTGGAAAGCTTTCTTAATTACAAATGTACAAAAAATAAACTACTATAAGTGACAGAAAATACATCAGTTAAAACGGTGCGTAACGAGAACCTGTTTTATCTTGAATTTGTTGTTTTTGTATTGGGCTACAAAAATGTAACACCAAGGCCAAATCAAATAATTAGAGTAATCTGAGAAGTGTTAGTGAATGAATGCTTTTTCAAGAGAAACCGATGACATGACCTACATAAGGATTTCATCCCAGAGGTATGGGACTGCTTTTCAGAAATCCTGCTCGGCTATAAGTCTGATAATTACTAAAAGCTGTTGGTCCAATGACCTGAGTGAGCAGGAAGGGGGTCTGGAGCTCCAGGAAGTCTGGGTGAGACCATGAAGTCATGATTCCGATGACAGATTTTCTTGGTGGGATAGCAATCAGTCAAAAAATTTGAGTTTGCATTTCTATTTGCTCACATGTGGCATTAGCTAATCTAAAAACTGTATCGGTATGAGCTGCTTTTACTGTTGTTTACCTTTTGGGCCACACTTTAAACATCGACAGCAGACCTATGAACACATGCTGAATCTGCCCAACTTACACAAACATTAAATTTCCACGTGCTGGGTCTCTTTGCAGAGTGTTTTAAGGTCACATGCATCCTTGTGCGAGACCGCATCTAACTGCGCTTGTCATCAGACACACTGTTGTTATATTGCAACACATGTGAGGCTAATATTCTTTTAATTCCAGCTCACTATGTCATGACAGAAGCCCAAGCCAAGCAGCTGACGTGGAACTCAGCTGTATTTTCTTTATTTGCGTGGTCTTGACCTTTGTCTACTGTAAACTTTAGCCATGGAATTGTTTGCGTGTTGCGTAAGCAGGAGTAGAGGTTGGCACTGACTTTCCATGTTGTGATGGGTTTAACGGTCATCCAGAAGAGCCAAGGAGACCGGATGAAGTTGGAAGGAAAGTAATCATTGAGGAAGTGTTTTTTTTTTTCCTCAGATATTCATGCTGCCTGAACTTCACATAAACAACATTAAAGGCAACATTGTCTGTAATGGAACTGTGGATTTCACCCTAATAACAAGTCGCGTCACAGATTCTTTTTGTTTTGAATGAAATACTTTCTAGTTCATCCAGAAAGGCCCAGATTTAGACTAGATTTGCAAAGCTCTTGCACCTCATGCTGCCTGTCAGATGGTCTGTAATCAGACCTCTGGATCTGCTGTCCTGCTGTCAAGACTTCTACTGGAACAGGCTGATCGCTGTCCTGCTGTCAAAAGACTCCTACTGGAACAGGCTAATCATTGGCTGTAGACGGCCACTCTTCCTTATCACCAGTTGCAAGTATCTATCTGATAGGTGGAGGCACGCTGCCTGCTAACTGATATGTGTATGAGCTCTGCAGTGATTGGATTTGATCAAAGTTACTGTTATATAATATTTCTGCTCGTGTTCGGTTTGTTCCTTAAGGTTTTTAGGGGCTTTTCCCCAGCGTTTTCTGTAAACTAGAAAATGACACCATTTAACAAAGCAATATTACTTAAAAAAAAGAAGATTGTAAGTTGGGATAGTAGTATCATGCCGTACCGCCAGAGTTGATGTGGTTGTGGATTTCTCATTGGTATTATCTGTAAAAGCAGATGATCTTTTCACATATGTTCTGTGTTATCAAATGTGTTTTTGTTCACCCTGTGCTTAAAAACACAAGTTAAGTTTCCGCTCTTATTGTTTAGACAGAAAATGTGCAGAACAGACAAAATCCTTCTCAATTTTCCTATTCTATGTAGGTCACTCCCAGAATTTAACATAAAAAACCAACAACTTTTGAATGAAGAAAGGGTGAAACATTTTCCATGCAACGTGTTTACATGCTTAAATTTAATCCAGCTGCTTTATATCAGTAGGTATTCCAGCTAAAAGAAACGCATTCCATCTTTTTGTTTTGCGTGTTTTCTTACCCGTTTGTCCTCTTTGTTGTTTTCTTTTTTAGGATTCAACAGCTTCGGATATGTCATTCGTAATGGATTGGATTTATACCAGTATAAATAGCGTACTACAGTTTTTAGGTGAGTACATGTGATAAGCTGCTCGTCAAAATCACAGTTAAAACCTGTAAAAAAACCCACATCATCAGTCCAGATGGCGTTATCTTGACGTGAAAAGGAAAGTTGTGAAAAAATAGAATAATCCTGATAAATTAAACTGATAAGTTTTACTGGAACTATTAGGAATGGGGTGTCATTACTTTTCACAGCGGCCGATCTGTCCTATATGGTCGTGCTAAATAGTGAGCTTTGTGCTCAGAAATCCATCCGTGATGCGTTTCCTCAGAGGAGTCTGTTTACTGTTTGCTCACAGACAGTTGAGTTCAGCTCCTGACCTGCACAAACATTTTTAGAAAACTCTTGTCACACAGAAGGCATTAGTTTACTGCTCCGTTAAGAAACAGAACCAAAACCCGGCAGACTAGTTTAAAGATCTTTGAAATTCCTAATTTATAGCTTGGATGTTCTTTGATTCGAGCCGAAACTGGCTTGTTGTGCTTCATGCTCCTTCTGTTTTTTTGTACATGAAGTAATCTGCGAGTGTCCGATTAAAATCGGGTGGGGAAAAACTGATTTACGTACCAGGTGCTCTACCCGCCCCACACCAGAGTGCTCTGTTCTAGTTTCTGCGTCGCAGCGGCCTACTCGAAGCGGTCGGTCCTGTTCTCCCTGTTCGGTCGCATCGTGCTGCCGTGAATAATGACGACGTCCAGTCGAGCCTCGTCAGTTAAAAACTTTGCGAATCCACTCGGTATTACCGTGCTGACTCAGTGCCATGCAATGTTATCAAGCAAGAGTCATGGTGCTGCGTTTGTTATTTTTTCCCTTCCATCAAGTCCTTTTAACGCCTATTTCAGAAATGCAGAAATAATTTTAATATGGATGGTTAGTCATCTCTGAATTATCCACCTTCTACTGCTTTTTTTTTTTTTTTTTTAATTGCCATTGTAAAGAACACAAGGGTATCAATTAATTCAGACAATCAAGGCTTTAATTTATTTTCTTCCTGTGCGGAGTACAAATTAAAAAGCTGTCAAATCCCCATGTTTGTGCTTGTGTTTAGTGAGCCTAAATTGATCCCCTTCTATGTGTGATAACGGTGATTTCTTGAGAACAAGTCTGAGCTTGGCAGTCATTTCTCAGTTGTCACCTTTCTGCTTTATAGATGTTTTAGTTCTTTTCTCTCACAAGAGTGTGCAATGTGACGCAGCAATCTTAACACATTTACTGTCCCAAGCTCGTGCTTTGAAATCATTCTGACTCCGTTCCAGGACTGTACAAGAAATCCGGCAAGTTAGTATTTCTTGGCCTGGATAATGCTGGCAAAACCACGCTACTGCACATGCTCAAAGATGACAGATTGGGGCAGCATGTGCCAACTTTACACCCAAGTGAGTTGATGTTTCTGTCACATACATGCACATTTTCACATTACTGTCAACACTAATTTATTGAAAACTGGATGATGATACCTTAAGCAATGTCTTTTTAAACATTGCCTCTTTTCCTCCTCCAGCCTCTGAAGAGCTGACAATTGCTGGCATGACTTTCACCACCTTTGACCTTGGAGGCCATCAACAAGGTGCCTTTTCTTTGTACATGTTTGTCTATTTATTGGTATTGTCTAAAATATGCTGAGCAATCAAAGTGAACAACTGTATTTTTATGTTGGTTTTTTTTTCTTAATGTGGCTTTCCGCAGCCCGCAGAGTGTGGAAAAACTACCTCCCTGCCATTAATGGCATCGTCTTCCTTGTGGATTGTGCAGACGGAATAAGATTGGCGGAATCAAAAGCAGAACTTGATGTAAGTGCCCGATCGTACAGCAGGAGTCGTACTCCATCCATCCATATTTGTTTTTCCCAAATCAAATTTCTCCCTTCAAATGAGATTTTGACTTGCGTTTACTGAAATCCAGATCCACAAGCAGAGATCAGGCAGGTTTAAAAACTAAATTTTCAGATTATTTTTTTTTTAATCTACCTGAATTGTTCATGCAAACACCACAAACACCAGGCTATGGATGTGAGTAATAAGTTTGCATGTTCTCCCTTTGTGTGCGTGCAGTACAAAAGTTAATAGATATTTCCTGAGCTGTGAACACAATGGCATCTACAAGGACTAATATGCGTTTTTGCCTGTTTTTCACATCTGCTGTAACTGGCAGCAACCGCCAATGCCTTCAAAAGATGGTCAACGGTCGCCATGGAAACAGCAGATTAATAGTAGAGGCTGCCTGCGCCACGCTTCATTACTGTTTACATGTGATGTCACCTGCTCCATGGCCGGCTATGCAATGACTCCCGTCACACAGCACTGCCAACGCTTTCAGTGATTTTGAGGAAGACAGATTATTGTGTTTCCCTGTTTTTGCCAGCGATCCCACTCACTCATAACTCGTGAAAAACAAAGGTTCCATATTCACACGCGTCTTGCTTAGGTTTCACCACCTGACTGTATACAGGAACTCTGTGAATATTAGAATTGTGGATATTGGTGCTGATAAAGGTGAATGCAGTACACATTTGCTCTTGGTAAGAACTGAATCTTGCGTGACCATCTGAAAGACAATCATCCTTTCCACCTCTACCAGGCGTTAATGACAGACGAGACCATCGGAAATGTGCCTATCCTGATCCTGGGCAACAAGATTGACAGACCAGAGGCCATCAGCGAGGAGAGATTGAGGGAAATGTTTGGATTGTACGGACAGACGACAGGAAAGGTAAGAAGACACGTTGCTTCACTAAAAGGAGACGGTTCCTTAACGTGTCGAGTCGTCGTGGCTATTAAACTGTTCAAGAGCTTGAAACTTGGAATTGAATTCCTTGAATGTGTTTCACTTGTTTGTGTAGTAAACAAGATCCTACAAAAGATTCTTATTGTAAAAAGTAGATTTAATTCCAACCCTGAGACGAGACTGAAAGAGAAATCCAAGATGATGAGCTCCGGCTTTGACGAACTAGAAATGTCTTTGGATGAGTGCTGATGGCAGTCCTCACAGTCACACTGAGCTGTTTGTCGTCTGAAATCAAACATGAGGTTTTCTTTCACTGAGTGAATCGTTATATCATCGGTTCGACAGGTTTAAATGCAACTTTGCGTTCAGCCTTCAGTGAGTGTAGTCAAACCCTGAACTTGATCTTGTTGCAACACAAATTACTTTCTACTTTTAAATGAACTTGATGTGCAGAATCGTATTCGCCTTCTTTTGTTTACATGACAGAATGATCCATTGCTTCGTGTGACCGTTCGCTCGTTTCTTTTCTCAGGGCAACGTTCCCATGAAGGAGCTGAACACGAGACCACTGGAGGTGTTCATGTGCAGCGTTTTGAAGCGGCAGGGCTACGGCGAGGGCTTCCGCTGGCTCTCCCAGTACATCGACTAAACACCAGCCAGGCCCCACAACACACCGACATCACCTCCTCCTCCACCACCACCATGTGAGGAGGAGGGGCGGCGCCGCCGAATCCAACCACTCGAGACGCCCATCGTTGCCACCAGTACCATCACACTCGGCCCCATGTTTGGTTTAATCAAGTCTGTCTCCATCTCCAGAGAAACCAGTACAACTTGATCCCAATAGACTTTTATTGGTCGAACATTTGGTTCCGCACTCGCAGCATTCAAATCTATACGCGCACATTACACATTTGTTTCCACCTCTTTCTTTTTCTAAGAGGGTAACCTAGCATAGCATCGGTCCCAGAGCAAAAGGGTGTTTAAAATCAATCGGATGAATCTTTTCTGTTTTGTGTCTGTTGTCTGCCTCTCTCTCTCTCTCTCTCTCGCTCTTTCTCTATCGCTCTCTCTCTTGCTCGCGCTCCCTCTCTTTCTCTCTCTCGCTCTCTCGCTCTCTCGCTCCCATCTAATGAGTGTGATGATAGATGCATTATAACGAAATCTGTACATGATTCCATTGAAATATCAGTTCCCAATGCCTCGGCCCCCCTCTTCAACTCATTTTGAGCAACAAGAGAAGTGCGCAAGGTAGTTGTATACATTGCAGTACACTTTTTTAACAGTAAAAACATTCATTCAACATTGTATTTAATCACAGAATTGTTTTGTCTTGGTTTTTTTTTTTGTTTTGTTTTGTTTCTTTTGTTGTACATGGTTTAAGATGTGGCCACGTATACAGCCTTCACTCTAAATGTTGGCTGTTTCACCCATTTATTAAAATGGACCAGTGCATTATTCTTTGTCCAATATTAGAATCAAATTCTTTGCATTATTTTGAAGGAAAAAATCAAAGCAAAAAAAAAAATAATTTTGAAATTTTTGTTCCAGCCTTCTGTTTAATGGGCACAAACGCAACGAATGGATCCAAACAGTCACTGGGCTCCTTGTTCACAACGAGCCGAGGGGGGGGTGGTTGTAGTCTAACCGACGGAAGATTTTTAATAGAAAATAATACTGGGTGTAACTATGGCATGTTTTGGAAGGAGATTGTGTAGATGGCACCGATGACCAGTTGATGCAAAGCAAACTATTTAAGTGAATACTACTTTGCAATAATTAGCTTGATAACATGCTGTGAGAGATGACGGGAGGAATACGACTGTTGGAACATCGAGAAATCAGAAGATATGTATATTCCAGTTCAGACCTTTATTATTAGTATTTTTTTTTTTTACAGGGTGAATATAGTGACCAAGTAAAAGACACCGTCCCACAGTGGGAACAGGTAGATAGAGACCTCGAAGGAAAAGGGACCAGCTATATTAATATGAAATGTACATGAACATCGTACATGGATTTTGTATTTCTAAGTGGTATCCTTTGATCTATGTGCATTACCAGTAACTATTATGCATGCCTTGTTCTGTTCTTTTGATTTTTAATGAACCATTACTCCAGAAAGTCCAACCGGAGGGAAGATGATGCCAAAACTTACATTGAAAGATGATTGTCATGTTCATTTCTTTTTTTTTTTTTTGATTTTGTTTTGTTTTGTTTTTTTTAAGGAAACAATGGAATTGCGCATAATACACAACTTTTTCTGTCCCTGTCCCTTTTGTGTCTCTTTCATTCCTTGGTGATATCACACGATGAACCACAGTTCCAACAAGGGTGCGACTCAAATGTTGTTTGAAACACTTAATAAATGTTTGCATTGAATACTGGGCGTTAACATTGATCCCGAATTCAGTCGGTCTTTATTTTTAGCTCAGCGTTGGTGGATGTATTTGTAATGCATCTGTGAGTGGGCAAATCTTGGCTTTCCCATGTGGAAAAAAAAAAAGCATCATTTTTTATAAGGACGCACTTCTAAATAAATAAATGATGGTAATATTGCACACAGTTATGTTGAGATAGCTCCCCACTGTAAGGATTGGCATTCTGTCCTGCATAAATGCTCCTTCACTTCCACTGAAAGTAATCGAAAACATATTTATCACAAACTCTTTTCCGACGAAATGAATGGAAAATAAAAGTAGAAAGACTTTCAAGTTGCTAAATGATCCCATTGACCTTTGATTCGTTAGATTCACACCTTTGTTCATATTTTCCTGTGGTTTCCGACCTCTGACCTCTTTCAGTGGGATTATGAGAGGTCCGAGTAAGAAGAGGGGATAAAGTCATGAAAGGTTTTGTTCCATCTTGGATTGGTTTCTGATCAGAAAGTCTGGCCCCAACTTGACCCAAAAATAGAAGAAAAAGAGATTTGATATTTTAGTCTGTACCTTGAAATACATTTTTTTTACAGGCTACACATTAAATTTGACTTACTGGACGCATTAGGTTCACATAGTTTACGATCAAATAGTCATTTTCTTTTCATCAATCAAGTCCACTGCCTGAAAATATGAATCACGTTTCTAAAGCTGAGAGCCTAAAGATGTTTATAATCATAAATCATAAAAATCAAGTACGTACTCATGTATTTTGTGACTTTGTTGAACATATTTGTGAAGTTCCCAAATATGGTTTCATGCTCGATTAAAGGGTTGGAATATATTTTCAGTTCAACGTGTGAAGAGATGCAGAAAAGAAATGGACATTTGTTTTCAACATACGTTTCATAACGCTTCTTTGTGCATTCATGCTTTATTTGAAAAACAAAACAAAACCTGCTCTAATGTTTTTCTCCAGACTGAAGCTGGTAGAAGCCTGTTGCTTCTCAGGGTGAACGGTTTCCTTCAACATGCACGTTTCCACAAGTTCCCCCCCACAGCGTGGCTCGAATGATAATACTCCTGGGAGAAAAGGCGCAAAGCTTTCACTTCTGCATCACTGATCTCCTGGCTGAGCTGTGTTTGTCTCGTGTTAAATATCTTTGAAGCAACAGTTATTAATTTCATCCTGCGGCTCTGTTTTTGGCCCATGAAGTCTTTTTACCATCTTTGGACAAGTAGCAGTAGTGATGCATTACCTACTTTCATAAAACCAACATATTTGTATGTGGACAAAACAAATATATCCAGTTACAATTGATGGAATTCAAATGGACTGATATAGTTACTTGTGACTATTCTCATATAAAAACAAGCTGCAGCTGGTCCAAAGCTGCTCACTGAGTCAGTAGTATAAGGTAAGGATAAGATTAAAAATATAAGTCTGATTTATATGAATTTATACTCCACATTATACTTCGCATTATACTTGATATTGAACCAGTCTGGTATTAAGTCTCCTATATTCAGCTATATCAACTATACACAAAAAGTGTGGAAATGAGTGTTTATTAGATTATTTCTTTGTTCTAACAATGCTTCTTATACCATCCCAAAGTTATTTTTTCCACTTGTAAATAGTGTCTCATTTGTAAGGAACATGCATTGCAGAGCTGAAAATCTGCTGTAGAAAAATGCACCAAACATTCTCAAAAAGTTTCTTCAATTTCTGGTACATATTTCAAGCCAACTCATCTTCTTTCATACTTAACACAGATCTATTTTATTGGACAATAGGCTTTGTTTTAAGCAAACAATTCCAAATACATCAGACCTGTGAAACATTCGTCAATAGATTATCAGATAGTATCTTTATAAAATGTAATCAGAGTTTTGAATCCAGTTCAGATTTATTCCTGCAGTACATGATGACATATTGATATAATAAGCATGAAGCGTGAGGTTAACAGATAGTTCTGCATTGGCCACAGATGTGAGTGTGGGAGGGAAACCGTCTGTCTTTTCGCAGTGTGCGCTGACGTGTGCAGGCTTTTGTCCCTTCAAACCGATTGTCTGAATACACTTAGTATTGAAGATGGGCAGAATGAATAGAATAATGAAGTATTTGAAGTAATAACGTAATCTATATGTGCATTCTTTTCCAGGAATTCAAGCTTGCTTAACAGGCGAGTGACAAGTGGCTAATTCTCTTACCATGCCTGGCCTTGAAGGTTGAATAATGAATAAAAAGTCATTTACACAATCTGAATTTGTATTTTACTTGGTTGCAGTATACATTTGGTCTCTTATTATAATTTGTCATTTTAATATAAATAGTGTTAATTACATTTCATGTCAGACTTAACAGTTATTGTACAGTTTTACCCACACAGGAAGACATGCACTTAATAAAAACTAACATTATGCAACTTCAGGATAATTTAAGAAGGTTTGTGGAAGCAGGAATGAATTACATTGACCATTGTCGAGCAGCTATTCCTATGTCAGTGGTTTCACATGCAGGAGGATTCGTCAAAGACTCAGTATTGTACACATGCACCCACTAGAGGGCATCATGTTCAAGGGAATTCTATCATATCAAGGCTGTATATCGCCTGGTGAAAATCAATATGTTACATGACTTTCATTAACGTTTCTGCTCTGCATATGTCAAGGTTTTGTATTTCCTTGTGTGGTTTGTCTAATAATGGTTGTAATCTATAAATGCAGTGAAAATAGGAAAATGAGCACTCAACAAAGCTGCATATTATATTGTATATCACCCATCAATCCTATATTCTCTTTTCCAGTTTAGAGTTGCAAGATGTATCATCCATCAGGTGCATTCATTTTCATTTGATTTCATATTTCACAATAACTCCGTAGACTACCAAATGACTGCATGAAGCCTGTAGAAATGCCCAAGTCTGTGTTAGAACCAATGTATTGTACTGTACTTTATTGCACTGTGCAGAACAAATGGATTTAATGTCCCTGTTTCTGCCTGGTAGAGAAACACACATTTAATCAACATGACACGCATGGTGAATATTCATTATGATGCCATATACGTGCAAATCTTAAAAATTTTTTGAAGCATCAAAGCTTGTAGAAAATCAGACTAGAACATCACAAGTGTCTAATCTTTGTCCTGTTGTCTTCTCCACAAACATTTATCCTGATTCTCAGGATCATTTGTTGATATTTTGTACTGGGTTCTTCAGTCTTTGCAAATTGTATTTGAATATTATCCCTTGAAACTGAAACATTTGAGCAGATAGGCCAGAAACAGGACAAAGAGAAAATGGAGTGATCAGAAATGGTTTGCACTGCTTTTTTTTTTTTTAAACACACATGACAAATTGGCAGAGACAGCAGAGAGCACATCACAATCAGAGGTTATCTGGCCTCAGCTTAGGGAATAAACATCTGAACCAAGAGGAGAGATTCCAGACATAACTGAAGTGTGAAAAACAGGTAAATCACTATTTCAGTGTTTCTATTAAATTCTCCAAGCAGTGGTGTTTTCATTGGTCTGTGCCAACATAGTTTTTTCTGATCAGCGCCAGCACTTTGATTTTGATTTCTTTGGTTTTTAGAGAGTAAACGATGGGATTTATGCAAGGTGGGAGGCAAGAGGCCAGAGATAAGCTGAGGACCCGCTGGTCGGGGTCAATCAGCCTCAAATAAAAGCCAACTGTGAAAATGACAATAAGAGGAATGTAAAATACAGCCACAAGAATGAGATGCTCGATACAAGTGGACAAGGCTTTCACTCGACTTTGCAGAGATTTCATCTTGAAGACAGTCATCAGGATGGTGACGTAGGAGAGGAAGATGAAGGTAAATGGGCCCACGAGGAGCATGAACGTAAGCATGGAGGCCACCCACCACTGCATCGAGTAGTCATTACAGGCGAGTCTAAACACAGGCGCATAGTCACAGAAGTAACTGAATACTTTGAGAGAATTGCAAAAAGACAGCCGGGTCATCAGAGCTACTGCATAAGCAATGACCCCCAATGCAAAAGACCAGGACAGGCTGACAATGCAGCACATGCTTCGCAGTGTGTTGATTGAGTTGTGACGCAAAGGGAAGCATATTGCAAGTAGTCTGTCAAAGGCAAGTATAGCCAGTGCATACGACTCCAGAGTTCCAAAAGTGTAGTAGACAAACATTTGTACCAAACACAGGTTGAAAGGAATGAAGTTGTCCTTCACGAGGAACACCTTAATCATGCCGGGAATAGTACACGTGTTCAAAATCACATCAATCACTGCAAGGTTGAGGACAGCAAAAAACTTTGGAGTGTGCAAACGGTGATTATTGGCAATTATGTAAATGACCATGCTGTTGAAAAACACTGTCACCACATAAACAAATGCTAGAAAGATGAAGTAGAAACGGATGTTGGAGAAAGTCTCAAAACCGATGATGTAGAAGCCTGAAGGATGAATAACCCCTGAGGTGTTTAAAACAGTCCTGAGAAAATACATTTTTGATCTCCACAGGCTGCGCTGGAGGACGTCCTCAGCATGATAACCTTCCGCTCTACAAAAAAAAATTAAAAATAGACAGAAATGACGTCATAAGCATGTTCATCAAACTTGTGCCATTACAATCACTCCATCAACATAAAAAAAGTATGCAATGACAAATCATGCAAGCTGAAACACAATGAGCTGAAGGACGTGGTGTTACCTGGATCTGCAGCAGCTCGGTGTGTGCTGTCTCCGGTAGCAGAGTACAGATTTCCACATATCTGACGTGACAAATATATAGGCCGCACAGGTCTCCGGAGGTCTCTCCTGATAAGCGGGAAGAAAGAGGCTTTTAATTTGGTCCAAGGAGAGCCGAAGTGTGGGGTTGACTTAGAGTCCTTCTATAACCAGCCAGTGACGTTATTAAGATCAAGTAAAATACAACAAATAGGCCATGCCTGGGACAGTCGCTTTACTGTGCACAATGGCACTGAAAAGATTATTCTATTCTATTCTATTCTATTCTATTCTATTCTATTCCAGCATGCCAGACCACATTTTAGTTCAGGATCCGCATAAGGCCCAATTTCATCTTGAGTGGGTAAAATAGTGCCAGAATAGCATTGAAATTTAAACTTTGAATGTTTTTTGTTTTTGTTTTTGTTGTGACATGGAGTATATGTGATCGAGATGTTTTATATATTTTCTTTTTCAAAAACCAACCAATTCCGACCAATAATGACTACTGTATCAACATAAAGCCAATTTTAATGAAACCTTCTGGTGCATAGTACAGTGAAATGTCTCCCAAAACACTTTTCCTATAGCTGTTGCAATATACATGTTTTTACAAACTCACTCTGACAATCGTTTACTTTATGCTCTCTACATTTACACACAAATCTGGTTTCATTGTTTTAACCTGAGTTACAGTGAAATTATAAAAGTAGTTATCAGAACTGAAGGTGCAGAAGTGGGCGAGTGAAAGAGCGATCAGGTCACATCAATAATGACTCTTTCCTAAAGGCTTTTTAAAATAGCCTTTGAATTGAATTCATTGTGTTTAATATAAAGCCCACCCTGGTTGTTTTTTTTTTTGTTGAAAATAATTCAGCGTCTGACTTAAAACTGTACAACCTGAATCATGATGGGAGTCATTGTTCATGGATATCCACACTGACAAATATAGCGTTACATTAACAATAGTTTTAACGTGTGTGTGTGTGTGTGTGTGTGTGTGTGTGTGTGTGTGTGTGTGTGTGTGTGTGTGTGTGTGTGTGTGTGTGTGTGTGTGTGCTCGTATAAGAAGGAAGGAGAGCTGCCATTACTGTGGTGACTAATGAGGATCCTTAAACAATAAATAACAAACAATAAAACACCCAAAAATATTTTGTAAGTTACAACTTCATTTTCACTTGAACATTTTAGAACTCCACTTTTTTTTATATATATATATATATGTATATATATATATATATATATATATATATATATATATATATATATATATATATATATATATATATATATATATATATATATATATATATGTATATATATATATATATATATATATATGTATATTGTTACTTCAGAAAAGATGTAGAAATGATTGAATCTTTTACCAAAGTCTAATTTTCACAAGTCTATGTGTAAGTGTATCAAGTTACAACAAGCTGATCTTGTACAATCTGGATACTCATGTTAGATGACAAAAGAAAGAGACAATTCTTTCAATTTAATTTAATAGAAATTTAATAAGACTGTCGAACTCAGAAATGGGTTTATTTAGATAGCACCTTTTTATGCAACTGTTTCACTGTATGTCGCATTGAACAACAACAACAACAAGAACAACAACATTGTACAAGAAGAAAAAGTTTGAAATTAGATCATATAAGTGCATTGAAAACTAGAACAAAGACCAAAGCTCTGATAATGTCCTTCCGGACCTGAAGGATTCACCTCTGTTGGAGATGATCTTAACTGACAACCAAACATTTATATTGAATTCTGTCAGAGTATAATTGTGAATGATTAAAATAATGTACTCTCTATGTATTTTAAACTATCTCCAACCAAGCTGGTCCGAGACCAGAGTTACAATTGTGCATATTTTTTACCACTTTGAAGAATTAAGCAGGTCTTATGAGACATTTGACTAAAAAGAAAAGGAAAAAAAGAAAAGGAAAATACATTCAAGTTATAAATCGTGACATCAAAACTCTCAAAAGAAGTGAAATATGACCACATTTTGACAGTGCTGTTTTACTTTTGTGATTAAATATTTTACAAAAGAGAGTGAACAGGAAAAGAAAACTGAACAGAAATCAATTCACAACCTAAGAGCCACTTTTTAACCTGTCAGAGAAAAGAAAGGCAGTAAAAATCAAAAAATGACAGTTAAGCAACAGTTTCTTGTAACTTAACCTTCTTGATATTCTGCCAAAACGATCTGCTAAACTACTATTTCTTACTAATGTCACACAATAAGGCTCTTTATTCATGGCACACATTTTCATCCATGTTTTAGTTTAACTCTACTTATTTTAAGCTTCTTTGATTTGTTACTTTATTTTTTCTGATCAGTGCCAGTGCTCTGATTTTAATCTCCTTGGTTTTTAAAGAATACACTATAGGATTCACACAGGGCGGGATGCAGGAGGCCAGCGACAGGCTCAGGACCCGCAGGTCCGGGTTAATAGCACCCAGATAAAACCCAACCGTGAAAATGACAATGAGGGGGATGTAGAAAATAGCGACAAGAATCAGATGCTCGACACAGGTGGACAAGGCTTTCACTCGACTGTCCAGAGACTTCATCCTGAACACGGTCAGCAGGATGCTGAGATAAGACAGGAGGATGAAACTGAAGGGGCCTACGAGGATCAAAATGCTGAGAAAAGAAGCTGCAAACCACTGCATCGAGTAATCATTACAAGCAAGTCTGAACACAGGCGCGTAGTCACAGAAATAACTGAACACTCTGACAGAACTGCAAAAAGACAGCCGGGTCATTATCGATGTCGTGAACGTAGTTATTGCCAGAGTGCCACACCACGTGACACCGACCACGCAGGCCATGCTCCGCACCGTGTTGATTGAGTTTTTACGCAGAGGGAAACAAATCGCTATTAGTCTGTCATAGGCAAGTATGGCAAGCGCATACGACTCCAGTGAGACACACGTGTAATACACATGCATTTGGAGGAGACACAAGTTGAAGGGAACGAAGTTGTCCTTCAGGAGGAATATCTTTATCATGCTGGGAATAGTGCATGAGTTCAGGACCAGATCAATCACCGCGAGGTTCACCACAGCCAAAAACTTTGGAGTGTGTAAACAATGATTCGCTACAATTATATAGATCACTATACAGTTGAAAAACACGGTAACAGCATAGACAAAAGCAAGAAAGACAAAGTAGATGTGGATGTCGGAAAAAGTCTCAAAGCCGATGACGTAGAAGCCGGGAGGATGAATGATGCTGGAGTTGTTAAAGACAGTCCTGAGAAAAGACATAGTTGATCTCCACAGTGTGAGTTGGAGGATGTTTTGTGCTCAAAAAGTCTAAATCACATGAAATCCCATCATGTTAGCATTAGAAATGGACAGCAAGCAGCTTTGGTGAGAAGATTCAAACTGAGGTCCACATACAGTTTAAACATGTATAATAGAGAAAAGAGCGAAGGTTCCTCACCTGACGATCACTAAACGGCAGCACTGTTTGATGCAGGTGTCTGTATGTCTGACCTCTTTATATCACAAGATATATTCTCTGCATTGATCTCATGAGATATAGCGTTCTATGCAATAGTTGAGGGAGGAGCAAAAGCTTCTTAATCACATTAATTATACTTACAGAGGTCTGGGAAGTGGCTCTGTATGATTAGTCTGAGATTAACTTAGAGCTAATTACTATGTCACATTAATCAAAGTTTGCTTTCCTCCTTGAAAAACGTTTTTATTTTCCTAGATTTACTAATTTTCAGTGATTAATATGGCCTAAATTAGTTTTCCTCTCAGGGTGGTGAGCTTTTGCTCCCCTTTGTAAGGAGCCTGTTAACTTGATCTGATGAAGAGGCCTTCTGCTACTGGACAAAACTACCAGGCACAGCCAAGTCGGTCCAAGGCCAGTACCAGCCAAGAGAAACTTCCCTGGATGAGCTGGAGGAAGTTGCAGGAGTTCCGGCATCTGTGTTTCTCTTTATGTCAGCAAGACTTAATTTGTACTAAGCTGGGTAGAAGAGCATAGATTGAATAATCTATTGGTTATCGGGCTTCATGATGCTATAGGGATTGTTTCAAACTCGATTAGGGGCCTTTCTGTGTGGAGTCTGCATGTTTTCTCCCGGTGCTCTGGTTTCATCCAACAGTCCAAAATCACACTATTGAGGTTAATAAGTGTCTCTGCATTGCCCGTCGGTGTGAATATGAGCGTGTATGTTTATCCTGTGGACTGGTGACGATCCAGGATGTAAACTGCCTTCACTCAATCAGCTTGGATCAGCTCCAGCACCCCACTGTCCTGAATTGTATACATTACAGACGTCATCAATGCTCTCTTATTGCTGTTGTTTATCCATTTTCATTTTGATAAGCAGTGGTTACTTTGTTGGAGGTGGCAGTACTAGGACTGCCATTCTTATTCTTCCTAATTCAGCTTGTTTATACACAATCCATCTTCTATGAACGCACTTTCTCTCCACACTGTCCCCAAACCACCAAACAATGTTAAAGACAATATGATTCACATTTTTTTTTTCAAACTTCTGTAATGATGTCAAATACATTAGTTTTGTACATAATCAGTTTTTATTTTGTTTAACCAACATACAAACTAGCTGTGATCTGCAATACTTTCATATTGATGGATTGTTGATCACTCATGTCAGGATCTTAAAGTTGCTGCTCATATGAACACATGAATTAATACAGTCTTTCTGATCACGTCCCATTGGATGAACGAGTGGATATTGATCCTGAGCTCAGCTGGGAGAAGACTCGGAAGAGGTCGGCAGTTGCTTCATCAGCTGCTGTTTCCGAGCTTTTTGGAAATTCATCATGCAGTCTTTGAAAGTCTGAACCTGGTTCCGGCACGCCCGCCAGTCCTGGTGTTCGGCCATGCACTCCTGCACTGCGTAGTGCAGCTCAGCGCAGCCGGTGCGGGAAATCATCTGATCCACCGGGTCATCCTCGTCGTCGTTTCTGCTGCGGTCATGGGGAGAAGCAGCGGCCATTCTTCATCAATACACTATGCCAACAGAGGTCTGCAAATGACAAAAAAAAAGTTACTATAACAAATGATAACAGCTTCCTTAATCTATTGCTTGAAATGAGGAATAGTTCCTCCATTTTTATTTCACTCAGCCAGTGCATTTATAAAATGTCTGAATATCATCAAGGTGGCACAATAAGAGGATCTGGGTTCAAGAAGTTTTCTCCGGGTTCTCCGGTTTCCTCCCACAGTCCAAAATCATGCATGTGAGGTTAACGGGTGACACTAAATTGCCTCTAGGTGTGAATGAGTTTGTGTGGTTGTCTGTCTCTGTGTTTGTCCTGTGATGAACTGGTCACCTGTCCAGGCATACCAAGTCATCGCCTACAGTTAAATGATTGGCTCTGGCGCCCTGCAGAGAATTAAATCAGTCAATTTCAAATATTAATATGTACATATAGAAAGTCACAATATTTTAAAGGACTTGGATTGTAACTAATAAACAAATATTGGAGGTTGCACAGCCACGTAATAGCAGCGTGAGCAGTGTGACTCCAATAGTGAAACACGTAAAAATATGCTGAACTCCAGCACAGCACCAATAATGGATATAAACCAGAATACACAAGACATGAGCAATATTACCTCTCTAAATGCAGGCATTGTGACAGGATCGGTTACAAGTACAATTAAGTGGGAGTGGCTGGATAAGGCTTATAATCAATATAAAAAATACAATCACATGCTCACATGTCAGTGCAAAAACAAAACTACAAATAAGAATAGTACCAACCTAGAAGGGGTCATTTCGTAGTCAGTAGTTTTATATTTGCTGCCTTAAACAACAATGTAATTGAAGCTGAGTACTATTTACACTGCAACACATTAAAATAGTGTATTAGTGTGAAACTATGACATCGTTATTAAAATGAAATAAATCAACCCTCAGATATTGTTAAAACCCTGCACAGTACTGACTCAGGCATGGTTTGTAGAACAACTTCATCGAACGTTATGAAATAATGGAAAATAAGACCAAACATCGCAAACCTTCGCATTAGTCCCTAGAGCTGTTACCTTTTAATGTCTGCGTGAAGATCTCTGTCGTGAAATTGACTTTAAATCCGTGAAACTTTCACAACATCACATCTTTCGTAACAGAACGAGCGGAGGACACTTGTCAATGAAGGACGAAGGTGTCACCGCCAAATAGTTCCGCCAAAGGTGCGTTGGTTCCGTTTGATTGTTCATAAGTAGACATGTCTATGGCTCATAATAATAATAATAATAATAATAATAATAATAATAATAATAATAATAATAATAATAATAATAATAATAATAATAATAATAATAATCTGCCTGTGACACAAGTCGTGACCCTAAATTGACTCCACGTGTGAGTGTGTGTGGTTGTCTGTCTCTGCGTTTGTCCCTTGATGGACTGGAGACCAGAAGGTGGATGGATGCCTCTTGTATGTATCATTCATGTTTCCTATGAATAGGATGAGTTAAATGCATAGAAGTAATTTTCACAAGCGGTTTCCTTTCTTTTAAAGAGAGAGAAAGAGAGAGAGAGAGAGAGAGAGAGAGAGAGAGAGAGAGAGAGAGAGAGAGAGAGAGAGAGAGAGCGAGAGAGAGAACAAGCATTTCACAATGTAGTATCTGATCATTGCTTCTTGGATGGCTCTTAAGTGTTATGTGACCACACCACAGTCACATTATCCATTTCTTTAAATCTAAGTAATGTAATCAAAATACACTTCCAGAAATTAAAGCTTAAAATCAAAGAAATAAAGCTGCTTTATCCATTTACGATTTATATCACAGCTGGAGCTGATCAAAATGGACCTAATATCTATTCAGAGTCAAGAATCAACCTGAAGCACAGGTTTTCAGAAAATGGGATAAAACTAGGGAACTCATGCACACACAGGTAGAGTCTACTCTGCAAGTACGAACTCCTCACAGAAAAGCCTCTCAAGCCGAGAACTAGAACAGGGATAGCCTCACTGTCAGATGCATATGATAACCACTAGTCCACTGCATGACTGCACATCGTTTCATCAATATGTCATTGGATCTTGGAATGAAACAGGACTCCATGAAATATATATCTGTTCTTTGATGTATTTCTCCAGTGTCTAAATTTTCTATTTTCAGTTTGTTTCAATGTGAAGCTCAGACAGTATCATCTAATAATTGTTGTTTTGTAAAACATGAACTGATGTGGAGACAGGTGCATGAAAGAAATATTTTCAACCATTTATTTGCCACATACGTAAATACACACTGAATTAAATTGTGGGGGAGTTTTAAACACTTTAACAAATGGGAAATTGAGCACATTCAATGAGCTGCTTGGAAGGAAGCAATTACAAGCCTCACATGCAATAATCCTCTTCTTCAAGTGGTTGGATGTTCAAAAGTGAAGTCAGTGGTGTGTGAAGACAAGCTGAACACAGAGTCAATTACAGACAACATTTATTGATGGCAAATCATCCATTTGTGACCTTGTGCGTATTAATCATGAATATGATGATATCAGAAAACTGCAAAGCTATGCATGACAACAAGTGTTAGTACAAGATTATTTCACTTGGTCAAAGCTTGTGGTTGAAAAATATTTTTCATTTTTATATAACCAGCAGCTTGATAGTCTAGCATTTCTACTTGCTGACTTAGGATAGAAAAAGAAAGCAAACCAGGCACAGGAAAAGACGTTAATAGATCACAGTGTTTATTCATCACAAATAATTATATATCCAGATAAACTCACGCAAATATAGTAACAGCGTTGCCAAGAGAAAATCAGGAGATATTTTACAGGCCATAGTTCATCAAAATGAAATTACTTCAACAAGCCATCACAGGAGAATTGTAGTTAATGGAATTAATAAAACGTTGCTTTTACTCTCCAAACAGACCTATTAATCTTTGTTGCACTCATGAGTGTACATTTGGTGTGTATGTGGCGTCGTCCTGATCAACGCTGATCATTCAGAATAAGTCATCTGGGATCTTCCTCTTCCACACTGAAGAATATCACACAAACATGCACATGCAGTTGTGTTTCAGTGACCTCACAGGGCATCACATTAACTCACGCTCCTTTCCAATCTGCAGATAAACACAATTACCTGTTTCCACTGCACATTAAAAAATTGTCAAGGACTTGTTTTCACTCTACGGAACATTGTCCTGATTCTGTCTTTAATTTCTTTGGTTTTTAAAGAATACATGATGGGATTGACGCACGGAGGGATACAAGAGGCCAGCGACAGGCTCATCACACGCAGGTCTGGGTCAATGCCACCAAAATAAAGCCCAGTTAGGAAGATGCTGAATAAAGGAATATAAAATATAGCGACAAGGATGAGGTGTTCAATGCAAGTTGCAAGAGCTTTTATACGACTCCCTACTGATTGCATCCTGAACACAGCCAACAGGATGCTGATGTAAGACAAAACAATGAAACAAAAGGGAAGTAACAAGTTTACCATACTAGACGTGGAGGCTATGGACCACTGCTTCGAGTTATCATTACAGGCGAGTCTAAACACAGGCGCATAGTCACAAAAATAACTGAACACTCTGACAGAGTCACAAAAGGAAAGTTCCGTCATTATAGACACACTGTAAATTAGCCTTCCCAGACTGTATATCCAACACAGGGCAAGGATACATGACATGACTCGCACGTTGTTTAATATGTTCTGACGCAGAGGGAAACATATTGCAACCATTCGGTCGTAGGCGAGTACAGCAAGTGAATACGCCTCCATGGAGACAAAAGAATAGTAGAAGTACATTTGCACAAGACATAAGTTAAATGGAATAAAATTGTCTTTCACAAAAAAGACTTTAATCATGCTGGGAATGGTGGACGTGTTGAGGATTATGTCGACTACTGCAAGGTTGAAAACAGCCAGAAATTTTGGAGTGTGTAAGTAGTGGTCACAGGCAATGATGTACATTAGCAAAACATTGAACACCAATGTAACAATATAGACCAAAGCTAGGAAGATGATGTAGACACTGATATGAGGAAATGCCTGAAAACCAATGATGTAGAAGCCTGGAGGTTTAATGATGGCAGAACTGTTTGAAACAGTCTTGGCAAGAGACATAGTTGATCCTCAGAGAAAAGCCCGAAGCAATAAACCTCCCCAGTCTGCAAAAGAGAAAAGCAATTAATCTCGGTCCAGGTACTCCTTTCACTCATCAGTCCAAACAACAGAGCAAAACCTGAACATTGATGATAGTATAAAAAAAATAAAAAGGCCTGCGTTCTTTGTAAAGATATAAATTCATTACTGTTCAGTCAAACATACCAAAGAGTACAGCTCATGTTTACTTCACCTGTCGCGTCTTGAACACTGTGACTTCACATGATAACGACATCAATGGGAGCCACTGACTGTCTCCACCTCTTATCTGTTTGAAATACAATAACTACCCTCCTTCCCCACCTCCTCAGATAACAGGGGCGTCTTCTAATTAAGAATTACATTAATTTGGGGTGAATGTCATTATCAATCTAATGAGCTGTTGCCTCTTGTTCCACTGGGAGAAGTGTATTGTTGCACTGAAACACGACTTCCAATCATGTTCAATACCAACTTTATCAAACTTATGGGAACTTATGGTAATGAGAACTGGTGATTTTTTCAAAAATGTTGGGTACACACACACACACACACACACGCACACGCACACGCACACACACACACACACACACACACACACACACACACACACACACACACACACACACTTCAGGCAAACTAACATGAAAATGTTATTTTGTCTTTGCAATGTCATGACTCTGGATAGTTCCATATTAATTTTGGGACTCCTCTTTGTAAACAGTGTTTGTTGTGTTTTTGTTCCAAATTTCATTCTTTCATACTTCTTCCAGTCACTGCTGAGCCCCGTGTGCTGTATATGAATATCTAATATTACTTATTTAACGTTACCCTGTCATATTGCCATTTTGACTTCTATGCTATTTATTCTGTGTTCTTTTTGTGTGGAACTATGTTGCAGAAAATGATTTCTATTCTATTCTATTCTATTCTATTCTATTCTATTCTATTATATTCGCTGAAAAGTGGGTGTAAGAGTGAATGCATTTTTGTTATTGTCTGCTGAAAGGTGGACTCAAGATGCCAGACAGGTCAAACTGTAGCTCATTTTATTGGAGCAAAAAAAAGATTCCAAACCAAATAATCCATAATCATAAAATCCTCGCACCTATGCTGAGACACTGGAGAGCAATCAATGCAGAACAGAAGACAAACCAACCACTGGAACACACAGAAGATGCCCAATACATACCAAAGCCACCAGGTGAAGACAATCACTCACTTATACACAGGTGGTGAAACACATCTGGGCAGCAATCAGACACAGGGACAGGAAGTCAAGGAGCCTTAAAACGAGACAGAGTGAGATTCTCAAAAATAACACAAGGAGCGGAATGTGCACCATTACAGTTTTACTCTTTTACCCATCGCAACATACTTCACATGCTGAATCACAATCCCACATTTGCACAAACAATCATTCACCCGGTCATCCGTGGTGATGAGTAGCTACTGTTGGGGGCAACTTGTAAATGAACACTTCTACACATGGGAAGGATGACAAGCATCACAGACTGGACCACTTCAGTGTGTGATTGAGTGTCTGGACTGGCAGCTTGTGTGTTCTGACCTTCAACAAATGTCAGCTGGCATAGAATTCTGCAACTGAGACTCTAGTCTGGATTAAGAAGAAGGATAAATGGATGACTTATTGAAGACATCGAGTCGGGACTAGAGAAACTAAAAGTTGTGGCTTTTGACAAAAGTCCCAGTCATTTTGGCGAAACAATTTATTTATAAACCTTCTGTTATTAAGTCAGTTGGGACTACCTCTGAGCATGTTCCCATGTTACCACTTATGATTTGGTCTGGATTGTTTGGTCTTTGGTGATTTTCACTGACTACAAAAGGGACAAAATGGTAGTCCTGTTTATTCAGGCTATGACATTTTGAGATGAGTAGGAGAATTTAGAGACACCTAATACACATTTTTCCCTTTAATACATTGACTCTCCCAAAGACCTCGGACATACAGAATTCATTTTGTTCATCTAAGTATGGAAATAGATGTAATTTAGCTCTTTCCACTCATTCAAACCTGCTTCTTCCAGACTAGGGTTGGATACTGCCATTGAAGGTGATACTGGACTAAATCCAAGGTATACACTCAATGGGTGTGGTCATCAGGGTTATTCATATATAAAGACAAGGAAATGCCCAGATTCAAACCCATAACAGATTTAGAGTCACAAATTAATCTAACACGAATATTTTTGATAGTAATATGAAGCTATAGTACCATGAGAATACCCACAAACTCCACACCAAAAGGCCGTAGTCTGGAGTCAAACCAGTCTTGCTTTGAGACAATATTGCTAATCACTGCACAAATATGCCACCAAATCTCAGTTTCATGAGTTTCTCCAAAAGACATTTACATGTGCATGAACTTTGACAACATGTTGCAGCTTGACAACACAACGTGTTGACATTAATGACAAATAGCGTTCCCTGCTGGGGCCCTTTGGTTTCCAAACAGGACTCTGTGACCCCAGACAAAATGATCCTCCCCTGCTTCTGTTGACTCTTGGGAGCTTTGCTAATGAGTAGTATTTGTGATGTCATTACCAAAGGATGTTGGTTAATGACCTTGCCTGTAACAAACAAAGCTTTTACTGTTCAAGCTTAAGCCTAATTAATCTCATCTGCATCCATTAGAAGGCCTTGCACTCTTGCAATTAAAGCTGTGCTGTAATGGGAGGCAATGTATAGTGATATTAATGAGTTGTTAGTGTTGCTGAGAAGCTGGAGTAAACCCCCCAATGGTCTGATAGTCAGCTCCTCCCTGAAGAGCTGCAGGAGATAGGCCTGCGAACCTGAAGCTGCTGCTGACGTCCTCTTTGAAGTCGTTACTTGTAATTAGAAGCCAAAGTGTGACAAAGGTGCTGAACTTTAAAACAAGCTCACAGTTGTGCTTGCAGTGGACATAAGTAAGTTCATTTAATGTAATTAATTGAAAAAAACGATCATTGTTGCATTTTTTGGTGTGCAATAGCTAAAGGTTTAGAGTGCCTCACAATAGCGTGAAAATGTAGAAGGATGTGACCAGTGACCAGTTAATAAACTACCAATCTGTGAGTGCATGAGTGTTTAGAAATGTCACATATTTTTTCTCTTTCCATATTTTCCCCTGAGGGATTGCAACAGAGGCTTCCCTCTTCCTTGTGTTTTCTCCTCTTCGATGGCAGCTTCATCTTCAGGATTCTTTTCAGGGTGGCTGAAGCTTGGTTGGTGGAGTGGTCGAAGTGTCCCTGAGCAAGACCCTGAAGCCCAAATTGCGAATGGATTGACACTGCAGTAGGTGGAACACAAACTCGTCTTTTTTTCCAAGAAAAAACAAAAATCCAAATGTCCAAAAACACCAAAGATCACAGACTCCTGTATAATTGCAACCTCCAAAACTGGATAAAAAAATAAATCAGTAATTGCTTTAGATCCAGATTCTGATGGAGACTGTTTACTACAACATGAGAAGATGGAGTCGGCAAGTTGTCATGGTGACAAATATTGAAAAAGAACCAAGGGATTTCCTTTTTGTTGCAGTTTAGAGGTTCATTGTTCTCCTTGAAGACATTTTTAATTAATAACAGGAGGCTAACAATCAATATTTAGTCAGATAATAGAATTATTATTATTTTTGGGCGGATTAAGTGAGGTCATTTAGCGATGTCAGTTGGTGCCGTACTGAGAACAACCTGATTTGATTTAAGGTCAGTGGCTTTCTTTTGTAAAGGTTGCATGTTATTCCTGAGCCTGTTAAGATATCCTCTTTGGTTATTAGAAGACATGATTGTTATGTTGGGATTAGACTAGGGATATTGGTACCTCTAAATGGTAGTTCATTATCCATGCAGAGAATGTGCATGAATGGATGATTTGGAGTCTGAAAGTAAGAACACTTCCTATTATACAGCTTTTCAACAATTTCACATGGATCTAAATGGTCCAAAAACATTGTATTCACAATTTATTGCGATAAAGTCAGCTTTTCCATTTGAATATTGGATCATATGCTGCATTCAGAATCTGCTGTGTCTGTGTGAGTTGGACTGGCTCCGCCCACACATGACCATCTTGGGAAGAGGAGGAAGTACTTCCTCTCATGGTGCCATGTGCCAGAGCAGAGCTGACTAATTATGGTAGGGTCAAAGGGAGGGCCTACCTTCATTGGGATTGGCTAAACCCCAAAGACACCATATATATAGCCTAAAACCAGGACCAAGACTCACGGAGAGGCTGCATTCAGCTCCTATGGCCCCCGTTTGTGGAACAGCCTGAAGGGGAGCCTCAGGGCTGCAGAGACCGTTGAGATTTTTAAAAAAAGGTTAAAAATTCACCTTTTATTCAGGCTTTTCAACTGATTTTTATGTATGTGTGTGTGTATGTATGTATGTATGTATGTATGTATGTATGTATGTATGTATGTATGTATGTATGTACGGTATGTATGTATGTATGTATTTATTTATCTAATTATCTATTATCTATTATCTGTTATCTATTATCTATTATCTATTATCTATTATCTATTATCTATTATCTATCATCTATCATCTATTATCTATTTATCCACTTTTACTAGGTTGTTAACTGAATCTTTTATCTCCAGTGATTCCTGTCAGGGGTCGCTCCACTGATGGTGGGCACATTCCCCCATGGTGGGGCGGTCCTGTGGGTTCCCCCATCCCGGGCACCTGGTTGGTCCCCGGCGTATGTTTTGGGTCTGCCCGGGCTGGTGGAATCAGTGGGGCAGTGCCCCCTGTGGTTAGAGGCTGTGCCACTCCCAATGTGAACGGCCCCCAACTGTGGACCTCTCCTCACCTTAAGTCCTCAGTGCCCTCCCATGTCTCCATAGCACTAGGCATGTCTGCGTGTGTATGTGTGTGTCTGTGTGTGCGTGTGTGTGTGTTCATTTTATCTATTGTATATTTGCACCGTTACATTAATTGAACAAAAAGTGCTATACCAATAAAGTTGATTGATTGATTGATTGATTGGTTGGTTGATTGATTGATTGATTGGTTGATTGATAAGGTGTTTAAAACATAAACCAAGCCAGGGAGAGAGATGACAGACTTTCTTCACTTCTGGAGTGTCATTCCAGGTATGGGGATGGATATTACTGTTGGAAAACCATTAGAAAGTGAATTTTGCATAGAAAGACCCCTTTAAAAACTGTGATGCGATGAGTCCACAGCGATGATATGTGAGTCACTCCAAGCCATGAGCTCTGCAGGATCTTTGTAAACAGATCAGAGAAGAGCAGATCTATAAAGTCCTCTTTTGTTCGCTTCAGGCAAGAAAATTGTATAAGGATTCTAATGTTTTACATGAAAGTATTACAAGAGCAATACAAAAACACACTTTATATGTATATCCTGTCATATGAGAAGTGTAAATACACATTCATTTGACTCATTGACGTCCATCTTGTGATGGTCAGTGGGTTTTTCCCTGCCAGCTTTTCCTAAAAATGAAATCTCTCCTTGAAATATTTGCATTCCCATGCTCCTCTTCACTAATAATGAAGTACAGAAGAGATTAATTAGGCCTCAACAGCAAGGCCATTTGTTTACAGGCAGGATCTTGAAGCATCATTCCCTGGTGAAACCCTCCCAACTGGGGCTCATTAGAGAGACTCTCAAGAATTAAAAAGTGTCTTTTAGCCTTGTGTCATCATGTCCTTATTGATGATTAAATGCATCCAAATTACAGGTTCAATCTCATGAGAGTGTCACATTGATAAGCAACACACAAATTAAGTGCAACTAAGATTTGGCAGTTAAAAAAATTTAATCATCCTGGGCTAAATGTATTTTTTATGTTCCTCGTGTGTAAGTCGGTTCATGTTTCAGGAGTACATTAACCTTGGCTAATTTGTAATGTAATAAACCCATGAAAAACTTTTAATGACTCGCAGCAGGAGCAAACTCCAGAGGCTGGCCTGCACTTTGATTTATGTAGGTTAGCGGGCAAAAATAGATTGAGCCTGTATGGCAGTGTCCTCCTGTAAGATTGAGGAATCCTTGAACGCATGTGAGCCGACAGAAGAGGTCGAGCAGTGAAGGTGGTTTTATCCAGAGCTGTGGATTGTGGCTTGATGGAGTGATTGGGGGATTATTAAATACACATGCATGTTGGCATCCTGCATGGTCGTGTACTAAATTGCAATCTCATTGCAATTTAGTAAAAATGTCCCCCAGCTGTGTTTTGTTTGAGGGCCTTTCTTTGCAGAGTTTGCATGTTTTCCTGCGCGTGTGTGCTACTCCAGTTTCATCCCACAGTCTTCATTTGAGGTTAATTGGTGACTCTAAATTGCACACATACTGTACATAAAAATACATGTTTAAATAGTATTAACGGATGAAACTGGTAAAAGTTCAAACTTTTTTAACAGACGTGCAGTTGAGAAAGTCCAAACTTTTACCAATTTCATCAATAATGCGCACGTTTTTATTTGTCGTTTTGAATAGCAACTTAACTTTGCGAGAGCCCTCCAGTGATCTTTTATCATGCGCAATATGAGTCGAGACAGAAAACACATTTAACATTTTGATCCCATCATAAACAGCAATAGAAGCACTCGGTCTGTGCATCTGTTACCACATTTACAAGTTTTATGACCTGCAAAACACTGAAACTTAAATACCCTGTCATCATCTTTTGAATGACGGGTCGCAACTTTTTGCACATAATATTTCAGGTTCAGGTCAACTCTCTACTGCCTCTGTGACTCCTGGTGCTTTTCTAATGAGACTCGTTTATGTCATCTCCGGAGCACGCTGCTTAATGGCCCCTCCTGTAATAAACAACTTCTTTTACTGTTGAGACTCCAGCCCAAGTAATCTCATTTGCCTCTATTTAAAAAGGAGACTGAGTACTCACAATTAAATCTCCCAATTACAATCTCAAGTGAGTCATGTCTCTGTACTTGATGATTGAAGCGAAAAACAAAGAGCACATGGGGCCACAACAGTGTGGCATTTATACACACGTGCAGATGTTCGATACAAGGTCATGTACTTTATAGTCTTGAAGAGTCCTCAGCTTTCAGTTTCTCTTTGTGGTATTAAATTATGCATGTTATGCATAGAGGTACTGTGATAATGAGAACGCTTTCTTTAAGGGCTTGCAGCATTGCATGGGTCATTTTCATCCGCTCAGAGGTTATCTAATGCATTTTTAACGTGAATATGTCATAACTATCCATTAGTGGACCCTGTGCTGCAACGTCAGCAGCTTGAATGACAGGGGTCACTTTTTTAATCATAATTTTGATTTGAAGTTCTGGAGTTACACGGCAACCGCAGATGAGATGTGAGTCACTGAATGTACGTCATAGACTGTGGTGGATTAAGATTAACAGAGACCCGATAACAGATGTTTACTGCCACAGTACAATAGTGGAATGTGACAGTATATTGTAAATAAAGAAGTAAATCAACTTATATAGACATGACTATAAACTGGAATTGAAGGCTTGTCTTTTGCATCCCCTTCCAGCATATTGGGGACCTTTTGGGGTTTTTCTTATTTATTTGAACCTGGATGTAGATTGAACTCCATCCTGCACCGAAGCTATTCAGTAGTCAGTCATCACAATCACTGTACCTCAAAAACCCTGTTTCTTGGTGTGTATTGGGGGCTTTTATGCCATTCTTATAAAGTACACACAGATTTCTTTTGCAAAATAAAAAAATAATGCCTGGTGTTCCAGGTACCTTGAGGACACTACACAGCCATCTTCTATATTCAGACCAATTTCTGGGACATATTTCTGTATTTAATGGACAGATAGGGTACCTGGGGCAGACAGAAAAGCCACAGTATTAATGGGGATTAATCCATAGTCTATTATCTGAAGCACTACACTTTTGTTCTGGATGCTAGTGTATGTCGGGGTTTTTGGCGTGTTTCTATTTGTTTCATGTACATGAGCAAATCGGACTGTGAATGGGGATTAAACACCAACCTTCATGATAAAAACAAATCATCCTCATCAATATGCAACAGAATCGAGTTCAGGTTTCATCCAAAACACTTACTTTAGTTGACAATATTGAAGTTTTTATTCCCAAAATACTGACTCTTCCGTTCATTATTGTGCTGTCAGCAGGTTTGGCAGAACCCTTAAGGGTGTCTTTCTGATAAATCAGCATTTCGACATCTCCTGCCACCCTGCTGCCAGTTCACCTGTACTTTAACAACCTGCTCATAGTTTTGTGTGATACTCTATAACAAGCAATTATAGGAGAAATATTGCCGCTCCACTGGACACGCCTTGGGTGTTTCCATGTTCAGGTAATGGAGGAATCAGTTGGATTCAAATTTCAAGATCGGCCATTAGGGGACAAAGTGGCAGGAAAAGACAGACTGTGAGTAATTAGAGGGTGGTTGATCATATTTCCCAGGAGCCTTCAGTAGAAGAGACACGTGTGAAGAACTTTGACTGTGGGTTATAATGGAGGAAAAAATCTTATTCCTGGTTTAAATGATAAAAGTTCTCACTCACAAAGAAGGGTTTCCTTCACTTTTCAAAGGTCAATGTCTCTGATTGTCAAGTTATTACTAAATTTGCACTTGAGTGGTGGTCTTTCTGTCTGCATGTATTCAACAATGACAACAACAACCTGTTATGAAACAGAACTGAAAAGTGTAAATGTGTTTGCCCTCTGATGGACTGTGTGACATGTTCAGGATGTGCCAGTCTTCAGACACAGTCACGCTGTGAGGTTGTTTTACGAGTCCAGCTGAGTCCTCAGCTCCATTTGTATTGTTTCTAAAACTTCCATTTAATCATATAAACAGATCTTAAAGCTGACATGTGCGCCGAACACCTTGTTGTTGCATTTGTAACACTTTTGTGCAGTTGCATGAAAGTCAAATAGCCACAAGAGGGCAGTAATTAACAGTTTTAGAGTATAAAAATCCCAGCTGGTGTGCACACTGACTGATATAATCAGGTTGCTCTGTTGTCAACAAAGTGGCCTACAACCCCTCAGTGTGTATTACTGAAGCTGCATGCACCAGCTTCACGTGGTGTGGTTGTAACTACTACTCTGAACCTCACATAACATGCAGTGTTTGTGGGTGGCTTTGCTGTAATGCATGTTATTGGATATCATTTTGACAGGTTTATCTGCAAGTGTTTTTCACACAGATGTGAATTTGTGAGGACAGACTCGCGATGTGATGGCACATGCTGAGACTGCATGTTCGAAATCCAGGTCGTAAAAGTTGTCTTGAGCCGAGAATGGTGAGAGCTCTTTCAAAACCCCTGAAAATGACGGACAGGTTGTCAGTGCAGATGCTGTTTCTGTCTCAGCGATAACGGACCGATGTTGTGACCCGTCAGAGGATCAGCAGCTCCTCTTGAGTGAAGGACGGCATGAAATATTCATAATGCTGATTCTGCATTTTCTTTTTTTTTTTGCAGTCATTTCAATGAGAAGCTCCCACACACACACACACACACACACACACACACACACACACACACACACACACACACACACACACACACACACACACACACACACGCTCCAAACTGACTCACTGACAGCTAATTAGAAGCTCCTCAGTAGATGCTGGTATGATTAATGGGAATGTGATTCAATGAGCAGTTTTGACATTAATTAGAAGGTATTATAGCTAGTGGGTATATATGATGTTAAAAGTACTTCAGTCATTAAAAAAATACACTTTATCCCACCATTATTTTTGTGTTGTGGTCAAACCAGTGTAAAATGTAGTTAGAAGACAAACAATATCAAGCTTTATGTTTGACATGGATCTTGAATGACTAATCATACTTTGTTAAACCCCTTGGGGAATTTCCTTTTTTTGCACATTGACCTATCCTGTTTTTAAGGATACCAAGGGTTGTGCTCAGGGATCCACAGTGGTGACCTGTCTGCAGTGGAGTTTGAACCTGAAAACTTTGAATCCCAAGTCTGTACCCTAACTTCTAAACCACTACTGCCCTGATAAGCTACAGTGTTTCTCACCCCCTTGACATGCAATGTATATGATGTTTTAATTGAATCGCTCAAACAATCAGCAGAACATTTAAAAAAACAACAGCCGTGATGTCATCTCAAGCAGAAAATTGTGAATTGTCAGGGAGTATTAAGTCACTCGAAGAAGTCGCTGCAGGAATTGTTAACACAGCGCTGATTGAAGCTCTTGCCATTGTTGTAGTCTATGTTTTCAACATTTACCCACAGGACTCAATCTGAAACTACCATCCAATGACAAGAGCCTAAATTGTGAAGAATAAATGTATATTTTAACACTAAAATGATTCACATCTTCAAGGCCGAATTTCATCTAAAACAACCCAGCAACTGGGAAATTCATGGCCAGCTGCCCCCTTGTAGATCCTGTACATTCACTGCAACTTTTCACCCTTTATTGAAGATTCTCAGTGCTACATCAGCTGCCGGCTTACCCTCTCATCGACAAGGTTAAGCACAGGCTCACAGTGTACCGAAGACACTCAATTAAGTTTTAGCGCCAAAGCAGTTCAGTTCAGACTGTTTTGTGTCAATAGCTAAAAATGTGCAGACATTTTGTGCTGCCATAAAGTTAAAAATGCACTAAATTATCAAGAAAACTAAAACATTTTCGTATCAGTAACTATATGTTGATTTTCGAAAAGGATTTTATTCAATGAATTTTGATGAGCGACTCTTTCAATGAAAAGATGAAAATGGTTTGAGGTTCCAAAATGTTTTTTCCTCCTTTTGAGAGAACAGTGCTTACATGGAGGCTTGCTCAGGAGCAGTTTGCATTAGTATAACAACTTGCAAAAGCAATTTTGTTTTAGGGTTTGGGTTCAGTTTTTCCAACTTTCTTGTGTGAAAATTATCTTGTTAATCAGCATCCCCATTTCCAATCACTCCGGGGATGTGAAGGGTAATTTTGACTCTGCCTAACCAAACTATGTAATCCAAAAAAGCGGCACCTGTGCCCTTGCTGGAGAGGATGTGCCTGGAATTAATGTGTGAAATCTGAGAAATTAATATGTTGCCCTACTGCGAAAGATTAAGGCTGGAGCTCTTTCACATCAGCCCCTTCTGCACACCGCTGACGCTTTCTTCTTGGATATTGACAGGTGAGTCTGTAGCTGTAATTAGCGTATAGATCTGACACACCTGCACAGCTTGTTACGAGAGAATCTGTTCAAGGGGGAGGTCAAAGGACAATCGACTCGCAAGCTGTGTTTTTCTGTGGTGCTGCACGAATGAACTGTCCATCCATCTACGATACTCGGAGTGGAGTCACGTGGAGCTGGATCCCATCCCAGATATTCATCGCCAGCCAAAAGGTCCAACGGGAACTGTACACCTCAGACAGGCTGCCAGACCATCAGATCAGAGAGAGTCGGTTACAACTACAGTCAACTGTATTATCTAGAACACGTGTATTTGGACCGTGCTAGAAAGTCCAAATGAGAGCAAGGAGTACATGACAGTTTGCCCTTGAAATGCCCTGTTGGCCAGTGTGGAAGTGTTGGAGGTTCACATGAGCGCCAAGAGAACATGCAAACCTGGAACAGAAATGCCAGAACCGAACTTCTGGATGACAGTTGGTGCCTTGTAAGCCAAATGTTTTTCATATAAAACAGAAGTGATCCATATTTAATCCACATGGAATACAAGCTGAGACAGGGTTTCCCTTGATTTTACCACAGAAAACAGTTTAGCATCTTTTGTAATGAAATTACTTTGTTGTTGTGAAAGATAAACCGAGGGACGTGTAATTATTGTCTGTACAGATTGTGGATATTATTTCATTCATAAACAATATTATAGAACCGTCTGCCAGTGGCCCACCTTCAATGTGTGTGTGAGTTATGGGATGCATGAAGTTGTTAACACTATATGACAGAACACTAAACTCACAGAATTCCACCTTTAGAGTGAAACAGGACGCTGTGACCCCGGACAAAAGATTCACTCAGCCTGTTTGACTCCTGGGAATCTTTCTAATGAGCACTATTTGTAATGACTTTACCACTGAATGCCAGTTAATGACCTTGCTACGCAACAAACAAACCTTTTACTCTTCAAATTTAAGCTTAATTAATCTCTTAAGAACATGTTAGGAGTCCCCGGCCTGCACTCCAACAATTAAAACATGAAAGAAATGTTTTGGGCGCCCACTAATGATCTGTCATTAACGCTGGTCTGGAAAGCCGCCGCTTAATCTAAAGTAAACACGGTGCTCTCTCTAGTGTGGTAAACACAGTAATTGTCTCTGACACACATTCAGGGTTCGGGGGTTTTCAGCTGTGACAAAAACAAAACCTCTGCTAATCTTTCTGGGGTTCCCCTTTGCTTTCTGGCTTTCTCATTTATCTAAACAGAGATTGGATCAAAGCACTTTTGTCAGATTAACCTGTGAAAGCTAAAAGTGAGGGCTCGAGAGAGAACGATCAAATATTGAATCGGGCATATTTTTGCAGGCAGCACAATGAACTTTTATTATTCCTTTGACATTTTGCAATAAAGCCACAGATTAAATTATGAAATGTATATATGTATATAGAGAGTATATTAGTCACGGCTTGAATTTAGGATGAGATGGCATGGTTGTGCAGTGGTTAGCACTTTTGTCTCATGGCAATGAGAACTGAAGCTGCTTGCAGGGGCCTTTCTGTATGAAATCAGATAAGATGATGAATGAACGAATGGTTTATGTCTGGTCATAGTTCACCACAGTGTTTCCCTTTAAATGACCAAGAAAAGCAATAGGCTGAAGCCAATGGCTTTTTTTTTTTTTTTTTAATCTATCCTACAAATTCTATGGAATAACCAACCCACCTAGTCCCCAGGACACAGCTGGCCTTCTTATCCAGTCTGTTCAGCAACTGTTATTAGATGGGATACTTCAGGCAGAAATGGAACACTTTGCCCTTAAAGTTGATGTGTTAGAACAGAAGTGTCAAACACATTTTAGTTCAGGGGCCACATGCAGCCCAGTTTCATCTTAAGTGGGCCAGACTGGTAAAATAGTGCTATTATAACCTTTAGAGTTCTTTTTGTTGTGGCACAGAGTAGATGTGATATAAATGTCTATATTTTCTTATGTTTGACACCCCTGTGTTCGAAGTCTTACAAAATTGAGCAAACGCAGCAATTCGCTAAAAAATGTTTTAAATTGATTTGTCCATCAATTTTTCATCTTCGACAACTGCTGTGTTCAGCATCCTGGACACGTAGACTGTCCATTACAGTGCAAAATAATTTGTATTTGTATAATAAATAAAACTGTTGATCTCAATTAAATAATATCTCAAGAGTGCAAAGTTAATATTTAAATGCAATTGAGTGGGCAAATAATTTTCAGGTCATACTAATTTCATCAACAATTTGCTCTTGTTGCAGATGTATACCACAATGTCTACTAATCAGGGATATAACTCTGTTAGGGGAGAGTGCAAACCACTACAACACTGAGCCTTTGCTTGTCCTAGAATGTAAATCAGTTCCTCTTATCTCCCACCTGCACCAGACCCTATGAAGCCGCGATCAGAGGGGCTTACTCACCTCTGTAGCACACCATGGACTTCTCAGCAGAGCACAAGTTTTCCCCAAACGTGGAGAAAACATTTGCTTGAATTTATGTACGTTGCACTGTAAGCTCAGTCTGCTGCGAGCTATGCATGTGTGATGACTGTTCACCCAGTGGCTGATGGATTGTGATGAATCAAAAACACTCTGACTGCACGCTGTATCGAGAGAGGAGTGATGGAGGTCATTTTTAAAGTGGGCCCGAGTTCAGCTGACAAGATATGAGAACATTTTCTGTAAGCAGCAGCTGTTAAGCAGCGAAGATATTTTTCATGTCCATTACATTCGTCTCCTCCCAGTTTGCAGCGGGGCTTCGGCCTCCCAGACATTCACATAAAGAGCAAGGCGATGACTCACCACTTTGCATACGCCGAGGACATTTGGTGCCTGGACTAAAGAACTATAATGAATCTTTTTTCAACTCCCCCTTTCTTTATCTTCCTCTTTTTGTTCCTCCTTTATGCTGGGCTCAGCTTAAACCCTGTCCCCGAGTCCTTACAAAGTCACTCAACTGGATAAAGTCATTTACCTGGATGAGGAGGAGAGTGGGAGGGGGTGGGGGTGGGGGTGGGATTTAGTAATGAGAGGAAATCTTTGATGAATGCCATATTTGTAAGCAAAATGTAAGAAAAAAAGGAGAGCAGCTTTTAAGCTTGAATTCTTTAAAAGGACATCGCATTAGATTTTCAGGGAGTTCTAGTTCATCACAGGGCAAATACAGAGAGACAGACGACCACACACACTCCCATTCACACACACGGGCACTTTCAGGGTTACCAACAAACCTCAAATATGGGAAATTTAGGTACCTGGGGAGAACTTGTAAACTTCCTGTAAGTTCCACTCATACTTAATATTCTTTAGAGAAAGAGCACTAACCACGACGCCACCATCCAGCCTTCAATTATATTTCTAAACACGGAAAATGACTGTCACTGTCACCTTTTGGTGATTGCACATTAGTGACGCACTTTTAAAAAAATCAGCCCAGGGTTTTCATTATACAGGCACAGCAGTAATGTGACTCATGGGATGTCAATCTGCCAGTTCGGCCCACTCTTTGGTCTCTGCTCTTCGGGCTGCATTCAGGTACTTTAGAACAACCGGATGGTACACACGGGCATTGTAGCAAGAAAAATGCCTTTTCCATCAGCCCTGAGCTCAGTTTATTTTCAGAGATGGTACATTTAGTCAACATAAAACCTGCTCAGCACCCCAGTGTTAGCACTGTCACTGTGTGGATAATAAGGGTCCATTTGTTGCAAAGTACCACTGTGTTTACAGCACATCCAGTGCTGCTGGCTCGGCTGTGGACTCTTGTTACCTTCACACATGCATGTGGAGCACACAAATGCTTTTTATCTCTGGACACTGCTGTCCTGATGATTAGGGTTCATCTCCTCAGCTTTCACATGCAACATGACAGTGTGCCGTACGCTGGCATTTCAACAAGTTTGTTGTTATGTAAAAGAGTGTCCTCCACTGCTGATTCTATAAAACCCAGTGCACATCTGTCTGTCTATCTATCTATCTATCTATCTATCTATCTATCTATCTATCTATCTATCTATCTATCTATCTATCTATCTATCTATCTATCTATCTATCTATCTATCTATCTATCTATCTATCTATCTATCTATCTATCTATCTATCTATCTATCTATCTATCTATCTATCTATCTATCTGCCTACTTTCTGCCCCAAACTGAAACATGTATTGTTTGATCAGTCTCTGCTGTCAACAGCAATACAAAATAATCTCTGTGTTTGTGCCACAACTGCATATGAAGTTGTCAGTAGATGATTAATTTCTCCCCCGACTGTTTTGCTTCTGGTGTTTGCTTATTCGCTTTGTTGTATTTGGTAAAGAAAATACAGGCAAATCTCTTTGCTGCACAGTGGTGAAGTGCCAGTTTGAGTATTGCATTGGGCTGATGTTTCTTCTTCTTTCTTTTTTTTATTCTGTGGGTGTGTGGAGTTTCTCTGGTTTCTCACAATCCGAAGATAAGAAAATGTATCTGAGCCTAAATGGGAACAAGAGTGTGATAATCTGTCTTTTGTGTTTGCACTGTGATGGATAGGTGACTTGTCAGGGTTTACCCTGCCTTCACCCAGATGTCAGCTGGGTTCGGCTCTAGCTCAATGTGACCCTGATTTGGATAAAGTGGTATCGAAGAAGGTATGAAGAGAAAATCTGCTGAATTTGCATTTTATCAGCATGGTTTTGTCTGGTTTGCCCTTTTGTCCTATAAGTCAAATTCCCCTAATACAACTTGATAATACTTAAATTACAACTCACTGCCACACTCCCATTGACACCCATGCATAAGCCTGCTAATTTCCCCCAGTTTTTCATGTTGACCTTACATCCAAAGACCCTGTGATTCTCACGTAGACCTTTGGCTCATTGGGTTGATGAGCTCGGAGTCAAAGAGAGGCTCCAGCTTCTCAGATCGTTCTTCATTCTTCACGGTTCATTGGTCACACTGCTGATGAGATTGACACTGCTGCGCCTTTATGTCGCATCTCTCCAGTGTCGACCTCCTCTTGCTTTTTGACTCACTGGTGCCATCAAAGGAAGCTGACGTGATGATCAAGACTTCTTTCTGTTCAACCTTGATGATGATGATGATGATGATGATGATGATGAACCTTTAGAAAATTGACAAACACATCAGGGACACATATGCCGCATGAAGTCTAAATTTCTTGACATTGATGACAAAATGTACAGTTGTAAAAAACTCTGCTAAGGCAGCAATTCTATTTGACAGTTTTATTCATGTTTTGTTTGGTTTTCTATGCCTACAACAATCACATGCATGATTAGAACCTGTCCCTGCCGGATTCGACCACTTTACTGATAAGCTGTCAAATGATAGTCAACAAGACACGAGAGTGGTAACTTATCCGATGAGGATTTTGATGAAACGCAACAGCTTTGCAGCACCTTAACTTGCACAAACACGGTACTCTGACAGAGTCACTTGCCTTGTATGTTCAGTGTCTTTCTACACCACCTTTTGCTTTCATTATTTGCACCAATTTTATTCTCCCTGCAGGATTTCCTGAATGTAGCCTTATTAAATATCCAGTAATACCATTGAGGTAATGTTTCACTCCGGCTTTTCCAATTTGAAATGCTGTGTACTGTTTGTTTAATAGGCTAAATAACATTAAGTGAGTCTGCCAAGCTGCTTCAGTTCACATGATGCATGATTGAGGAAATAGTTACATACAATATGTACAATAGTGCTTCGATGTTATTAAGTAAATTGTGTAATATTAACACTTTATAGTCTCTTACAGTCTTTGGCTCTGTGGACAATACAGAAAAAAAGTTATGCAGTTCAAAGGCCAGTTGTTGGAAATGATAACGCTGCTGTTTGGATGGTGAATTTCTATTGCCAGTCATTTTGATTGGATAGGTATCCATCCTTGTGTCGCTGTACATCTCTGGCCAAAAGTCTCACACCGCCACGTTGGCCAGTCTTGGGTCTGAGTCCTGCTCGTAACGGTAGTGGTAGACCTCCATCTGGTCTCGGCAGGCCTCCCTGATGTTATTGAGCCACTTTTTGATGCCCCCTCGGTTGAGATAGAGCACCATGAGAAACACCACCCCGATTAGAGCCAACACTATACCAAGGAAGACGTAGGAAACCGCCTCCAGGTTCTCGTTCAGACAGTCCACGTCCTCACCACGGAGCTTCTCCACAGAGACCCCCCTCCTGGCTTCGGGCTCACTGCACACAAGCCACCCTGCATCCGGACACTGGGATGAGTTCTTCAACCAGTAGTAAAACGCCTCCAGTTCACATGTGCATCTAAACGGATTCAGAGACAAATAGACACGCAAGCGCCTTTGCTGGTACAGACTGCTTACATTTTCCCTCCCGATGCTTTCTATTGAGTTATTCACCAGCACTAAAACGTGCAGGTTATATATATCTAATCTCTCCAAGGGAATAGACTCCAGTCTATTCCCGGCCAACTCAAGTCTGTGGAGGTTGCGCAAACTTTGCGCGCTGAGCGCATGTGGGAGCTGCGCCGTGGCCGCAGGCGTCAGAGAGTAATTTAGGTAAAGGGAGCGCAGCTCGGGCAGTCCGTGGAAAGCTCTGGCTGAGATCGACTCCAATTGATTGTGGCTCAAGTCCAGCAAGTGCAACCGGGGAAGCCCCAGGAAGGCGTACGGCTCAATTTCTTGTATCCCGTTGTGGGACAGCGAGAGCGTGGCCATGTCCAGCTCGGTGTCGTTGCTCATGAACGCGCCGCGCTTCAAAGTTGAGATGTTGTTCCCTTGGAGGATCAAGGTGGAGGTCCACTCCGGGAGGTCACTTGGTACCTCGGTATCGTCCCCATCGCGGCAGGTCACCGTACCCGAGTCCGTGGCACAGACGCAGGACGGCGGGCAAACACCGTCGGTCCTGACGGGCGACAACAGCGCGCACACCACCGCTGCGTAATACGCACACCACAGGCTCCAGTAAGAAAATATACATTTTGAATCGTCGGCACTGTAAAACATCCACATCTTCCCCCTTTCACTGGTGTCTTTCTGAGCAAAGCTAAGCGAGTATATGACCGTCCAATAGTCCTCTCGCACACAAAGGGATCAGTCCGGCATTGTTCAGTACTTTTCAGTCAGAATAGAAAAAAAACGCGGTGGCCATTGTCACCTTCGTTCACGCGTCTCCGTCCGGAGGAGCGAGGAGTTTTCTCTCAGACAGTTACGCATCGGAAAGGTGAACATCAGCCCTGTGTGGCTGTTTGGTGAGAGCTGCTGATCTGCGCTCCCTGGGTGGTATTTTTGACGTCTGTCACTGAGAGAGAGAGAGAGAGAGAGAGAGAGGGGGGGGGGGGGGGGGGGGGGGAGAGAGGGGGGGGGGTAAATTTGAGGTACCTCTAAGCCATTTTAATTCATAATTCACAGCTGATTATTTGAAAAGGGAACTGCATGGAAGATGCAGCATGACTGAAGAAATCCACGAAACCTAAAGAAAGTATCAAAGGATTCTTTACTGTAACGCTGTTACTGTAATGTTACCTCACACCATTATCAACTCATATACTCAATACCCTTATAAAGGCATGTTGACAAGTCAAAAATATTAACCTTATTGTTAACGTAATTGCAAAAGCCAATTTGAGCAGCAAATTTCCATTATTGATTATTTCTGCAAAACCATACAATTATTTATCAATGCTGTTGTCCCCCCCACCCCCATGTCTCCAAAAGGTTACTACACCTTTAATTTACAACGTTTTGCCTCCATTGCACATACTGTAATTGCGTGCAGGCAGTAAAGCCTGATAATGAGACCTTGGTTGGTTCTTTTCAATTGATCCATTTCGCCAAGAAAAAAAAAACTCAGGTCAGGACAGCGGGTCACTCTTTTCATGTCTAGAGTATACTATAGACTTCATACTACTATAGACTCCATATATAGAGTCAGCAAACAAATCGATAAACTAGAATAAATAAACCTCCTTTGAATCCAAGTTATGCATTGGAACGACATATGGGACTCATCTGTCATTCATTCTCCTGAGCTGGCTTGAATGTTTGAAATGAAATGAAAGAACTTGGCATTTGTGCTGAGAATGGCGTTAGTTGTGCTTTTATTAAACAAAAAGCCTTGGAATTCTGTGAGGGCACCATTTATAGTGCATGAATTTCCAAATGTAGATGGTGGAAACATTTTATTTTACAGTTATTGAAGGCAGTGCTGATAAACCAGTGGCAAAAAAACTATAACAACTTGGTAGTAAGAAAGAAAGATAGATGGAAGGAAAGAAAATGTGCTCTTAACAGTAGAAGGCAAGGAGAGGTTCAGCACCACGGACAGCTCCATAGAGTGATCCTCTTGGAAAGAACTCCTATTGGACTGAAAGAAGCAAGAAAAACAGTGGAGGAGGAAGGGCTTGAATAAAGAAAGAAGGAAGATAAAAATTTGATTTGGTTTATTTCAACTAGGAGGAAACACAACATAGGCTTCAGGACAAGTGTGCTTAGAAGAGTCAGATGCAGTCAGATGCATTATAAAGGTCAGCTAAATAAAAAGAAAGAAAGAAAGAAAGAAAGAAAGAAAGAAAGAAAGAAAGAAAGAAAGAAAGAAAGAAAGAAAGAAAGAAAAGAAAGAAAAGCCAAATACTATCAGAAGTTTCACACTTTTACTTGTTAACATATGATGGTGTCGCAGTTGAATTCAGACCAGGACTCTTTAGTCCGACTCTGCATATTATCTCTGTGCTTACATAGATTTCATTTGGGCGGCCCAGATTCCTCACAAAATACAGAGACATTCTAGTTTAATTGGTAGTTTAAATTTCCTTCAGTTGTGAGTTTGTTCATGTGTCACTGTGACGAACTGGCCGTCTACCTCTCGCCAGTGTTAGCTGGGATAAGAAAAGGCTACGAATAAAGAAGGTACCGGAGACAGATGAACGTCTGGCCCAGCTTTTAATAGGCATTCAGCCCAAAAATAGTCTTGGTGGCAAGCACACTGCACGAGCATATCAACAAAACAAACTGAAATCAATACATTTTTATAGTTCCTATTCTTTTCTCGTGTGTGTGTGTGACGATGGAAAGCATTAGAGGAATGATTGTGTGTGCATGCTCCTTCCTTCTGCATTGTTTTAATTTAAGCCTATATTCAGTTTCCCAGATGAGTTGTGGCTGCAGAGATGTGAGCCTTTATGGACCAGCAGCAGCAGTTGGGGCTGGTGTTGACCTGTAAAGCATTGGTTTAAATTCATCTTGAGCAATCGAGTGGGGTTAAGGTCAAGGCGTCTTGCAGGGCAGTCCATTACTTTCACATCAACCTGGGTGAACCTTTCCCCTGTAAACCGTCTCCTCAGCACAAGACAAAACAATATCAAATGAAGAACGTGTACACATTTATCTGGGTAAAACTACACACATACCTTTGTGTTTGAACACCTGCTGCAAGCATCACAACAGGCTCAATATTGCCTCTTATAAAATGCAGGGAGGATATTTAAAAGTGATAGTCATCTTATCATCAACGGGTAAACAGGCACATTTCTCAAATATCATAAGCTGTTTATTAAAAACATAGCAGGACCCATAAAAGACATTCAGGACCAGTGTTTCTATTTATCAAATGAGCCATAGCAGTAGGGGGTCTGGTGGTTATTGCAGTTCCCAGTCATGCTCAAGAGCACTCCATCTGGGGCAAATGGACACAAACAGTTATGGCGGGAATGTAAATATAGACACACTGAGCAGGAGAAAACGAGAAACTGAGACCAGAGAGTCAACAAGGCAGAGATAGCGAATGATGGAAAGTGGTCCTGCTGCTGGTTCTCCCGATAAGCATGAAAGGCCATATCAACGTTAGGTTGTTTTGCCTATTAAAGCCTGTGGGATAGTATTTCTTTCTCCGAGCAAACAAGGGCATTTGCTCAGTACTTTACTTCTCCTCTGAGGACCCGTTCGCCTGCTCCACGGGTGTCCATGCTATCTGCTGGTGCACAGAGCTGATTTAGTGGCGGCTGCTATTCACAGGCTGCGGTGGGGATATTGTTATGGTGCCCTGCTCATGGCCTTCAGTTTGACACTGAACCCCGTAATTGATTTACACAAGGCGACTCATCCCTATCTCCTGTCTACAGTGTGTGTGTGTGTGTGTGTGTGCGTGTGTGTGTGTGTGTGTGTGTGTGCGTGTGTGTGTGTGTGCGCGTGCGGACAGTTGCCAATGACCTTGGCAGTTTGAGTTTGCCTTTATTTCCTCAGGTGTGTGATTATTTACACCGGTGTGGTGTTAATTCTAAATTAGCTCGGATACAGTATGAATGCTGTGATTACATCCGATTACATGCATGCATGATTGCATCCACATGGACGATCTCCATAGATTTACATATATATGAATCTACAGAAAACTGTTTCTGCATTCCACCCGCAAATCTTTTTCTTCTTTTTTGGCTCTCATCTCTGCCGTCATTCATTAACCTTGTTTTAATGACCAATCTGCTCTTTCTAATAAACCTCCCTGCAGCCGGTAAATGACTGACACACACTGAACTCATTCAGAATTAGTTGGAATCAGACATAACCTGAGTGAAGGACACAAGCATACATACATGCCTACACCACATTAAAGACGTGGAATCCGTTGGATGTGTGTTTAGAGCTCTCATCACGACTTACTACAATATTTCAGCACATTAGAAACATCACTTGCAACTCGATAATAACTGTATCTCATGCAGAAAGCACTGTCTTCAGATGAAATGATTTGGCAGTGAGACTCTCCATGACAAATTAATACAATACAAACATTAAGCATCCTTATTGAGATGGCATTCCTTCTTGGAGATACAACCCCTGGTGCAAACAAATCTTTAAATAGTGTAGTGCATTCTCCTGCAATTTAGCATCATGGTGAGGTTGAATGACTAATATCAAGTGAGTATTGCATGAGGAAATATCTACAAATTCCATAAGAAAAACACAAATACCAAAGTCCTTTACCACATAGAAAGCTTCCCAGGCCAGTTGAGAGACTATATGCAAAAATACAAAACATTTGCAAAGTGGTATAGTAAATAAAATGGGTGTTAATGTAATTTTGAATAGAATTTTTAACGTCCAACATTTTAAAGAGGTTTTTTGTTGGGACGATATTAGAGCAGGGCTCAGATGACTGAAATAAACATCCGTGGCTGCAGTTGGAGGCACTGCCAGTTAATGTGCTGTTTTTTTTTTTTTTTTATTACTTCATACTGCACCCCAGATCAATTTTGTTGCTCCATTTCACAGCCAGTTCTGATTTTCATGCTGCATACAGGAAAAACATTTTCTGAAAATTACAGCCTCGTAGTGACAGATCGGCCTCTTTAACTAAAATGTCAGAATGTTTCCCCATTATTGCACATTTACTCGTTTCTGCTTGACTTTCTATATTTCACATAGAAATTAGTATTTAAAGTTTGGTTTAAAAACTTTTATAGAAAATAAAAATAAACTTTAAGACATACTGTACAGGCAGAATCTGCTCTGAGGGATCATTGGACAGAAGCACTGACACTCTCACACTGCAGTTCCCTGTGATGAGTGAAATCAGATGTACTGTAGTGCAGCAGGGTGATTGTGAGTAACAGTAGTTTTATCTAATATTTTCCTTCATCTGCACTGCAGTGCCGGGGTTTGATGCAGTCTATCGCTGACAGAAGCATCCAAGGTAAGAAGTTGGAGGACTTTCATATTATCGATCTGACACAAAATGAAATTGTACAAGAAAAGGAACGGCAGCCCGTTGTGCTTGAGATAAAAGCTAATCTATCTCCCATCCAGTAAAGATAGTAACACATCCTCTACCTCACTCTTTTTATCGCTCTTCCTCCCCCATCCCATCCCAAATGCAGTCTGCACCTCCATTTGTCTGCTCCACCTGTCTCTCAATCTGTCCATCTGTCTATCCGCAGACCTGCTCCTTAAACAGTACTCCACCATCAGATGAATAAGAGATGAGGCAGAGGGGGAAGAGAGGAGAGAGGAGAGGAGAAGATAGAGGTGAGGGAGATGTGAAGAAGTGTAGTCAGAGCCCTGCGGGGATGGGGCTGTAAATGGATCTTGAGGTGCTGGTGTCACCTGTCCTGGGACCATTAATTAGTCATTTAGAGTTGTAATGGAGTGAGCCATAGCCAGACAGACACAAGCAGCCAAACAAAGCTAAATCACTCAGTCAGAGGAGTTACCAGTGGCTGCTGGTCACTCTGCGTGCCCAAAGTGGAGAACCAGAGCGACTTCTTATTAATAGAAATAATTACATACACACACAGTGACAATTGCTGCCTGGGGACAATTAGAGTTTTCTGAATCTGAATCTCAGTCTGAAGACAAATACATTGACAAAATTGCTGAGTAATGATGACATATAATAAAATAAAATACTCAACAGGTAAAATATCACAACAACAACAACAACAACAACAACAACAACAACAACAACAACAACAACATGATTATAGACTTTGATGATGATGATGATGATGATGATGATAATAATAATAATAATAATAATAATAATAATAATAATAATAATAATAATAATAATGATAATGATAATAATAATAATATGGTTATTAAAGGAATAAATGTATTGTTATTATTATTATTATTATTATTATTATTATTAATAATAATTGTTATTATATTGATGCTACTAGTATAGCAATATGTGGAACACTAGTCAGTGACTGAAATATAAAAATCTTTTCATAGCTCTGGTATGTTGTCACCAGTTATATGTTGATGCACCAATCAATTTAAGTGCATACATCATAAAAATTATTGGTTATTTTTAGACAACTTGTTTAAAAGATACAATAATGGATTTAGTGTAACAATATTATTTATAAATGGCTGATAATTCAGTCAAAGCTCGTGGTTGATGGTTGTTTTCAACATTCTAGTTGCTTTCGTGTAGTGTATACATTTTATTTTACATTTCATTGGTGATATTTTCTCTTTTTGCGGTGAATAATATTCATTGGCAATTCATCGTCTTCAGACACTTTTGGATCTGGACTCTGAATGCAATATAATCTGGAAAAGCGCTGTTCAGGTGAGAGCTGGAGCTCAAATTCTTTCAAGATCAAGAAGGCTGATTTTAGAACGATCAAGTAACAATCAATTGATGCAGACACTTGACCTCAGAAGAAGATATTAGGATTGGATTACAAAGAGCAGAGAGATCTGAGAATTCTTCTCAGTTATTATATTGATGCACTGGTCAAAGATAATCATAGAGTCTCTCTAGAATCACTATAACTAGTTGTTTTTTCAATGAACGCAAAGTGATACAACTGTTTAATCAAACATTATAAGATGCAGTTAAAATAATCATAACTTTCAATGCAACACTGTCATCTTCCTTCTGCTCTTCTTGCTGATTTCCAGTGATCACATAACCAACTAATGATATGGACACTTGCCTTGCGATGTCTAAGTTTAGATTGAATTACAAAACGGTTGATATCTGATGTTGGGGTGACCGCTGTTTGTCCTTCAGGCTGTCACTGACTGACGACACTGAAGCCCCCGTGGCAGTTAAGACACTCCCGCTGGAGGGTGAAGTGTATCAGTGACACCTTGGAAAGTGAATCAGCTGGTCGAGTCAGGCCAAGGCGTTGGCGCATTGCCAGTCCTGTTAGAAGGGGTTAATCAGTCAGAGTGCTGGCTGATCCTGTTTCAGAACAAGGCCAGACTGCAGTGTGTGTTTTCTACTCTTCACCGTTGTATTTCCAGTTACATTCTGTGAGCACATCACCGATACTCTTACAACTAAAGAGCCTTTAGAAAGTGTTTGTGCTTTGACCTGATGTAATACTTTGGTAAGACAGGTATTTAATACCTGGGTTAAGTTTAAGACTCAGGATACACATGGGGTCAGGGTCAGAGTTTGAGGTCTGAGTTTCCTGAGGTCATCAGATACCAAAGTGACAAGTGTTCATACTTTGGTTACTCAGTGCTTAAACAGTCACCCTGGCTCGGGAAGGATAAAAATGCTGTCTTCAGAAGCGACATATTGAGCACATTTCCATGTTCATGTGCTCAGTATCAGTGAATTAGCATCTCCGTGCCAGACAGGCATGGCGAGTTGGCCTGTCAGACACACACACACCATCCATCAGCAGTCGGACGGCTTATCACCTCTACACACAGTCGGGGGGAACTTTCCTGGGAGAAGCTTCGCTGCTCTGCTCTGCCCAGTGGACAGCAGGATGCTGGGAGATCGATGTGCTGCCGACGGCTTCAGTCAGTCCAGCGAGCTCGCCTCACGTTTATTTAATAATTAATGCTCCTGTTTACTGCTGAGACGTGTGATGTGAGCTCTCCTGGACTGTGAAGGAAAGTAGTTTGGAAAAAGTTAATTGTTTCCGAACAGTAGTGGAAAGTATGTAACTGAGTGCATTTACTCAACTCCAGTGTGTGGTTACATTATAATAATTGTACTGTGCTGGACTTGATTAGTATTATTTTGTCGCTCTAAAAACTCATGCAACACAACAGATGGAAGATTGTCCTTCCTTATTAATATTGTTTTTTGGAGACCGTAGTTAAAAGAAAGATTAGATTAAGTATCTTTGGACAATCATGACATCTTTGTGGAATACTCAGTAGTTTGTAACTTGTGCTTGGTTGTTATCGTTAATTGAATATCAGGCTTGCAAGTGTGTAACAGGAAGTATTCTAATAAATAACATATCAACATCCAATAATGTAATAACTGAAAATGATATATTAGTTGTTTTTTTTTACCATTCTGAATATAGTCAAATCAAATCAAATCAAATCAAATCAAACTTTATTTATATAGCACTTTTCATACATAGGTTGTAGCACAAAGTGCTTCACAATAATAAAGCTGATAACAAAATGACTTGTCAATAATGTAAAAAGATAAAGTATAGTGCTGCAGAGTGTTTCTTCAATGGACACATCTATATCTTTTTAGAAGCACACTGCAAAAAACTTGCAAAAATGCATTTCTTTTCCAAGAAATACAACCCCATTTATGTATTACTATTGGCTGCAGTTATTACATTTTGAAATGATTGTTTTAATTCTGCTTCAGTCATATAATAACTTGTGATACTATTGGCAAAAGGTTCTGATTGTTATAATAGATAAAATGCTACATTATGGGCTTTATTACATTGAAAAAGGACAAGATTATTACAGCATATTATTGGCAGGTATTTTAGAATTGACCATTGTTAGATTATTGGTTGTTAGAAGGATGGCAAAATCAAGAAGAACTAAGACAAAATGCAGGTTTTCAGACTCTCGTTTGTTTTCAGTCCTGCTTGGTAAATCTCCAGTGATGATAACTCCATTTATGGAAAATCTAAAAATCTCTGAAGCTAATGAGTAATCATGATGTCGGAGGTCTCCAGCTCTGGACTGCAATATTCTTAGAAATCTAATTTGTGACCTGCAGTACATTTGGACAATTATGCTTGTGCAATTTTTCTGGTTTTAGATGAAGGGCTTTAATCAGTGATGTGCGGAGAGGCTCATATCTGGTGAGGCACTGACTCCATTCAAATCAGATTTAGAAATAAATGGACCTGACAGAGTAGTTTATTCCCCGTTTGATTGGCAGCAGTTAATAGATATGTCTCATATCTCATATCAGCATCATGTACATCAGCTAAACTATAGAAAGCCGGGAGGTCTGTATATCAAAGTGTTTTAAACATTTGATAGGAGATACATACAGAGAGACAGCCGGCTCTCATTGATGGCATGACAGCACAGCGTGTGAAGGTTTGTACAAGCAGGGTGAGCCTGAGACCTGCCTGTGCCTTCCCACGTTGTGCACGGGTCTCTTTTACCCTGATTTGAAAGGGAAACATGCAAATCCAATGATTTTTGATGAAAAAAAAAAAAGCCTAAGTTAAATGGAAAATTCATTTTTAGTGCAAAACCATTGGATAAACAGCCGGGGGTCAGTTGGGGGCCTTTCTGTGTGGAGAACAGTCAAAAACATGAATTTGAGGTCAATTGTCAAGTAGTATTGATGAATGGATGTATGGATGTATGGATAGATTTTATTGTGTGTTGTTGTGGTCAGCAAACCAATACGACCCTCAGAATTGACCTTCCTATGTGGAGCTTGCTTGCTCATCCCGCTCCTGTATGGGTTTGTCCCGCGTTCTCAGGTTTTATCCAAAAGTCCTTCACCAATTAACCCAACAAGTGCAAAAGAAGGTCAGAATACCAGAGAATCCCGTTCATTCTTATTGTCCATGCGTTATTGCTTTGCCGTCAAAGTTATATAAAATAAAAATTCATTCAAACATTCAAAGCATTAGGTCTTTGTGATGTTGACATGCGAGTTTGTGCAAATGATTCGAGTGAAGAGTTGGGTTATCCCTGTTATCCCTGCTTAAGTCAAGTGTCCTTGAACTCGACCCCGGGGCTCTGATCTTCTCTGCGGCTAATCCCGCACTCTTCTTGCAGAGGGGGTGGGTGAAAAAGAAGTTTTCCTACAAAGAGCGATGAAGGATCCGGTTACATTAGAGGGCAAGAAGACGAATGATGAACGTGAAGCACGGGCAGTCATTGTGGGTGAAGGACTGCATCATCTGTCCCTGCGCCGAGATGAAAATACTCGCGCCATTACAGTCGAGAACATTTGCAGAGAAAAGGAGAAGATGGACAAGGAGGGAGGGAGGAGATGATCTTACATTTATTATAGTGCCGCAAATTAAAACGGAGAGGTCATTATTTTTATCTGGAAAGGCGCCTATTCTTAGCTTTTGGCCCCACGACAAGATAGATTTACAGTTCCAAGTGAGAAAGTTTCAGATCCCAAAGCTTGACTCTTCCAAACTACCGAAGAGACATAAACATAACCTTCCTCTGATCTTATTATTGGTTTGTCAGATAAATACACTTTTATGGGAGTTGTAAAAAAAAAAAGAAAAAAAAAAGAAAGATTTGAAGCCCCTTTATTTTGCAGTTAACATATTTAATACCCCAGGCGACAGAGGGGTATGCTGACAACATAGAATATAAACTAAGTAAATAAATAATTTCCCCAAGGGCACCATACTCCTCAATATTTCCTACTTGCTTTTTGAGGTTTGAAGTATGTCACCTGGGTTATTGTTCCCCAGAGTTGGATGAATAATGTCAGCAATATTCAGCTTTCATATCTGGAAACATCATAACAAGGGAGCAGACAGCCAGGCAGGCGATGGGAGGCAGCGTTTCTCCACACAGCTTGTGAACAACCGTTCCTCTCATTAAGATAATGTGATGACAGTGAAACCAAAGTGCAGCTAAATTAAAAACCGCACTCACTCAAATGTGAAAATTTATTTCTATAAAAAAAAAAAAGAAGAAAAAAAATCATATGAGGATTTAAGTGACAAGCCACAGCTGGAAGGTGGAATTTCATTTTCCAAACTGAAAAAACAAACAGTCTCTCATCAATCAGGCGGCTCTGTGAGCCTGAACAACAGTACGGTAAAGACACAATTAAAGGAAAAAAGCAACCTCTTTCTGCAGTATTTTCCTTGTATTCATGGGACAATTATTCATTTATCTCTCGACAAAATACTATTGGAGAATTTTACATTGGAGTATCGCCTTTACCTCCATGTCAAATGTTGTCTCATGCCTTATTTTGAGATGTTTGAGTTCTGCAGCGACAGCAGCGCTTATTTCAGATAGTATCTCAAACTGGAGGGAGTATGTAATACACACAAAGTGTGACTTTCTATCAAAGATGTCAATCAAAGTTGGAACACACCTCTACTTCTCGACTCCAAAGCATTTCTTTAGCAAAAAACATATACTGACTTAAATATTGCTGGTGATCATTTTACCCAGGGCCCTTAAGATCCATATCAAAGGTGTCAAACACATTTGAGTTCAGGGGTCACATACAGATCAATTTAATTTTAAGTGCTGAATGAGTGAAATAATGTCATAATAACCTTTCATTTTAAATGTTTTTCTTTGTTGTGAAGCAGAGTATCCATCCATCCATCCCTTTTCTCCCACTTATCCGTTTCCGGGGGTGGCAGTCTGAGCACTGTCACCCAGATCACATTGTACACATTGTGAGCCCACGAGAAGGTGGTGCCCAGTGTTGGACATGAACCCACTACCTTGAGATTACGAGTCTCATGCTCTGCCAACTGAGCCAGCAGAGTAAACATGATGAAAATGTCTATATTGTCACAAAACCAAACAATTACTATGGAAAATGACTACAAACTCAACATGAGGCCAATTTTCTTTTCCAAAATACAACTATAACTGTTGCATAACACATGTTTTCACAGACTCACCCTTATAGCATGGCTTTGGGCGTCACTGTGCTGGTGTCGCCACTACTCTTAGGATTTAATTTTTTTTTTTTAAAAGCTATTTTTCTCTGAAATTTTTATCATTTGCTTGGTGGTTTGGAGGGGGTCAGACCACCAACGGATGTACTGTAGTAGTTTTCTAGTTAAGAATTAAGGATCAAAAGGGAGAGCTCACCAGTTACAGTTTTTCTCTATTGATAAGACACTGGTCGTGGAAAATCGCACATATTTTCCAAAGCAATGCACCCTATTTTCTTTATTAGGACACAATTCGCAAAGCACTGCACACTTGTGTCAAAAGTGCACTTTGTTGTCAAAATTTGAACTTTGTTTTTCAAAATGAGCACACACAAAGCAAAAGTATGACACTGCAATGCTAAATACAAAATGCTCTTCTCTCACTGTGTTTTCACATGAAGTATAAAAAAAATTATACAGTCCTCAAAAATGACAACTAAAACACAAATGCATCCTATAAATGATTCGGGGGGGGCAGTGCCTGACATTACATTACAAATAAAAATAATGTTAGACAAAGAAATACAGCACTGTATTGTAGACAGTACAGTATGCAAATATTTATATCACGTCTGCATCAATTCTTTCAGCCTGGTCAGCCCACAGGACCTCATCAACATCACAAGATATGTTTTCTCTGGTCAGGCAACGTGGAAAGAAAGACTAGTGTGTCTGATCCAGCCCTGATATGCATCAACAGAAACATCGTCACTTGCCAAGACCATGATTGCAACTGAATATATGGCTGACGCTCATATACCTTCCACCTCCATGTAGAGAAGAATTCCTCTAGAGGATTCAGAAAGGGAGATTATGGAGGCAGAAAAATCACAATACTATGTCAATGACAGTGGCACGAATTTAATCTAGATGGTATTTCTTTGCGTGGGACATTGTCTCCGTCTAGGTCTTTGCCTTGGTGTTTATCTGGGTAGTGGTCCAGGACCAGGTGCACGGGCTGGGGCTTGGGCAGAGTCAGGTCCAGGTTCTGGACCAGGTGCATGAGCAGGTCCTAGTTTTGGACCAGGTGATTGGGCCAGGTCAGGTTCTGGACCAGGTGCATGGGCCACGTTCTGGTTTTGGCCATGGTCTATGTTGTCCACGTCCACGTCCTCTTCTTCCACCATGACCTCTTACTCCTCTAACATCCATTCTGAACAGCTGATGCAGTTTCCCCAGCTGGTTTTATAGTTGCAGTTCATTGGAAAAAGTGTTTTCAGCTTTCACATGTTGTTTCTCAATTGTGACAGTTGTGTTGGAACAGAGTCCGAATTCTGCCTCAGAGTGTTCACTTTTTGAAAAATGTGTGCTATGATTGAGAAGTGTGTTTAAATGAGCAAAAGATGTGTTCAGTGTGTTGCAAAAAAAAGTGCAAGAGTTTTAGAAACTGTATACAAACCAGGAATAGTGTTCAAGGTTTTGACGCCAGAATCCTGTTATTGAGAAATGTGTGCAGTCAGTCGGTGGCTGTGTGCAGTCAATGGAATTCAGTGTCTTATCAATCGAGAAAAACTGTATTAAAGCGTTTAATCATGTCACATTGCACAGTATCTTTAACATTTTAGCCCATATTTTTAGCACCTGTTTACAAATGCATCCTATTTTTCCCATATTGTTCGAAAATGTTGCATTTCCTTAAGCTGTGATCCCACCAAGCACAGAGAAACTGGCCGAGGTGGCTGACTGACAGAACAACGCCATCCCTCCCCAGAGTCCTGCCATCGTCTGATTGAAGTGTTAATCAGCGTATAACCTTGCTGCTTACTCATGGCTGTCTGACTGCATTCCAGCGAAGTGAACACAATGTTTCGGGGGAGCGAGTGCCGGTGGGTCCGACGACCCAGCTCACCCTCACCTTGTCCGGCAGCGAGCACACCTCTGATCACCCCTCACGAACATGTGCCAAATTTAGCCCCTCACATCACACAGACTGTGATTCTCATTCAGCTCACAGGTCCGCTCTCTTTCTCCTTCTCTCATTTGCGAACAATGATTTCAATACCCTGAGAATGCAGGCAGGAACAAATGGGCACTTCTATTTTCATCCCAACCGAAAATCCATATCTGTCCACATCGCCGCCGTTGCACTCAACATTGCGTCTTGATTCAGACGATGATTTACGGCGGGCCATTTTTATAATAGTTGGTAATAACCTTGTCTGAGCAAGGGAGTGATCGGGATTTTATTTTTGCATGAGTCACATTACCATGGTCTGCATCGTGTCTCAGATTTCCTCCGCTGTGGGGAGAGGGGCTGAGAGATGGAGCGTCGAGGAGATTGACCGAAGGAACAAATCCACTTAAGGCCAAATGAAGACACTGGAGTGAGGGGCTCATGTAACTATTGTCATGAGAGGAAGGTAGCTGGAGGGGATGCCTTGACACATAAAGGTGAACCTGAGACCCTCCAGAGGGGTCATGAGGGGAGAACTCAAACTGCAGGCTGACTGATGAGCAGTGAAAGGAAGGTTGATGAGATTGTTGGTGGTCAACAATCGAAATGCCCAAAATACTTGGATCGTGACACAACAACAGGAAGGAGGACACGAATATGAATATGTGTTATATGTGAGTAGTTGTGTGACTCTGTTTGTCCTGTGACGGAGGCAGCCCGTCCATGGTGTCCTCTGCCTTTGTCAGTATAGTCCGCTTGGATCGGGTCCAGTACCTCACGACCTTAAATTGAATGAAGCAGTGAAGGAGATGAATGAATTGTTGCTCACCTTCTGAAAAGGTTCTTCCTAATGTTGACTTCTGTGTCTTCATGATTTCTCTACAACAAATTTGAGGACTTGGTTTCTGTTCTTTGCTGCTCTGACTTTGATATAATAAACCAAAATGTAGAGATAAAAAAGCATTAATTATTCATCGAGGTGATTTAGGGGACTTGGTATTTTAGAAAAGAAACAGCATAACAAAAGTAGTATGAAAAATGGGAAGCTGGAAGAATGGATTAGTCCTTTCTAAAATAATTTTGGGTGCTATCAATTCTTTATCTGTCAGACGTTAAGCTCTAAATACGATTATGCATCTTATCTTGTGATATCTTGTGATATAATTGTTTTCTTCTATTATGGGAGTGAAAACACATCTTTTTGTTTGCTTGTTCACTATTTCCTATAAACTTGCAACAAAACCATCACCTAATTGTTAAAACAAAAAATATAGAGATAATGAAGAACATGCCTGGCACATGACAAGTTTGGATTGTTATAAAAACCTGCCATAAATATTGCAAGTCTGAAGTTCTCAAGAAACACAACAAAAGGAAGAAAGACGTCATGGGGAAGCAACACAGTAGGTCATCAAACTCAAAGCGCATTTGAACTACAAAAAAAGAGCTTCAGTAAACAACATGCCCCACCCAAGACAGGGAAAAACAAGGCTGCCAAACATTAATCCTCCAAAGAAGCAAATAAACACACAAAAAGCAAGAAAAACACAACAAAGCTGGTGTTCAAACTAACTTCTATTGCTCAGTTTGATGGACTGTTACTAAATATGGCATCAGGACAAACAGAAAAGTTCACAATGACTAAATACTTAAATTTGTTCCCTCATCTGATTTCCTTGTCCGCATGTTAATTCTTTTACCTTAAAGTACCTGCCACACCTTAGGACTGGAGGTCAGAGTTCATCATCATGGTGTGTATAATTCATGCTGCGGTAGTTGTGTGATGTTGAGGACCAGCAGCTTACAGGAGGCGGGTTCAGTCGGGCCAACTGGGCTGTTAGTGCCTCTTGTCAACCTGTGTTACAGATATCGACACAGGCCTTGTTACAGAATACACACGCACAGCTTTCTGTTTGTGGTCTGGCCATTTTTGATTGCATTATGTATAGCAAGACATCTGATAAGGCCGAGATCACAGCCAGTGGAAATGGCCTCAAGTGGCACAGGACAGTCCAATAAGGAATCTGTGATCTGATACTGGAGACGTCTGCAGGCTGACCCGTGTTTCTCCTTCTGGCGACGCTCTTCATTTCCCCCGCCTGGCAATATTTGGCTTGTTCGTGTGATTTCTTGTGAACATGAGCACACATTGCTCCCTCAGCTCATGGCTGATAAGGATTAAAAATAAATAAATCTCTCAACTATCGGGAGGAGAGGCAAACAAACAAACTCAGAGGGCACAGCGTGAGCTGATGCTTTGTCAGCGATGTGGAGGATGTAAACAGAAATGATAATATATCTCGACAAATTTTGCCTTTTAAACCTCTCATTTTGGTAAGATGGATACATACTAGGCATTCTCCCCTCACAGCAAGGACACCTCTAATATGAGAGATGCTTTTTGTGATTTGCATGTTCTAAGGGTACTCCACATTCCTCCCACAGACCAAAAACATGCATCAGGGACTCTGATTTACCTGCCTTTAGTAGCTCGGATAAGCTCCAGTGCCAAGCGGTAAGGCAGATAGATGTGTAGCAACCAATAATGAGAAAAATTACTTTTGTGATAATATATGGCAACATTCTTCTATTGCATTATTGTGTGAGCAGGTAGAAATGGTTTAAACAATAATACATATTATTTACATCATATCATCATCCCTATAACAACCAATAATGTTATAATAGTCAATGGTGTAATACCTGCCGATAATATAATAATTTTGGCCATTGTAAAAGTAATAAAGCCAAAGATGTAATAGCTTGTATATACTGTAATGAGAAATTCGATCCATTATCAAAATAACTTGTTGCCAGTTATTAAATGATTAAAGTAGCATTAAAATGATCCTTTCAAAATGTATTAGCAGCAGCCAATGTTGGAATAATCCATAGATAAAGCTGCATTTTGTTGAAATAAAAAGTCTTTTGGAAGGCTTTGTGTAGTTTGTTTAGCAACAAAAGGTCAAGTGGATTGGATGGTGGTCCTATTTGTTCATTCACAAACTCTGCAGCACTCTTAATCTTGGTTGTAAAACATCTTTTTCTACAGGCCAAAGTGATTCCATTCATGGTTACAGGATGAATCAACATAAATATTGTTAAATATTAATGACATACAATCCCAAGGATTATTGTGACAGCTTTTCACTAATTTAAAACCTGCATGAGACACTTTACCTCTGTATAAGCTCTGTCACCCCTGGTTCTACTACATTTGGTAGAATTGCAGCCTCCATCGCTACGATAGTGTGCAAAAAGGAAAGTGCTCAGAGGTTGCTGGACGACATTTGACCGGGGAGTCAGATAGCTGTATCAATTTCTTTTGAAAATGAAAAATTAATTGTTGGTGGAGTGGCTATGGGGCGCTCAGCGGAGTTATTCCATCCATCAGTCGTGTGATTCATGCTTTGATAAAGCTTCATGTTACAGGGGACACAATGTCAGCGTACTTGGAGAGTAGAGGATCCTGAAGTGTGTTTTGTTCGGCTTGGCACAACATACACATGGTTTTACATTCACTCAGGTCACAGGCGAACAATTGAACAAGACTCTTCAATAGATCTTTTTGAAGGAGAAGAAATAATTAGATGAGAAAGTGAAGAGATTATTAGCCAATAAAATATCTTAATTGCAGCTCTTATCTTGGGTTTTTGACACATGAATCTCTGTGATTGTATCAATTGACCTCGGTGTGCCTCTGAACGACTGGCTTTACTTGTATCGCTCCTGCGACAATCTTGTCACAACAATAATCAGCAGAAATCTGCCCCGTGGAGGATTTTTGACTCCACGTTTAAGCTGCTCTTACCAGCTGCCTCGCTCAGTTTTTCATCTCGACCTTGACTTTTTATGCAGAGATCCACGTCCGCTGGACTGGCCCCCCTGCCGATACTGGTGAGGTCTCACTGGCTGACGCCTCAGGACCTACAGCTGTGCTCAGTTTTGTCTTGGCTCAACATGAGATTTGCCCTCCTCACTCAGAACTGTCGAAGTTTCAGTAAATCTCACAGTGATCTGAGCCAGTCGTTTTTTTCTCTTTGTGCCACATCTGATCTTTACCACAAAAACACCTACTTATAATGCGATTGCAAACTGAGAGCGGTTGTGTATGATTCAATGAGTACGAATTACGAAGAGTTGAAAGTCTTGACAGATATTAGAGTCAAACCTTCACATTGCATTTCCAGCCATTTAAGCATTAAATTGAATTAGTCAGTGGGGAACTGCTGCCATCTAAAGGGCAGAGGCCTACACATATTTATCTGCAGCAACTAAGGTTTTGGAGATTGATGAGCTTTTCACTGACTATTTAATAGATGGGTTTTGTGAAACCATTTTCTGTAGTATAGATAACCATAAAGTTAGTTTGCCTCCAAAACAGCATGAAATAAAACGTTTTGATTGATACATACTGACACCACGAGGTCGAAGCCACGACCAACCACCTTTTTACCCGTCACAAGTCGATTAAAAGCAGCGTTCAAACACACTGCACAGTAAATCAGTGCAAAAACTCAGGGCGCACGTGGTCAGCAGCAGTACTGATGCAGGGCTGGGTGATTAAATGATGATTAGATGGGACTAAAGGACCTTAAGTGAACTGAGAACACCAGCCTGAATGTCACAGAAGAAACACGCAATGGACCGAGACGGAAGTACCTGATCTTTCTTTCAATAGCTTTGGTGAATGAGTGCAAACTGTAATCTTAAGTCAAATTCACCCACATGTGCTGACTGAAGCTGTCGCCAACTTATGAAAAACCACCGAGACTGAAAAATGAATTTGTCTAGAAGCACAACAGAAATGGATTTCTGAAGAATTTAAAATGTCTGACTGTCAAAGGAATTCACCGATAAAACAAACAGCCCTTAAATCATGGCTGCCGTGGCTAAATCCGACACTTTACCTTCACAATAGCAAACAAATGGGCTGATGGGTGTAAAACAACGTGGCATCCCCAGAGGGGAATAATCTTTGGTGCGTCCTTGTACTATTTACGCTGCGGAACAGGAAATCCAACACGGCTTGTGCTTAAACTAAACATCAGCTTTGTTTATCTTTCACACACACTGTTACCGTTAAAGCAGTGCATGAAGTCTGCCAAGCCACCAAGTTTCCACCTGTGATCACATAAACATTTGTCACGATTGGATTGTGGGAGGAGGTGGAGGGTAACCACAGAAAATACAGGAACGGAAAGAATGGAAACACCACACATATCCAGTCCCAGGTCCTTTTAGTCATTGGTGATAAACAACTTTATATATATTGGGCATTTTTCACCGCTTTTACATAACTAGTCACATTTACCCATTCACACATACATCAGTGGTAATACTCAGCCTTCATTTAGATAAAACCTGCTCCCAACGCTGCTATTGGAAGAGTATAGGTTTCATGAACTGAGCCAAAGTGCTACCCACCGCTTCACCATGTCATGTCTTTCTACTATACCTACATCATTGCATATTAAATGTCTTGCATCGTGACTGACTATAAAATTGCTTTAAGGAACAATAGATCAACTCAATGATAATGGTGTCACCACAGTATAATACAGGCATTTTGGTTTAGGGGCCAAGTACAGCTTAGTTTCACCTTGAGTGGGCCGGACCGGTGAAATATTGCCATAACAACCTATAAATTTAAACTTAAAAGTTTTTCTTTGTTGTGGAGGAGAGAATAATGCGATGAAAACGTACATTTAAATTTTTTTTGCAAAAACACAAAGAATTATTACAATCTCAACTTAAAGCCAATTTTAATGAAACCTTCTGGTGGAAAATATAGTGAAATGTTCCATTGTGGGTATTTTTACAAACTTGGTGGTTTGGCCCGGATCAGAACCTCTTGTGGGCTGGTTTTGGCCCACAGGCCTTACGTTTGACACTCCTGGTATAACCCACACAGAAAATACAAATTCTTCAAATGTGATTTAAAAAAATGGTATTTTTTTTTTTTAAAGGATTTTCATTTAGTACAAAGCTGTATTTGTATTGTGCAAGTGTTCACTGGAGCTCATTTGGGAACTACCCTCGTAAACAGTCCTCCATGGCCTTCAGCTCCTGTAATTCGGGGCAGCGAGGACCGAGATGAAGGCAGAGGAGTCGTCTGACCTTGGGAATGACAGACAGGGCCGGGGCTCTGGCAGCACTGGGAGAAGGAGAGGAAAAACACAGACCCATTACTTCTGTTTAATAATGACAGTCAAAACAATAAAACTGGGAAAGTTACGAGGTTGTAAAGTTTTAGGAGTCAGGTGTGGCCTCTTTGAGTTACATTGTTTTTGAGCTTGGTGATAAAAAGTTAACGCCAGACACTGGAAAACAGTCGTGACTGGAAGTTTTTCATCAGACTCTGTGGAGCTTCTTTACCCATTGAAGTGCAGCTGAGCTAATTTGAAGAGTTGCTGAGCCAGTTCAATGCTGTCCTCTCCATACTGGAAGCCAATTGCTGCCACACTCTTCTCCAGCTGGGACGCGGCATTGTTCCAGTCACCTGCAGGGAACGGCGAAAGACAAATAAAGTACCGAGATTGGTAAATTGGAATTTGGTTTTATGTTGAGACTGTTGTCATTTTCAGAAGTAGTTTTGTGGAAATAGAGACATTTTCATCACGTATCTTCTGCACGACAACAAAGAAAACTTTAATGTTTAAATTCAAAGGTTATTATGCCGCTATTTTACCGCTCTGGCCCAATCAAGATGAAATTGGGCTGTATGTGGCCCTTGAACTAAAATGAGCTTGACACTCCTGTTATTGGATTCACATGTCCAGGGTGTGTCTCCCAATCATTCATTCGCTTGTTCGATGACTGTATTGTAAAACTGTAGCACTGTTTTTAATGTTTTATTCTTAATGTGGCCACTTATATTACTTCGCTTCAGTCTGCAGAGTTGCATGAAGTTGTTAGTGAAAAACACTTCTGGGTACTACAGTTTTCTCCAACTGGCCATGACAGCTGACTCTAAGATCATAAAATAATTAGGACAGTTGCATATTTTGGCCCTGAACGTATTTAATCAACACACTGGATGATATTTAAACGCTGTGAGCGCTCCGGGTTTATGACCCAATCTAGAGGTCCATGAATAGCGTATTCATTTTATTCATTCTTTCTTTCAAAACACTCTAAATGCCACATGCATTTCTCAAGATATATGCTCTTGTCCATGAACAGAGATTTACAGTTACATAGACAGCTTTTATTACACCTGCATGGAACTATAAAGAGACCCCTGCAGTGTGACGGTGCTGAATGTTTACCTTCAGGTGGCTGTTTGTTGGTGCTAATGGTCGTAAACGTACCTAAACAGATGCTTAGCAGGAGTTGTATAGCCATTCAGCCCACATGCATACACTAGGATTCTCACCCATCGTAGCGTATGCTCTGGCGGTGGCGTCGGCTAACTCTCCCTGGAGAGGGTGCGTCTCCGCGAGGATCAGCCCGGACTGACGCCGCGTCCTTTCCAGCAGCTTCAGGGCTTCACCTGAGGCAGACATGACAGGGAAACATCAGAATGTTTGTCCTTTAATCACATTTTACAGGTCGTGTTTTTCTTAAAAAGCACCTGGTTTCTCTCTCTCCAGTAGTTCCACGGCTCTCTCCAGGTCGAGGCGGATCTCCTGCAGCTCGTTTCTCACTTGAGGTGCAGACATACGATGACCGCACGACGGCAGCGAGCAGGAGAATCCTGATCCTCCATTGTCACGGCTTCTCTGAAAGTCGCACAAAATATCCTAAACACCAATACATACATTTTGTGTCGTGATGGGATTCTCAAACTAAGGAGGGCTATAAAGATGCTGCAAAAACAAAAACAAACAAACGTAATCATGACAAAAGGCCGAAATCAGTTCTACCTACTGCAGAAGAAGAATCCAATGAAAAAATGACTTATTTCTCAAAGGATCCAAAAAGAACAATTTCATCAGATGTTGAAGAAACTGATTCACTATATAACTTCATTACAGAATTCAGATGACTCCTCAGTTTTAAAACATTGTCTCGGGAAACACTGAAATAACTGACTTGTAAGTCCCCGTTTGATTTCATAACTCCTCTATTATTTCATTCTTCTTCTGGCTCCTTCGCACCTCAAAAGAACTCAAACGTTGAACCAACCGAGTGTGCAAAATAATAGAACAATTTCTGCATGATAGTTAGGAATAGAGACGGATCACACACTTTCAGAGAGCCGTGACACTTGGTGCACAGGAGTGCGGACCCCTGTGGAGTGCCTCCGGATCTTGGCCTCTGTTCTTTACACTCCTCCTCCTCCTCCTCCTCTTCCTCCTGCAGGCTGCAGGCCTCACACTGACACAGGAAAAAGTACTGTTCATGCAGGAGACGCTGGCGCTCTCGGGTCACCATCCTGCTACTGTGGGGACCTGCAGGAAACATCTTGATGATTGATGATGGCAGCATAATCCCTTGATATTTTTGAACATAGTGGGACAAAACTAACACTGTCCTAAAGACAATATCATTTAGTTTCTTTAGACTCTTCTTCCGGTTCATCGTAATCAAACTACAGAATCTGATCTCCAGTCTTACCGTAGCAGTGAAGGATCTCTTGTGCAGGAGTGAGGACTTTAGCTGCTCTGACAGTTACAGTGACTCCCCGGGCCGAGCGTTGATCCTCAGCTACGCTCGCTGTGCAGTCTGCAGACGTCTCCGAGCCACACGGATCAGCACGCATCCCCGTGCTGAACGCCAGGCTCGTGTTGGGGCGGCAGGAGTGATTGAGAAGACTGAGCGCCGCGAACATCGCTGAGGCGACGCGGATTTCCCGACTGGACTGCACTGAAGAGCTCACAGTTCCTGCGAGACGCAAATAATGGAAGACAATCAGCGGAATCGATGAGCCGAGACACAAAACAAACAATATGAGAAAACTAGTAAAGGTTTAGGATAATCTGTGATTTTCTATAGAACTCCGCTATGATAAAAAACTCAACATCTTTTGTTATTCGCTGAACTTTTCTATGCTTTTAAAAGATTATTTAAAGGATTCTATTCAGATTTTTGCCTTTTATATTGAAGGGCCATAGTCGGGAGAGATGCTTTCTTCCAAAACACAAAATTTTAGTGTCCACAATATAGCAGTGGACAAACCAGGGAATTCAGTTTTTTGTTTTTTTTAAATGGCTGCAACAAATTATAAAATTATAAAGGGGCTCGGTCCATGTATGAACATAGAACCTGACTGTACGTACTTCGGAGTTTCAACACTGTATTGAACAAATTAGCGCCACAAATGAAAGAAAGTTAAAATGAATGCAATGAAGTCACAGAAGATATTTAAGATTTTAATGATCTACTTGTTAAAAATTATTTTATCAGTGGAAAAGGTTTCGAGATCCTTGATTTAAAAGAGTGAATCTCAAACTATGGTGCAACCCGTCATAAGTATGTTATTTCAGTATTGGCATGTGACATCTGGTTCATGGTCTAAATGTGAATACTTAAAACCCGATTTGACTTGAACTCTGGGTAAAATATTACCACAACTAAGTGCCTCTTCTAATTCTACTGCGGCTTTGTGCAGTTTGACTGTGGCCCGCAAAGAATTAACCATAAATAATCTTCATATCAGGAGTGAAAATCTCTCCTTTGTGAAATGTCCAGAGATAATTAGGGTTAATTAGGGCTAACCCTAACCCCCTAATCCCCTAACCCCGCCCCCCACAATCAATCGTGGACAAACTGCTGGGAGGAGTCACCTGCATCTTGCAGAGCGACGATCGCCTGGGCGTTGCACCTCAGCTGCAACATGTGCCTCAGGATGGTGCTTCCCAGAAGCCACAGCTCTGGGCTCCAGGCCGCGTCACCTTCCTCCTCCACTGAACCGTCCGCTGGCCGTCGGGTCAGTGTCCATGATGCAGGGGGAGGTCCCGTCTCACGGAGCCTCAGACACACTGTTGCGACAGTAACCGCACACAGGAAGCGCAGGGTGGGACTGTGCTGCCCCACGTGGTGCAGTAAGTTAAACACACTCAGGTAAGAGTCGCTGGAGGACGACTGGCATAGGTTACTGCTTAAACCGTATATTTCTGATTCGTTTTGCTCGTCTCTGATTGGCTCCCTCGCCTTCTGGACGTTTTTTATCCCCGCCTTCAGCGTTACTCTCAGAGCGAGCTGCAGCATCGCTCCCATCACCATCAGATCTGCTCCCAGCGGACACTCCCAGCGGTGATGTTCCTCCCAGGCTTCCTCCTGACAGCCCGTCGAGCAGTAGCGGCTGTAACTGCAGGCGCCACACGGGACGGGACACAGAGTTTCAGCCAAACACCAGTGACAGCGCCTGCTCTCTGTCCCAAACACATCCCCCCCTGCTCCCCCCTGCTTCCCTTTCACCTCCTGCACTCCTGCCAGGAGGACGCAACTGTACGGCCTCTCCCTGAGGATCACCTCCCCAGCTGCGATTCTGTCCACAGCCACAAGGTGTCGACCTTTTTCCACGCTGGAGGAAACAGCAGCTTGAGGACAAATCTGAACAGATGGTGCTTTTACTCCGCCTGGACCGTTATGGCTCCTCCGGGCAGGATTGCGATCCTCTTCTCCTGCCTTTGCACCGACAGGGAGATCCTTAAGGCACGCTGAGCGACGGTCCTGTAGTTTGTGTGAGAGATGGGAGGGATAGCCATTCTTCAAAGCTCTGTCGATGTCATCGAGGCATTCCTGATGAAAACAGAAAAATATCAAATGATACATTTTAATAGGAATATGAATTCCATGATAAAAAGCCCTGAGCTGCCAGAGAAATTACTTTCTGCAGGACACTAAGCAGAGCTGTGGAGTCCGCCCACAACAATCCATGTACAAGCATGTGCTAATCAGCACAGACATCCGTCAACACGAACACATTATAAGTTACCGAGCAGGAGAGCTGTTTATTTCTACTTTAAGATACTTCGATTGAAAAAGAAACGGCTTAACACAGTCCTGTTTACTAAATATTGACTCATCGACTGCCAACAACTACGCTTGACTAACCAGAGAATTATGTTTGAGTGGATTTGAAGTCAATTCTTCCCCACAGTGTCCTTGGCTCTGTGTTAAAGGAGACATATCATGCTTTTAAATCCTTCCTTTTTACATATAAATCATACAGTTGTGGTCTATATAAAGCGGAACTGCAATGCTTGGGTCTGAATTCCTCATTATTAGAGCTCCACAGGCCCCTTTTCAACCCCTTTTCTGATGTGCTTCTGAGAGCAACTCGTTTTGGGGCGGTCTCTTCAAATGCAAATGAGACACTTCATACCCTGCCTCCTCTCCAGGTTGCAGAGGTCACACTCGGTTCAACGTCACCCTGTTCGGCCATCTTTGTAGTTTGATAGAACAGATACAATTATCTAGCGGCGCAGAAACTTTATATTCACACATTATTTACAAAATGTCAACAACGGAAGATTTGTCCATCCAGCCATACATGTTGGAGCCAGAGTCGGACCCGGCGGAGCGAGATGAAAATGACGATGATGCACCTTCAGAACAACGTCTTCATATGGATGTAACGCAATGGTGTGTTACTATATTTACACTAACTTCTCCATCCATGCCCACTACTACAATACTGCCTGTATTACAACGACTATTTAACACAGAAGTTACATTATAATCTAAAACGAGCACACAGCGCTAACATATGAAGACGGTGCAACTGCTAATGCTAACAAAACAATGACAGGGACGTCTTATCATCACACTTTTTAGCGTTATATACAGCTTACTGAAGTGCTCTGTTCGTCGTCTCCATAGTTAGAAGGAACTGACCGCTCAATCAGACCAAGTCTTTCGGCAAATCCTTCTTTATACTGGCGGAGGTTGCTGAAGCAGTCATTCTTGAAGTGATTCGCGCACACAAAAATGACCTTACCCACAGATGTGGGTACATTTCTGTGAAAAATCAAACTCAACCAGGCACTTCAAAAAGGTTCTGATGCTGGGAGACGGTGTAACGAAGCTTGTGGGTTACTACATCCAACAACCAAACATTTCGACTTATCCTCTCGTAACTTCGGTTGGACTACAAAATCGCAGCGAGAAACAAAAATGGCGGATTGCTCGAAATGTCGATGTCCTAATTTGGCAGTTCCGCTGAGAATACTGTGACGTCATTGTTCAAAAAACGTGATAGAGAATAGAAAAATCGAAACCGATCGCAAAATATGACCAAAACAGAATATAAAGATATCAACGGAGCACCTGAAGAGACTACTTTGAACTTTTCTGTACTTCTAAACACTCTAAATATACAACAAAATGCATTTAAGGGCTAAAAAAGTGGATTTAGCATGATATGTCCCCTTTAAGTCCAGAACATTGTTTTCTTGGATATTTTGTGATTATTGATAAATTAAATAAAGTTCCAGACTAAAAGTATTGAAGTTCACGTTCACTTGTAACAAAGGCTATACTACATTTCAAAAAGTGTAGCACTATATGGATATTAAAAAAAGATCAAAAGTGTGGCTGATAGGAGGAAAAAAAGAACTGAGGGAGTCTATCAAGAGTGAAAGTGAAGATAAGAGTTATTCCTCCCATTCTTAGGATTGAAATTGATTAATGAAATGAGGGAACCACTTGTGTGAGACATGTAACGTGAATCTAGTCTGACCCTGGTGCAGCTTTGCAAATTGAGTTGACTAAACTGGATACTGAACAATCGAGCCTGGGCCTCTTGAAACAAGAATTCCATAACTGAACCGTCGGCACCCAGAAGTCTATTGGTCTTCCTTAATATTATTCCACTCGGTAATTTTGCTGCTCTGTTGTCACGGTGCTGCGCCCATAGACGCTGCACATGAGGCTGCGCCAGTAAGGGAGTTAATAAAAACAATTTTAGAAACAAATGAAATGTTTCAAATCAATGAATTAAATTAACGTGTTGTTTTTGACAGCACTAATATATATATATATGTGTGTGTTGCAGCCTGATGGCTTATTAGTCGACACTCTGTCATAACAAAATCTCTCAACTTCCAGCTCATCTCATCCCTTCATTCATTCATAACTCTACTGCTTCATCCAACTTTCGGACTGTGGGAAAAACTGGAGTATTAAAGAAACCTCGGCTGCATCCAGACTTGAACCAGAACTCTCTTGCTTTGCGGCTCGACTGCATGTATCGCACCACTGTGCAGCTTGGAGGATCCGGTAGATGAGATATAATCTCTGCAGCTAGGTCAACTTCAGGGCCTTGTCCCAACTGGCTCTGCCTGCTACACCAGAGGAGGCCAACGGGCATCCTGATGACCTCAAGTGTACGTGCAGCAAACGCTAAAGAAAATGTAGCTGAAATTGCACCAGACCAATGCTGAGAACTTTACGTTTTGGTCTTGGAAGAGCATCGGTGTAAAAACTACCCAAAAAAAAGAAGATCGAGTCACAAAGACTTACTGTGGCGAACCTTGTAGAAAGTGAACAGCTGAATAAATAAAGCTGCCATATTTCTACGATTAGACAGAGGACACTTTTTAAAAGTCAATGAATTGGACATGATTAAAGTACATCACTCATTAAAAGACCCCACAGCTGTCAGTAATGGGTAAAAACAAACAAAGAATCAAGAAAACTGCCTGCAGAGCTCAGAAACTGCAAGATACCAATCAATCAGCTTGAAGGTTTCTTCCTCTGATCATAGTATATTTGTTATATATTTTTTTCCAAACAGGCGTTGCCAGTGCAACGCATCGCAATCTGCACAGTAAACATTTCTGCTGCAACCAGGATTCAAACCAAATCCGCCAATATTCAATGTCAAGACTTCAGCCAGCCAGGGGAGACATGAAGGCTTCTAATGCTCCCAATATTTAAATCAGGGGGGCTGTGATAGTTCGCTCAGCTGCCGCTTTTTGAAATGTATACCTGACAAGCCAGGAGTGAACACTGTGGCATTAGCAGCGAGAGGCAGCCAACTCACAAGGCTATTAAAACTTCAAAAGGCCACTGAATGAGTGATTATCCTGCACATTTCAGATTTCATCTGTCGAGTCATTGTGTCCCGTGCAGGCTGCAGAGGCGGCACATCACGGAGGCTGTGTCTGACTTGCTTTATTGGAGTCGGAGCAAATTAGTGAAACAAGGTAGCGTCGGTTCGCCAATGATGAGAGCATTAAACCTCAATTAAATGAACCATTATAGAAGATGAGCACCTCATTCAAGAAATTACCTGGGAAGCTACTGCAATTGATATTTTACTGCCTCCTGAAAAACTTCCTGAAGTGGAAAGGCATCATCTGGGAGAGGGAAACTCCTGAATACGTGCAAATGTTTCCTCTGTTAAATTACCATCGCCTCAAAGTGGGCAAACAGAGGAAATTAATGCTGAAGCATTTTAAATTATCTTTAAAGCACTGACTATCTGAAAAAAGTTAGATTGATGGATTGATTTTATTTTTAAAGACAAGTTATATTACTAACAACTGCTGGGTTTTATTTTTAAGTAATTGCGTCTTCCACTTCTATCATGTCAAATAAAAATAGTCACTATAATCTGATGAACAGTATTTGCAGGAGTGAATCAAAATGTTTGAAGTCGATGCATTTGCAGGTCAAAGTGTCAACGGTGTCCCGCCTCACCTGGTAGAGCTGCAGATGGTAGAGTGCAGCAGATCTGTTGGCGTAGCAGAGAGAGAGCTGCTCTGAACCTTGGGGAGCGAGACATATACCCTGTCATAACAGGAGAAAGAGACTGTTTTAATGCAAATTAGTCAAGAGTGGTAGACATAGTGTATGAGGCATTTCTAAATACTCAGAATAAAATCAGTACAGACGGACACTTTCATCAGCTATACCTCACCTTGCTTACTAATCTTTGGTCAAAACTTAATAACGTGTGTATAGTCTGATTTGTACCCACAGAAAAGTTTCATGCTACTTAGTTTTCAAATTTACAATAGTTCATTTAAGGGTGATCTGTTTGGTATATGTGTGCAGATGATTGCACTCATTGTAGTTGAATGTAAAATGAATATAACTTCAATCAGCAGAATGAAGAAAAAAAACCAAAACAATAGTTCTGAAGTAATTTCAGAGACAATATTATGATGTTCTACCCATTTACCCAAACCATTAAGGAGGTTTTCCACCTTGCAATACAAGCTTGTACCACAGGATGGTGTATTGAGTCGCTCAATAACAAAGTCAGAGTATAGTAGTTGAGATTGAGCTACCAAACAGTGGTGTATTGTAGACATTATAAGCAAGAATATAAAGTTTACCAACCGGACTCAATCAATAACTGTCGATCTACCAGATGAAGAGCTAAAACTCAACTCAAAATGATTCAACACTGCCACCTAACGTACAATAGAAGCATAATCCAGTGGTTTCCACACCTGGGGATCACCTGTCACGCATGTTATTTGATGCCTCCCTGCTTTACTTCAGCAGACCTGAATCTAAAGAGTTGTGGCTGTACCTGTGAATAGTGCAGAGCAGCTGCAGAGTAATCTCTGATCTTGAAGCTGGAGTTTCCCTTCTGTCTGCATTCAGCTGCTTGATCTGAATCTTTCTGCACTGAAGATGCTGCAGAGATCGACTGCATGAAGTCTGTATCAGCTTGGCTGCAAAGCACACAGAAAGCGTCATGAAACGTCACGTAAACTTAAAATAGACTTCATCAAGGGACACGTGGTTACAGGTAACGGAGAGTTTTAGTTTACTCATCATGGTTTTTTTTCATGTGCATTTACTATTGCATACATGGTGTGTATCAGGAAGGCTGTGCTTCAGTAGCTACTCACGTTGTGAGACTTAAAGCACATTTAAAGACATCATCTATTTCCTCCATGGATATAAACGTCTCTTTTAACTCGGGGTTTAGTCCGATCCATTTCTGCGCCACGTGATCCTGCCACTGGAGACACGGGAGATCCATCATGAAGCTTTCGGTACATCCGGGAGAAGGACCAGAGGACGAGTCTGGACACGTTTGAAAACAAAACCACGCCGGTGTGTCGGATTCACTGGTGTCCCTGTTAACTGGTGACCAACTTCCTTCCAGCGTCCACTGTTGCTGCTGATAGAAGCAGATGTTAAAAACCCGACTGAAATACGTTGCTGTCCCGAAAAACACCTTTTCACCGTATTCAAGATAAAGTTTAGAAGTGTCGAACCTTTTGTGGGTCTTATTTTAACATCTTCTGTTACTACCTGCAACATGGGCGGCTGGAGGAAGTCGATTACCAGTCAGCATGGAAACCAGTTAAACCGAAACACCAGGTTGTGCCTGCCAAAGCCACACTGTGAAGACAGAGTAGATTAACACTGCGTTTCCGTTTGGAACTTTCAGTATAAAATCAGATGGCGCCCAAAGAGCATCCACTTCTCTATATTGAGTCAGATTGAATGTTCAGGCTGACAGTGGGTGGAGGGGACACAAACACATACGCTTAATAAAAAGAAGATATTTGTTGACCCTTTTTCTACTCATATTGACTGGTTTCAAATCTATTCCCAAAACTCACCTCTTTACCGCTGCTTCTTTGAGTCAGTGTGTTCTTTATACGCTTGGTTTTCATACAAGATATGATGTGTGATTTCACTGTACATTTCATTAAGCATTTGAAATGCAAAGCATCATTCACCCATTGATAATCTTGTGTATTTGAGATTTCCCTGAAAGTTTAACTGAGGTAATTCCCAAAAGAGGGCAGCACGGTGGTGCAGCGTTCTCGCCTCACAGCGAGGAGGTCTGGGTTTGTGTTATCATGTGTGTATGGGTTTTCTCCTGGTATTCCGGTTCAAAAACTCCCCTGTCCAAAAACATCCATCTAAGGTTAATTGGTGACCCTAAATTATTTTGGTTCAAGAATCCACGACACTGCACAGGATAAAGCGGTATAGAAAATGGATGGCTGAATTCCCAAATTATATGTGATTGTCTGTTATCACAGGGCCTGTGCGGGTTTGAGAGGCGCTGGGGCCGATCCCTCCATCACAGGGCAAACACACAGAGAGACAGCCACACACACTAACATTCACACATATGAAGACAATTTGCAGTCTCCAATTAACCCCACATGCATGTTGTCGGACAGTGGAAATAACTGGAGTACCAGTAGAAAATTCACACCTGCACATGGAGAACATGTAAGCGTCATACAGAATGTCTGGACCCAGAAGTAAACTCACAACCTTCTAATTTTTTAAGGCCTGTAAAAAAATCCCGCAGTGAAACTCTAGTGTAGTTCTTTTAATAAGTTGTTCAAAATCAAATTTGGTGTACATAAATGTGTTAAAGTTGTAGTTGAGCTGCTAACGAACCTGACGAAACATGCTGCTCTTATTTTGAAAACAAACATCCCACTTCCAGTGTAGCACTCAAAATCTCGTCCCTCAATTCACGCGAGACTCCCATCAGCTGCTCGCCAGACGCCAACATAATAAATAGAGAACCGAAGTCTGCAGATTTTAAGAAGTTTACTCCGGAGAAATGAGTGCAAAACTCACCCAGGGGGCGATTGAAGTAAGCCTCACTATTATTGCATCCGAGCAATAGTTTTTGTCTTTCAATTTCACTTCAAATATTTCCGAGTTGAAGAAAGAACGCTTTAGCATACTGCCAGTTGGTAGCACAGTGAGCTAAAAATGAGAGTGTACGTCTCACACATGTATCAAACAAATTGCTGTATAACGTCTATTTCATGAATATTTCAATATCTTCAGAGAAGTCTGATCCAGTGTGGATGCAGTAATGTTTACCCGCCGGGCCAGTGCAGAATAAACGCCACCTCATTAACGTCCAGTGGACGTTTGTACTGTAACTCCGTGTTAACAGCATGTTGATGTGATGGGACAGGTTGAGGTCAGGCATTAGGGAATAAACAAATGCATGTGTGCTGTTTTTTTTCTTCTTAGGCTCTCCACAAAGGCTTGGCTGTGGACAACCCTGTGCTGCAGCTGCTGGTAAGAGAGCAAAGCTCATCAACTTAGAATATGATTGTAGGCAACATATTCTGCTACTCCTTCAGATGTCTTTAGATAAGATCCACTGCATTGGTAGTTTATGGTCTTACAATTTTATGTCGGGAAGTTTTTACATCATCCAGTGTTTTACTCCAGTTGCTCCAAATACAACACTGTCATCTCAAGGCACTGTTACAGAGAAAAAAACACCCCAACAATTCTACATAAGCAAGCAAGGGTGAAGATGGAAAGGTAAAACACCTTTTTAACAGGAAGAGACCTGCAGAACCAGACTCTGTAGGAAACAAGAAGACTGATGAGTCTGTGACAAGCATAAACAATCAACAGATTTGTCATTACAAAGTCATAAATCCACTCTGCAGAACACAAACTTTCAGTTTGACTGTCCGAGATCAGAGAGAAAGAAGCTCCTCGTTCAACTTTTTTTTGGTTCATTTTGTTTAAGTTTATTTTTGATCCCACAATTTATACTGTGGGATGAATTATGTTACATTATATCTTTGGATAAAGTGAACTGATTAAAGTCTCTGTTTGTGGTTAATACAGTGAATCAAATCAGTCACAAATTAATGCAAGAAAATTAAAACAACAGTTGTCTATTACACATGTACACACAATATGCAAAGAATTGTTAACTTAGAATAGGTTGCATAGCAGTTTATACAGTGATAGAATGCAGGTGTGTATGTTACATACCAAGAAAGTCTCCAAAATACCATTTTGATATTCTAATATAATTTGTTTTTGCAGGTCACACAGTGAACTAGCGCACACTCTCATGTCACAGTGATAATATCATTTTTTCGTGTGGGCTTGAGTTAGAATGTTCTCCATTTGTGTATGTGGATTTTTCCGGCGTACTCTGCTTTCCTCCCACAGTCCAAAGCACACATTTTACATTATCTGTCGCTGTGAGTGTTTGTGATTGTCTGTCTCTTTGTTTTCCCTGTGATGTGACTTGTCACCTGCACTGCATGTACCCTGCTTTTACCAAGCAGTATACGCACACTTCTGTGGTGGACTAGCCCCACAACACAAACACCTGGGTTTGAGTGCGACCCGTTCATGCATTCAAATCCTCCCTTGTGCAGTCATGGCTCTCCTGTGGGGACTTCAGCTTTCTCAACAAGGCAAAGACATACTAATCTGGTTAATTGGTGACTCTGAATCCCCCGACGGCATTACTGTGTGTGTGGGTGATTGTCTGTATGACTCCGGTCTGAGCCCTCATCCAATGTCAGTTCAGATATTGTCCAGCCTCCGTGACCTTAACTTGGATAAAGTGTATATGGAAGTTAGTTAGGTGGCTTTAATATGTTTTTCTTGTCTCTTTCTGGACTTTTATTGTACGTTTTATTAGAAAACGATATGATTAGAAAATCAGAATAAAAAAAAGAATCATTGTGCTGACAGATTATGTTGCCACACAGGATGAGCTTGTAATTCTAAACTTTGTTGTCTCTCCCTGTCATTGTCAGAACACCCGTCAGTTCAATACTGCTTCGGGCCCGCCCAGGTTAAGGCTCAAGATGAGTGACGGTCAGCACTACTTGACTAGTGAGTATCTTGCAGTAAGCTGAAAACTTTTCAGACTGTGAGTGCAGTATGTTCATGTCCTGTGTGTGTCAGCAGGAGATCAACCAAAAACCTGCTGATTACTAAGAAAACGTTCTGTGATGTATTTGTGATCGCAGGCTTCCTGCTGGCCACCCAGTTGAACAATCTGCATGAAGAGAACCTCCTGGTACCAAACAGTGTGTATCGTTTGAAGAAGACCATCACCAACACGCTGCCAGACGGCAGGTACATGCTCCTTCTTTCCTTCCTCAGCTTCTTTAGCTGCACGCCGTCTCATTTGGTCTCATGTTTGACTTTGACTCTGTGATTTCCAGGAACGTGGTGGTTGTGTTGGACATGGAACTATTGAAGTCAGCAGAGGAATGTGGGAGGACGATTGGAAATCCCACTCCATATGATCCAGATGGTATGAACCTTCTTAATTGCGCTCGGGTGAAAGTGTAAGCGGGACGTTTACAGTGTTTGTTTAACTCGCAGGTAAGACGACATCTCCAAATAAAGTGTCATCAAGCAGTTCTGTAGAGACTTCTTCATCTCCTGCCATCCCGGGACCTTCCTATAAGAACAGCAGCAGTAAGTGGCCTGTCCAAGACTTTACATGTGATATCTTACCTTGAAAACGGAACATTTTAGCAATCCTGACTATTAGTTTACTTAAATGTGCCACAGTAATGACTCGGGCAGTTAGTCACAGTCATTACTCTGGCAGAAGTAGATGTACGTAACATATGCAGCATGAAAAGAATAAACTTCCAATTAAAATCTCCCAATTCCGCATTTATAAGCATATATAGTACGCCTTCATATTTGAGATTTAACGAGAGTAACACCTTAGCTTTTCTTACTGCTGGCCTCCATATTGACGACGGCGTCTAATGTCTGAGTCATTCTGAACTTAAAACAAAAACCTCATCATCATGAAGTCTTGATAGTGACACCAAAACTATATTTGGATGTTTCCCTACGACATTGCGTGCAAGACCGACACGTCTGACTTTATTATTTTAAACTTCCTCTAAGCCCCTCAAGCGCTGCCTTCATGGTATTACATGTCAGATAGATTAACAGAATGTCCATGCTCAGCACATTCCAGTAATGTAATACCTCAGCAGAAGCAGCAATTAAAAGTACTAATTGTGACATTTTCAGTCTCTACAGATGTGCTAGTTCCTGTTGTGTGAATTGAATTCGGCATATGAGTGGCTGTGTTTTTAACAGTTGAGTTGTGGCGTTAAAAAAACGTTGTGGTTTTGGCTTGATTGCTGTGAGATTTGGCCCAGTTACGCCAGAGAAAACGTTTTGGCCAACAGAGGGAGCCGTGGATCCTCGCAGTGAGGAGTTGCTGACAAGTGATTTGCAGTCCTCTCCACAGTTTTTCCCTCTTCAGTGCTGTTGTTGTTGCTGTTGCTTTGCAGCCATAATCTGGGACCAACAAGCGCTCTTGTGTTACTTTCCTTCTCCTTCTCGTTTTACCCCACCACACTTTAACCAGCACCGCAGACCAAAAGGTAAATCCTGGTTTTCACGTCTTTGATATTCATAGCACTTCACTGATCAAAGGCAGCAGTGCGAGCGTGGGGTAAGAGCTGGATGAGGCGGCGTCAGACGGCACGCCGCGGCTGGAAGTAGCCACAGGAAATATTAAATGAATGGAAGACTGCAGTTGCTTCATCTCGAGTGCCTTGTCTCCCCCCTCCCCCCCCATCGCATCGTGCACTCTAATCAAATTTACAACTCAGATGTGAGCCGGTCTTGTTGCCCACTGGTCACTGTGGGTGTTCATCATTCACCCACTCCACTGTTTTACTGCCAACCAGACTTTTACTACGGAGCAGCAGCTCTGGTTGGTTTCCCGCCACGATGGCCGGTCCCATGTATCACGCCTAAAGTAGGCCGTTTTATTGGATCTTCTTTTATTAGCTTAGCTTTTGTTTCACTCACTTGTTTTGTGCCACCGACTGCTCCCGGCTTTGACATTGATTTTGTTATGTGGCAAAAACATACCCAGTCGTCCTCCTCAGCGGAGGATGTGAGACTGTGGGTGGATAATGAGTGTGTGTGTGTGTGTGTGTGTGTGTGTGGGGTGACTGAGGAGGCCTGTGCGGGCCGGTGGCTCCTCCAGGTCATGGCTTCATGAATATTGCGTTGTGGACTGAATCCCCTTCGTAGCGATACACAGATGGAGAGAGAGACGGAGAGAATCCACTAAATTCACTTGAGCAAAGAAGTGGCTCTGCATCAAGTAGTTCATCTGACTGATTCCTCCTTACGTCCTTTGATCCGTGTTCCCTCGGAGACGTCGGCAGAGAAAACCTGCTGCTCTCTTTAATTGTTCCGTTGATGAAATGGCCCTGCGTTTCTTCTCCCAGCCTAAAACAAGCATCGTGCACAAAGTCTCGGTGTTGCCTTTCTCTCTCCTCCTGAATGTGGCTAAGCGTTTCATTACTTTCCAATATTTTTCTAAATTGCACCTTCACTAAGTCAATAACTTTGTGTGCTTTAACAAAATTACCAAATGCCACAAATGAAGTGTTTCTGATGAGCTGTGGGCATTGGAAATGACTCTGGAGGCTGCTGTTGTATTGAAGGGTCTGGGTTTAAGGCCCTGAAGACATCACGGTCCACAAACGGCACACCCGAGTCCTCGGGTGCCTCCATTTGGGCAAACTGTCTCATTGATTCTTTCACTTGTGAACGTCTGCTCCGACCGGCAGCGATGTGAGCGACCGCAGAGACGCGAGCAAGAGATGCACAGATGTAAGACGGGCCGTTTACTAACGCTGGTTTCTTAACCTAGAGGTTAGTTTGTGACTGGAGCTTTGCTGGTTTTCAGTCGTACAGCAGATGGTTATAACTGTTAGTCCCTCAGTTGGGCCCTGAACCCACAGCTGCTTCCTAAGTAAAGCAACTGAGATTAATATGAGCCCAAAACAGAGAAATAACTATCCCAAGAGAATTAAAAAAAAAAAAAAGTAGAAACAAGGTGCTTGTTCTACAGCTGTTTTGATTGGATGCACCAACTCAGGGATTGTCATCGTCTGTGTCTACTGAGCACAACAACATGGTCAAATTTGTGCTCCGAAGAATAATAGAGAGAAGTTTTAGACTAGGAGTGTCAAAGTCACTTTAATTCAGGGGCCACATACTGTGCAGTTTGATCTCAAGTGGGCCAGAGCAGTAAATAATATCATTTCAATATATAAGTAAGTGCAACTATCTACTAATCCATGAAACATTTGGCCACATCTACATAGCTGTAACTTAAAGATCTAGTAGGCTAGTTCATATTATGATCAAAATAACTTAATGTCGACATATTTCTACAGCTGTGTAATAATCATCATCACCTGAACTCAAACTCAACACATAATACAAACTAAAATGGAAAGAAAATACATCATACCACTCCGCGCGTCTGGTGGTCAAATGAATACACTGCAGCTAATGTCATAATTTCCCACAGCTTATATCGTTAGTATTGCATGCTTGATTGGACTCTGACGGGCCAGGTTTGGCTCACGGGTCGTACGTTTGACATGCCTGTCTTAGAGTGATGCGTGGCGACGATTGGAGTGAAACGCAGACGCCAAAGGAGTTAGATGAATGAATGAGCAGATGAATCCTCTTTAAGCATAAAGTCTACATTAGGTGCTCTTGGGAAGTACGTAAGGCAGTTGGTGTTCCAGACCACCTCTTCATGTTGGTGTGGGAGTGACTATTCTGCATCACTTTTCCTGTTGCGCTTTGCGAAACTCAACAAGGTCGACCGAAAAGGTGTGAAAACACTCAAGAGATACGCGTTTTAAAGAAATCACCTTTGGTCTGAGAGCCACTGCTCCAACACCAGGGTTAGAGTTCTGGCTGTATCAGTCCGAGTTAGAAATACCACAGGCAAATCCACACATTTATTCTTCAAAGCATAGGACAGGCAAGAGGGAGCAGTAAACTGCAAACCAATTTGTTTATAAAAGGCTGCAGGTACACCGGGTCTGTCTCATTTAAGCTCACGCTGGATTTCACAAGCGGCAAGCATCCTGAATAAGCCAAATACACAAATTGGATGTATTCGGGGGATCAGAACATCTTTGATGGCATACCTTAATTGAGTTTCAGAATCACAACACAGAGGATGCGAGGAAGTGGTATGTACTGTCGGCTGCAAGGCTTCAGCTCTGTAGACGACTATGACCTCTGACACAGTGGGAAGATGTAGTCGTGAAGATTATCTCTCGTGAAGCTTAGAAAGAAAATGTGTCAAATGATTTTGAGCTCTGTCAGTCACAAGTGGTATCGAACCCTTTACATAAAAACAAAAAAAGAAAAGAAAAAGAAAGCCATATCCCAGCCACTGTTTTAATTTTCTGTAAAGTTTTTCAGCAGTAGGTGTAAAGTCAGAGGTCATGACACAGTAGTCGCAGACTGTTACGCGTTCTCCCTGAAATATTCATCAGCAGCTATCACTTGAAAAGGACGACTTTCAAACTGCTTTGCAGATGATATTCAAATTCCAGAAAAGAAATCTGCACTCGCTGAAATACAGTTTAAAAAAAGCCCTATTCATTATTCATCTCTAACCATCCTCTGCAGGTTTCCTTTGTCCTCGCATTTCTTTTGCTCTCTTTTTTTCTCGTTTCACTCCCACACACATTTGTAAAGCATTACTTGTGGGACCCAATCATCGACATTTTTAGTCCTTTATCTTAAACGTAATCATCATAAGCAAGTGCCTCACACTATCCCTGACCCAAACACTAACCTTTATCTAACTAAGCTTAACCTGCATGCCATATACTAAACTGTAAATACCTGACGGGATCATTTTTGGATCTTTGAGGATATTACCCTGACTTATGTTTATTCCATGAATATCTATTGTATATTCAAACATCCATCCAACTTTTTCCAACTTGGAGGAAGACAAGTTTTCCAAATTATAGAGTGTGTGGACAGACATAAGTCCCCGCAAAGTAATAAATACCTGTTCACACCCATGCATAGACGTACACAGACTTACACAGGCTTTCTTTTTTGACAGTTCTTAGCATAAAGCTGTTCTAAGGAGCACATATATTTCGGCCTCACTGATTTATGAAAATCAGTATGTATGAAATGTGGTTAAAATAAATTAGCCTAGCTTTATTTACATAGCACTTTTTGTACAATAAAATGCAGCACAAATTGTTTTGCAGGGTAAAAACGAAATAAAAACAGCGTGTTACCCACGGGTCTGCCGTCCTCGTTCACTTATATTTACACACACGTTAAAAAATAAAAGCTTATTGAGGCTCCATTTCCAGTGAAAACGTATCGGTTTGCTTTTTAGAAAAGTTTAGAGTTACACAGCAACGTTTTGAAGACACTGTCCAGCCGTGCTCCAACAGTTGTGTTTTACGCTGTCGTGTAAAAGTGGCCTGTAACAGAGTCCGAATTAAAAACAAGGGTAAATATGTCAAAAATACAATTTCTAGAATTCTACAAAAGGTAAAAAGTGGAAGTTACGTAATTAAAAGAAGGTCTTAAGCTTTCCACATGTGGTTTTGAGCAACCGCTCGTCTCGGTTAAAAAAAAAAAAAGTAATAAATTTACCAATTATCAAATACAATAGTAATATTTGTCACATTCTTATGTGCATACGGGTTTTGTAGTTCGGTTTTTCTTTGTTTTCCCTCTTTTTTGCCTATATGTGTTCATTAGTTGGCTCCTGCTCTCCATAGTCTCACTACAGACTACCGGTACCCTTCAACAAAAGATGGTGTGGAATGCGTTGCTGGAATACATATTAGAAGCTTGCCATGATCTTAATCACAAAAAATTAGGATCTTGATAAAGCTCTGTGCTCCTCTCTTTGCTCTGTTCCTCTGCCGATCCCTCATTTCCCACCACCTATCATCTTTTTGCTAACAGCTACCGCTCCTACTCTCCATCCGAACAGCGTGTGTATGAATATTGATGTTAATTACCCCTCGCCTGAAAATAGCTGTTCAATCTGTGATTTCCCCCAGGAGTTTACTCTTGACACACACACGCATGTATACACACAGAGGTACACGCACACAAAGGAGGGGATCATAGTGGTAAATGTCTGTTGTGCTCCTAAGCAGGTGCTTAAATCGTGGGAGTGGTCTCCGGGGAATTAAGTTGTTTTATCCCTCAAGATCCCCCCTCATCCCCAAAATGCTCAATATGGCAGGTAATTCATGCCAAAACAAGGCATTGCATAAACAATATTTTGACGACAGCTTACTATTTATTCTGAGTCATACTGATATGAGCTGATGCTGCTGCATTGTGGGAAGTGAGATAGCACCTTGGGAGTCTGTGGGCCGCTCCAAACTGTTCAAGACTTCTGGCATTTCATTTGTAAGACTGAACAAAAGAAGCCGGGCAATTGTTCCGTAAACAAGCTGACTTAATGTCGGCTTTTTTCACTCCTGTTGATTACTATGTGAGTGAGCTATAAGTAAAGTATGCACAGAAAGTAAGGACTTTTGTGTTTGCTGGATTATTTTTTCACAATGTATTTTTATTACAGTGGGAAGCCTGTGTATTAAATATATTTGTTTAGAACATGCATTTGTGGGATGAGCAAGCAGAGCTTGATTTGCAAAAGAAATAAAAGCCACACCTTCATAAAGTGTGGACATTAGCAATCAGGCGATTCATTAACAGGCTTTTCATATCTGATCTATCGAACACTAAGTCCATGTCTTAGTTTTCCTCTGGAGATAAAGAAATGTTCCACCAGCTTCTGGCTGATTGCTGGCTCAGTTTCTTTAGCAGTCTCTTGCACTCAGCACCTACTGATGTCCCCACAACACACACATTACACCATACACCTACTCCTCGTGTTAGTCACCAGTCTGCTTGGGTCCTATTCCTCCAACAGTAATGAACAACACTCCTAAGTTGATCCCACAAGTGTTTAATGAGGTTGAGGTCAGCAGTGACAGCAGGTCCTTCCACCCTCTCCACCCTCACACTCTGGAGGTGGTCTCTAGACCCTGCTCTGCGGGGCCACGCTGTGGAGATATATATGGTTACTGCCGATTGCAGAAGCTCATCTTGATATCTGTCTGCATTACGGCCCCTATGCAAAGTTTTCAAGTGAAAACGAAAAACTTCCGTTGTGTTTTGGAGCTCTGTTTATACGACACTGAAAAAGCCACTTTTTGAAAATGGCTGGATCTCATGGAAAATGTCAGTGAACTCCCCATTGTTGATTCTGGAACATATTGTTGTCTGCGTGCGTGTGTGTAGTTTGTTTATGTGAACAGACACCGTTTTCCAAATGTTGCCATTTAAACGCAAAACTTTCCTGAAAGAAAAATGCAATAATGATACGCTTGAAACTTGAAACATTGTCGTGTGAACAGGGCCTGAGGGTTTTCCATTAGACCCCTGACTGTACGAACCAGGAGCTCTAAACAAGAGTCCAAAGCAACAGTAAAGAAAAGATGTCTGCCAGATTTAACAATTAAAAAGTGGATCATTTCATGTTTCCTAGTCGACTCCATGTTAACTACGTTATATCTGATTAATAAACTAAATCCTTCTGTTTTGTTTTACTCTGGTCTACCTCTTAAAACTAATTACTCTCCTTCACTTCACTCAGTCTAAATAAAAAATGGTCATGCTTCATAGCTATAATTAAGACTCGGATGTTTGGCGTCTTGGCCACAAAACTGATATTCTGATAACTAATGCTAATTATTCTTTCTCCAATGACTGAAAGGCACAAGTACAGTAATTATGAAATTAATAATTGATTGGCAGTCTCACCTGGAGAAAGGAAAACTGTTTTAGTAATTGGCGCAAACTGGTGTTTAACAGAGAATTAAGCAACACTGTTGGGGGATCTGTTGGGAGAGTTTTAACTTTCTCAGGCATTTTATCGTTTTGGCAGCTGTTCATGATCAGATAAGTGTAGCACCATTAATGTTTTATAGCAGCTAAAATATTTTTGCCAGGGTGTAGGAGATTGTTTTGCCCAATGGCATTCTGGTAGCTCTTCTGTTAAGAAAGATAAGGTAATATTGTGTCTCTCAATTTGTGAGGAAGGTGTTTAAATGACAACTTTTGCAATACGAGTGGTCCACGCATTATATACTTGGAAAGTATATCGCCTATATTTTACTGCTTTTTCTCAGTATGTCTGTTCTTGATGTTATAGATTAATCCAATCACATTTTTCCAGAGGTGAAGCTGAAGGAATTTTTTTTTTCCAGGTTGTTTATATTTTCTGATCGGCCTACTATTCATAGCTTATTTTGAGGAATGCAAACATTCATTAATTCATATTTGGGTCCTTGTTCATTGTAGTAGCCCCTGAGCCTTTACCAGTTCATCAGTAAAGTAAAATTTCGGGTTCCAGGTACCCTCTCAAGGTTTGTCCCATTTATATCAATGCAAAGGCATTGATACTATTTCACTTATACTTATTGGCTTATGTCTTTACCCTATCTCAAAAAATGAGAACTGCCATCTTGCTAAAAAAAACAAGTGTCACTTACTGTAATGTGCAACCTCATGGTTTTGGTTTGAAATCATAATCATAGTTGAGTGTAGCAAGGTTGTTTGACTGGTAAACGAAAAGCTTTGCCTTTATAGTTTATAGTTCCTGCTCCACCCAGGAGTGCCGTCCAGTACCTACACTGCTCTGCTTCTTCCACCCTGTAGAACTGAGGACCGATTCAAGCCCATCAGAGAACAATGTAGCCGTTTAAGATGTTTGAAAAGTTACAAAATATAGTTAAAAACAAGCAAAAAGTTAAACAAGGGGCTCCAAAACTTAACTCCAGCTGACCATTTAGCCTGTATTATACAAGTCTGTGGTAAGGGAACAGCAGGGGGAATGGGGTCTCTAAAGAGGACCACCACTTGCAGCTGCAGGACAGAAGCTGTTTGAATCTGTTTTGCTCCTGATGCCGCTCAGCCTCCAGCCTGATGGGAGATTAGCCCCTCCTGTGTGTGAGTGAGGGCTTTTCTTACGTGCATGGAGCCTTTTCCTGCATTAGACGGTGTAGGGGTCTGTGAGGGTTCCTCCCACAAGTGTCTGTGCAGCTTTGGCCTCGCTGTGCAGGGTGAAGGGATTGTTGCATCCTACATAGGTTGCCAATTCTTGTCTGGTCTATACAGTTCCCACAAATTCACAGGACAAATTAATTGTCACCACTGAATGCATTATATGTCCTTAGAACGTGGGAGGAAAGACATGCAGGTACAGGGAGAACATGACAATTCTTGCTACTAAGTGATAGTACCAACAACTACATCACCTTCTGAAGGGTTTTGAGCACTCCTTGAAGTAGCTCACTTTGTTTTTCCACAGCCTTTTCTCCTCCTCAAGGCCGTGGCAGGGGTTTTATGGGGAAATCACCGATGAAGACTTCCCCCATGAAGACTTCCCCCATGAAGACTTCCCCCATGAAGACTTCCCCCATGAAGATTTCCCCCATGAAGACTTCCCCCATGAAGACTTCCCCCACAGGTTCTCCATCAAAAACATCACAGATGAAGTTTTCACCCATGAAGGCTTCCACTTCTTCTCCACAGTCTTCAGCGAGAGCAATTCCAATCGCCCAGCTCAATCCCTACCAAAGCAAGTAAGTTTCCATATGTGAGCCTTCGTACGCCTGCTTTTCTCTGCTGCAGTGTATGTAGTGTCACACGTCTTCCCGATTTCCCATCACTGTACACATTTTTAATTTAATAGACTTTGTTCTCCTTCCAGCACATTCATTATTTGAGCTAGTTTCGTTCGTGCCCTGACTGCAGCTCCTTGTTTGCCGTCATCTCTCGGTGGTGGCATTTTGGGGCATGTTTGCGAATCTCCGTGCATGCATGTGTTAGCGTTCTTTCATTTCCATATGAATGTGAATGTGTGTGTGTGTGTGTGTGTGAAAAGTTGTGTGTGCATGTTAGTCATTCCCATTTGCATGGAAATGAAATGACCGATCTTGCCGGGGAAACGGGACACTTTTACGGCAGGTACTGCTGGGTCTTTATGCTCTGCTGCTGAGGTTTGGATTCTGTTATTTGGCCCTGTAGGGATTTGGCCAACCTAATTTTTTCTCCCCCCTCCTCTCTTCTTACAATTTCTTTACCTCCTCCAGGGTACCACTTTACTGCCCCCTCTTCTCTCTCGTCTCTTATCATTTCATTAGGCTTAAGTTTCTGTCCCTCACCTTAAAGTTGTTCACAAAAACACAACAGTGCGATATCCAGATTCAAGAAAAGGTAGCTTGTCAACTCTCCATGTTTGCGCTGTGATAGCGTTGCCTTGTTTGAAAGTGTGAGCTGTAAAGATAACTGTGCCTCTAGGTGTTGTAATAAACTGATGACTGTTCTAACTTTGAAGTTGGGGAGTACCTACTACAGTGACTAAAAAAACAAAAAACGATGACTTCAGCAGCTGTGGCGCTGCTAGGAACGAATGGGCGAAATAAAATGTGAAGGTGTGTGTGACACAAAGTAGTACATGCTGGAGATAATACGCTTCTATGTGCACAAGGTCTTTAATGCCCGTTTGCATGGCTTTCCCATCCCATTCTGCTGGTGTTAAGCAAAAGCATCGAGAGCAGACTGTAATTGGCTTTTGACTGCCATAAACCTTGGTGTAGCAGTCTTATCCATACTGAGCAGGAAATGGGGTTCACTCTGGGCCAGCAGCTGCTCTCATGATAGGGGATTTAATTGCAGGCAAAGTTATGGTATGAATATCCTCTGCTGCTGCACAATTATCAACGCAGTCAAAAAGCTCGCTGCTGCGTGAAGTGTGGAGCTTGGCTGGCTGTTGTTAAAAACAGAACAAGAAGCACATTTTAAATGCGTTCAGGATTTGGCAGATGTACAACACCTAGTTCACTCTTTGAAAAAAAAAAAAGTTACTGGATTCTTTATTCCCCTCCCTCTTTTTGTGGAACTTTAAAAAGGCTGGAAACACGCTCATGCAATTTCCTTGGGAATTGTTCTTTTGCACAGTTGTGTTTCACATTGGTGACTGATGTCAGCTGCCTTGAGATGCTCATTAACAAAAAAGGAAGAACGTTATGAAAGTCTGTGCAGCATTCTTTACTGTTTGTGCTGACCTTTAGACTGTAACTCCTTTTGTTAAATTCCATACACATATAGTGTTTTGGTGAAAGAAAACTTTTTGTTATACTTTTTAATTAGTGGAAACATTCCAAATGATCTGTGTGTGTTCACATAAAAGAAATGAATAACAGCAAGGATTTTTCTGAGTCAAGTTTAGTCTGGGCGACGCCACCAATATTTCCCACAAATATGTTTTATTTCAAATAAATGTTGTGCAATATGTGTTTTTCCAAATATTAGAAAGGGCTTTAATCATTCTAGTCAGTCGTATTACTGTTGTTTTAATTTATATGCATTCATCTTGCTGTTGCCGAGTTGTTATAGGATCAAACTCTGATCAGAAGCTGTTTGAGCATCAGGCACGGTAAAGGTTGACTGACTCAGTCACCTCATCAAGTCATCATTATATTGTCCGCACAACCATTGCGCTTAAAATTCATTAAACTTGTGCTAGTCTGGTGAGCCACAGAGAGGAAGGAGTTTCTGCCGATCCATTTGGAGGACGAGATTTATCCGCAATTACATGGTCTTGACCTTTGTGCTGTTGCCTTGGCTACTAAAGTTTGGTTTCAAACTGAGTCGTATGTCAGTGGTGAAGCTGTCGGATGTCAATTTGTTGCTGACCTGTCGATATTCTCCTGGGACTTTGTAGTTTTATACTTGAGTCACCCAGCAATCCAGCTTTGTTGTCTGCCCATATGAATGCTGGTGTTTCATTACCAAACCAAACAACAGCACCCACTAGTGGCCTCACACACTCACTACATTGTTTCCTGCGTTTCTGCGATCTCCACGTAAACAAACGTTGTTTTTCCAAACGTTGCCGAGTAAATGTGAAACTTCTCTAAAAAGGAAAAAAAAGTCAATACATACCAACAAAATCCTCGATTTTAAGGGTTATATTTGAAATTTCATGAAGTCGAATTGTTGGGGCGCAGAAAAATCAGCGGGATGAAAAAACAAAATCTTTGCGTTACTGCTTTTCACGTCACCGTCTCCAAATGTTACCCACTTGCCTGTGAAGACACACATTGTTTCAGCTGACATGGCATTTGGACCATGTCAGCATCGTCATCATATTTAAGTGTTTTGTCATGACATGATGGAAAAAATCCACATTCATACTGTGAAAAGTTTTAAGCAAACATCATCGTAGTTCCATTGTTTGCTGCTTCCAATAGACATGCTTTCTTCTCTCATTGTGGATACTAAAATCAATGCTTTCAACTCGAAGCCAAAATGAATTTGGCCGAACAGTTTGTTCTCTGGTGACACCATGGCAAGTAATGCCACGCGCCTTCAAATCCAAGGGCCATTTAGAGTGACCATATAACCTCAAACGCATGTTTTTGGACTGTGGGAGGCGATCAGAGTACATAAAGAAATAAACTCTGGCACAGGGAGAACATGCAAACAGAAAAGGCCCCGACTAGACTTGAATCGGAAATATTCTCGCCATGAGGCCAGTGCAGTAGCCACTACGTCAGTCTGATACCATACTGTATAATTGAAATAATTTTTTATAACTAAATATATCATTGATTCACTGTTACAAATGTCTACCTAGGTGGACTATCAAAGCCAGAGTCACCAACAAGTGCAATGTTCGTACCTGGAGCAATTCCAGAGGAGAGGGCAAGCTCTTCTCTTTCGACGTGGTGGATGAAAGTGTAAGTAGCAGTGCAACATATGTTAAGACATGATTGCTTTTCTCCGTTATCCCTGCTTTGAGAAGTTAAGTGGAAATGTGCATGTCCACAGGGAGAAATCAAGATCACAGCCTTCAACAAGGAGGTGGACAAGTTTTTCTCTCTAGTGGAGCAAGGAAAGGTGAGTAAATCCCTCTCTTCACTTACAACGATAAGAGCCTCTTGGAATTTTCAGCATTTGCAATAAAACCCTCAGCACGTGCTGCATGTTACCAAAGATGGCTGAAAAGCACAAAAAGATGTTTTTACTTGCTGTCTCTCCGAAGGAGAGCCCAAATATTTTGCCGTGGTGTTTTATTTAAGTGAAGGTGCAATGATACTTAATCGTCTGACATTCAAAGTGCTTTCAGAGTACTTTTTAGTCTCGGGTATCATTTTCATATGAGCAAACAGTAAATCCTCAGACAAAATATCCCTCTATAAATCCTTCAGGACGTCTGGCCAGAGAATGAGGGAGAGGCAGTAGTCATGGATTTTGTGAAGAAAGCTCACCACGTTATTTCTTGACAGAGAAACAAATAGTATGTTTGTGACACTGTTAGTGTAGAAATGACACTGGAAATATGTAGCTGAATGCAGTTTAATGTGACATGTTGATTTTGTTTGTTATAGGGTTGTGCACTATGTAAAGTAGTAGTCAATATCTATCCTTGGTTTTATAGAAACGCTGGCTTTTAAGAAGGTTTAAAACCAGATGAAACATTTCTTGCGTGTGACACTTGTATTTTTGTTTCGGCATATGGCATACTTCTTTTTTTACACAACATTTAACTGTTGCTAAAAAAGCAATCCTCTAAATACAACTGAAGAGACTGTTTATTTCCCAAGCTATTGAAACAGCTATTTGTTTTTATCTCATTCAATTTCAACTAAATTGTATTTATGTAGTCTCCATAAAAACGGAGTAATCTCAAGGTACTTTTACAGAGAAAACCCAACTATTTATTTTCTACAAGAACAAGCTCAGGCGATGTTGAAAATGAAAAGAAAATATGATTGCAGAGAGAGTGAGAAAGGAAAGAAGAGAAGAGAAGCCCAGTGCAGTAAAGAGCTCAGCAGTCTAAACCTAGAGCAGCTTCACTAGAAAATGGTCCAGGGTGGCCTGAACCAGCCCAAACTTTAAGCTTTATTCAATAACTTTAACCGTAGAGACTGTGTCGGCCTTCCTAAGTGAAACTGTGAGCTATTAGAAAAACCTAGGAACCTCCAGCAAGTCAGTGTTCGGCTGGGGTTATATAAGAGCGCCACAAGTTTATAAAAATTATAAAAATATTTTGATTTGATAGGAAGCCAATGGAGAGAAGCTGATATTGTTGTGATTCATTTCAGTGGTAAACTGAGATAAGCAGGTTGTTTCTTCATATTCATACATGTAAAGTCACAGGACCATTTTCATGGCAGTCATAGCTCACTTGGTTAATTAGCTTTTGTCATTTCATCGTCACATGTTTACTCAAGTAACGCTGCAAAAATAAATCGTCCAACTATAAGTTTATTAGAAATTTACCAAAAATAATGGGTCGTGTTTCAGCTAACCTTCTTTGCAACAGACTGTGGGTCCACTGCTCCTAATATGTTTAGTTTAAGGTTAACTATGAATAGAATGAGTTAAATGCAGAGATGTAATTAATGAAGTATGTTTTTGTCTTTCTTTCATGTAGTATGTGACTTCTTTTAAATTGTCTTTATCACATCATCTCTATTGCAGCAGCAGACTGGACAAAACACATCAAGTTGGTTTATTTTAAAATCGGAGCATAAACCTTTCCCACATTGAGAGAAACTCACAGAATCCACTGTAAAGTCCTATTCAAACACCCTTTGCCTCATGACACACAAGAAGCTTTGGTTGCATGCAGGAATTTCTGTACTTTAACTATTGTTTTTAAGACCGTTGCCACTTTGTAACTGGCACACATGAACAATTCCCACTCACATCTGTCTTCTCCAAGTCTCTGAAGCTTCTCTGCTCACGACTGCCCCCTGCTGTCATGTGATTTGAAAATGAGGCATGAGGTTATTATAATAATCAACCTGAACTTCATCACAATCCCGTATCAACATTGCTTTTTTGCACGATTTTATTTTATTCCACTGCTATCTGTTTGCTTTTTTATTCGAGGTGAATGTCAAGTCTCCTGGCATTTCCAGCTTCAGGGCGATACAGTGATTATAACTTTTGAATCATTCATGTAAATTAATTAATTTATCGTCATTCAATTCTTTCAAAATTGTAGAAAGAATAATTGGGCGCTCTGATAAACATTTCTCCTCAAAGCGGTGCAGCCATAAAGACTAGTCTGTAAGAAACTGCACCTCTTTGGATTGCAATTGTAATATCAGATTTTTATTATCTTGGCTGGCTGTCTGCCCTTGTGTGTCCTTGTGTGTCTAATAAGTTGAGTGCGCGCAACATCTTACGTAGCAGCATATAACCGTCTAAATGATGTGCCCCTGAAATAACAGTAAAATCCAGCACCGCTGACCTTTTAAGATTTAACTGGTTAATCGAGCAATCACTTCGTGCCGCTTCGAGATAGTAATTCACCCCCGGTCTGCCTGACAATATCTCCTTTCCAGACGGACATGCCCGCTGGGGCTCGGATGGGCACAAGTATATTTGATATTTAAACAACGTGGTGCAGGAAGGGTGAAAGTCGAGAGCATCAGTCTGAAAGTAGCAGACATTTGCACTCCCTTTGGGTGTAAGAGGATGTCTGAGTATGTCTGCGCTACAGAAAACGTCTTCAGGTTAGAGACAGAAAATAATGCCACTGGCAGGTAATCTCCATGTGCACATACAGTATTGAGTAAAATGATAAACTTTGATCAGAAAGTATTGGGATTATGTCTTTGTTGTAACAATGCTGCTTGGTTGAAAATCTTTATTTCCATTATAAATGCTGCCACATTTGTGAGGGACGATGCATTTGTGGGATGAGCAGCAGAGTTAGAGTATGCTAAATGCACTTTGCTATGGCTACTGTCCCTGAGATAATTTCTCTACTTTTTGGACTGTAGGTTGGATTTGTTGTTAGTATTGCTGGGGTAGCTTTCATTACAAAAACAAACGGCACCCACGAGTGGCCCGACATGAAAACGACGTTGTTTTCAGCGTTACTCCCATCGCCGGGGAAACGGACATCGTTTTCAAAACGTTGCCATGAAAACGCAAATCTTTTCTGAAACGAAAATTTAAGAATGTTTTAACTTGAAACAGCGAGGTAGGCTGGTAAATGCAGTAGTATCCATTAAACTGCTTTTTATTGGAGTTAAAACAACAGCAATGATCTGGAGAGATATTTAACTTGTATCACAGTTGTACGGCAGAAACAAACCGGCTGGATTACATATAAAAAACTTATCAATATAAGAAAAAAAAAAGAAGAAAAAAAAAGAAGCGTCTATTAACGGTGTAACCTGATCACTCAAACATGAATCCACCTGTGTTCCTTCAGTGTCTGTATTTTTACTCTGAGCTGCTTTGATCTTTTCACTGTCACTGTGATTCAAGACATCGAAAGTCACTGAGAAAGACGAAGAGAACAGTTTCACACTGATGATGATGTGGAAATCCTAATAGGATCATTCTACTCAACACTTTCTTGCTGATTTGTACATTAATGAAGTATGTGTTTTTTTGAACGTGTGCGGCATAGCCACCTTTCAAAATCTTCTGCAAGCTTTATCATGATTGTAAAAAAAACAAGAAAAAGCCATGCCTGCCAGCTCCAGCTCCAGCTCCCGTTACATAACCAACATGGAGACTGACCCTTGAACTTGCTGAAGGGCTGAAAATCAGGCAAAGTATTGTATCCAAGCACCCAAGTGTACATAATGGTATCCTTACAAATATACTCATATGCGGTATTTATTGCTTACTAATGATGTGTTTCCCATCCAACATTCTGCATTCAATAACTTCAAGTCATACAAGCTCTTTTCATGAAGAAATGTCTGATGGTGCCGAGTGATGGACGGATTATTTTCCCTGAGTGAATGAGTCTATGAAAAAAAAAAATAATATTTTATTGGATATTTCCAGCTCTTTTGTGCTGAATGTTCATGCTTTGAACAGCCTGGACATGCCCTTTGCATGTCCCTGGATGTCGACGCAATCACAGACAGGTGGGACACATGTTAAAGCTCTTACTCAACTTAGTCCGGCCCGCAGAGCTTAATAACTCAATTAACCCCGGCCGTCATTTTGCTAGTCACACTGGCTCAGGTATCAGCCACCAGCAGTGACTCCCAACACAGGCCCACATCCAATTTGTGCCCTCTTACCCTCCAAAGATAAATAAAGGAATGAGTCTGTCTTCCCTCCGTGATCTGGGTATTGACAGAACAGTGAGTGGGTGTGACTGGCTGCGAGCAGCCAGAATGCTTATCACATTAGTTTCATGCTCCTATCTCAGTGTGGGGTAAAGCAGGGACGGAGGAAATAAAGGAGAGCCGCAGTGACGGAGGGAGGGAGGGAGAGAGAGAGAGAGAGAGACAGACAGACAGAGAGACTCACAGATTGAGTTTAAATTATGCTGTTTAGCAGACTCGCTCTCAACCACTTCTTATTTTCTGGTGAATTAGACGAGTGATGGGGCTGATATGATGCCGCATCTCACTTTGGACCTGACTTCTTCCTTTTATTTTTTTTATTCCTTCAATCATCATTAAGGGGTTTTGGTTGAACAGCAGCATTGAAATCTAATTTCCTTTAAAGGATCAACTAATCGACAAAACAGTTAAAGTTTATTTGCTTTCATGCAGGTTAGTATGTCACAGATGACTGACATGATGTGAATAAGACAAGATAAACATTTCTTTGCCAGTTTTAAAACACAAACTTGAAAAAATTTAAAAAAATCATACAGGACAGGTAAAGAGTGAAACTGTTGAAAGATCAAACTGAATAAATTATACATTTCAGTTGTTTAAATGATTAAAATAATTAAAAAGCTACATACTAAATATAAAGGCTGTCCTTTCAACATAATTTCAACATAAAACCACCCAGTAAACAGTCAAAAACACAATTTGCAGATAGATATTTAAACATTGTCCCCAAACATATTGGGTGTATTAAGAGCCAAATAAAGCCTTTAATCACAAACCTCAACAATCATATCAGATTTCAAATACACTAAAGTTCGAGGCTCTTTGAGGTTGTTACTTCGTGTCTCGGTTTGGTTTATTCTCCCAACACTTTCTATTAACGTTCTGAAGACTTTACCTCCAATTAAGACACTGCAGGGTCATTGTCGTGGTCAGCTGCATTATCTTCTCAGGCTGAACAGAATGAAAGTTTATCCTTGTAAATTGATACCAAATGAGCTGTTTCATCGCTGATGAAGAATGGCTCTGTAGCCCCAACCAGTGGCATGCTGCTGCATGACAGTTAATTAGGAGCTTGCATATGAAGAAAACGCAAATCGATGAATATTCCTCTAGCAGGCGAGCAAGGGAAAGGCCTTTAAGCATTCAGCCGACTGGTAAAGCACATCCTGTGTGGAGGAGGTATTTTTCTGAATCAGGTTGAATCTTTAATGTGGGCATATTTCTGTCCTCTTTGCAGGTGTACTACATCTCCAAAGCAACCCTAAAGGTGGCCAACAAACAGTACACCTCACTGAAGAACGACTACGAGATGAGCCTCCACTCTAATTCCTCCATCCTGCCCTGCGATGACGGCGAGGACATCCCCACACTGCACTGTGACTTCGTGCCCATCGCAGAGCTGGAAAACAGAGACAAAGATGCAATCCTTGGTGAGAGACAAAATTAAGGGAACAGTTGTTTTAATATGTTTTGCCATATTGAAACGCTTTAACTACTGAGGGGGAAAGCTGTGGCCACTCGTACTGTTTATTTCTCCTTGCCACATTTGACAAGCTCAGATTTTGTCGTCAAAAGCGGCAAATCATTGATAATGATCTCAGCCAGACAGGTGTGTGTCAAACCAATTGGCAGTCTGTGGAGAGAGTGCTGTGACAACGACATGACTCACTGCCTCTTCAAACTTTGTGTGCAGCAGAAACAAGGTGGCAAAGATAGAAAATGAAGAGTGCATCAGCAGCCTTGTGATACCTTGTTTGTGCTCGTCTGCTGCGAAAAAGCTCAAAGAAACACAAGCGGGACGCCAGGAAGTGGAGCACACAAATGAAATGGATGATGTATGTGGATGTTAAGAGGACAGTTATGATTAAGTTAGGGCGGTGGGAAATATGTTTTAACTGTTTTACTTTATGTTTCTCAGACTCCTGGTAGGTTTGACCTTTTTTAGGCAAACGATGGCCCCGTTTGAACAAAGTGTGCATGCGCACCACGGCTGTAGTAAATGGTTTTTCTGGTCATGTGAAACATTGTCGTGTAAATGGAGCCTTAATTTCAGTTAGTTAACTGTGCTGTCACAGTGGAGCTGATTTATGCAGAGTTTGCATGTTCTTCCTGTGAGTGTGTGGATAAACATGCATGTTCGAAGACTCCACGGGGCTCTGGGAGGGGATGTGATGGACTGGTGAACAGAGCAGTAGTCAGCTCGGCTTGGTTTGACCTCCTCTGCAATCCATGAATGGGATAAAGCCGGTACAGAATGTGAACGGGTGAATGTTGGATGTTGTCACTGTAGGACATATCAGCTGCAGCCTGACCGTGAATATGCGGCCTGTCATATCTGTAACTACTCAACCTCCGCCAACTGACAGCCACGTTCCAGTCACTTGTGAACCAGATGTCTTGGAAGAATATGTTATGACAGGGTCGGAACGAAGGTTAATGCAGACATACGGTAAAGAGGAGCGATTATAAAAGAGGATAATGCTCATTCCACTATTTTCAGGAAGGTTAGTTGCAGTTCCTGCCCTCTGCTCTCAACAGAAGAGTCTTATCTAAGCGACGGGTAAATTGGGACGGCCCGGTGCAGATTGGGGTTGAAATTAGTGTTCAGTGTTTGCAGAGCTCAGTAATAGTATTGAGATGATCCACATAATGTTTCTAAAGTTGCTGTAATGGCGATTAAAATTTCGGATTTGTGAATTCAACAGTGAAGACTGGATATTTGATTCTTTTTTTCTCACAGACTTGTGTTGGTTAGTTGCACATTTAAACAAGACGAGAGTGAGAAGCCGAGCAACTCCACTGTAGATCCTGTTACACTGAAACATATTCTGACCCGCCACATTGACCTCTGCGATTTGAAAAGTTCCAGCCTGTTGCATTTTTCACTGCAGCCATCATGTCATCGCAGGTCTGTGCTTGTGATCACGCTTCGAGATGTGACATAGATCACAGATCTGCACTGTGTCGCATCAGCGTGGCAATGAAAGAAAACTGTGAGAGGACAGCACTAGCTGCATAACAGAGAGAAAAAAATGATCTTTTATTAAAATTCAAATAACATGGACTGACTGAGGGGGAGGCCAATGTAACTAGCACTGTGTCACTATATCACTGTGAAAATCAGATAACTGGGCGTCCTCAGTAATTATCGGATATGACGCATTTACACGCACTTTGGAATGTGATAATTAAAAAACCCTGTTTAAGATGTTTTAGTCCATTATTGGATTTCTTTCGGAATAAGGGGACTATTCGCAAAATCTTGTCTTATTGTATAAGACATTCAGGTCCTCTTCTCTAGTGTGTGTGTGTGTGTGTGTGTGTGTGTGTGTGTGTGTGTGTGTGTGTGTGTGTGTGTGTGTGTGTGTGTGTGTGTGTGTGTGTGTGTGTGTGTGTGTGTGTGTGTGTGTGTGTGTGTGTGTGTGTGTGTGTGTGTGTGTGTGTGTGTGTGTGTGTGTGTGTGTGTGTGTGTGTGTGTGTGTGTGTGTGTGTGTGTGTTACATTGATCATCGAGGGCTAATGCAACATGCCCCATGTGTTATCTGTTGACTCTCCCATCTCTCGCTCCCTCCACTGCCTCTCACTCCTCTAATTTGTTAAATAGCAGATTAGAACATGGTAATGAGAACTGTCAGCCTGTTCCTGTGGTGATAATGGAGTTCAGAGGTGGATGACACCGTCTCAATCATAATGGAATTAAGGGGAGCTGAGAGAGCGCTGACAGAGAGCAGGGGGAAGGAAGGGCTGAGTTTAGAGAATGGTTGGCAGGAGAAGCAGACAAGTGGACCACGCTAAGAGAATGATTTGCAGATCGATGTTATAAAGTCGGCCTGTTGTTTGGTTCCATGCATGGCACGAGTCCTGACACCGTGACATTCTATGAGTTTGACAACTATCGGAATCTGCTTGCTGTCAGATTTCACACCATAGCAAGATATTGTTGCTCAAATTTCCGATACAAACATTCATAAACCATGATGTAACCTCAGTGCATAAAGCATATCCGTAGTGCAATATTTACAGAGTGCTGGTGTTATTGTCTGCACATCACTCTCTTCTCTCCCGTGGTGAAATATTCAAGGAGACTCACGATGCAGCACTCGCATCTGCCATCTGTTTTAGACAGTTTACCGAAGCAATCAAGGTTCAAGAAGGAGGAGGTCGTCATTATAAGCATGTGTTTTTGGAGCACACATAATCTCAGATCTTTGAAATTGAGAATGTGTCCATTACAGAAAAGCCTGACTGTGTTTGCTTACAATGCTTAAATATAATTTTGTTAACTGAAACTTCACAGGCAGCATAGTGTGGCAGTGCTGTTACCTCAAACACAAAGGTTACTGCTTTAATCATAAGACAGCACCAGGTTTTGTATCAGGACTCTAAAATGGCCAATAATTTTCCATTTCTATGATCGCATTGTGGAAGAAATTAGATTATTTTTTTTTTTTTTTAATTTTGTACTTTTTCTTCTAAATTGACTTGCCTTGATGTGTGTAACGTCCATATTTACTTCCATGAGTTCTGCACTCATATAAGGTCTTCTTCTGAGTCTTTGCATTCTGAAGGTGGTCACTTTTATATTATGATGTGAACAACCAGGAGAAAAATGAAACAAAAAAAGGATCCCCATAAAAAGATTTGCAGTGCGGATATAGAATATGTTGGCATTGTGATGAAATGGCGTCCTGTCCTTTGTTTACCCTGCTGTTAGCGCTGTGTCGCCTGAAACCCAAGTGAGAATTGAATCAGTGAAACAGTGAACATATTGTTTAACATCGAGTTCTACCTTAATATCTGGAGAGTAACTCATTTATTCAGAATTGATTGACCTCCACCTTAAAATGCATTTATATTTACAATATATGAGGAATACTGGCAGTGTATATCAGTTCAATCGTCGACTTTTAACCTTTTTCCTTGCATGCAACATTTTTAGCTGAAGATTAACAAGGGCCAAATGTGGCCTACGGGCCACCAGTTGCCAACATTTGCTTTACTCAGATAATGTCCTTCTGTCACATTGTTTCACTGTTTAAATTACATTGTGTGTTGAACCTCTGCAGCAGCATTGGTATGCACGACTTTGGTGTAGTTTTCTTTGTTTTCATTAACCTTGTGGACTTCCTGTTTGTTGTACAATAAGTGCTTTATAAATTAATTTCACTTGTGCTAATTTGGTTTTTTACATTAGTCATGGTAGGCCAGGTTCTCCAACTTCTTAGAGCTCAGCAGCGGCCGCTCCGCAGCGCAGTAATCCTCAACGAAGAGTTGAGGCCGCGAACATGAGGAGAAAGTTGAATGAGGAATGGTTGTGATTTTGGATGTGGGCCTGGGTGTTATCCAGCCTGTTATGACATTTCTGTCAGTCTGCAGTGAAGAGTGTCAGCTCTCTGCCACGTTGGATCTTTACTGCTGCTGATGTGATAACACATCACATTATGTAGCATATATCCAGGGGGCCTTTTTACATTTCACACCATTAAGAGGCATTTGAAAAAGGTTTTTCACATGAAGACCCTTTTTCTTTGTCTCTCTGGGCAATTTATATCTATCCATCTTCTATACCGCTTAATCCCGTGCAGGCCCGTGTTGTAAAATGATGTTCTCTGCCCGCAGATGTGATAGGAGTGTGTAAGAGTGCCGATGATGTATCCCGTATCACGACGAAGACCAGCAGAGAAGTCTCCAAGAGGGCCCTCAACCTAATAGATGCAACGGGCAAAGTGGTGACCGTCACACTGTGGGGAGAGGAGGTAGTGACTGTTATCCTTCTCTCTCTGATCCTTGTCATAGATTCACATTTTGTTATTTTAACAAAGATTGTTGGAATCCCACCTAAGTTGTCTCTTGGTGGTTTTATTATTAGGCCATTTAGACCATTTAAGAAGTATGAAAACTTGCAAAGTCTTAAAGATAGGCACAAAATAAGCTCATGGTTAAGTGTTTAGGGGTAAAAAAGTTTGGTAGGATAGATTTTTTTATATACATTTTAGAACTAAATTTCATTAAATCTTATCAAATTAATATTAAATTGAAAAATAACACATATTATTAATATTTCTTTATTTATCAAACCCTTTCAGGACACCCAAAGTCACTGTTCACAATGAACATGTTAAAATGCAGTAAAAACATCAAGTGGGAAAAAAACCTATAGTAATAATAAATAATGATAAATAAATAAATACGGTAAATGAAACATTCAGGGATTTTCAGCAGACCAATATCATTTAGCATGAGAATGATTGCTTTAAAAAAAAAGTTAGGTTTTAAGGTGGGATTTGAAAGTGTTCAGGGATTGAATGATTCAAATGTTGGTTGGGAGTGAGTTTGGGGGGCGAAGTGCCTGAAAGTTCTGGACCTCACGATGGTCATGTGGGCCCCCGAGGAACAGTTTGGCGGCGAAAGCAGGCAGATCTGAAAAGGTGGAGCTGACTGTCATCCACCTAACTGTGAAATTGTAGATCGTATTTAACAGAAAATATAACCAATGAAGAGGTAGACAATGAAGAGGATGGGATCTAGAACAGAGCCCTTGGGAACACCGGAGGAGAGAGTAGATTTTCAGGTTGCTTATAAGTTATTTAAATGTAGTTATAAATGTGTTTTAAATGTGAACAGTTTTTAGAATCTACTCGCTCATATTTTCACTCAAATGAAAGACAAATTGAGTTTTTTGTTTGTTCTTCTGTTTTGGACTTGAAGTCGGATTAATGACTGTTGGGGGTGATAGATTTAGGGAGATGGAGCGGATGTGTCGATCCGTGTCCTTGAATTTACCTTGAAATCAGAATGTTTCCACACAGCTGCGATGAAAGTGACGACTGTGCGATCGGGGGTGGGTGAGAAGTGGGTAGGTTTAAACCGAGGTTCAGAATGACAAAATGAGTTTCTCAACCAAGGCTTCACTTTGTATTTTGAAGCTGGAAACCTACACATAGCAAAAGCTTCTCACTTCTTGTGTTGCACATCTCATACAATCTCTCAGCTGGAGGTTTACGCTAAAAACATGTCGAGCAGACTATTGATAATAGTTTGTTTTAAAAAAGTGTTCTTGTATGTTTCTTGTATGATGCCTGGCCCATCCTATAATATGTGTGTTTAACGTGCAAAACGGTTGGATTAAGTTTCCTGGGCTGCAAAAATTTGGCTCAGTGAAATCGTTTCAGTGACCTTCAGAACTGGACCAGAGTTTCTGATTTGAGACAGAATGCTCAATACTCTCCAATGTGCATGAAATGGCGCTATTCTTCTCTAAGCTCATTCGATCTGCAAAAGCTAATCCGTCCTCTTTTGCCAAAATCCAAAAATGACTTTCAAATAAATTTGTAGGTTGTCCAATTATAAGAGCAAACTATACCACACATCACCCTCTGGTGTCTCCGAGTGGCACACTCAGCCCGAGAACCAACAAAGACAATAACACAACTTTGTTTACTGTCTCATTTCCGCTCTTTCTCAAGTACGTGTCTTTGTTTTTTTTCTTTCCCCAGGCAGAGAAATTTGACGGCTCGGGGGAGCCCATAGTTGCCATCAAAGGAGCTCGCTTGTCTGATTTCGGGGGCAGATCTCTCTCAGCTTTGTTCAGCTCGACAGTCATGGTCAACCCAGACATACCAGAGGCCTTTAGACTGAGGGCCTGGTGAGTCACGCTGGTGTTCGACACACGCTCGATAAACACAGTGCACACACTTTAGTCACGCTGGCATCACAAACATAGCTCAGGATGCAGGATGTATGTAAACAGACACATCTCTTTTCTGCTGCGGCGATTGTTGTGGGTACGTTGGCAATATACAAAAATTAGTTTTACTGGAGAGTACGGCACGAACATGAGTACATATCAGGAAAATGGTGCAATGTGCTCCGTCAGACGCAGCAGGAGTGGAGTTTTGATTGGAACAAGTGAATGAAAAAAAAAAGCTAAACTTAGAATTTTTTCCCACTTGTACGTCTGAACTCTTGACTGTACATGCTCGGAGAGATGGGGACTTTGTGCCGCGCTGTATTAACAGCTCCTGTGGAGGGATTGTGAATTATGACTCATTAAGGCTGTTCCCAAGTCCACTGCTTGAAATATAAATTCATACTTCCTGATTTTCTTCCATCCCTGGTGTGTACATCCGTGCGCAAACATTTTGCTGTTGAAAGTTATTATTAGGTATGAAAGTACGTCACAGCTTCAGAGGGTGAGTACAGTGAATAAGAAGTTGTTTCTCTGTATCTGTGTGCAACAATGAGCTCAGTCCGTGTGGTTTGTGTATTCTACTAATTGCTCCACCGATGATAGCCATGACCAGTTTTTTTTAGAGGAGGTGATGGGTTTTGTGGCTCGTGTGTGTGCCGGAGAAAGAGGAGGAGCACACTCGATTGCTCCGGCTTTAATCTTGGTTGTATTAGTCTCTGGTCAATACGCCATCTCATCCTGACATTCAAAGGGCTAAATAACTTAAAAATGGCTCCCGCCTCCCTTTCATCACTCCTTCCATTCTTCTCTAATCCCCGGCTTTTCCCGCAGATCTGGTCGGGTGTTTGCTCCCCTCTCCAGTTTACAGGCCGACAGCGGTGAGCGCATGACAATGAAGGAGCCGACTGAGTGTTTTCCCCTCTTCTTTAAAAAAATTCAGCTTTATACTTTACTAAAGACAAAGAGATTCTGTCTGACTCCAGTTCCTGTGGCGATGTTGTGCTTTGTGGGATTGTTTAGACCAGGCGTTGTTTGCATAATTTAAAGAAACTGATGAATTTGGATGATGCCTTGATTGGATTGCTGTGCTCGGCGAGAACACAGAGCAGGACTCCTGCTGACAGATTAAGATTTTAGATAGAATATTAAAATAGGTAGACGAATAGATGAAATGAATAGACAATAAAAGCGATAACTTTAGTTTTGACCTCAGACAGAAACATGAGACTTTTTCATGATCAGTGCATATGAATACAAAAGACTGATTGATCCCTGACCGCATATGTCTCTGATGGACAGCCGTGTGTCGGATCAAAAATGCTGCAGGATAACAGATTTCCAATGGTTGCAAATCAGTTAAGGGATTGAGGGAGTAATTCAGCCATGGTGGAAGAGGATTTCTTCGATAATAATTGATACAGAGCATCGCAGTGCTTCCTTCACAGGAAAACAAAGTCAAAGTCTGATCATGTAGCTCTTGCTCACATATGAAAACCAACACACGCACACGCACAAACCTCCCACAACCATTTTCATAAAAGAGCCAGATGCGCTTTGGGACTTGGAGGGATGACTGATGGTGAAGGTTCACCCTGTGTATTTCAATCACTTCAGGGTCCATGGGATCATTAGTTCCTTCCTTATGCACATTCTAAATAAAACATATGTTTGTTTTCATGTGTGCACGCAGTTTTTGCACATATATTTATTTGCACGTCTGTGCTGTGTCCTAATTTCCACATTCTAGGTATGACCAGGGAGGATATGCACTCGACAGCCAATCGCTAACGGAAACCAGGTCAACAGGCAGCGGATTTAAGATGAACTGGAAAATGCTGAGCGACATTAGGAATGAAGAGCTTGGACATGGAGAAAAGGTGCAATGCACACGCACGTTTCCACAAACCTACATACATGCACATTTCATATTGTGCTAAAAAGAAAAGGGAAATATTGAGGTCACTTGGATTAAAACTGCAAACATATATGAGAACGATGGCTTCCTATTAAATATAAAAAAAGAAAAAATTGGAACACATGCAATCATTTAATTCAACATAAATTTGGGTAAAATGGTTTTCCTACTTTGCACACTGTTTAACACGGTGCCAGTCAGAGGGCATCGGGTGTCACACGTCGCCTTCAAGCCCTCAGTTGCCTGCAATTGAATTGCAACGATGTCTATGTCTAGACGCCATTGAAGAGAATGTTGTTTGTACTTTAGGTTAATTGAGCCTTCAAGGATGCAGCTACATTTCTTTGCTCTTTCACTGCGTTTCTCTGCGCGTGCATTAATGTGTCAGTGCGTTTGTCCTTAAGTATGTTCTCGCATTCGTATTCATTATGTTCACATGTCTGCAAAGATTTTTCTTCTTAGTGTTTATTTTTACTCACTGAAAAAGAACTTAGAGTCACTTTGGGAAAGATAACATTCACATCAAGATTAATTGAAAAATAAACGTATTGACTTTGGCTTTGCGTTATACAGGATTCATTGTGTGAACAACACATTATTTCAGTTGAATATCAAACTAAGGCTGAGCATCTTAACACCATTTTGTCTACTTGCCTTCGAGTATCACAACAGGAGCCACAAGTGCAGCTCAGATGGAAGTGAAAGCACAAATTGTATAACGACAAAACGTAAATCTTTGATTTGTGGTGCAGTTTTAGTTTGGGTCTCTCAGCCTGTTCTTAATGAAAAGTTTGGTGGGAAGCAGATTGATATGTGAGTCAGAAAATCCTTCTCTTGCTCGGGCAACTGGCTACTGTTTGAAGAGGAATGAAAGAAACCCTGCGCAGATGATGTAACATCAGCATAGCTACAGTGCAGGGCTTGATAAAATGATTTCAGTGCTGTAAGACAAGAGATGTAAACATTGGGCTTTGGTGTCAGTCCCACAGCATCAAGGAGCTGAAGCTTGACTGTTATGCACCAGTGTTTGCTACCGCACAAGGACATTTCTGTTAAAGTGGGGACTTTGGCATCAAGGGTACAACTCTTGTATTTTTACTACTTCTTCACATTTTGCTGTGGTTCTTGAGCTAAGCAGACAGTATAATCCATGGCAGGAGTATATTTGCTCGCCCGTCGAAAGACACTCTAAACATTTCAGACAATCATCAATCTTTATCTCGCATAGAGCTGCATGGGCGCTTAGTCAATCCAAGCTCACAATGGGGGAAAAAACAATCTGACTGGTTGCAAATCGCACACACTCACACCTATGGGCAATTAAGAGTTGACTTGGAGGCGGAGTCGTGCGCAAGTCCAGTTTCGCAAACCTGTACCCGTTAAGATCAGTATGAAACTCGCCCCGTTACTCGCACATACACCGATAACGAATCCAGCAATTACAAATGTGTTTTAATGAAATAGATGAGGAGAAAATATCACCCACACCCCTTCAAAGTGAAAACGCATTGGTTTTATTACCGAAAGGTTTCAGGTTTCCACTGCAACATTTTGAAAACGATGTCTGTTTACACAGAAAAGGCAGAATCTCTGAGCCATTTTCAGAGCTGCACTTTCAGTGGCTTCGACCACCGTTGTTGTGTAAATGGACGGCCAGAACGCAACCAGAGTTTGGGTTTTCACCTGATAACGCTGTCTTATAAACAGGGCCTGAGTGAACCCACCTACTTGATGGATTGTAAGAGAAAATGAGGAAACCCTCGTGCTAACCACTGTGCCATGTATGCTTTTGCAAATTGAATCTGGAGAAAAGAAAACTATGATGCCAGGAATGAAGTGGTGGCTGAATGAGCTGTCCGTCTGAAGTCGTCAAGAGATTGAGAAGGGTTATGCTGAGTGGCTTTGGTCTTGGACTTCATTGCTCTCTGTGTAACGAGCTGCCAATCTCATGCTGTTGATTGGACAGACGGAGAAAAGGGTTTCTCAAGATGACTTGGATTTTGCCTCTTGCCGCAGAGCTTTTTATCAGTGCCTTTTCCTCCTTTGTGACAATGGCCTCTTCAAGATAATAGCATATATTCTGTGGCAATTTAGTAATGCCTTTGTTTTTTGGCCGAAATATGCATTTAATAACATTTTTGTTGTCTCTCCACCAGTTCATGTCATCGTGTTATTTGGGGGAAAAAGATCAAAATCAAACTATTGAAGTAGGAAAATTGAAGATTTATGGATTTAATAATGACTAGAAACTAAAGGAACATTAAAATAATATTATCTCTGTTATTTTTATAATATGTTTTATAAAAAAATTCAGTGTAAAAGATTATTAAATAATTATTAATTTCCTGGTAGATGATTCTGAAGACTGGACAGACAGCCAAACTTACAGAACCACATCAGGATTGTTGTTTTGATTTGTTAGCTAATATATAAAAGTAAAAATAAATAAATAAATTTTTAAACTGTTGCGTTCTCTTTAGCAAACATACTGACTGTTGTGTAATTCCATGCCCAAAGTCATTTATTTTAGTTGCGTTATCTGAATCCGTGATGTAACCTTTCCATCTTTGATATTTCAACTGTTCATAAATGGCAGCATGCGAGCTGGTAACACCCCGTTATGGGGTCGTAGTGCGTTTGCCGCACAAATATGGAAAGCCTCTTGTAAGAGACTATCAAAGAAGATTTTCTGTGAACAGACATGGATTTAGTGATTTATTTTTTTATTTTTTTTTAACCTGCCTGCTGCTCAGTCTCATTTGAATTTAAGCATTTAGACAAACACAAATCCACAGTCAGTCTCCCATTCATTGTAAACAGAGCAGCTCTAGGCCGTGGCTTGCTATGACTTCTTGGATTAGAGTCATGCTTCTCTTGTTCTAGCTGTGGGTGGGAGATAGTGAGGCTCACATATTAGAAGCACTACCACATGCTTGTTTCGGGAGCCCTGTGCCATTTTTAAGATGTGTCATTGCACAAAACGATCATGGTTGTGACCAAAAGCAGAGTGGTATGTACCGCTCTTGCACTTCCCATCTAATTAATTTGATTTATCTCAGGCTAGTCTCCTTGCTGCCTTTCGTTTAATTGGAAGCCACTTACGGGGAGCTCCAAGATCAATGTCGTTTCTAATAAAAATTTCTAATTATGTGTTGGAGGTGGAGGAAGCCTATAGGGCATAACATTACCAGAAGGGAAGTAGCGCGAGTGGAAAATGTTAGAAAGTGAGAGACAAGTGGAAAGGCGAGACAGAGCCGCTTAAACTCCAAACCACTTAACAAAACCTGCTTCAAAGAATCGGAGGGAGCCAGACCACATGAAAAGTAAAAAAAAAAAAAAAAAAAAGTTGAACAAACGATGCAGATACCAGAGTTCACTATAAAATGCAGACAAAAGATGCTAAATCTTTTGAAGTGTATTCCCTTCTCACCCTTCTCTCTTCTTATGCCCAGTGTACCTCCAAAACGTAATCGAAATGAAGTCTGTCACATAGTATAATGGTAGCATCTCAACTACTCATTTATATGAGAGAAAACTAATATGACACCTGTTTTTTTTGTGCCCGTTTGTCTCTGACTCCATCTTTGTATCGTTATGTAGATGTAAGTGCACAAGTCATTTCTAATTAATGTGTGTGTCAATTATGCCATGTCAATTATTTGGAGTGGATTTTCACTTGGTTGCCCTTCCACGTGCACATTTTAATTGCATTTAGGTGCCAGAAGGTGACACAGGGATTTAGTGTGATAAGAATACGAAATATATTCACCATGTTGTGTATGTAGTAATCACGTGCGTGACTCTTTAGGTAAGATTCTGTGACTGTTTTTGTCGGGAGTCTTAGTCATAGTTCTTCTTGGTTCACCTCAGTATGAGTAAGGTTAAGATTTTGCCCCGAGACAGTTTTACACAGAGGCAGAAAGGGAAAATAAACACAGAAGGATAAGAGGAAAGATGATGAAGACTGAGATGGGTTTTATTTAGAGTGGTCTAGTTTTGATGGGATTGCTGTGGTTCAGATCCTGTCGACCTCTATTTTCACATTGTCTGCCAACATCAAGAGCCCTCAACAAGCCCCCTCTTCAAAAAAAAAAAAAAAGAAAAAGATAGCATCCTGTTCTTTTCTTTCTGCCACATCGTCCACCCTCCTCCCACCTTCCCCACCCTCTGCCTTCCCACCTCGACAGCCTTCCAGCGCTCCAATCTGCCCAAGTCTGCAAAATGTGATGAGGCAGGCATGCAACCGGAAACATGGGAGTGGAATGTTGAGGGGGGGAGAGAGGGCTGTTGCTTAGGGGAGAATTTCTCCTAATTAAAAAAAAAGAAAAAAACATTTCCTTCTTACTAAGTGTTTCAGAAGGGTTCTTGCTGTGTGGCGTGGTGACTGGGTGGATGGATGGGTGGACAGATTATGAAGCTGTGCGTCAGCGTTGGCTAGCGGGATGAAAAGTGTCAGGGCAAGTCTGACTGGCAGTGTCTGTGGAGGTCGTGGGGACACAGGACAGCATTGCCCTCTCACAAGGGATGCGGAGAACACAATGGCCTTTTCACATTCACTGCTTCTACTAAACACTTTACAGAAAGAGTGGCTTCTATAATGAAGGAACAGCGTTGCTGTGTGTGTGTGTGTGTGTGTGTGTGTGTGTGTGTGTGTGTGTGTGTGTGTGTGTGTGTGTGTGTGTGTGTGTGTGTGTGTGTGTGTGTGTGTGTGTGTGTGTGTGTGTGTGTGTGTGTGTGTGTGTGTGTGTGTGTGTGTGTGTGTGTGTGTGTGTGTGTGTGTGTGTGTGTGTGTGTGTGTGTGTGTGTGTGTGTGTGTGTCTGTGTGAGTGAATTTGGCTGGCGTCCTAGAAAGAGTCTTTGATAGACTCATTTAGGCCAACATTAGTAATGAGTCTGGCCCGACTCGGGCTTGTAGTTGTTGTTTAGAATGCATTTTAAAGCATTTCATTTTGAATTCTGGCCTTAATTCCAACATCTTGTTTTAGGCCTGTAGTCCTGATAGAAGAAACAGGGATTTTATTTTTTTTTAACATGTGCATAGATATCACATTGTACCTAAACGTGGCGTCGCTGGCATGCAAGCGCGTCCACGTGTGTTCCTCTTCCCAATAAGACACAGTTCATCTGCTGTGTACATTCTTTTTATTTATATTTATGGAAATTGAATGCTGTGCTTTCTCCACGGGATGAGAGAATAGCCTTTTCCCCCCAGAATTAGCATTTCTTTCCTTTTTAGCTGTTGATTTTACCAGTGTGAGTTCTGCCGCCTAAGGTGCTAATATCTGTTTAAATTACAGCAACATCGCTGCATTTTAATTTGATGCTGCTTGACTGTGTACACTTTAATTTAAATTCATGGCAGAAATAAGTGTAACTCATTGTATCTGTGCGAGTTCAGATCTTTGCATATAACCTTGTATTGTAGTCGTCTGTGTGTTTATGTCAACACGCGTGTGTGTTTGTGTGTGTGTGTGTGTGTGTGTGTGTGTGTGTGTGTGTGTGTGTGTGTGTGTGTGTGTGTGTGTGTGTGTGTGTGTGTGTGTGTGTGTGTGTGTGTGTGTGTGTGTGTGTGTGTGTGTGTGTGTGTGTGTGTGTGTGTGTGTGTGTGTGTGTGTGCATCAGCACAATTTATGTGTAAGCGAAGCCGCGAGGAGGCGAGAGAGAGAGAAGGAGAGCGCGAGAAATTGGTCTCATCTTGCATTTATTATGCAAAGAATTCTCAAAGTCCCTCTGCTCTCTTTTCAAACTGTTCCAAGATTGTTTGGAAGTCAAATAGAGATGTGTAAACAGAGTACATCTACCAGCTGGACCGACTTGTTGGCAACACTTTGTTTACAGATCATGCCAAGCTTGATCAGATTTTATTTTCATTTTATTCAATATTCCTCTTTTCACCCTATGCAGCTTATCTCGAACACTGCAGGAACTCAAAGCACCACTTTTGTTCCTCTTCATTTGACTTTTGTTTCTCTCACTTGCTGTTTTATCTCCGTGGCATTTGAGTTATGACTTCAAAATACCAATAATGATATGACAATAAAATGCCAAATGGATACTCACACCATTTGGAGGACAACAAAACATTCACACGAGATTATTCAGCCCAACCACTGATGAGTTTCTCCACACGCCGGAGCCCTTTTTGTCTGGTTTTTTGGAACGGAAATCACAGCGACGTCAAGAACTATTCATGCACACTTGGAGACCTGTAGCTCTTTTCTTTTCTTTTTTAAAATCGTGTTCAGAGTATTCCGTCATGACGATGAACACAGGGTGAAAAGTAGGAGTTCAAAAGCAGTCCAGCAGTGTCTCGAGTAATGAGTGTTCGACTCGGTTCTCAGCTGTTTTTAAGTATAACTGATTCGCATAAACGTCTTTGCTGTTTCTGACAAAAAAAACGTTTTTAGTACAGATTTGTTGTACCGTAGTGTTTTAAATGAAATTATGTGTCCAGTTGCTTTTTTAGTGAAAACTCTACCACTGCTTTTAGCTCCAGGCCCTGTTTACAGGACAACGCTAAAATGGAAAACTTTCACCACAGCGGTGCTCAGAGCCACTGCAAGCACAACCCCTGGAAAACACTCTGACTCTATCTCTGTGGAAATGTGGAAAATACAACCTTTCTGAAACGCTGCCTCTGTGCATGCGCACGGCAACCGTGGTAAATAATTCTAGATGGACAATAACAACATTGGTGGCCTCCAGAGTGTCATGACTTCCAGTCTACATCCTCCTGGGACTTTGTGGTTTTGTAGTTGACCGTTATCATAATGACGATCCAACTTGGTCGTCTGTCCATATGAATGTCCATATAGTCCCGTTGTTGTCTGCACGTGTGTGTGTGGTTTTATTACAAAAGCAAACATCACCCGCAAGTGGCCCAACATGAAAACTGCAGCGTTTTCAGCATTTCTTGCAAACATCCGTCTCAAAAACATCGCTGTGTAAACACAAAACCTTTCTGTAACAAGAATGCAAAAACGATGCGTTTTCACTTGAAACGTCACGTAAACAGGGCCTTATGTTTGCGGGACTATTCTGCGAGCCCACGTTGCCAGACACTGCGTATCGCCTCAGTGAGGTCCATCTTCCACAGTTTCAAAAGAATCTTGTGTTAAAAACTCACGTCATTTGCAATCATGTTGCGTAGATGTCTATGTTCACCTTCTATTGTTCCCCAATAGGAAACAGTTTGAAGAATGGACTCTTTTGACGGCGGATATTGCATCGTACCAATGTCGTACACTCTGGTATTGTGGACGAGAGATTGCTCATAGTGCTCCTTCGGCCTGCTCCACCTGGCTCCTTTTTTCATCTACCAAAGATGTCGCCTGCTACATCACAAACGCTTTGATGAGATATCTCGTTCCGATCCAGCGTGTGTACACCTTTCGGGGTGGCAGCTTATGAAAACTTTTAGATTTGTGTTTCTAAAGCTTCGACTTCTCGGGGAACACATAAACACGCCTTTAAGATTGCACTTGTTTATATCCCATTAATGTGGTGACATTTACTGATGAAAGAAGTTCATCCCTTTTTTCTTTTCATTTTTTTTTTTTTGCAGTGGTAAGATTTCTTTTTTTGATCATCCCGGCTCAAAAGCAAACAAAGATGGTATTTACTCAATTTCATGTTTATTCTAAATCATAAAATACTTTTTTGAGTGGATCTGGCATTCATTTGATATCAATAAAAAACATTCCAAAAGGTTGTAATGGAAACGGTGAAGCAGCACTAGTTTCATAAATATACTGAGAAGTCCCGTTTTTTGTTTTCTTCTTGTGGGGGTTATTTCACATGCCTCTTCTATTAGTGTTAGGTTTGAAATATTTGAGCATGTTATGGGGCAAATGACATATTTGGATGAGTTTAGGAATAAATTGATTCCCTGCAGCAGGCAGACATTAGAAAAGAAGCCTTCTCTTCAGATGTGAGCCTTCATGCAGTTTAATAATTTGAAAATCGGGAACAATAGAGAAGTCGTTGCAGCAGCATCAAACTGTGTTTTAAGAAGAAGAAAAAGCTGAATGTTGTGTGCCTGCACTCTGCAGTGTTGATTTCACTGTCTCCCACCTAATACAGAAATACAATATTCAACACACTTCTTCAAACGAGGGGCGCCAGTTCTGACAGGCTGGTTCGGGTTATTTATAGATGAAAGTACTATTAGTTGCTGGTTCGTCGCACGTGTGGCCCCTGAAGTCAAATTTGAAGCCCCTGCTTTAACATGGTCATAAAGTATTAAATGTTTTATAATATCAGACATTGCACAGGTAAGCTTTACATTTAATGACCCTCACATGTAAATGTAAATGTCTGTGATACCTTCCTGCAGATTCTCTGCACGATGGTGGTTTGCTTTGTTTCACATCCATTTGCGTCATTTTCACGCCCTCAGTTCGCTGCTTACAGCACACAGTTGACGTGCGTCATCTCATTATTTGAAGGTGGCGGCGCACTCCTGTTTGTTTTGGCACGGTTTTTCTCAGACGGGCTTCAAACCAGCAAACTTCCATTTTCAAGCCCCAAACCGCATTTGATGACAATTTTAATGACATTTTAAAGTCAATCTCTTTCAAACTTTGAGGTTTACTTTGTCAACATGTAGTCTTAAAACTGAAGTAGTCTCAACTACTGTTTATGCTTTGAGATATCTTACACAAGTGTCAAAATTAAAATTTGACAGATACACAAAATGCATAATTCGCTCAGATAATTGTACAATATGCAAATTATACCTCAAATCCATATTATTAAACGTTCATCTGTGTTTTCATTATTGGTTGTTTTTCTTTGTTTTTTTTCTTGATTATTTCACATCAAGCTGGGAACTATAAGCAGTTGTACTTCCACAAATTGTTGCAAGCTTGCATTTTCCATGCCAGTTACTTTCTCCAGTCTTAGGGTGCAACTAAAACTATCTTGGCAACACACTTTTATCCATTAGGATTCTGAAGTGCTGTATCAGATGGTGCTGTGAAATCTTAATGAAACAAGGCAACTGTAAGGCAGTCACAAGGGCAGCTTCAATTATCTTCATGCGTTATCATCTGCGAGCACGACGAGCAGCCACCAACGCATCCGAAGACGAGAGCAACCAGATAAACAGGGAAACTACATGATCCATAACACTGGCGCGCTGATTATTCCTCTTCCTTCCTCCTGCTGCAATTTTCCCTAATTCTGTCAATATACCATTTTTTTAGTGACCTGATTTTAAACTTTTCTGGGCCGATGGTAATTAGCCTCTGAATCAATGCTGCATTGTCTTCTATCCCAGCCCCAGTGGGAGTAGCTTTGCTGTTACACTTACCTTTTGCCAAACTCAAACCTTTAATGTGATGCTCCTAAAAGATGTTCAGTCAGGATTTAGTTAAAGTGATGTGACATTGGGACAAATTGCCACTTAAAAATTCCTTACGCAGCAGCAGCATGGCGAGAAATATCCAGTGTGAATGTGTCCTCATAATGAAATAATGCCACTTGTTTGATTTTAATGTTTTGTTTTGTTTTGTTTTTTTTGTGTGTCTGTGTTTGGTACTTCATTTGCAGGTTGGATCGGCACAATACTGTGAATTAACTGCGGTCTCTGTTATATCCACATTGCAGCAGTTTGATGTGATTTTAAAGTTTTATTAATCAAGCTGTGTTCCCATAATATTTCTCTTTCCTTTCAGGCGGATTATTTCAGCTGTGTGGCGACTGTGGTTTACATGCGTAAGGAGAACTGTCTGTACCAGGCCTGCCCGACTACAGAGTGCAACAAGAAGGTCATAGACCAACATAACGGGCGCTACCGCTGCGAGAAATGTCACCGGGAGTTTCCCAACTTCAAGTACAGACTCCTGCTTTCTGTGAGTGTACAATAGCATTCATGAGGATTGTTGTCACCTCTGTTGTACTCGCAATAAGATATAAATGACATGTGGCGTCCTTCTCATTTGAGTTTCGTCTGATTCTCAGGCCAACTTAGCCGACTTCGGGGATAACCAGTGGGTGACGTGCTTCCAGGAGACGGCAGAAGCCCTGTTAGGTCACAATGCAGAGACGTTGGGGCAGCTGAGAGACACAGTGAGACTTCTTCTAGCACAAATATTAACACATCTCTCTGTGAACTGCTTCCCCGTGACTTAGTTGTTTACCGTCTTTTGTCGCCATGTCTCCCGAAGGACGAAGAAGCATTTGATGAAGTCTTCCAGAAAGCCAGCTTCAAAACTCACATCTTTAAAAACCGAGTCAAGCTGGAGACGTACAACGTAAGTTATAATTGGGAGCAAACAAGAATCCAATCCAATACAATGCAATGCAAATTACTTTGCCCTGGAAAAAAAACAACCTATAACGATACACAATGTGCCCATCATTGCCCTGCAAGCGTTTTTTTCCCCTCTGATCTTGCAGGGGTATTCAGCCCTCTTTGGCTGGTGCATGTCTGTCACCAGCAGCTGTCTTATCACTGTTCTGAACAAATACACCAGCAGGCGTTTTATTCCTCCCATACGGCTGTTATAGCTCTGGAAAAATAAGCTTTCACAATAACCAGGGGTGCGAACAAGAGGCGTTGTCGTAAAAACAGTAAATGGACGCATTTAGGGTCAATTTCACCATCAAACCAAAAAATGAGAGCCAGCTACAATACATATTTCGTAATTGTGTGTGTCTGTGTGGGTATGTGAGTGTAAGTTCTTTCTTATACCACTGACCACGTTTCAATTCTAAAATTGGAACTGGAAGATGATTTTTTATTTTTTTTTACTGTGATTTCATGATGGTAAAAAAAGTAAAAAAAGCCGATTTATCCAACAAACGAAAACCAAAAACTTGCACAGAGGTTTGGGTGTCCGTTTATGTGACAACAGTTCACAGAGCCACTAAAAATGCGCACCATGGCCATAGTAAATAGTTCTTCAGCACATGTATGAGTAGATGATGTCATGACTCCCGGTCCATATTCTCCTGGGACTTGGTAGTTTTATAGTCGACAGTTACCGTAATAACAATGCAGCTTGGTTGCCTGTCCAAACCAATATCTATTTACTCTCATTGTTAATGTTCATGCTCTGCACATGTGTGTGTGGCTTTATTACGAAAACAAACAGCACATGAGAAACTACACAGTTTCCAGTGTTTCTCCCGTTGTCGTGTGAAGAAACATTGTTTTCAAAACGTTGCCTTACAAATGTGAACCTTTGCTGAAACGAAAATGAAGACAATGCGTTTTCTTGCAAAGGGTCCTGAAACTTGACAGTCAAGGATTTTCAGAAGTGCATGTAAATGTATTAATTCAAATCATTAAAATGATGCGATTATTTCCATGATCACGTAAAAGGTTTCACTGATATTTGGAGGAAAGAATGAGGTGGGGGCCTTGTTCGGCCCACGAGCCATCAGTTGCCCACATCTGACCAACATTATTCCAAACTGTAGACCGAGAAACAACAGCATTGATCCCTCCTCTGCACTTGGAAAATAGATCAGGAAATTGCAACATTTATCATTCGTCATCCACACAGCCATGTATCATTAAAGTAGCAATTACTCACTCATGTTATCCAGTGATGCATAAAGTATGAGCGTTACATCATGATGGCATGGGAATGGTTAAGTAGATCGGGTATATAAGCAGCAGATCTCTGGGACGGGGGGGAATATTTTTCAAAGTTGTCAGTAGCATATTGCGCAAAGTGGTGGATTGATATATAAAGCAAGGAAAATAAATACTGCAACGACAAAGTGACTTTCATCGCTTTGTGTGGAGTGAAGCATCCCCTGGTGTAAAAGCACGATACAATGCTGTGCGTTGTCGCACGCCAGCTATGAATATGTAACGCCATTGTCACTTATCATCTCCCACCGAAGTGCGGCCCCAAGCATGTAAAGCCACAAAACAAGACAAGCAAATCCAAGGCAATCACGACACATTGTCAGTCACACAACATGAACTCAGAATCATTTCAATTAGTATCGCAGTGACAAGGGAATTGTTATATAGCCAGTGCACTTTGGATACCAGCAAACAAATACAGCTGTAGATTCATTTCTCTTAATTAGCCACTAATTAGCATTTAGCTATTGTCTGTCTAAACCTAATTAGCTTAATTATTCAGAGGCTAATTTGCTACTAGGGGCACATACCGAGAGTCTGAGGAGAATGATTGAGATGTAGGATGAGGACTGAACAGTCTGTGTCTTGACCCCAAGTAAACCCACGAGGGAAGCTATGCAGACTTTTTAAACTACTACTTCACACTCTTGAAATTAAAGCAAGACCTTCCCATTGTGGAATTACACAAAGATTCTCTCCTGCCATCCTTTCTTGATGCACAGGTATGCACATTTCCTGCAGCTGCAGTCTAGTTAAAGTTAGCACAGTGAAGTGGCTGTTCTTGAATGAGTGTTGCACCATCTATAACACAAATAAAACAAGCAGAATTGACACCAGCAGATGCCAGAGGCGGCAATTCCCAGTACATCCCACAGTACAGGAATGTACGACAGAACAAACAGCATTATGGTGATTTTGTTTTAATTACAGTTTTATCAGTGGCGCAGATCAGAATGCTGGCCTCAGGGCAGCACCATGGGAAGACTCATGGTCATTAAAAACAAATACGTCATCACCTCGGGAGTGTAAATGTTGTCTATAAATAATCGTCCGAGGATTCAGACTGTCCACATTTCATTTTAATCTGAGCACAATGAAACCGAGAGCTGTCACTGTCCAGAAGCTTTGTCTAGTTTAAAAAAAGAAAATGGAAATACTGTAGATTTATGGCTATAGTTTTGATCAGTCACTTTCATGACTGCAGCTTTAGTCCAATCTGAAAAACTGAGTACTCGGTTTGTTCTCTCAGTTTGCATGCATGCTGTAAGTATGCCACTTTTATTTTGCTCGTCCGAGGTAGTCGAGTTTCCAAAGTGTAAAAGACAATAAGCACTTTACATTAAAGACTGTGTTTGTGAGCCTGTGTTAACTTCCATGCAGAATGAATAAAGTATGGGCTGCTCAGTGGAGTAGTATTCCACGACATGAGTAATATGCATGGTTTACATGCACAATTTGCTTCATGCTTTGTCGGGCCGGATAGAAACCTCTTGCGGGCTGGTTTTGGCCCAAGGACCTTATGTTTGGCACCACTGGTTTAAAAGATCGGTGATTAGATTACACTGGTGGATCTAAAAAAAAAGTAATTATACCATGAGAAAATTCAAATTGTGTTTATTCTAGATGGAATGCCTCGTGTTTCTTGTTTGCTATTTTGTTCTAGAAAACCTTCAGCTGAAAACACTTGACATTTCTAATACTCTGACACATCCTTTCAAGTTTAAGTATGTTTCATTAAATTACTATTTATGGAATATAAATACCACAATTCATTCTGCAACGGGTCAAGAAGTCACAGAGAAGTCACTCATTGTCGCTCGCCACAAAGACGAGGAAGCCACAGTGGATAATTGCTGAGCGGGCTGGCAGTTAACAGAGTGCGGGATCAAAGCAGATTCATGGAGAGTTGACTGAAAGGACAAAGTGCAGAGGCAAACAGGGACGAGCACAGCCCCGAGAAAGGCAACGCCGATCCAGTGTTTGGCAGAGCTTCACAAGAAGTCGGAGCATCAAGAGCCACCACACACACAGGCGTGTCCAGGAAAACGAGCTACAAGTGTTGCATTCCCAGTGTCAAGCCACCCCTGAACCAGAACCATCAGGAGTATTTTACCTGGGCTCGAGAGGAGGAGAAGAGCCGGACCACTGCTCTTTTCAAGTGAAAGTCAATTTTGCATTTAATTTTGGAAATTAAAGTCCCAGGGTGTGAAGGAAGAGTGTAGAGGATCAGAATCCAAGCTGATTGTGTTAGGTGTCCAGAGAGTGACGAGTCCCACGTGCCACGTCGTCTGCTGCTGTAGGTCCACGCTGTCCTTTCCAGAGTCAACGGAGCATCTACCAAGAGATTTTAAAGCACGTCATGCTTCCGTCTCCTAACAGAATTTATGGAGATGCTGGATTTTCTTTCCACCTGCCCACCGTGCCAAAACTTCTCAGAACTGCTTTTACTGACCGCGGTATTACTCCATTCGATTGCCTGGAACAACTGGCCTGACCTGACTCCTTCAGAGAATCTGTGGGCTGTTGTCAAGAGGAAGATGAGAGTTGCCAGGGCCACAGTACAGACGAGCAGAAGGCTGCCATCAAAGCAGCCCAGGCTTTATAAGACCTCAGCAGGTCCACAGTGTGATCACCTCCATGCCATGCTACAGAGAAGAAAAAGAACAAATCATTTATAGATCTTTCCTGTATTTTGAGACTCTGGATTCCTGATTTTTACTTGCTGGAAATATTAAGTTTGGACAGGTTTTCAGGATTCGAATATTTTGGGTTTATTTGTAAACAATTAAGGCCCTCCTGCGACTTTGTCATTTTATAGTTGGCCTGTAATAACAATAATGTTGAAAGCAGATTGTTGTCTGCAGACATGCGTGGGCTTTCCTCACAAAAAGGAACAACAGCACCCACTAGTGGCCCGACCTGCTAACTAGATTTTCAGCATTCCTGACGTTTCCGTGTAAACAGACATCATTTTTCAAAATGTTGCCATGGGAACATGAAACTTTTCTGAAATGTAGCCGCAAAACGATGCCTTTTCAATTTAATCAGCTTCTGTGTATTTTAGATTCATTACACCTAAACTGAAATGTTTCCATTTATTCTCGACTATTTCATCCAACTTCACATAGTGCTAGAGCCAATCTCATCTGTTTTCATTCAAATGCAGAGTTCATCCAAGACAGGTCATCGGTTAAACAGGGTCATGTCATTGTGGCTTGTGACTTTTGACACGTGATTGTCTCTGTGTTTGGATTAAGTTATGAAGAAAAATAATCGGTATTTGACTTTTCTTATATAATCCTAATATAGCCATGTGTTGGTCCTACAAAATCTACTGTTAATAAATGATTATCATTCAATGATGCTCCATTAAAAAAAAAAAACCCTCACCTGTAATTGACATATTAAAACGGATAATATTCCAATGTAAAGAGGAGCTAAAGCACAGACCAACACAGATGTTACTTCTTGGCATTGATATCAAGACCACAAGCACACCCAAGGCAAATACACAACTACAACTACCAAAGCACCGACTGTAGGTTTTACATAAATAATTGATCATCACATTTATTGTTTTGCAGGAAGAGGCCCAAGTTGCTTTATAAAGCCAGACGAACATTGTGAAATTGATCATTTCAGCATTCAACAATGAGATAATGAGCTCAGAACAGATGTGTGTTCCTCTATTCAGGACATATATTCAGTGGGTGTTAGTCAAAGTTTATTGTTTTTTTTGTTTTTTCTTCTTCTTTTATTTTCTCAAAGCCTGCGATTCAAAATGACGAGCAGAGAACAGAGAGTCTGTGATTCGCTTGTTCAGTTCATGTTTCCACCTCAGCCTCACTTCCTTCCTGGAGACATCTGAGCGTGACACGAGACAAAAAGATCAGACGTCGAGCGACGCGTTGTCATAAAAATAGAACAATGTAATGAAACGTCAAAGCTTAGCAAGATTAATGAAGTTGCAAGATTTGTGCTTTGTCATATTTTATAACAGGGACACGCCGAGAAAGAACAGTCATACTTGTATCATATATTAAAGTTGTTTTTTTGTATATAAACTAAAAGTTTTGACTTATTTTGGGGCAGAGCGGGGATGACAAATGACCAGTTTCAAGGCTTAGCAAGTGCAGTGCATGCAAATTGCTAAAAGTTTGTTCTTTCATCAGCCCTTATTACAACACAAGGCTGTCTCTCTGCAACTTGCTGATTTTAGTCGTCTGTTATTGCTTCTTTCTAGATCTGTGGCCGTAACAGACTAGATGAATGTATTTATTTTCCTGATACAGTAAAACCTCTGATGTAAGGGACGCCCTAAAAGCCAAGGGCAAGTGTCCCCTGAAGACCGGTGTCCTCTCTTCGGAAGGACGGGTCACAAGGACAAATTGTAGGACCAGTTGATATTGAACGACCCAAACACCAAATATGTTATGGTTATTTAAAAGCAAATAACTGAACCAATACAATTTGTATACGATTTATACAAAATAATTACAAAATAAGATTTAAATTTATTTCAGAGACCAGTTTCATGTTGAGTGGACCAGACCGGTAAATTATTGCTATAATAACCTTTAAATTTACACTTGACAGCTTTTCTTTGTTGTGGCCACAGTGTATGTAATGAAATTGTCTATATTTTTGCAAGATCAAACACTTAGGACTGAAAATGATTACAATCTCAACATAAAGTCAATTTTAATGAAACATTCTGGTGCAAAATACAATGAAATGTCAAAAAACCCATCTTGCTTGGTGAGTTTGTGGGACCAGATTGGATCCTCTCGCAGGTCGGTTTTGGCCCACGATCCTTATGTGCTCCGCTGTACAGTGAAGTGAAAGTTAAGGCTCATCCATACTTTCCGTGTCTTCGTCTGAGCAGAGTACGCATGAAGTCAAAATCGTCATCCACCCTGTGCGCTAGGGTCTGCTCTGACCTTCTGCGGTCGACAGTGCGATCTGTGCACTCCGACTGCACATGCGCCAGAGCTACTGGGCGCTTGTGTGAGGAGATCCTCCTCCTCCCTGTCTGAACAATCACTATTTAAAAGCAAATAAAGAGCTAGAGGCTCAGAACTCCTGAAGTGAAGCATAAACGACTTGAGGAAAGGTGGAGAACGCCGGGCAGCAGAAGTGGAGATAGTTTCGGGATCGTTATGTTACGTCATGGAGCGCGTGTAGAAGTGAGCCCAGGGTGTAGTATGGAGGTAATCGTGTGCCCACCCGCGGCCTGCGCACAGTCTGCGGACACGCAATGTAGAAAGCATGGAGGGGCTGGTGGAGAGGAGCTTCACAGCGCAGCACTGTGCTGCGGGGAAGCTGCTATTGTTCAGATCTCAAAACTAATCTCCCGACACCACAACGTCTGAATATTCCAATAATCCGGTCCAGCCCAAGTATTTTGGCCTTTTTTGTTTCGCTCAGCTTGAAATTTGCCAGGAAAACCAGTCCGTTGTCCGCGTCAGGCAGGTTGTCCGCTCATTAAGGTTTGTTAACAGTTATATATGTGTCTCTGCACAGTGACGTGTCCGCCCAGTACAGGGTGTCCGTTCTACTGTATTATGCCACAGGGTCATGTTGGGGTATATGGTACCTCATGGATGGACGGACTTTCTGTGCAGTTTGCATGTTCTACCTGTGTTTACGTATAAGGATAATTGGCGACTTCAAATGGGCCTGTAGGTCTCAGGCCCCATTTACTTTCACGTGAAAACGCGTTTTGGGTGATCGTTTACACAAGTCATTGAAAAGCGAGCTTTTTGAAAATGGCTCCCCTGGTGGAACTTTTAGAAAACACCCCATCTCCGTGGAAATGAGGGAAAACCCAACTTTTAGAAAGATTCTTGGGCTCCAACTCCGTGTAGCCTGATTGTATAAAATTCCTTGAGCCAGGCTGATTAAACAAGCAAAAACCCAATTTTCCATTATTATTTAATGCATTAAAAGGTTTGAAGTGACATGTGTCAAAAAAAATCACATCTGTACGTCATGTTTTCTTCAAATCATTCTGTTTGCACAAATTATACTCACAATACCATAAAAGTATTCAAATGTATGGAAATGGATGACCAGCTGTCTTTTTACAGTTCTGTGATGCTGAAGGGCTGCAGAACATGCACCATATCCCTGCTGCACCAGTGTGAATGGTATTTTCCTCCTGTCAGGCTATGAAGAAACCTTAACTCCCTGCTGTATTAGTGATGTCACATATGAAGCCGTATAAATTGATAGCATCTGACAGTTCTGTAATAACTCCCACAGTGCTACAGGAAATCAACCAAACCTGAAAAGGCATGCACAATTGTGCATATTAATTTCTTTAAACTGGGCTACAAACCACACGTGTATGGCAAATACTAATGGCACATATGAAATCATACCAACATTGCAGAAAACTGCACCAAATTAGAAAATTAATTATGTTGTCAAAGTGTACATGTTTGTTTTTGCTCATTTCACAAATGTCATGTACATAAAGGTATATTCTAATGTTTATGTCCATATGTTGTCTGTAGAAGCAGCACGAGCGTGCGAAGGCATACATTTGCACTCGTGTGCAAGTGCATCTGTCTGTTTGAAGTGAATTAATTGATTTTGTCTCGGTGAATGCATTAGTGTCCAAAGGGACCGGCTTTTTAATGCCTCACATCAACAGACAGGCCATCGAGAGCCAAGAAAATGCTTAACAAAGTCACTTTACATCATCAGCTAACTGCGCTCTCAGTAGGCCTCGTCAACATTCTGCTCAGGTCTTCTCGTAGGTCGGCAATGTGTGAAAAACACGTGAATCAAGGCTGATCGGCCCGAGTTTCTTCTAAATAGCTGCCATCAAAAAAACATCTAGTCATGTAATTTATGTTGCTGCTTTGTAAAAGCCAGTCATACTATATGCATCTATGTGCCACTGCACAGGGACAACATGCATATGCAGCACAGAATGCTAGACAGAGGTACTGACCACTGTACTACCAAACAGATGAATTTAGCCCAGTTTTTGACCAGGTTTCATCAGGTGACAATACTTGATGTGCGTCACTAGATCACCAGTCAAAAGTATTCATCATCTAGTGAACGTCAGTGTCACTTACAGCCAACGTTTTGTGGCAAGCCGTCCAATAGATCACCCCATGGCTCTGGAGGACTATTTATATCTTCACTATCCTCTGCAGTGAGTCTTGGTTTACAGATGTCCAAAACAGGTTAATATCATGTTCAGGTATTAATCTGAATGACCACTGACAACCAGAATTACTTTAAGAAAAGATATAGAACAACTTTCATCCTGGCTCATCTTGAGGCGACTTATGTCTGGAGTTCAGGTCTTTTTGACGTGATTAAGATGACTTTTACTGACTCCATTTGTAGAATTGTATTGTTTAGCGTATGACATTGGTATAATGTCCTTTATTGAAGATGCATCCCTCCATGTTTCTTTGGAGAAAGTCCTGATATTTCTTTCATCACTCCACAGACGCTGAGAATAACTGATGACTGTCCGTCCTCAGAGTAATTGTTTTTCTCAGTTGTGAGTAGAATATTAGTCGCCTCACATTAGATTAACAAGCCATCTCTCACGGTAGCGCACCATGACGAAGACCATTATTTTTAAATAAGTTGTCACCTTTTGTCAAGTTTAAACTCGTGTCACTACGGCTCCCCCGTATTGTTCAATTTGCCTCCAATCCTCAGGTAGGTGCAAATTGAAAATAAGAATAGAGCTGTGGAATAGCGTATGATAATGGGCAAAGTGTTAAACCAGTGGCGGCGGTTATGCAGGCTGAATTCCTAATTGATTAATGAATTGTGTCTGGATTAATACTCGTGACAGCGATTATAATGGAAATGGGTTTCTGGCTTTGTGTCTTCACGAGGAACCACTTCATTGAAAGTGAAAAATGTCGCAGATGGCGACCGCTTCTATAACGTGGTGAGAACGAGGGACAATGACATGTGTGGTAGTTCATTCTGCAAGTATCTACTCTGGCCACCCGCAGATGATTATGGAAATGATTATATATGGAATGTGACAGTCAAATGTGGTGGGAAAAAGGATTCTGGATGTGGAAGTCAGAGCAAAACAAAAAGACAAACAGAAGCGACCGATGATAAATGATGACTGTTCACAATATAACATTCCATGTAGCGGTTGTCCACCGCACAGTCTCCTGGAGTGCCTTGAGGAAACTTTTTTCATATCTGGCACACAGATTGACTCATTAAAGAGAGGCGTGAAAAGACTTCGGTGGTCCTATGATGTTGTAGCTCCATGTGGGGATTCCCAATGAGATCTCTTCTCGAAACAATTCAATCAAGTCATTTGGACTTGAAGCCTTACCCAACTGGCTTCATACGTTCATACTACTCCGTTGACTGGATTGGATAAAGGCCGAAACGTCCTCCAGGACAAATGGAAAAAGTCCAGTTGACCTGATTTAGTTGCTTTCAGATGCCTCCGACATGGACAAATGAGACTATCCATAGACGGGCTCCTGTAAATGAGACAGAATGGCGGATCTACTCTGAGGTTCATATACTGTTCTTGAGTGAAATCATATTGTTTTCAAGTTTTTATTTCAGAAAGGTTTTTCGTTTCCACGGCAACATTTTAAAAACGATGTAAACACTGAAAACACTAATTTTTATGTTGGGCCACTAGTGTTTTTGGAATGAAACCACACACACACATACAGAGAATGCTACAAACATTAACACGGACATTGGAATGGACAGACAACGCAGTTGGTGACTCTCAACTAGAAAACTACCAAGTCCCATGAGAATATGGACTGGGAGTCATGACACTCTGGAGGCCACCATTGCTGTTATTGTCCATCTACTGAGCATGTGCAGAAGAACTATTTAGTATGGCCGTGGTGCACATGGGCAGTAGCAGCGTTTCCATCATCTACACAGAGATGGAGTATTTTCAAGAAGTTGTGTTTTCCCCCATTTACATGGAGATGGATTTGGTGAAGAAAAGCAAATGCAAAGCTGTAACTCTGATAATTCTGCTTATTTCAAGGAATAAGTTGCAAAAAAAAAGGGTCACCGTCCAGGACAGTATTACCAGTATTTAGCTTCTTGTAGAAAAACATCAGAGTTCTCATGCTTTGGCTCACATTTTAAGATGGAAAATGTCACTTTCTCATTCCTCGCTCTGTTCTCCCCACAAATGGTATCTGTCACCGAGGCGTTCACAGTCCCTGAGTTGACGTCTACCTTTGACCTGAGAAGGGTCACAACCAAATAAGTCCAGTTTGATGAGGAAATCCCAGGTGTAGAGTCATACCCGTGCTTCAAAGGTTTACTGGAGCTTCTGATCAGAGTGCTCTGTCAGTTCTCCGTTTATTTCCAAGTCATGTATGTAAGTTTGATCAATGTATTTTTTTGTTGTTGTAGTGTTTGATTCTTTATTTCATCATGTTACAGATGTATTTGTAGCTGTGCCTTGATAAATAGCAAGAGCTGTTCCAAGATTTCTTCATTTCACATCATTTTAGCAAAAAACAACAACAACATTGCTTTCATTAACCAAATTTATGTCACCAGACATATTAAAAAAAACAAAAAAAAAACACGAGTACTAAGCAATGCAAATTAACATGTTAAATACCTAATTATGCTAAAGTGCTGGAGCTAACGACAAAAAGGCTCACGCTCACCAAAGAAACAGTGAAATCGACTCGGCTCACAGCTGTTTGAATAGATATTTTTTTTCTTTCTTTGATTAGCGCAAGTGCAAAATCAAACAAAAACAAGGGATTGCTTTGACTCTTGAAGGTTTGTTAAATATTATTCAGCAGCAGTGATTTGTTGTCAGTCGGCATCAGATAACTGTTACAACTAACTAAACACCTTCCACGGGTTTGAGCACCGTGGTAATCTATTACTTTTTATGTATGCAGATGACGTATATACTTAGACCCTGTCCTGAATCCCTGTCCTTTCCTCTCCTTCTACTAACCCCAACCGGAACTGCAGAAAATCTCCACCTCTTTAAAGACTGCAAAGATTTTTTTTAAAACAGATGGTTTCATTTCCACTCGCTTATGTTGAATTGTTGGATTTTTCTCTCTAAAAGTGCCTCGAGACGACTGTTGTTTTCGGTGCTTTAGAAATAAAATGAATTTAGAATTGAATCTACTGGACACGGCTGCTTTCAACTCTTCATTTCTCTTCCGTCCTCAGGACGAGACTCGGGTGAAGGTCACCGTCATGGAGGTCCTGCCCATCGACCACAGGGACTACAGCAGGCGGCTCCTCCGTAACATCTACAAGTTGGCGAGCTGAACTCGGTCCCGGAAGTGACGGAGACGCCCGGTGACTCAACGCGTCTCCAGCTGGTGTCTGACTGTTGTCCCACTTTGTCCACCGGCGAGATAACGACGTATCAGAGTGAGGCAGCGGAGAGGTGGCCTGTGACTCATTTGGATAAATGGCAACGAAACAAAAGGCTGATATTTAGTTGTTCACGGACTCGCCCTGCGAAACACCAGAGAACCGTGGAAGTCTCTGTTCGCTTTAATTTAATGCCCTTTTAATAGTTTTTAGATTTTAACAGTGTGTAGATGTTTATTGATGAAGCTTTGTTTTAGATGTATACATTTTCATTGAGATCAGAGCCTTTTTCCTTTGTTCTTTTTCCAAGTGATTCATCTGTTCTCTGTTGGGGATGCTCGTTGTTTCAGTGAGATGCGCATGAGTCACATTTATTTAAAATTCCTTTGTCTCGTCTTAAAAGCGAAGGTGTGGCAGTCGTGTGTGGGAGATAATCGTGTTTAAACTGTATTCACAACGTCTGCTTTTTGAAAGATTTACATTGTGTGAGTAAATATTCAAGTGTTTGCTTTGCTTTCTGTGCTCCTCCAAAATGTCAAACAAGAAAACAGTGATTAAAAGGACATGGGGATAAAGGCAAAGTGTTTGTCTTTATTGTTTTTTTAACGGATACCTGGAGGACCAGAGGAGAGTCTTTGGAAAAAAAATAAATAAACGCATCGTAAAAGGAGACCTTAGGAGACATTAAAAACAATTTAGTTGTCTAATTGTAGACTGTTGGGAGACATTTCACAAGTACGCCTACCAGCAGCATTTGGAAACTTTGTTGGAGACGCACACCAGCTATTCTTTGAACATTAGTTGGTTGAAAAGACGTGATTCTGCTCCGCTGGTTACTTTTCTTCGGTTACTCACCCTGCGAAGTGAATGGCGCACTAATCTGGACACTCATTTTTTTTTTTTTTTTTTTTTACATTTTTCTTTCTTTCAAGGCTCTACTTGACTGCACATGTGGCAGCTCCTTTTGTAGTACTCCATTAGACCTTTAAGTTCTGTCAAAATGAACACCAGTACTAACTCCTTCCGCCGTAAGACTTTATGAAACTCTGATATGAGACTCTGGTTTGTAACCGGAATATTTTTGGAGAGTCTGGGGACTGATGGGACCTTTTGATGTTCTTGAATGTATTGCATTCATTGAATACTTTTTGGGTATAGTCTGCATTCATCCTACGATCTAAAGCAGGCGTGTTAAACATAAAGCCTGTGGGCCAAAACCGGCCCACCAGAGGGCTCAACCAGGCCCACAGAACCACCAAGCGAAATGTAAAAGTGATTTTTGGAATTTAGATTATATTTTTTGAACATTTCATTGTATTTTTTCACCAGAAGGTTTCATTCAAATTGGCTGTACGTTAAGATTGTAGTCATTTTTAGTAGTAATAGTTTGCTTTTTGTGAAAACATAAACATTTTCATTGCGTACACTCTGTGCCACAACAAAGAAAGGTTTAAAGGTTATTATGGCACCCTTTTCCCATTCTGGACCACTCAGAATGATATGGGGCTGTATGTGGCCCCTGAACTAAACTGTTTGACACCCCTGATATAAAGAAATAAAAGAAAACAGACATGTACACATGCAGTCTGCCACTTACTGTTGTTGGCTGGTCTCTGGGTGATGGATGGAAGGAACTGTTGGTGCCCCTCTAAAAGTTAAACCAGCGTGAGCAGATGACTGAAAGTTGCATTAGCTAAATAACAGCTGTGAAAGGTTGCTTTCCATTGGTCAAATGGATACCAATTATGGTCCAGCCATTGTATCTCTGGTTTCCCTGGATTTTCATTATTTAAAGTGACTTTAGTGAAACCTGAAGCTTAGCTCTTATTACTGGCTGTATGCATTGAGCTAGATGATGATCAAGAAAATTCTCAACTGATATCATCATTTCCTGATTGGGATAACATAAAAACTACCCGTAAAAACACCTTCTGATTATCAGAATGTGGTTTAATATTGCTCCTGATTGCCTTGAGGACATGAGGATTTCGACTGGGGCAGTTTTCAGTCACATGAAATGACCTGCCGTAAAGTTTTTCAGCAATGTTTTACTACAGTTTTGGCCCTGTTTACAAGACAACGTTTCACGAGACAACACTGTGGCAGTCGTGCATGCCACCACCGGGTTCCCCCACAGAGGCACTCAGTCAGGACTTTCCAAAACCATAGTTCTTTTATTCAAAGGAAAAACCAAACCAAAACTCACACAGATACACTGCCTCTTCCAGTCTCTCATCTGTGTCTCCCGCCTGTCACCTCGTGTCTCTGGGCGGCTCCTCCTTTACGGCCAGAGAGGTGAGGCAGCACACCTGATTTGCATCAGGGGCTTAATCACCTCTCTGCCGCAAACATCTGATCTTAAAAAAAAAAAAAAAGGAGTGCGTTTACACTGCAGCAGCGGGCACACGGACAACGATGTAGTTAGTATGCCTGGCCACGGGAGGGCGCTGTTGTTAGATCTTTTAATGAAACCACACAGACGTGTGTGCAGAGAACAATACGCTATAAATGTGAAGAAAATGGAGAGAACCCGACATCCGTATGGAGTTATGACGCATGGGATGCTATCAGGGGTGAGTCTCAACTATTAAACTTCTGATATGGACGATAAAACTTGAATACGAACCGGGAGTCATACCACTATGGGTCCGCCATGTTTGTTTACAAAAGTGCATGAGCAGAAGGAAGGGGAGAGAGGTGTGCATGCGCAGTAACAGTGCTCCATAGCCTCCGGCAGTCTCTGCGGGGGGGGGCTTCCGTGAAAGAATCTTTGCCGTGTTGTGGATACAGTGGATCCGCACACTGGTGTCGTGTAAACGAACACCCCAAAAGTGAAGAAAGTTTTGTGGATACACTCCTATTCGTTGTTGCGTAAACGGGGCCTTAATCTATCAGTAAATGAAAAGCTTTCTGTTTCAGGATGGACGCCGTGGACAAAGAGTATACTTAATTGAGCCGTACGACCACGACTAAAAAAAAAAACACTTGAGCTAAATTAACACATCATTTATTAATTAAACCCAGAAAAACCTAATAAAATGTTAATTAGCCGTGGGGTTTGTCATCAGTGTCTGCGTATTGTGCTTACGCGGTACAGCAAGACAAATGAAACAACGACCAAAGCCAGCAGATGTCTAAGCAGGAGGGAAGAAGAGCAAACAACTGGCTCACGCAGGGTTTTTAAAGGACCTCTGGCACTGTTCAATCAAGTGTTGCCAGTCCTGCTGAAGAGCAGCGTGACGACGGAGGGATGAATATGACTACAACACCATTTTTATTTTTCATTCAGGCAAGATGTTGTTTGATCAGCTAACTTAATCAGATGCTCATCATGTTTCATTTTTATTGATTGATAATGGAATTTCCAAACGTTGCCCAATTGCTGCATTCATACATCCTTTCATTCACTTATTTTTCAGTAGAATTTGTTTGATTTCCCAAGAACACAGACATTTGCTTTACGTATACCCCAGTTTGGGTTCAAACGTGTCTTTTTGATCTAATGTGACAGTATTATCCACTGTAACTATTCACTATAATCATTGTCCATCACTTGTTTTGTACATTACGTCTTCAGAAATTACTACGACGAAGCTACAACTGGGGAAAGTACAACATTAGGTAAGTACAATCAGATATGTTTTTTATTTTAAATGGTATGAGCAGGAAATAAGTCATTTATCTTGTGTGGCCCCCAAATACATGTTATATTGGGGTTTTTTGTGTCCTGTAGAAATCTTGTTCAAGAAGCAGACATATTACCATGCTCAAAAGTGATCTCCAAATTAAATATCTCTCTCAGCAATGCAGACGGCGCTTTGTTTACTGTAGATTTGCACACAGACACAAAACCGGCGGAATTGCCTCGGCGGCATGTCTCCGCTGAGGTGTGGCTCAAGGGCATGACACTGATTTATGTTGGCAGCGAGCTGCCTGCTCCTCCGACTGTGGGCACCATCAGTACCATCTCCTGCCTGCTGCCTGCTCCGCCGCGTGTGCAGGGGCTCGGGAGATTAAACATGCACACGCTGATCTTTTATCCCGGCGTCACCTTTTCCTCCGCTCGTCACTTTATCGCCACTCGTCTTTCCTTGTTTTTGTTCGGCATTCCGAGGCAGCAGCGTCTAACCGAGAAGGTTTTAAGAGGTCAGCTTTAGTGTAAATGTGATGCGCTGCTTGATGGGCAAGCCAATCGGTTCATTTTACTTCAAAACGTTGTTTGTAAAGTCAAATTTTAAACTTTTAAAAAAATGTGCTGAAACAAGTAGGTGCAGCGAGTGTAATTCTCTGTTCTGCTCAGTAAATCTACATCGAGTCTGTGAGATCAGAAAGCCATTTCCAACCTAAAGCCTTTTCTGGTGATTGAGACTTAAGATGGAGGCGCGTCACTATGCAGCTGCAGTGAGCCCCGCGGCGCCGAGGGACAGAGGAGGACACAGGGAAAGAGATTAGGAGAAATTCTCTTTCTAAAAATTTTTTTATTATTACTATCCTTCGAGAACTTTTATCTGAGCGTGGCGTGTGAAGTCGTAGTGAACTCAACTGTGGCTGCGGCCGCCGTATCTTCTCTCTGGGAGCGCGGCAGCCTCAGTCTTGGTGAATAAGCAGTTTGTCTCTATCTGCAGAACGTGCGCAAAGGCTACAAGGACGGTAAATGGAAATGAGCTGCTGGTTATCACAGAGGTCGCAGTGCTGATCAGAGTCTATCTGTCCCCTGCCCGGCGTTAAAACACGCCACGCTTCAGTCCGGCCGGGATGTCTGTGTGCGAGTGTGTGGAGGGAGACAGACACTATACAAGGAACTGGAGTTTAATAAAACCAGGGCTTCAAACAGCCACATGTAGGCCTATTATAGCAGGAACAAATAGAGTAATTGATTGGTTGAAGGAGGATTTTTATTACCCAGAGCAATAAAAAAAAGTAATCAAGGTTAAAGATCAGCATTCTTATTTTTACCATATTGGCTGTGACCATAAAAAAAGTGTGCCCATCCAACAGTGAGTTCCTCTGTACAAAGTCGCTCTTCACTGAATCAGAGGCAACAATTGCTATGACGTATTTCAACAAACTAGAGTAACAATGTATTACATCTGCGGTTGCCTTCAGGAAATTACTAATTGGAGTATTAAAAAGATGGAAAATATTGAATGGAGCCCTTCTTCTAGAGTGGTCCAATATTTAGATTGTTGCTTTTCCTATGCTTTTCTCTGCGGTGTAGTGGGATGACGTTCTTGAAATCTCTGACTCTGTCAGGAAATAATCAGCCGCCTGTGAACCACTCACTGCATGAAACAAGACCACGGATTTTGAAGCCAAGATATCCCCACAATAGCCCAAAATCACACCGTGTACCTTAACTCGTTAACACAAAAGTACTTGGAAATTACATGAACACTTTTCCAACCCAGTGATGTTGTTTTTGACTTTTTGAAGGCAACAAACAAACAGAATTATGATATATTACATAGGGTCTGTAAGTATTTAACTGACCTAATCACTGGTCACTATTAATTATTTATGTCATAATTGCTGTACATGCTTGTTTTGACACATCTTTGAGTCCTGTCACATAACATGATGCGGTTTTACTAAAAGGAAATGAATGTTGATTGATTATATTGGCAGTGTGATGAAGCATGGAGTCATAATTCATGCTGAATCCAACTAAGGACCCAGAAAGCTGCATTTGTTGTATTTTAGAAGTTGAAAGAAGATATTTTTTAGTTTTTCATGATTTTGCCAAATTATAGGATAATGTGCAGAGGGTAGTGGAGGGGCTGTTGACTTTGAGTCAACAAATTTCTTTTATCCAGCCATGCTCACAATATCCCACACATGAGATATGAAAGATGTTTTACCGTTGGGTGAAGACCATGTTGGTGGAACATCTGCCCATATGCTGAAACACTTTTTGTTTCAGAGTCCGGTTGAATTTTGAATTTGAGCTGAATCAAAGTGAGTCAAGCACAAGAAGATGAAGAGGTCACCCTTAATGTGTCTCCAGTTAGAGGTGTGTATTTTTGATTGAGTATAGATCCACAACAAGCCTTTTACATGTGACATTCAGGCTGTGTTTACTTTCAATGTAAATGATTTTTCAGCTGATTTTACGAGTTACAGGGTTTAACTACAGAATCTGTGGTCCAAATGTGTTTTAATCTGAGGCTCCAGTTTCTCATTTACGCTTGTGTATATCCGATGCACCTGAGACTGTTTCATCCATACCAGAAATAGAAAACAAACCTAGCGGGTGTCCTGCTGAGCGCCGCTGTGACAATAGAGAGGAGGAAGTGTGTTTTAGTTGGCGTAACATAAACCACACCAGGGTGAGTAAAGGCTAGATAAGCAGCAGTCCTTGTTAAAATGTAGACGTAATTAAAATAATAAGAATACTTACAGGTACAATAGCATTAGTAAGAGCAGCGGTAAACGCTCAGCAGGTTGTTTGGGCCTGCAGCCATGGAGACCTGCAGAGTGACAGTGAGCTAACTGAACCACAGCCTTAGAATCACACACACTTTTGAATGGATGATGTTCATGCAGAACAAAAGCTCTGTGTGCCATCTGTCGGGAGCATGAAACAAAGACAGAACAAATGTGCATTCAAATAGTGATAAACACTAAACAACAATGGGTTCTTCTAATCGTATCCCTGACGGTGGTTTGGTGGTTTGGTTTACGGCCCCTCTCCAAACCAAAGTGGAACAAATCCCTGAAAGACTTTTTTTTTTATTGCGACTGACTGACAGTAAACAGCTGCTCAGGTTGAAGGTTAATGTCAAAACAAGTGTTTTTCTTTGTCTTTTGACCACAAAAAAACACTGATGCACATTTACAGGCTGCAGTTTGGTTCTTCTCAGGGCCACAGTGGAGTGAAGGAGACTTCATTCAGATTCTCCACACATTAATATCTAACTGTTGCATGTGAGTGTGTCTCTCTCCTGTCGTCTCCTCTCTCTCTACTTTACTGCACGTTTCTGTTCATGGAGCTGAAACCCTCACATCTGTGCTTCTTAAAAGTTTCTTCATGTTGAAAGGGAGATTTTCCCATCCATCATTGAATAGGTTCACTTATAAAGGCGAGTGTTTTTTTTTCTTTATATTCATTTGAATGTTAAATGTTATTGTTGCTATTTGCATGAAATTCAGTTCAAATGAATTGTAAGGTATATCTCAAGAGTGTAGGCCGGGGGGGGGGGGGGGGGGGGGGGGGGGGGGGGGGTGTCTGCAACCTTTATCACTAAAAGAGCCATGTTTGTAGTTCTCCGCCAAATCAAATTTAATTTTAGCCACAACACGCGTTTAACTTTTACAATGAGACGAACACAGGCTCTAAAGTTTAATATATACTTTTAGATCTTATGTTGCATTTATGAAGTTTCACTTGCAATTTAGGATGGTAAACATTTCTTTATCATTTCAACAGTTTCTGTACCTGATTTTAATGGTTTCATCTTTATTTTTTTTTTAAATGACTCTAATGTGTAAATCGGAATACGATCAAATATTCATTTTTGATATTATATCGGGAAAGCTTCAGGGAGCCACTGCAGAGGCAGTAATGAGCCACATGGGGCCCCAGAGCCGAGGGTTGCAGACCCCTGATCTCGGCTTTTCAGCTTCCTGCCAATACCAGATATGTATAATTTTCCACATCAATTGTTGGTGATAAAAGCTGTAATTCTATAAAATAGCATCATTTTAAATCATGTCAGCTCCATATTAATATTACATAAAACCCAATATATTCATTTATCAATTATTCTGTATGTAAATTAAGCGTTCATGATTTCCTTGATGAATACACCACAATGCTGGTTGTTGATCAATCTTATACTGTTAAAAAGAAATTTGCTTGATGAACGGCAGAGTAGAGTATTAACAAATCTCTCAGAATATACAGTGGGGTTGTTTTTTTGTTTTTTTTTGGTGGCGGCACCCAGAAAATGCTTTAAAGACGATTTATAGAGTTAAAATATCTAACCTTTGAATGTGACTGGAGCTGCTGCAGTCAGAGGCCGACTTCGCAGAAGCTGTTTCAACAGACTGTTTAACCGACGCAGTGAGTAATTATACAGGTGTTTGGACGAAGTGTGCTACTTAGTGTGCTGCAGTCGCGCCTTTCTCAGCATCTGGAGAGATTCACTCGTGGCCATGCATTTCCACTTGTGCTAACATTTATGATGTTTTAGTAGAAATAGCTGCCGGTGGCTGAAACAGCAGAGCGGCACATTCTCGAGCTAATCCCACTGTCATCTGGTACAAAATATGCGCCGCTTTAGAGATGCACAACGTACGTATCCTCAAAAGGAAACAAAGACGCTTCCAAGTGAGCGATAAATATATTTAATGACTCATCGACTGGGCAGAAAGAAGTGGTTGGAAAGTAAGCAAAATCTTAAATTAAGCTTCGGGGATTGGAACTTTGTCTTGAACTACGAGTGAAGGGTGCCGCGTCGCTTTGTGTTGTGTTTTCGCGTCTGAAAGAAACAAATATGTGAACATAAAAGTGCTGCAGGGGGTCAAAATCCACTGTGTTAGGAGAGAACAGAAGCCAGCACACAGCATCCCGTCCACTGTCTACATGTTGTGCTTTGATGAGCGCAATTAGAACAAAATAAATTTGAAAAAAAATCTAATCCACAACATGCATCCACTGGCTGGAAGAAGAAATGTTCCCCCAAAAAGCTCAGCGAGGCCTGTGCACGTCGGTGTGCCAGCTCAGTCCCTGCAGATCGTAGGGAACGTTTTAATAGACGGTTTGACTGCCTGTGTCTTTTTTGAGGATTTCACAGTGTTATCGAGGACACTTCATGCTCACGAGGGTATTTATAGGCTCTGTTTTTTCCCTCACTGTGGGCCTGTGCATGAATGTATGTATGATCTCCATTAAGTCAAAAAAAAAAAAAAAGAAGAGCTCCAGAGGCAACAGGAGCAGCTCAGGTCCTCTCTTGTCTTTCATGTTACTCGTTCTCTGCAGGAAGCCCTGCTGACTTCTCTCTGTTTTCGGAGGCCATCGCCTCCCTTCATGCCTCCTTCAACTCTTTACATAAATTACCCGTTCCCCCCTTACAGCGCCTCACTCATTCCGTTATTCTCATTTGTCTCCTGTCCACCTACAGGATCAGTTTTTTCACCCTCTTTCCACAGAATCATCATCATTTCTCTCTGAGCTCCTCATCGATTTCTGTTTCCACCCTGCGCTGCCTCTCATCAACTCCTGTCTTTGTTTCTCTCCTACTCACCACAACGTAAGTGAACCTTCCCTCCCTCTCTCTCTCTCTCTCTCTCTCTCTCTCTCTCTCTCTCTCTCTCTCTCTCTCCATCATAAGCAGATCTTGCCTGGAGGCAATGTTTTTTCTTCTGCTCCTCGTGAGGAGCCAGAGGCCATGCCAGCACCAAGGCCAGCATGTGCCGTGCTACGTGTCCATACTTATGCATGATAACTTCTTAGCGATGGGGAGCTTTTAAATTGCCAATGTGAGCCAGTTCATACGGTTGAGATCGCCACGACTTTAGGCATGTGATGGATTGTAACTTGAAACGACACTGCCGAGTTTGCATGACAGAAATGAGGTGGACTCAGAAATCAAGAATTGCTAAAGGGAAGAGGTGTGGAAACAGATGTGAGTGGACCAGTCCATTAAATTACACTGAATTGAAATTAAATATGATACTGATATTGTGAGATGATCCACCTGTCCAGAACCAACATGCATGTATTAAGCAGTGGCGGGCCATCAGGGCCATCAAGGCCTTCTCAGCTGAATCACAGAGTGATGTTAATTATATTTTGGCCATGAACACTTATTAATATATTGTTTATGTAATCAACCCACACACACATGCCCGCAGAGAACAATCCCCTATAAACATTAACAATGGGAGAACACGGACATTCTCGTGGACAGACGACCAAGTTGGATTGTTATTATGGTGACTGTCAACTATAAAACTACCAAGTCCCAGGAGAGTACGGGCTGGGAGTCATGACACTCTGGAGGAACCATTGTCCTTATTGTCCATCTACCGAGCATGTGCAGTAGAGCTATTTCCCACGGCCGTGGTGCTCATGCACAGAAGCAGTGTTTCAGAAAGGTTGCATTTTCGACCGTTTCCATGAGTCGGAGCGTTTTCAACAACTTCCACCTTGGGAGCCATTTTCAGAAAGTTGTGTTTTCAAAACTCTCTCAGCACCGTTGTCACGTGAACGGGCACCCAAAACACAGTGAAAGTTTTCAGTTTGCACTTGAAGCCTTGAAACTCTACCTGTGTGTATAGAATTATCCGGATCCTCCAGCTCCACACCACAGTCCAAGACATACGTATACGTCAATGAGTTACTGTAAATTTGCAGCAGGCGTGAAGGACTTTATGCATGATTGTTGTGTTCCAGCTGGGATTGACTGTGACCTGCTTTTTTGCCTGTTGTGACCTGTGATTGGTTCGAGCCCCACACGACCGTACACTGGCTAAATAAAGGATTGAATGGACGGATGCGTGAATGGATGCCTGAATCTATTTGTATTCTTTTGGTGTTTATTCATTTCCGCCGTTGCTCATATAGAATTGTTGGTTTTATAAATTTCTCGGTCAAAGTGCCTTGACTGTGTTGTATTTGGCGCTATAGAAATAAAATAGAGTTCCATTGAGTTGCATGTTTTCATCTGATTGTCTCATCTCATACAAAAAAAGATAAAAAATAGACATTGCAGTTTTCCTGTGTGTGACTTTGAGGTTAAATTGTCATAACATACTATATCCTCTTTCGTTGTCAGATTTCCTAAATTGTCGGTGCACCACAGAGACAGAAGGAGAACTTGTTGAATGAGCATTAGAAATGTGAGTGCAACACCACGAGAAAGCTGTGTGACTGGCATGCATTACATTTTTGGTCCATGGCGGCTTCTGTCAGCGGACAAATTGGTGTCTCTGGGTCTTAAAGAATCAGTGGTGCAGAGTGCTGCACTCACGCCATGGCAGCCTGCTGAATTTTGGATATTTCATATCTGGAGGCATGTGACAAGATTGAATTGCGGTGGAAATTTGGCGAGATTATAAGAAAAATATTATAAGGATGTGGAAACGTGGGGGGGGGGGGGGGGGGGGGCAGCATCCGTCATCATCTATCAAATTTGTTTTCTTTTGTTTGGAGTGGGTTGGTTTCTGCCCGGCTGAGCTCGGTCTATGATACAGAGAACAGTTAAGTGTGGATTTGCTGCAAAAAGCTTCTCTCAGGAGGAAACTGATGTGCTCGTGTAGGAGGCTGCAGAACTGCTCTGAGTGAATCTGTCGCTCCTTAAATTAAATTATCTTAGATAATATTTACATGTTCTGATATAGCGAGGTTGTTATTCAACATGTAACACCAACTGATGATATCTCAGGAAACAGAATCAAAGGGAAAATAGCAGTTTAGCCGACTCTATTCTGATTTACTGTCGGTACAATGCACCTTTAGATACATGACAAAACAATCGTTTCACTACAGAACGTGCATTTTTTTTTCATCAGTTCTACTTTTAGAATATTACCATTTGTCCAGGTTCTTTTGAAGACACACGAATGTGCTTTTCTTCTGCTTACGAAGCTGTTTTGTTTAAACACAAAAAAAAGAAAAAACAGCCTTTATGTCTAATTGTGCACAATGGGAAGGGAATGAGCATACATGTGGCCTGTGTTCCCATTCTATATGGTACTTTTAACCACTTTATTTCAATTCTAAATGCTCTGTAATTGCAGTATAAAGGCCAAGTTTCTATCCACTTACATGTTTTACGTGGTAAAAGTGTTCGATCAAAAAGTGTCCCTTTGGTTTTTGGGGATTGTATTTTTTCCAGTCATTACTCATTCTTATGCAGTAACAAGAAAAATCACATTTCTAAGTAGATTTCCTTCCAAGGTAACATTTCTGTTTTCTGGCTTAAAGAGAGGGGCGGCACTGTACTGCAGTGGCTCGCACCGTCGCTTCACAGGACCAAGGTTCCTTGTTCACCCCTGTTTACTGAAAACCCTTTTTTGCTTTCTTTTGTTGGATTTTTCTAGATATTCTAGGATTTAAAAGTGAGGCTTGTTTGGTGAATTAGTTACTCTTAAATGCTAATAAGTGGGTGTGAGTATTTGTGTTTCTCTTTCCGACTTGTAATAGACTGGAGATCCGTCTAAAATGTGCCCCACCTGTTGCTCTGTGTTGGCTTGGAATTCTATCAGCCTGATTAAATGACCAGGTTCGCCTCCCACAGAAGGTAGCGACCATCTTCAGCTTCCAGTCGTCTTCGTACTCAACAGCACTGTGACATAGTTGTTGATTCGTTCCATTAGGATGAAGCACCAAAACTACTTGCTTGGCTTTACTTCTAGCTAAATATGTTTTTCCTCTTTAAAATCTTTTCTTAGCGCCTCCGAAGTCTCAAAGCACTTCACACAGACAGTCACACCCACACATTCACACACCAATGGTGACGCAGCTGCGAGGTGTTACAGGGTCCTGCGAGGTGACTGGAAACAACATGGGGCTCAGTGTCTTGCTCAAGGACACCCTGGCACATGGACAGGAGGGGAACAGTATGGAGCACCCAACATTGAGTTTTGGGGACAATCCAAAGCCGCATAGAGGCATGAAATCCACACACCACTCGCAAAAAGTTTGGGATATTTGACTTTCAAGTGAAATATCAGGATGGATCTGAAATGCAATATAACCTTTACAATATGACCTTCTCTAAACTTTTAAATGTTCAATGTTTCAGGACCTTTTGCACAACTTGCTGTTCTCTAACAAGGAGCTTAGCGGCAAAATTCACAACAGGTGTTTGATCCATGAATGGACCCATAAATGTCCTGGTTTAATTAGAATTGGTCTTTAAACAGTCCCCCTCCTCATGTTCACATTTTGACGTGACGAGACCAAGATGACACCTGACACTTGATCAACAGTACCTTGAAGCTTCAGACAGGATGTTCTTAGAAGTGTCCACTGAGCTCAGAGTGTCTACAGTAGGTTGAACAGAGATACAGAGACACTGGAAGAGTCACAAAGAGACAAAGAAGTGGACCACCTTTGGCCTCACAGCTTCATTGCTAACAGTTCCGTGTGGAACCAGATGATGAATAGCGCTCAACTCCAGGCAAAGTTCATGGAGGTGAAAGGCGCCAAGTGTCAGGTCATTCCACTGGAAGCCATTTACATCAGCGTGGACCTGCAATGGTACCTGGCCACACCACCAATGCCCAATGTGTTTCATGATATAATATCACTGTTGGACAAACATTTATTATATATTCCAAAAGTTTTGTGAGTAAAGTATGTTGCTTTATTTGCATAGGTGACACTAATGAAATGACTTCATTTTCTTTGCCCTAATAACCATGTCTTAGGATTGTGGGAAGAAGCCAGAATGCACAGAGTAAACTCTTACAGATAAGTCTTTGTAACTCAACACATAAAGGTCCCCTCAGCCAACGGTTTTCAACCTGAAACCTTCCTGCAATAAAACTCAACATCATTCTACTCCAAGCCACCTTGGAAAAAAATCGGTATTGTTTTTTTTTTTTGCACCAGACTCATCCCCCTTTCACACAACAAAGTGAAATTGCATCGCTTTTGCCTTTTTGTTTCAGAAAGGTTTCACGTTTACACGGCAACTTTTTAAAAATTATGTCCGACAGAAATTCTGAAAATGATGTAGTTTTCATGTAAGGCCACTAGTGGGTGCTGTTAGTTGTTTTTGTGAGGAATCCAAACACGTGCACAGAGAACAATATGCTGTAAACATTAGCAATGCCAAGTGCACGGCGAGTATGGACAAAAGTTGAAGTTCGATTCATTTTACAGATGACTCTAAACTATAAAACTACCAAGTCCCAGGAGAATATGGACTGGGAGTCATGACACTCTGGAGTTGTTATTGTCCATCTCGTCAGGCATGTGCAGGAGAACTATTGACTAGAGCCATAGTGCACATGCGCAGTAGCAGCATTTTCAAAAAGTTGTGTTTTTAGTGGCTCTGAGCACCTTTGTCGTGTAAACAGACAAGGAAAGTTTTCCTTTTTCACTTGAATACAATGTGGTGTTAACGGGTTCTCATACTGTCAGGTTGGAGTCCAGGACATTATTCTTAAAAGTTTCTTTGCCTTTTACATCATCTCCTTTCGTAATTACTGAAAAGCATATACAAAGTGGCCTCACAAATATCTCTCTGGAAACTCGAGCGACTTGCAGCACATCTTCGTGGATGTTCTGTTCCCCCCCTAAAATGTTCCTTTAATTTGTTATCTCGCTGTATATATTACTTGGTAAAAAAAAACAACCTATAAATTCAACCTGGAAAATGATCTAACACACACACACACACACACACACACACACACACACACACACACACACACACACACACACACACACACACACACACACACACACACACACACACACACACACACACACACACACACACACACACACACACACACACACACACACACACACTCGGGCTACCTCAGACTGACACGTGGGTGGCATAAGTACTAAAACCCACAACACAAGGCATCCAAATTGCACAGCCAAATGATTGCTGCTGCCACAGCTATTCATTCACCTCTCCCTGCTTAAGCTACATTAAGTTCAAAGTAATTCAGCAGAAACACCAGTGGGTGGGAAAACAACCTGGGAACAGCTGAGAGAAAATGTCACTTGACTGACAGATGAAATAACTGACAACTGAAAAGACTTTAATTCCAACATATATGCGAAAAGAGCAGACTGTTGAGGGAGTTATTTCTACATTCAGAAAACACTAAAAAGAGAAGTTTACTAAAATTTTAAAAATAGAAACCAAAGTCATCTGTGTGGTATTTCTATCTTTTAACTGGACTTTAGTCAAACTGCTTAACGTTGCTCATTTTCCGCACAGTGCTGCTACATAACTCCTGAACAAGTTCAAGAGCAGAAAATGAGCCAAAACAATAGATTTGATGGTACGTATTCAATACCAGTGGATCAGAAAGAAGTCAGTGGCTCAAAATTTATCTTTATAATGACTTGATTATTTTTCCTCAAACAATATTAATCAAACTAAGAATAATGATAATAGCTCTCATTGATTAGATTAAAAATGAATAAATCTGAGGTATAATTCTCGACAGAGACGACATAGACACATTTATATTCCCTTAATGTGAATGTAAATGTTGGAGACTCCGGGCCCTGTGTCTTTTTGGCCACATTATTACTTAGAGTTGAAGGCTGATATCAATACGCCGACATGCTCACAGACACGATGGAACTATGCTGATGTCTGTCTGAGATAATATAATGAAAGCCAAATCCATCACACTGTAAACAATGGAACCAAGGCTGTGTGAGTTTTTGAAAAGGAGTAATGACTGATTCACTTGTTGAGTTTAGTTGCAGTTTAGTTGAGAAATTAAAAAGAAGTAAGAAAACCTCAAAAGATCTCTTGAAATAAGCTTACATTTTTACTAAATCCTCACAGTATACAGGTATTGTACGGCCATGGATACAGGCCAATGTCAATGGCATTTGCAGTAAAACATCTTTCATGTTCTCAGGATGAGAGAAGTTTGTTCGTCCTTCAATAAAAATGAGTTTAGTAAAATAGTATGATGAACATATTTCGATTTCCGAAAAAGAGGCTTCGGGATACTTAAATTAAATAAAATTTCCTCAACAATGCCATTTTTAAAAAGAAAATATATCTGTGCTTTTTGTGCACAGATAGAAAATTCCGTTTATAACAAAAATAATATTTCTCTATAACAAAGGACTCTAAATCAGATCGACTTCTCAAAGTGTATTTTGCTTTTATCTTTTGAGGCAAGTGGGTTTGTAAAAAAATTTTGGAAAAAAAGCTCCCAAAGTGTAACATTTTGAAGGCACTTAAATACAACTTTTTGAAAAAGATGAGACTCCGGGTGAAAACGCATTTCTTTCATACCAAAAACAAACTAACATGAAACTCCAGCGCATTCAGCATGTCTGTCATTTTTGTGCCAACGGACATCGTTTTTCAAAATGTTGCCGTGTAAATGCGAAACTTTTCTGAAACAAAGACGTTTTTACATGAAAAGCTGTTGTGTAAACGAGGCCGCGGTTAACCGGGTGAGCAGAGAAAGTAACTGCTCTGCAGCTTTCCAACTGTTTTCATGCGTCACAAAAGAAGCATATAAAGACTCTGACACGGTCATGTTACTAAATCTATTGTCAGTTTCTGGCCTGTTCTTCCAAAAGTAGTGACATTACAGCAGTACGTCCCTGTAAAACATGTTATTTCTCACCCTGAATAGATCAAATACACACTGTCAAATGCAAAACTACCTCATTTGTAAGAAAGTGACGAGTAAACATTGTGGTTTAAGTCAATCATCTCTCACTGAAGGTGCTCGTGTCTTTTCTGACCGGTCCACCACTCTCCCTCAGTCTTTTCCCACCTCTGCCATCTGTCTCTGGTCTGTTCATCACCCTTTGTGTCCTCCTGCCTCCTCATCTCACCATTAGCTCTCTGTGTATATACAGTATATATATCTGACATTCTGCCCGCTGGCTTTTGTCATTGTCCAAGTTTTCATGTCTTTTTTTTTGGCCTCCTACCCACTTTCTGTCACTTTCACTTTGGATTTTGCTCGAGTACCTCAGTGTCCCACTTGGTTTCTGCATTTCTGTCCCAGTAGATTAAAAAAAAAAGAAAGAAAAAAATCTGAATTCTAATGAAACATCTCTATCCTCAAAGTTGCAACTGTGCAAGATTTAGATTAGAAATAATCAATTTTTTGTAATTCTATAAATTTTTCAAGCCGCACCCATACAGGGGCTCAGTGTTGTTCAGTCACTGTGTATGATACCATCTGTGTGCACCTGTAGTGTCTTAGGATGAGGCAGTAGATATGTGTCTTAAGCCTCTATCTCCATAACCTCAGATCTGATCGCGGAGATATGAGCGTGATCCCTCTTGTTTGTTTTGCTTATCTGCAGGATTAGATACACCCACTGTGATAGCTCTGCATATTCTACTTTTCAATCGCCAGGTGCAGGCAAGAAGAGAGCAGAGGACATTTTGCATGACTTTCTACACCTGGATGTGGTGAATATGAATCCCTGATTGAATGGGAGGTGTTACAACTTAACAGCGTTTTTAGAAAGCTGTGTTTTCTTTCCATGAAATGAATTAAAAAAACAAAAAAACAGGCTAAGTAATAAACAGAGTTTTAATCAAGCTGAAATAAACGCATCACAGAGCAGCTAATTTGAAGAAATGTGAATCCTCATGTGGGTACCAAACAAGAAAAGAAAAAGTCTTATAAAGCTTCTGGAAAAAAAAACCAAAAAACTTTGACTGTAATATGAACATAATCTAACATATGACCCCGGCAGATGCTCAAAGCTTTCAGTGTGTAAAAATTACATTGACATTCCCTACATTTTTGCTGCTATTTAGGAGGGATAACACTGTTTTAATAGGAGCAGCAAACATATAGCAACACTGAGACCGGGGCAGAATGAAGAGGCATTGGCATTGGAGCCAAACTGTGAGGGTGAATTTGACAACACATGCATGCTGAAGGCTGTGGAAATCGTGCAAAACTGAGAAGCAACAGGATTAAAAAAAAAGAAAATATATAGCTTGATGTTGCAGGATGTTGATTTCATTTTTCAAAACAAAATGCACAAAGTCAATTTGTTGGCTGCGCAGTTGAATGCATTTCGCTGTAATTTGTACCTGAAGGCATCTTTATAAAGAACATCATGTTTAAATAGCCTTTAAAATGAGTTTGACACCGCCGCTCTAAATGGTCCAAATCTGATGGAGTACTTCCACTGGTATTCAGTCTCTTTTCCACATCAAGCTACGTGCAAACTTGTACACTTTCACCTTTATTTCTTTACATTTAGGCCTGTAAACAACACTGATGTGAAAGTTTGTCCTCAGTATATATCCTAGAAAAGTTACAGTGAACGTTGTTCACTTTGCTGAGTGTGACGGATCATTAATAAAATCAGCCGGCTGCAGATCCTCAAATTTTAGTCTCTTTAATTTCATCTCTTTGTTTTGCTTGATGGCCCACATGTGTAATGTCTAAAATCATTCCAGATGCAGCAGACAGATTTTATTTTTATTTTTTTTGCCATTTAAACCCACTGGTCTACTGAACACTATCTGCTCATCAAATCACACATTCAGCTCAGCGTGCTGCAGAGACGGTGCACATACTGTATGTTCAGGGTTGTGCTGTCTGCATGTTCTCCCTGTGCACGCTTTCTCCATTTACTTCAACTTCCTTTCCCGATTTCCGTCGTATGATTCTTATGCCTCCTGTTTTTGGGAGCCTTCTTGTGTGACGTTTGCATGTTCTCTCGGTGCATGTGTGGCTTTTCTCTCCAGGTTCTCCAGTTTTCTCCCTTCATCCGTTTTAATGATCCTCGGCCTTGTGACTTTCAGGCCTGGTTTACACCACAAATTTAGCCCAAAATGATCCATCCATCTTCTCCAGCCACTTCAAGCTTTTTAACTTATGATCTGTCTCTATTTATATTGGTCGATAGCAATACTATGCCGTGGACACAGTCAATTACAGGGCCGACACACACATTCACATCTATAGCCAGTTTTGAGAGCCTTGCTAACGTACTGTATATGTTCTTTGAAATGTAAATCACAGTGAGAATATCCCCGTAATCAACTTGGAACTCCAGCGTGCCGTGACTCCGACGACATAGAAGGTGAATGGATAGATAAATGAAGCCATCAAAAATAACACCAAGTGCAGACTAAAGTCATCAGACATGAAATAAATAGAACATTATAGACACCGGGACGCTGTATTCGCATGCATATACATGAGAGTGGAAGCACACAATCAGTGTGCATCACATTATCTCTCTCCTAAAGGGTGCTTCAGAAGGGGAGGGCCAAACATTAAAGGGAACAATGGAGGTTGTATACACAGCATATGGGTGATTTTTCATTATACTAGCATGTGGTTTGTAATGATTTGTTTAGGAATAACATTATCTCGCCGTGGAATCCGAGTCAGCAGATGCAGAGCTGTTTGCGTAGGCCTCTCCCGCTCGCTCTTCCTCCTATCTCCAGCTGAGAGCTAAGTGGAGACACAGCTAATTATCCAGTTTACACTGCAAACGTAATTACGCCCCGATGAGAAGTTGCGCAGTGAGTATGCAGCACATACTGAACTGGAGGAGGCGAGGTGGAAGATGTCGAAGCCCTTTCCTCTGTGGTTGTGGATTCATCACAGGTACATGAATGGCGAGGGCTTAGTGAGCAGTTTAATAATTAATTGAGCAATTCAAACATCCATTTAAAGCAGGATTAATATGAAAAAGAAACATTTGAAAAGGCAAACATAACAAAACATGTCTACCACGCCACTGAGCTTCCCATTCTTGGTATCTGACTTTGGGTAGAACAATGCAGCTTGGAGCTCATAAATCTCCGTTCCCCGAGGGATGTGGCTAATCGCTGATGCACCACATGTCTGGAGCTCAGTTATTTAGCCAGATTATCAGTGCAGGAGGTAGCTGGTAACAATGCTGCAGACCACACTCCGAAACATACAACCTCGGGCGGTAATGATTGCTATTTTTTATTTATTTATTTTTTTCCAAGCATGTTTTAAATTTGATTTCGAATGAAAAATGGGGGGAAAGTAAATATCAAATAGGGGCTTGGAGACAGAGGGCTGTCAGAGCCAAGTTAATGTGTAAAAATGATCTTCTGCTGCTGTTATATAAACCTGATTAAAGACGTTCTTTGTTGTGCAATGTACGCCTCCTCATGTAGCATGTTAGGCGATGTGTGTGCTCAGCCTGACACACACGATGCTTCACACTCACTCAGACAAGTTTTGTTAAAAACCCCGACAGAAAATGGTTTCATATGCTTCATACATAAAATTGAAAAAAATTACCAGAAAGAAGAGGACTTCTGAAGTGTCACCATCTTGTCGAAAGATTTCCAGCACGTCCCACATGTGAAACATAAACTTCACATTACAAAAACACGCAGCAGGAATAAGTCCATGTGTTGTCATAAAGCGTTAATGAATCCTGCTCCTAATATGCTGATTAGTTCACCTCAGATACCTTCTTTTTCAAGTATGAACGTAAAAATTTTGTTGCATTTTGGGTGTCCGTTTACACACGGAACGGTGCTCTGAGCCACTGAAATCACAAGTTTTTGAAAATGGCTTCCATGGTGGAACTTTTTGATAATGCTCTGACTCCGTCTCCATGGAAACGGGGGGGGGGGAAATTGAACTTTTCTGAAACATTGCTTCTGCTCAAGTTTTTACCGCCATTGCCATTGGTTGTTTATAAAGTACACACAAGCATACGTGGACAAATGAAATTCACAGAAATGGGAGTGGGAACAGGTGTAGCTCAAATCAGTACAGCAACACCTTTTTCATCATATTTAGAGGAAGATGGGAAGACTTAATTGTCTTAAATAGGGAAATTTTATCTTTCACACCACTGTTGTTTTTTTTAAACCTATCGCACTGATGTGAAAGCAGGTTATATTCACCTACTGCAGCATCCAGCCAACAGAGGAAGATTGCAAAGGACGAACGTGACGTGTCAAGTACTTCCACTTCTTCCTGTGCCACCTTTTCTTGCTCTTCCCCTGAAAACTGAGGGCTCTCACTCCACCCTGCTGACTGTCCTACAACTGTCAGGAAATGAAAAAAGCAGCTTCGCTAGAGGACACACACACACGCACACGCACGCACGCACACCGTCGTCTTTCAGAAAGTCATTTAACAGTAACATATGACTAAACATAAAGCTACTGTAAAGGTTACTGCACCTTCGGGATATTTGTCACCGCTAATGGCACGGTGAGACAGTGTTTTCATGAGCAGCACACATGCATGCTGAAATGTGTTCTCGGGTCCTGCTGGCAGGATTCATCGTGCAGCAGACTGCAGAGAGGTCGGACGTATAGAGTTGAGTACAGTGCCTCTGCACGATTAGATTAGTGCCACCATGTAGTACAACCGTGAAGGCCTCCTGCATCAAAACGAAGGTACAAAAATCTAAAATGCTCGTTTCTAGCATGGCTATTCCCAGTTTTTCATTTTGGATCTGATAGTCAAGAAGTTGAATGTATATGGTTTAAAACAACAATCTAAATTTGATCCACTTCACCACCGTACATGTGCTTTACTGTATAACTATAAAAACAAAGGCACCATCACCGTTAGAAACCCAGCATTCAAACCTTGGGAAATAGACCAGGTTGATCCAAAGTGCAAACTTCCTTTAAGCAATGATACACTATCTAATCACAGGATTATCAACACACTTACGGATCTGAATTTAAAAGATTTTGTTGAAATTTTATGAACTTAATCCTAAATATGAATTTAATTGAATGTTTTTTTCTTTTGGTCGTACATGTTGAGTAATTGTCACCTCATTTTAATCTGCGAATCTGCATGATTAATGTCTGAAGATGACAAATGGACATTCATCCATCCTCTCATCACCTCCTACTCCTTCAAACTTTTTTTCTGTGATTGTGCAGATTGGTCAGAGTGAACTCATGGAGTCTTCCAGTCTGTGGTAACTTCTTCTTCGTCATCTTTGTCACCACTTCACCTCCACTAGACTCTGACTAGTTGCTCGCACAGATCTCACTCTGCTGTTATTTGGATGTTATATGAAACTTTATCCATGTGACGCTCTTATCAGCATTCTGTAATATGGTGGGAGTATCATTAAACAGTGAAACAGAGAGAAAGAGGTGATTTAGTCAGAAACTCAAGTGTCATGTGTGCAGCACTGTTAGATATTCTCAGTTTGTGTTTCTGATGGTTGGGTGATATTTATGCCCCGTGTTTAGCCCATGAGCAAGGCACATGGCACCACGAGGAGATCTGCTCTGCATAATCCAGCATAATGGTTGTGGGGAATGGCCAGAGGACATCAGACAGAAACACAACTTCAGCTGTGAAAGACACTTCATGACCGTGAGCGTTGACGAGCTGGATTTTGAGCGAAGCCTTGAAATCTTTTTATAACCCCTCGTTCCGTACACCCTCGTGCCATGTGCTGTATATCTGTGGTGCATCTCGCTCATGCGTGAGCTGTGCACACGCTGCAGCCTTTTGTTTAGAAACTGAATCACTTCGTCTCTCCTGCCCCTTCCTCCTCCGCCTGATTGTAATTTGTAACATGTGTAAATCCATTGAATATTCGTCCTCATCAAGCCGTTTGTATCGCGGTTGTTGCCAGGACTTGCTTGTGAGTTCAGGGACGGCCCGTGTCAAACTTGCTCATCCTCGTTTCACGATCGCAGAGCCAAACTGCCAAACTAAAACGCACATTATATAACCAATCAACGTTTCCAGGCCTTAACATGAGCGTCCAGTCCAGAAAGTGTTTGAATCATTTCTCTGATGTTTTTACTTGAAATGTCGCACAGTCTGATTTTGGCAAAAAGGTCCAAACATTTCACAAAGAGGCAAAATAAACTTGAGTTTTGTCAGAATTCCACTGAAAAAAAGAAGTACAGTGTTGGGATGGTTTTTAATTGGGGTATTTACGCTCTAACAGCATCAGCCTGCTTAATCTTCTGCAAGTGAGCATCTTTCTTTGTGCTTTTTTTTAATATCAGGCCTCCTTTGTAACATAACAGAGATTCTCGCTGGTCGTTTTGTCTTCAGTCTAATTAGCATCGCTCTCTCCTCTATCCCCCGTCTTCCCATTTTTCCTGCACCTTCTCCTAATGAGTTCGGCTTAATCAGGCATTCCATTTCACTTAGGAACTAATGTAATGTTGAGATCCTTCATGAAGAGTTCTCATTTTCTATTTTATAATTTTCTTTTCCTTCAAGATTTTGCCGTTTTTCTTTATTATTAATACAGCTGCTCTTTTTGTGCCCATTCAGGAGTCACAGAAGATTACTTCAACACAAAGACTTCTCCATTCCCAGCATGCTTCTGGACAGAAATGGAGAGAAAGTTATCATGCAGTGGAAGGAGACCTGAAAGAGGCATAATAACATATTTCATTACAGATAGCCTTGTAGAGAAGGTGCCTTGGGAAATGGTGACTTATTGTGTTGTCTCTGGATTTCATAGATGATATTGTCCGTTGTGTCCGTCACTCCAGCTACATTTTAATAGAAGGGACAGTCGGGGAGCTGGAGCGAGGTGGTACAGACTGCATGTCGTGTGGTGCGTTCACGAGTGACCATTAGTCATTGGAGCTGTTAAACAAGGGGCTAATTTATGTTATTGTTTGGTTTCCAGATTCGCTGACTCAGAGGGCACCACGTTGTGAGGAGGGTGCTTGAGTTGGTGACACACCTCCTGCTGCCATGAGTGTGAATGTAAGATACTGAAAGATTAAGAAAGAAAAAAAACTACAGCAGCTGTTTATGTGACTGGTTTATTCTTCAGGTATGTGTTTGTGCATAAAATATCACTCTGATGAATTGATCTGACCAAAAATCTGTCTTTCCCAGCTCTTGGACTTAGATTAAGCACTTGAGCTGAGACTTAGAGCACCACTCCAACATGCTTTCAGGCTTTTCGAGTATTCAGAAATACACTGAAATAATCCAAATACTCAAAGGAAGAACATGCAAACTCCACGGAGAAAAATCCCAAAGGTCAGACTCGAACTGCGTCTTTGTCGAAAGGAAGCAGTTTAAATGTGAAGTGAACTAACTCATGGTCTTAAGTCCCGATGTAGTGAAATTAACCACAAATAGCCTTTGGGGGAAAGTCAAGCGCTGATACACCTCGTAACGTTTACTGACTTCCAGGTGATTCACAGAACGACTGAAATCATCATTTTGTGGGTGATTGTGGATCTGAGTGGAGCACATTGTTACAAGGAGTTGTCTGGGCTGTAATGTAGAGATGTCGAATCTCCAGTGTCACAAATGAGCCAGTAAAGGCAACCAGGACATTTGTCCGCGCGTAAACTGCAATTTATACCACGTGGTTTCATGTTAGATCAACATATCAAGGCAGACGTTTCTTTAAAAAAAAAAAAGTAAGTGAACATAAAACCGTTTTATGTACAATTATGATTTCTGATACGTCTTAGTTACACAGGGGCATTGAGGCGGCCAATAGAAAAAGCACATGAATTGGATTTAAGAAGGATAAAATAAAATTGAAAATCAAAACATGCCAAATCTGAGCAACACTGATCAAACAGTACAGGAAATTAAGACACAGTGCAATTACAACTGGTTGTAAGATAGGAATAAATAGCCTCCCAAATTTAATTTAATTTCATAAATGCAGAGACACATTAAAAGTTTCAGTCTTTGATTTAACAGAAGTGGAAAGGAGCTTTCAGAGAGTTTGCTCCACACATGAGAACGGAGGCACAGAGATTCTGAATGCTGCCTCTCTATGTTTAGGTACGCCTCCGGGAATGAGACACAAACTCAATGACCAAAGTGTTCTGGACATAGAAGTACTGTACATTTAATGTGCTACACCGTGGCAACAGCAATGAAAGATGGAAGTGTGCTGATTCCCACAGTCTCAGTATAGATCATTTCAGCTGTTCGAGTGTTTGTATTATAGCTCGAATGCCACATAAAACACAGAAACACCCTCACACAATCAGATTTTAAAGTAAAATCATCTGTGAATACTCAGGGATGATGGGGAAGGGTGTGTGAGTGTATCATAGTTGGCTGGCTGCTGATGGCAGTGATGGGATATTCAGACTTCCATGCAGAAGTAGGACGCACAGGAAATGTAGGTTACATTTATGAGGGAGCAGGACTATCTGTCTGGAACGATTCACCAGAGATGTGATGTGCACAGTTTAGTGTGTGTGTGTGTGTGTGTGTGTGTGTGTGTGTGTGTGTGTGTGTGTGTGTGTGTGTGTGTGTGTGTGTGTGTGTGTGTGTGTGTGTGTGTGTGTGTGTGTACACAACATAAAAAGCCCTACATCAAAGGTTCTCTGCGTGCATGTGTGCGGTCTTGTATTCCCGGTGTATTTCTCCCTTTATAGGCCAATAAGGTAAACAAACACTATAACTACAGTATGGGGTCCCATCAACCTTGTGGGACCAAGATGAAGGGACCCACAGTTGGTTATATTTACTTGAATGTTATGAGGTGATTTAGTCCTGTTACATTTAGACTCAAATTTGACATGGTTTATCAAAGACAAAGCTGCAAGTGTGCATGTGTGGGTGCTGGCGTGCGTGTGCTCTCCCCGCTGCATTTCTGTCTTTGTAGGGCCTACAATCTCAGCACGCCCCTGCACCTATGAAATCCAATTGCTCTTATGAGCCCAAGATGAAGGGTTGTAATTTCTTGAATATTTTAAAGAAGCTCAGCTGTAATGGTTAAGTTTAAAGTGAGGAGTAAAGGAATTGTTTATGTCCAGGAGAAGTGTGTATGTGTGTGTGCGTGGCATTGTTCTGGAACAAAATGAAGGATCCCATTAGGAAAATCAATAAAACTTGATGTTAAATTGCAGCAGTAGTTACCACTGGGTTTAGAGCAAATGGGGGAACAAATGAATGTGAGACAATGTGATGCATGTGCATGTGCATGCGTGTGTACATCTGGTGGTCTTGCATTCCTGCTGTATTTCTCTCTTTGTAAGCGAATAGGCGAGACACATTACATCTATGGAGTCCCGTCGATCTTGTTTGGCCCAAGATTGAGGGCCCCACAGTGGGTTATACTTACTTGAATGTTATGAGGCGAATTAGTCCTGTTACATTTACGTAGGTTATGGTTAAGTGTCGGGTTTGAAACTTAGTTGTCTTGGTTAAGTTTAGAGTGACGAGCAAAGAAATGGTTTATGTCCAGGAGAAGGCCTCCACAAAGACAAGGCTGCAAGTGTGTGTGGTTGTGTGGGAGTGCGTGGCCTTGTTCTTTGAAAACAAAATGAAGGGTCCCATTAGGGAAATCAATAAAACTTGATTTTAAGTTGCAGTAGTAGTTAAAGCAAGTCTGGAGGAAATGAATGAGTGTGTGCGTGTGTGCGTGTGTGCGTGTGTGCGTGTGTGCGTGTGCGCGTGTGTGTGTGTGTGTGTGTGTGTGTGTGTGTGTGTGTGTGTGTGTGTGTGTGTGTGTGTGTGTGTGTGTGTGTGTGTGTGTGTGTGTGTGTGTGTGTGTGTGTGTGTGTGTGTGTTTCAACACGAGCAAAAGTTCCCCGGGCCTCGGAGTAAGCTCGGTGTCGTCAGTAGATCTCTGGCCGTGTGGTGCTGGGCCAGTGGGCAGGCAGAAATAATGAGGACTGAAGACGGAGCCAGATGGAGCTTCACTTCACACAGCATGATTCTGCCGGACTGTCTAATGGACAGCATTTTGTTATGTGAAGGAAAAACTGAGGGCTTTGGGTCAGTTTTCTGTCAGTTGTCCCTGTTGCCAAAAATAGGAATCTTTTTTAGTGATGAAAATGCTGAGCTTTAGCAAATGAACGCTTGTGTTGGGAAACAGACTTGTGGTTCTTTATTTGGCCGGCAGCATATGGTGACAGTCAGGAGTCTTATCAAATCAGCAAACATTTAATATCGCAAAAAAAAAGACTTTTCAGTTGGTGATTGATTAAAATAATAAAGCAAAGCTCTGTCGGTAAAAATGTCTGACTTTGACTCGACTGAATTCTGGAAAGATGATAACCGAAAGGGATCTTTTCCTCCCGTAAGACACCGTGCGACAGATCGTGACTCCACCACTTTGTTCGACAGAAGTTGGGTATAAGTGAACATCTTCACTTGCATGTGGGCATTTGTAGACGTGCCTGTTTGTTTTTGTGTCTGCTGCACTGTATTGTGTGTTTGCTGAACAAATGGTTGAGTGGAGTGTGCAAGCATGGCCAGCTGTATTTGTCTGCCGTAAACCCCCCCCCCCCAATCTGGTATCAACAGAGCACATTGCCTGAGTCATCCGAGTGTGTTTGAGTGTGTGCGCGCGTCTATATGAACGTGTGTGTGTGTGTGTGTGTGTGTGCGTGCGTGCACGCGCTCGCCTCTTCCACTTGAGCTTGAACTCGTTGCGATTTGCTGGGAATTGTATGAAAAGCAAATGTGCTGTGTTTCTCTGAGCTCTCTCTTAAAATTTGAACTGCAGCCACCCAGCAGTCACAAGGCATGAAGTGATTGGGGAGAAGTTGGACGTGGTTATTGCATGCTGTAATACGTTGCCTGCAGTGAGGCCAAATATTACATCAGACTGAAAAGCTTGAACAACAAAGACTGTTAGCGAGAACAACTATTTTTAACTCTGACATTAGCATTTCTGAGGCTGGAGAGGGGAAACATTTTGTTAAAAGGCGTTAGTTAGCTGGGCGTAATGACTTCAAATATTAGACACCTCCCAAATGTTCCAGTCCAGCTCAGCCACGTGACCATGCCGTCAAATTAAAACTTTTCTGAGGATCTCATGAAAACAGAATGCACAATAATATTAGATTCCAGAAGTGTAATTACAACAATACTACAAGAAAGGAAAACAGACAAAAATTTTGCTTTCCAGTGAGTGTATTTGTAGGTCACTGTAGAGGTCACTCAATGGTGTAATGGTTTTCAAGGCCTTAGTTCAGGAACCCAAGTTCACCTTGAGTGGGCCAGACCAGTAAAATAGTAAACTTTACATTTTTTACTTTTTCTTTGTTATAGTGCAGAATATACCTGATGAAAATGTCTTTCTTTTTACAAAACCAAACAATTACAACCAAAAATGACTACAACTTCAAAATGAAGCTAATTTCAATGATGCATGATACAGTGAAATGTCCTTTTGGACGTCTCCTGCAGCTGTTGTATTATGCATGTTTTTACAAACAAACAAACCACAACATCTCAGCACAGGTCTCAGTGTTGCATTGTGTCCTCTACTCCTAAGAATTTATTTATTTATTTATTTATTTTTAAATCAATGTTTCGTATGAAATTATAACCATTTGCTTCGTGGTTTGGCCAGATCTGAGCCCCTTGTTTCGGCCCACATGCCTTATGTCTGATACCCCTGCCTTATAGCAAGAATGTCTCCAGTCCCAGTGGTGCAGGACAAGTTACGCACTGAAAATCCAGCACAAGAAAAAGAAGGAAAAATGGGGCCCAAGGACAGTAATATTATATAGGCAGGCACACAATAACAAGGATAGTAATACAGTATCTTCTATACTCTCCGTATCCAGACAAGGGTCACAGGGGCTGGACCGTGTGCCAAAAGGCATGTTACACCCAGGACATCTCATTACTCCTTCACAGGGCTAATGCAGTGAGACAGGCAATCCCACATGCATATATTTACTCCAAGATCCAACTGAAAGCCACCAATTAACCTGACAGTTGTGGCAGGAATTATCTCACGCAAACCAACGTGCAAATTCCACATAGAAAGACCTCAGTTGACAAGAAGCAGGAAACAGCAAAGCTATCTTTAGCAGAGATTTTCGATTTACATACTGATCAACATAAGGTTTGTACACAGATCCCTTTGTGCAATGTTTTCCTATCACCGTCTGTTGTGATGGGGGCATGTACAGCTGTGGGTTTTAAAAACTGCAGGCTTGTTTATGTAAAGGAAGCGGTGACTTAATCTCCATCGAGACGATGGTTTCAAGGGAAAATGCAAAACACAACTTTCTGAAAACGCTCTGACTCCGTGCATGCCTGTAACGCTGCTACTGCACTAGCGCACTTCTTCTTCTTCTGCACATTTGTGAGTAACAACATTGTTTGCCTCCAAAGTGTCATGACTTCTAGTACATATTCTCCCGGGACCTGGTAGTTCTATAGTTGAGAGTCACCGTAATAAAAATCCAACTTAATTGTCTGTCTATACCAATGTCTATGTAGTCCCTATTGTTTATAGAGAATTTATCTCTGCGTGCATTTGTGTGCGGTTTCATTACAAAAACAACTAACAACACCTGCTTGTGGCTCAACATGACAATCACATTGTTTTCAGCCTTTCTGCCATTTCTGTGTAAATTAACATCGTTTTCAACATGTTGCTGTGGAAACGGGAAACTTTTCCGAAGCGAAAATGCAAAAATTATGTGTAAACGGGGCCTTAGAGGTTAGTGAAGTGAGCTTATGAGTACAGGTTAAAGTTTGCAGGTTCTCCCTGTGCATGGATTTTCTCTGGTTTCCTCCCACCATCCATAAAACAACAACCACAACCTGCCCCGGATGTGTCCTACTTTGGTCCACAGTGAGCAGGGATCAGCTCCAGTGGCTCTGAGATCTATAAGGAGATATAGAAGCTGGGTGGATGAATAGATATTGTTCTCAGCATTAAATAGAAGAGAGAGAATACACCTCTTTTCAATTTGCAATCAATGTAAACAACCGGGTATGAATAAAGAGCTTTCCTCAGCTACATCGAGGGACTTTTAAGATTGTTTTGGAATAGCAAACTGAAGACTGCACCGAAGGTAGAAATTGAATTCAACCCCAAAAATGCAGTTTTAGGCAGGAAAAACAAACCAACTGAAAAATGCTGAAGTCACTAAACCTACTGAGTTGAGTAATAGTTTGGCATGCAGCATTGTAATTTGATTTGTTTTTTTAGATCCATTATTATTAGAAAAATGTTGCGCATAGCTTCAAATTGTAACTATATCACATTTTATTACTGACTCATGCTTCATAAATGCATCTTATATAACCCATGCACACTTCACTATATTAATATTCAAAGACCCATCAGTTAAATTCAATATTGCATAGGACAGGCATCTTATTAACAGTCAGGATTTAGGCAAAACGTCCCCAGAGCCTCATTAAGTGCCTGAAAATCAGCTTTTTCCACCTGCTTTTGTCAGACCTGTGAAATTCAAAACAAGGCAGTAAGACACGGGTAGGTGGCAGCCAAACCTGTGACAGCATCATTACTTCTTGAAACATTTTATGATAATACATTGTGTAACGTGGTAAAGATATCTCCTACACACATCTTCCTGCTGAACAACATTGCACACAGCATATACTGTCCACAGCCTCCAGTATTGTTGGGGGACGATCAACAGAAATATATCTTCATCCCTTTGTGACTCTCCCCACTGAGCAAGCAACGTCCATAGACATCCAAGACACGTCTGTCCATCCAGGCCGTAATCTGGACGTTTGTTTGACAGCCAGAACTAGTTGAAAATAGACGTTTTAAACAGGCTGTAATCTAGACGTCTATTTGACAGCCAGATCTAGTTGACAAATGACACATAGAAATGTTGGACATTTAAGACACCCAGAATCAGTTGAAAGAGACAGGTCACAAGCTGTCTGTTAAGTCCAACTGCCTGTATAATTATTGATTTGTCATTAAAATATCGAGGGAAGTAGATCATGACAGGCAAGAGGAGACAGCATGTTAAGTTTAATGCACAATATCTGAGTTATGACCATTTTTTGCTTTGGTCGCAAGGCATTGAACTTTTTAAGTCTCCACGGAGAAACTCGCCACTTTGATAACCTTTCATCTTGTCATTGGCGCAGTGGTTGGCACTTTCGCCTCACAGAGCGAAAGTCTCAGGTTCAAATCCAGTTGGAGGTGTTGGTGGAGTTTGCTTGTTTGTACATGGGTTTTCCTGCACACACCGTCTGGTTTCCTCCCACATCCCAAAAACATGCTTGTGATTGTAATTGGTAACGCTAAGCTGCCCCTATGTGTGTGTACTGTGATAGACTGATGACCTGTCCTCATTCTTTTTGAACTTATTTTCATTGATGTCCATATGACGTCCAGAAAAGACATCCGGAAAAGACATAAAGACAACATCCAAGAAAAAGGTCTTAAAAAATGTTCATTCTGGCCCGTCTGAGGACGTCTTCTGGACGTGTTTTGGACCACTTTTTGCTCAGTGGCTCTTGTCACCGCTGACGGTGTTCGGCATGCCTACCTCTCATAACCACAACTGGTAGAAACTAACAAGAAAATCTAGAAAAGAGAGACAACGAGGCCCCGTTTACTCGACAACATTTCAAGTGAAAATGGAAAACTCGCAACTTTTTTACAGGCTATGTATTTACTGTGCTAAATAGTTCAGATGGACAATATCAACAATGACAGCCTCCAATACATTTTCACTTGAAACGTTGTCGTGTAAACGGGACCCAAGTTTATTATACTAGACATTGCAGTGCCCTCAAGACTTCTTTATCTGTAACATATATAGTTGAAAACAGGCAGTAATATTGCACATAAGAACATAATCAACCATACATGTAATAATTTGGGCCATTTTGAATATAATAAGGCCAACAAAGAAACAAAATAGTAAAGAAAAATGTACAGCCATGATTTAGAGAGTAAAAGAAAGCACATGATCCCGTCTACTATACCTACTTTTCATAATCACACTGCACAAAACCTGCAAAAAAAGGCTTCTTGTTTTTCATGAAATGTGACCCGAATGTTATATCACAATATTGGCTGCATTTATATAATTTCGCATGGATTTTATTGATACTACTTAAATCATGTAATAACTTAGATTATTTGCAAAATGTTGCTGCAAAAATGGATCAAATATCCCATTACAATATTGGAAAGTAATTCAATATGAGCTTTATAACATTTAAAAAGGCCAACAATGATCACATTATTGGCTGCTCCTGGTTGTTACATTGCACAAATTGCAAATATATATCCAGTGGAATCTTTATGACTATTCATTATAATCTTCATCAGTAGAGGGAGAAGATGTCTGCCAATGCTTGAGCCCACCATGAAAAAAATACCTTGTAGTTGCAGAGGAAAGAGTTACAAAGAGGGGAGGAGATGATGGAGGAAGTGATGGATCCCAAAAAGTCACTTTAGACATAAAAATTGGTGGGAATTCACACAGAGGGAATGACAAGGTGACATGGCTGAGTGTTACAGTCTCTTCCATTCCTATTGGTGTTACAGCGATCAAAGTGTCAGAGGCGAAGACGGTTGTCTAAGAAGAAGAGGAAGGAGAAGAAGAAGGAGAGATGAGGAGGGGAAGGAACAAGGGATGGAAAGGCAGGAGCAGAGCTGAAAGAGAAGGAAAGACTGTGAGGATGAGGTAAGAGTGTGAGGGTGGGAGGAAAGAGAGGAACAGCAGGCGGCATAAACACTTCGAACGTGAATCATAGGCATCTGGCAAGAAAGGAGAGGGAGGTGGAGACTGAGATGTGAGACATAAGGAGAGGTGACAGAGTTAGAGAGTGGGTGAGCGAGACAAAAGTAGACAGAATGATGGAGAAAATGAGAAGCAGAGTGGGTTTGATGGAGGGAACAAAAAACTGCAAGTAAGGCGGCGGTGATGAACTGCGAAATAGAGGCAAATAAAAGCGGACTCCATGTAAATTAGCATGTTTATCCCAATGTCCCTCCTCGTGGCTTTTTATTTATTTGGTTTAATGCTTGTAAGGGAGATAGGCTTTCCCTGCTTGGATGTATGAGTGTGTGAGAGAGCCGTCGGGAGGGAGGAAGAAAGTGAAAACTGACAAATCTTGTCAGCTCGCTGCTGTCCTCCCACATAATCTGCTGACAGCTTCTCTGTCCAGTGGAGAAAAAAAAAGAAAAGAAAAAAAAAGAAAGCATTTCCATCGCTATGAATGACAATGAGGATTGAATGCCTTTTTCTGCCTGAGAGATTTTAGCTGATAATTCACAGCTCCTTTGTGTTTAATATGAACCAGCTTGTTATGGACATTTCCAGGGAATTGGGTCTTAAGAAATAGGGCGAGCTGAGGTTTGTAATATCAGCTGTCAATGTGTCACATCTATTTTCACATGAGGACACACAAGAGAACTCCAACTGCAACCGGGGAAATTGTCAGGTATTGGGGCAATAAATATGGGGCAATAAACCGAAATTTCCCAAGAGGATTTTTGTTAGCATTTATAATCACCTTTACTGCTATGGATGATGATGATGATGATGATGATGATGATGATGATGATGATGATGATGATGATAAACAGATTTTAACATAAATGCAAAAATAGGAAAACATTATATTTTGTGTTTGAAAATTCTAACCCTAACATAACAAGGAATTTTCTAAAATCTGAAATACTCAATAACTTTATAATGTCTTGCTTTTTAGATTATTAATGATGTTGGTCTTTTGTACGTTTGTATGCGTGAAGATTGCTTTTCTCAGAGAGTGATGCATTTCTCTAAAACGAACCCATTTTTAAGTTTTTTCTTGAGTTGAGCTGTTCCATTGATTCAGTCCCTCAGTAATGTTTGGTACCCTTGTTTTCTTTTTAGAAATAAAAGTAATGCGTAGTAGTATTTCCAGATGTGATGTCCTCTTTCGACACAACAGAATCCGAAATCATCACTAATCAGCCTCCCAAAAACTAATCATAAGGTTGGTGGCAGCGTAATCTCATCTCATCATCCACAGACTATCTGAAGAAATAATGAAAAGACAAAAAAATAATCTCAAGTGCTCCGTGAATCATGATTACTTTGTCACGCATACTGATGTCAAGGTCAAGACTAAACTTCCGCACTCAAGATTTAAGTGACTGTCAAACAGTCCCCCCCCCCCCCCCCCCCCCCCCCCCCCAGTGTCCTATATTTGGTTTATGCTCCATTGAAGACAAAGGTCGAGTGGTTGGAGCTTGTAGTTCCTCCTCAGCGGTGAAGGGGTGAACTCTCCTTTCCAGGCCTGATTGCAGACACAATGTATTCTGTGCAGAAAATGAATACGGAACAAACTGTATCCTAGTATCTACAGAATGTCTGGATCCACGAGTGTTTCAAGCTCAACATGATTATTATATCATCCTCATTCGTGTGTCTCTTACATCATTTGCACTGTAATGTTTGGGTGTGTTATGACCAAAGGGTATGGGGGCATTATTGTAGCAAAACTATTTGTGGGTGCGTATGGCGAGTTGTCTGTCTGTATTTCAATCCGTCTTCTCATCTGTATTAGAATTTGTACATGTCATAAGGTTTGTCAATACGTACAAAGATATTTGTAATTGAAAAGTCTGTTTTCAGCTTCAAATCCTGAAAATACAGCGAACTCACCAGTTACGAATCGAGCAGTTTCACATTTGGCTGTTTTATTTTTTACACCTGACTTTTGCTAGAGTTCTGCTGTCCAAAGGATTCGAAGTTGTAAAGCCTGGGCTTTGCTCCCCTGAGCTCAGGCTCACAGGCACCTTCATTCTGGCTGCACACTGCTCTGCTGCCCTGTACCGCAGTAGGTGCAAGCAGGTGGTACAGGAAAGGTGACGCCATACATCAGCGCTTTTGAGCATACGCCACATTGTGGGGCAGGGTATAGACAAGTTTAGCCTCGAGCAACAATATCTTAAAATAGCACATATCTTAAAATAAACTGTGTTTGATACACTACCAGTGATAATATATGTTAATGTGTGTCATGAGTGATAAATGACACGTCTTCTTAAAAATTACACCACATTCACAAATAATGACTCTTGCCCTAATGCAGTGTTAACAAACAGGTCGTTGGATAAATCTGTTCCTGTTATTAAAGCAGCTCACTAGTTTTCATTTCTATTACCTTGCTGCACTTATAAGAATGCTGTTGCCTCATAGCTGATGAAATTGATTTGATACCCAAATGCTTTGCTTTCAATGTAAGTCACCATGTATGTTTGAATACAGTGACTTTCACCGGAACCATCTCAGCTTTGGTGGTCTGCGAGAATGAGGGAGCCTGTGAGCCTGTGCTCAGGGCAGGAAAACCCCGGCTTTATAACTTCGAATCCTTCAGATGGCAGAAGTGTAGCAAAAGTCACGTGTACAATAAACAGGCAATTGTGAAACTGCTGGACTGGTGATTCGTCTGTATTTTCAGGATTTTAAGCTGAAAACAGACTTTTCAATTACAAATATCTTTGTACGTATTGACAAAACTCATTACACGTACAAATTCTACTACAGATGAAAAGATCATATCATATATTCATGTTTCATCTGAGTAAAAGAAAAAGAAGCAGAAATGAGGAAAAGGGAGTAACCTCACAAGATAAAAGACGAAATTTTGTTCTGCTGCTCTCTCCTTGTGACATATCCGATCCGTCTCCGTCGCCTTCTCATGATGATGGTCTTCATGCTCTCTTGGTTGCATCGGGTGAGAAGTTGTTGTTTGAAGATGTCTCAGGCCAGAAAAATACACAGGATCCGTCTGAGGTTTTTTTTTTCTTTTATTCATGAAAGGTGGAACAGTTGCTAAGGTCACATTTGGTCATTGTCCAGCATTCCGTGTCATACAGCAGGGTGGAGCTCACACAGCTCTGGTACCGTTTCAGTTTGATCTGGGTGCTCTACTGGGATGACTTTCATCATTCTGAAGGTATTTCTGGCCTTGCTGTGGAGATTCTTGATGTCGCTGGCTGCTCCGCCATCATGTCTGACACTGCCGCCAAGGTCAGTGAACTCCTCAGTTGCTGAAAGTTCTTCTGCATTGTGTTGGGTGTTGCACATTCAGCATCAGGACTTCTGTCTTCTTCTGAGTGAGCTTCAGCTTGTGCAACAAATGAAGAAAGGATAAAGCTGATCGTGAGAATATTACTGAATACATTTCCAGTGAAGTATTCAAAATACCCTTGTATTATTGATCTATCCCTGGTGGCGTCTGGTCATGGTTACAGGGGTCTGATTCTGGTTTTATTCATGTTTATGTTTAATGCTCGGATAGCTTCATGTTTCAGTATTTCCATGTATCGGGTTGTGGCTCTTTGTCCTCCCCCATAACTCCCCCCTCTTCTCAAGAGATGATGTGCCCCTGCCAACATGTCCACCGCTGTACTCCTTCATCCTTGATTGTATCTGGTGTGCCTTATTAACTCCCCACTCCTTGTGTGTATATGAGTGCTGATCCCTGAGTCTTGTCAGTAGTTAGAATTCCAACCTTCTTGTTTCTACGTCCATCTAGTCATCATTCCGGTTTTCACCCTTGCCTGTTTTTGGATCTCGTGCTATATATACATTGCTAATTCTTTCTGCACCTTTGAATCTGACTAAACTGTATAAACCTGCCCCTTTTCCTTGTCAGGTATAACTACCACAGTGTTTGATGGCATAATGAGCGCCGCTATATTTTTTTTAACACAAAACTAATAAACAGTTTAATGCGATCGTATCGTGGCTGTTTTCTGACCTTCACTGTGGTCAAGGTTTAGGACAAGACATAAAAACTGTTTTGTGACGGAGTCAGAAATACTTTGAATAAAACTTAATTGCTGGTTCCAAACTGAATACCAGTTTATATCCACATGACTTTATGTGAATATCCCCTGAGTTGAGCCTGACGTATCCGGCATGCTTTAAAACTTTGGGATCTCTGCAGGAATTTTGAATAAAGATCAGCTGTATCGTGAGTGACTGATCATTGCAGATCATTGAGGTTTAAGAGTTTAAATATGCGTGTTTAAGGCCCAGCGCAGAGGACAAGAAAATGCCTGAGATGAACTTTGTCAGTCAAATCTTTCATTTTATAATTTAATTTGGAAGATTGCTCAAGAATTAAAATAACTCTGAAACCTCAACTCAGTTAAATAGTTTTATAGTGCGTCCTGGAGCGGTTGTCATGTTTTTGCTCTATGTGTCTGTTGTTTTGCTGCTCTCTTCAACATATTTCTCCAAAAAGATTTTAAGTTCAGTGACGCTTTCATTTGGTTGAACGACTGAAGAGAAGGAGGAGAAGAGAAGCAACTCTAATGGCTGCAGATAAAACACACGGACTGGTTTTATTCAACAATTCGGGAAATACTGTTCCAGGCCTGGCATGCTCGCTACGTGGTTTTCAGCTTTTCAGCCATTTCTGTGTAATCAGGCATCAAAATCAGACCTTTGCTTTGTAAACGTGAAACTTTTCTAAAACGAAAATGCAAAAACGATGCATTTTCACTTGAAACGTGGAAACGGGATCTAAGTAAGACAACTCTTCAAAAACTATTCTCCTCTTTTAAATGGTGCCACATTGTTAAGGAACATGTATTTGTGGGATGAGAAGCAGGGCTGAATATGTGCATTAAAAGAGATAAATATTTGCCAAATCCTCTCCACGAATGCCAAAAAAGCTTTTTCTGCTGTTTCACTCTTGTTGGATTAAATGATTGAAGTGTGAAAAAAACAACACATATTGGTTATTCAACAATGAGTTTTTCTTCAATGAGCAAAAGCTTTGGTAGCATGTGGAAGGACACTACTTAGCCAAACCAGCCTGGCACCCCTCATCTCTTGTTGGTCACACACTGCTGCGGGAGGCATCCCGTTCTGCAACCAGAGCTGGTGGAAAGTCAGCCAAGGTGGTTGGGTTAGTCACCGACAGCACTGCCAAGCTGATCCCACAAGTGTTCGCCGTGGTTAATGTGAGGACGGGAAGAAATTCCAAATTTTTCTGCAACCAACACACCAAAATCTGCCTCTCAACCAACAGACACATCTGCCCATCATTGTGGACTGGAGCCGATTACAGCTGATGTTGGTGGAAAGGTAGGACGTACTTTCACATGCAGTTAGATCTGAGACATTTGAGACCCCGTTTACATGACGTTTCAAGTGTAAACGTGTCGCTTTCATTGCAGAAAAGTTTCATATTTAGCAACATTTTGAAAACAATAATGTCTGTTTACATGGAAATGGCACAAACGCTGAAATCAATGTAAAAACGATTCAAAAGGCAACAAAAAAACTCTACTACAATATAGGATGTATGGTCAAGAAGTTCAGGTGCCTCGATAAGGTGTTGTACTTACTTACGTCCAGTAATCTATAATATTTTCTCAGCTGACCACCAGATAGTTGATGAAAAATATTGGAGCAACCATCAGTACAAAGGATTTATCAGTAAATACCATAGCAACATCAGTTATATGATGATCTACATGTATACGACTTCATTGCTGCTCTGTAAGGCTAACCAATACATGCAGCCTTCATCCAGACAGGCGTACATGAACCCATTGAGACTGTTTAAGGTGTTTTAGAAGCACGAGTCTTAGGAAAGACTCATGAAAGCGCATTTAACACCCTGACGGATGAGAGAATCAACGGCGCGTGTCAGATAAACGGGTGAAGTTGTAGAGACGAAGACAGGCACAAGCATGACAACAAGCTCTTTTGTTTTTCCTTTAATTTCCAGCTCTTTTCCCTCCTCCTGACTGTTTTGCCTGCCATTATGTGAACACTGAAAACGTGCGCGCGCAAAAAAAGCTCAAGGCACAAAGCCACCTACACTTGAAGCTATTGTTCTCTCCCGCTCTCACTCCCACCCGCTCCTTTTCTCTCTGTGTGGTTTTAATTTTCCAAATACGTAGGCTTTAATTAATAAGGGAAACAGAGAGGCCTTTAATTGAAAGCATTCCTGAGAATATCGGCGACTACTCCTGAGGACTGCTCCATTTTCCTCCCTCTCTCTCCACTTTTACAACATCACACAACCTTCATATTCGAGTTGCATTGAACTGGATGATGTTGAAAGCTTAAAGTACTTCAAATTCCATAAGATCAATAATATTCCACACCTGTGGGTTTTTTTTTTAATTTAAGGATGATTTCATTCAAAATTGATACTTACCCAGATATCACAAATAAATGTGTCATTTGCTGGAAATTAAGACGTAAGTTTACTCTTGAAAACAAGGCAATGACTGTATTTGATTTAGAAGCTTATTCATTTCATCACGTCTTTTCTATAGAAAGATGAAAATATTCACATGATCACATATATAGATATAAGTTGCTAGAGTAGGATTTTATGAAAGTACAGTAGATCCACAAAGTATTCACAGCAGTTTTCCCACTTTCTGTTAAATTACAGCCCAATTCCAAAATTACTTGATTTATTTTCTACTCCAAAAATCTTCACACAGTACTACTCCATAATGACAACATGAAAAAAGAATATTTTTTAAATGTTTTCAGATTCATTGAAAATAAAAAACCCAAAGATAATCCCATGTTAAGCATTTGAATTGAGCTCATGTGCTTCCTGTTTCCACTGATTGTCCTTGAGGTGTTTCTACAGCGTCATGGGAGTCCAGCTGTGGCAAATCCAGCTGATTGGATGATTGGAAAAGACACACACCGTCTATATAAAGCCCCACAGTTGACAGTGTGTGTGTAAGAGCACAAACTCAGCAGCAAGTAGCAAAGGCGGTAGAACCACTATTTGCGTTGCTTTAAGTGTTGGCATGAGCAATGTTTTGTTTTATTTCTTATGCAAAGAATCTCTTGTAAGCGCATCAGATTGATCAACCAGAGACATGAAAAACTGTGACTTTGTATTTCATCATACCAACTGCACACATACAAACTAGTATAACTGACAGTGTTACAGTTAGTAGTACAGGATGTGAAAAGCAGAAGTTAATATATATTTTTCAATTGAAGTTGCACAATGATTTTACCCAGAGCTAAATATTTGCTGGCAGCAATGCACATTATAATGCAACCACCTTATTGCCATAGTGAAATCCCACGGGCATGAAGCCATACTATGTGGGTGAGTTTGTGAAACCACCCCGAAGGCTCTGGACGTCCTGGTGTCTGGAGAAAAAAATTGCTGCTGTAAATACAAATTCAGATCAAATAATTTTTTCTTCAGGAAGATTCAGGTGATTTTTATTCAGTTTGTTGAAAAAGAGTTTATTAAATAAATAGGAAATCGGTGTACTCACCAACATTTCTGTTAAATCTAAGAAAAGTTTGGATATTTTTCTACAATTGACCTCAGACTGAGCTGTATGTGGCCAATTGAAAAAAGTTTGCTCCCATGGTTTAACCTTTTCCAGGAATCCATAAAGCAATGTACATTTTGGGAAAAGTTTTCCTCTATAAATTGTGACATGTGAGTGACTTTGGTTAGTGTTACGGTTTGTGGAGTGCAGTATGGTGTTACGGTTTGTTCTATCCTCTCACAGCAAGTTTATTCTGGTTCATTTATGGTCTTGGGACATTTTACGGTCCAGGTTGCATGTCCTCTTGTGCACGTGTGGGTTTTGTGTAATAAGATATGTTCAATAGTTTAAGTTAGTGAGAGCAAAATTACCCCGAGGTGTAAGTGTGTGTGGTTTCCTGCTTCCCTGATGGTAATGTGAAGTAGGATAGAAGGTAGATGGATTTTGATAAAATCCCAGGGTTCAAATTTTCTTGTTTCAATCAGCCCCGTGTATGACAATTACAACATATTCTCAGTTCTAAATTACAGAGACATGTTCAGGTGGTCAGGAAAGCACAAATGCAGATGTAAAATGTAAAGCACGCCTGGGCCAGAATTTACTCTTCACCATGTGTGATTTTAATACAGCACAACCACTGGTTGACTAAAAGAGAGAAGATGTATGAATAATGTCAGTCAGTCTCAGTCAGCTGATCAAAATGAAGCTGCACAGAGTTGAAACCTGCACTCTGTGCTAAGAGGATTACAGCTGAACGACGACCAGTGTCCATGGCCAGACGAAAGTCATTCTCGGCTTTAAGAAGGACAGTCTCAGTATTGTGTGCTCTGAGGCCTGATTGGCCCTTTAGCACACTGGTCCACTGCTCTCTGAAATACTTCTAACTCCTTGCTAATACCACAAGTCTTACACTGGCCACAGATGTAAACCGGTTTGTTTTCTGCACTCTTATGCAGCCCATCTTCTCAACTATGACTCTATTATCTGCTAATGTATGTAAGTCTAAATACAGCATTGTAACATACACACCGAACTAAAAGGATCTATCCAGATTCTACTTTATAATCATGTCTTACTCTTGAAGGAGCACAATCTAGTCCAGTCCAGTCAGCCATATGGTGCACTTGGCTCCAGTGACTACATGATGCCCCCTCCTCCACTGTTCTCCGAGCGCTTTAAATAGACTTTACTCCCTTTAAATAGAACAAAGTCTGCTTCCTTGTTCAGAAAACACAGAACAGCTTAGTGGGAAAAAACACAACTTACCTGTATTGTCAACAATACAAAAACAAGAAGAAGAACTGACGCACAAATCAATAGTTATTATATATCAATTCATTCAGTCATCCAAAAACATTTATTCAGCAGCCGTTCTGTTAAGAGTTTGCATGGTGGTTGTTTTCAATGTGGACTATGCTTTCTTAAGTGAGTCTACATTAGAAGTGCCGTCTCTTTTTCTGGGTGCACCCTGTTTCTATCCAGTTCTTCTGGACTATCTGTAACACTACTCCAGATATAACATGTATAGAAGATGGATAGATGGAAGAAAAAACTTTTTGAAGTTTCCAGTTATTTTGAGGGAAGGGACTCTGTTGGTTCATCCATCTCTTCCTCTTTTAACCGACATGGGGTTGTTGGAGAGCAAAGACGGCCAGACATCTTTCTCCTGCGTTTCCTTGAGCTCAGCTAAGAAGTCTCCAAACCATTCCCAGATCAACTCAGAGACAGAGGCTCCTTTTTACATGATGTTTCAAGTGAAAAAAAGTGTTTTCACATTGACGCTGCAAAGTTTTGAAAAAGACGTCAATTTACACGGAAATGGCAGAGATGGTGAAAACGATGTAGTTTTCATGTTGGGCCACTATGATGTTGATTTGTTTTTGTAATGAAATCATGTGCAGAGAACAATATGCTTTAAATATTAACAATGGGAGTACCTGGACATTTGCACGGACAGGTAAACTTTGTTATTGTCCTTCTACTGAGCATGTGCAGAAGAACTACTTACGAAGGCCGTGGTGCACATGCACAGTAGCTGTGTTTCCGAAGTGGCTCCAAACATTCATTGTGAAAGTTTTCATTTGAAAATGGTGTAAACGGGGCCATAATCCCTCCAGCAGGATTTGCCTCAGGACCCCCTTCCCAGGTGGACAGTTGATCAACCTCATTTACCCAGCAAGTATCGTTAAACGTCTCCTCCCAATGCGGACAAATGGCGGCTCTACTTCCTGGCTTTATCACATAAGCCGAGGTTGAGAGTGGATATATAGACCGAGCAGTAAACTCAGATCTTGACAGCCCAGCTCAATTTTCACCACAACACTCTGCCGCCTGCCTGAACCGATGAGCCGTCATGCCCTTCACTCATGAATAAGACTTTGAGATATGTAAAATCTTCCACCTGGGGAAGGTTCGCTCCTCTTACCTGGAGAGGGCATGCCATGGGCTCAAACTTAAAGGTGCTGATCTGCATCCTGACAGCTTCACACGCAGCTGTGAACTAACTCCAGTGCATGCTGGAGGCGCTCATGTAATGGAGCTAAAAACAACATCATCTGCAAAAAATATAGACACCAAATCTCTACTTTCCCGCTCTGCACGGATCGACCGCGTGTACAGGAGTATCGCGTTGAAGTATACCTCTTTTCTTTGCGTTGTTACAGTCACTTCAAGCCGCTGCAGGAGAATTTGGTCTTACTTCTTTCGTTGTATACCAGTGTGAGAAAGGGACCTTAGAGAGGTTTCACCTATATCTCCACTTCACCCTCGGCTTTAGAAAGTTTTACGTTTGACCAGTTTGTTGGGCTCTCCACTTGCAGCTTTTTCTTCCCAAGCTGCTTAAATTCACTCTCTCCGCTATGTTATTTTGATCCACAGCAGGCGGCCGTTTCCAGTGACTGAACTCTAAAAACCCGGCGTGTTCGTACCTGCCCAGCATCAAACAGTAGCTGATGAACACGTGGAGCATTTGGCAGCTTCACAGGCAGATCTACAGCCCAGCAACAGAAGTAAAACACATTTACCAGGTGGCCAGAAACACCTCTCCCAATGAATGATCAGGCTGCTGCAAAACAGCTGGCTTTGTAAAATAAACAAATGTTTGTAATCAAATCCATCATATCATATAAAAAGATGATAACATCAATGTGATGCTAATGCCTCGTAGCGTCTGCTGCCAAGTATTTGATTAAAAATTGTTACCACTTAATCTCGCGCTGAATGTTATCCGACCTGATGCAGATTATCTTTTGAATAATACAGTGACAGTGATAAAGCAATTATTTCATTCATATTGGTTACATGCACTTTTAATCAGCTTAATGAGAAACAATAATGATGAATTATGGCTCATTTATTTTTGTTTGAGACACAAAAAATGTCATAAAATAAATCAAATTAAACTTCATAGGCAGCTCGGCTGCTCTGCACTGTTGGGATTACATTTTGCCGCGATGTATTGGCTTCTGGTGTAGTTAACAGCATTTTTACCTCACAGTGAGAAAACCCTGTTTAAGTATAAGTTTGGAGCCTTTTATTGTGAAGCAGTCGTGCTCTTGACTTAAGTTCAGACTTCAATATCCTCCAGGCTAGAAGAACCACAAAAAATACTCAACTCAGTCAGTATGACGGTTGGTTATGTTTTTATATTTTATGCAACTACTACGACTGGGAAAAGTTACGCCCTATATGTGTACAACCTTTTTGACCAAAATAACTTTTTGTCACTTTCCATCAAAATTAACTTTTATTGTAGCCACAAAACATTTTAATCTTTAAAAATGACAATAACGGCTCAGAAGGTTGTATTATCTTAAAATGGCACAATTTCTTATTGTTCTTCAGCCATTTTTTAGCAGATTCAGAACTCCTTTTCAGAATTTTCTTTTGTGGATTTTGCTATTTGAAAGATTCTTTTTGACAATTTTCTATGGGGTTAGTTTTCTCCTTTTTAAATATGTTTTTTCTTGTTTCATGCATTTCATCTGTAGTACTGTTTTTAATGATTTTAAGTTTATTTTCTTTGTTTGTTTGTTACCTGTTTCAATGTTTGTTCTTACTATTTTTATTATTTAAAATTTATTTGAGCAATTTTAGCCGATTTGGCTATTTTTGGATTTAGCAATTTATTTTTCATTTTTTAGCCATTTTAATTTAGAAATGTTAGCTGTATTAGATTTTTTTTGCCCTCTTTAATGTTATTTTTATCAATTGTTTTTCATTTATAGACATTTCAGTTGCTCTAACTTTGTTTGTCTTTAAATCATTTATGCTGACATTTTTGCATTTTAGTTGCTTTCCCTTTTTTACTTTTTAATTAAAAGTTACAGGTTATAGACTTGTGCACAAGACCCCTCCGTAATTTCTAGCTTTGCCAACCGTTCATTGTTTTGTGTACAGAAACTTAAGGTGCTCCTAGATATATCTGTAATCTTATGCTAATAGGAACAGCAGTTGGCAGTTTGATCCTTGGCCCCACGTGTCAGAATGATCTTGAGAAAGTGGCCTTATAACTATTAATAGTTTTGTGAGTGCTCTGCAGAGCAGCTCACCTCCATGGGTGAACTAATGTGATAATGAGTGGCTGAGAGGCCACTTGTAATATCATTAGATTGAGTTCGTCATCACACCGAGGGCTTTGACAACTTTATTTCTGCTGTATCTCAGTTCCATTCACTTTTATTATTACTTTTAAGAAGTGATCTTTGTTTTGTTTGAACATGCCGCAATAGAAATAAAATAGCGCCGCTTTTTTAAAATTTGTTTTCAAACTAAATGAGACACACTCCTAAGGAAGAAAAAAAGAATATATATATATATATATATACCAGTATTCCTCCTCTGTATCTGTATGAAGCAATGTTTCTCTAAAACCAAAGACCAAAATGCATGTGGATTTCTCCGAGGTTATGTTACATCACATATTACACATCAACATAAACCGTCTTCAAGAAACAACGATTCAAATATAAGTCATAATCCTCCATATGGAAATAATAGAAATAATTTTATCTCTGCATAGAAAAAAATACGACATCTGGATGAAGAAAAATATTAAATATTTGGAACAATTCTTCTATCTTAGGAAATCTATCTTTAATGAAATATTCTTTAGCGTTATAATGAAACAGCCTCACGGAGATACAAATTCAACGAACATTTTTAAGCTCTGATATTTCTTATCTGTTTATAAGCGTAGTCAAAATTGACTTTCGCAGGATGAGTTTGAGTTCAAAGTTTCAGATTTCATAAACACATGTTCCGAAACACTGAAAGCTAATTACGTCATTCCAAGCAAAAAGTAAGAGCATAAAAACCATAATATCGGGCAAAGTTTGTAAAAACCTGCAAAAATCAAACATCCTGATAGAAACACTTTGGCAGATGAAATTGCACTTATCTTTCTGTAATAATTTCAAGTGGTTACTATAACAATTTGTAAAGTGCATTCATCATGAACATTTTCAGAATGCACTCAATCATTTGCACTAAAATAAGAGGAACCTTTTTGGAGTATTCATTATCATGGTACCTACTATTAATCAGAGAAAAAAGTTGTTGTTTGTTTCAGATTGTGAATGAAATATGCTTTTGTTAATTCCATTTCCTCGGGCCAGATATAATCTTCAAAACCAGCTGAAGATGTGTATTTTTTTTTTTTATTGTCTGGGTTGTTATTCTGATCACTCAGTGTAGAATCATGGCATCCAAAACAAATGTACCCACAGGGACCTTCTTATTTTTATCTGCTGTGAATTTACATATATTGACATGTGGGCTTCTCTAAATAATCTAATGTTGGCCAGAGACAAACGCTGGACTGTTGTGGGCGATATCTTGGTCTCTGTCTCAATGGTATTCATTATCAATCAATTCAATTGCTTTTTCTTTTGTTTTTGTTTTTTTATTTGTGGCAGAGATTGTTTTTGTTTGGCTCCTTTTTTGACCTCATATTTTCAATGGACACAGAATTGTGATCTCCAATTTAAGTAATACGTTGTTTGTTATGATGATGAAAATATTGTTTGGCTTCTACAAGCTGAAGTGAAAGCTGTTTTGTCGCCTTTACAGAATTAAGTAGATTTTTTTTTTGTTTAAACCATTAATTCAGATTTTAAATGACTATCAATGTGTATCAATATCAGGAATGTGGGGTGGACTCTCACAGTTCTGGGTAACTTGACTAAAACAAGGTTGATTTTGACGATGGGGAAAAGGCCCATAAATTGAGTCAGCTTGCAGGAAGGCACCTGGAGGTGGAGGTCTTGGGGTGACAGCCACATCCTTTACCCTGCCCTGCCCCGGGGCAATCATGTGATAAACAGCAGCTTTGAGAAGGTTCCTGGACCGCTGCAGAGGGTACCCAGATGTCTCGCTCCAGAGCCGGAAGGAGTGGGGCCTGACTCCTGGGTGCACTGGGTACACCGAATTGGCGTAGGGATAAACAGATGATGCAAAAGACTAAACTGCAATAGATTATGTTTCAGTGCAAGATGCATTTTTGATGTCAATGTCAACATATTTAGCCAATCAGATGGAGCCCTGCTGCTATAGACCGTGTTAACAATGAATTACATTTCACAACGTTACATCCGAACTGGTGGCAAAAGACAGAAGCACAAAAATCAAGTAAACAGTTGCGTCCGGTTAGAATTGTATTCAAAAAGGGAAAGAGTACTGCTATTTGAAGGTGCAAACCCCAAAGCAGAAAGACATTAACATCATATTTTTATGTGTATTTACCATAAGTTCAGTCACAATTTCAATCCTCATATCTCATGTTTATACTAATATCGTGCAGGCTTGGTTAGGTTGGTGGAACGGGTCATTGCCCAGTCCAGATGGTGGTGGTTTGATCTCGCTCTGTGGATGTGTACTTGGACAAGCACTGAGCAACAAATTGCTTCCACAGGAAGTGGAGCCCCTTGCATGGCGTGTATTAGGTGATGTCCATTTAAATTCTCTGCACTGTCTTGAGTCGCTATGTGGGCCATAGGTGCAAAGTTTTTCCATAATACCTGGTGCTATGCCCTGCATCTAAAGTAATTTTGCTGCGAGTTTATTATTAGTGTAATCTCTGCTGAGCAAGGCTCGATGTAAGGTTTCGAAGAATGATGAGATTAGAGCATAGATGTGAAACATCAGCTCTGTATTTACTGCATGAACATACTTTACATCGTGCGTGTTGCATATTCGAATTACACCCATGTGCGCTTGTGTCTGTCTAAAAGCTGTGGAAGGATATTTTCTCTAATCAAACCAATAAAACCTTCTTTGCTTAACCAGAAGTACTGATTTAACTAAGTTTCTGGATAGAATGATATCCTTTGTCCCACATACAACAAATGTACAGTGTATATTGTTATCTGCATTTAACACATCCCAAAGGAGCAGTGTGCAGCCACTGTGCAGCCCTCGGGGACCAGTTAGGGGTAAACGGCCTTGCACTGGGGCGCCCAGTGTTAATCTATCGGCGGCAGGATTAAAATCCCAGTTGCAGCTCAAAATGCATGCAGTCTAAAAAACAGCCAAGTCTACAGTACAACCTGCAATGATTTCCTGTGGCGAGCAGCTGAGTAACCACTAACATACAGTTTTCTGCTCTATCTTCTCACTCTACTCTGTCGTTACGTCTGTGACGCCAAGCCGTGACCTGTGGCGGTAAAACCAAGGTTTTGTGATTGTATTTACTGCAGATCCATGAAAAATCAATTATGTACAAGTAAAAGTACCAATACTTTCCCACTCACCTCAGTGGGATTTATGCAATAGTTTCTAAGTTAAAGATTTTTGAAGGTGGTCTGAGGTTAACTCGTCACTGTGAAATTGCCCGGATGTGTAAATGTCTTTCTCTCTGTGTTTGTCTTCTGATGGAGTCGTGACTTGTTCAGGGTGATGCCTTGCCCTTGTTCACACCCTGAATGGGATAATGTGGTGTAGAAGATGGAAGACTGAGGATGGAGGAATTTGTTTTCCACTTTGAGGTAAAAAGAAATTCAGTAAAGCACAACATGCTCCCCCGCAATTATCTGTTAGAGTCTGTAATGAAAAAGAAGGTTTTAATCAATGTGAGCTTCAGGTAATAAAAATGAGTTTTTCCATTAGATCAGGGATAATGATGTAAGAATTAAGTTCGGGACGGCATTGAGATGACAGGTGGAGGGCTAACAGTGAAGCGCTGTCTTCTCGAGGAATAGTTTTAAACCCAGTAAAGCAGAGCGTTCAGAAATAATAGATAGGACCCCATTAGCAGAGAAGATCTCAGTGGGGTTCATGGGGGGGAGGGATAAACAAACATAGGAAAGGTATTTTTACAACTTCTCCAGGAAAGCTTTTAGTAGGAGGAGCTTATACATATTGCATCACTCTCAGCAGGGCTCTGACTTGTGGGTTTTTGGCCCTGATGACATTTTTCTTTTCGCACCTGGATGTCGGAGTCGGTCATTCACACAGATCACTGGACAGCGAGCAACATCCTCACACTGGTGTCTAATTTGAGATTGTGGCGCGGGGTCGAGTTAGGGAAGCACTTTGGCACTGAGGCTGCAGACGGCTGCACAGAGGTCATCGCTCGGGCAAGTAACTTGTCATGCTCACTCAGTACTTACTGAAAGTTTTGGAGGAGAAATAGTTACCCACAGAACGTACGCCCTCTGAACTCCTCGGACATCGTTCTATCGTCATGCGTTGGGGCACGACTCGAAGATCATGACTTTGTTCAATTTGATGTGGTCCAAACATTCAACAAACAAAATATAGTGTAAAGTTTTTCATTGTGTAAAGTAGTGTTTCTGTGCTGTTGCCATGGCAAATGATTATGACTGTATGACATAAGTACTTGTTTCGGATCTGTTTCAACGGTACAGAGCTGCTGTCTCTCTTTGGTCTGTTTAATGGTCGAAGAGTTAGCCCAGCGTTCTCCTTATCCAAAGCTGTTGTTGTGAGAAGAGCAGTTCTTTTGCTCTTTCCATAAACTCTTGCTTGTTGAACTGACTCGGGACCTGTTTACACGACAAAATTTTCAAGTGAAAATGCAAATATTTTGTTGCATTTTGGGGGGGGTCTGTTTACACAACAATGGTGCTTGGAGCCGCTGAAAACTTTTAGAAAAACAGCTCCCAAGGTGAATATTTTTGGAAAATGCTCCGACTACGTCTCGGTGGAAATGGGGGAAAGTGCAACTTTTCTGAAAACAATTGGAAATACCACCATTGCGCATGGGTTGGCATGCCAAGTGCATCGTTTTCAGCGTTTCATTATCAAAATGCTGCCACGAAAAAGTAAAATTTTTTGACAGGAAAATGCAAAAGCAATGCATCTCACTCTGTCTCTGTGCTTATTTGTTACATTTCTTCCTGGTTTTATTTCAGAAATACTTTCTTTATGTAAAAAACGAAACTTCCAGATTTTAGAGCTTCTTCTGACAACTGATGTGACATCATCTGAACTTTTTGAATGGATCAGTCACCAGACTGATGACACTGCTGACAGCTCATCTAATTTATGTTCACACTTTATTAATATAAACCGAACTGATGAAGATGATTAAAAGTGTTGCAAGAGTTACTGCCACAGTTTACTTTTTACTTGCAGTAAGAGTTAAAACAACTTCTGTCAGATTAAGGACCTCATAACTCTAATTAATAACATTTTCAGTGATATCACAACTCTGACCAATTGTTTTCAGAAACGTTGCAAGAATCTCAGCATATTAATTAGAAGTAATATCTACGCTAAAATTCAACATAATGCACTGGGCTGAGGACGATCCCACTGGGCTGCTAATGCGTCTCTCGTTTGGTCCAAAATACACTTTGGTGAACTGTTGCTTTGTTTTGCTCCTCATGTCATTTATTATTGATGCCCCCAAACATTCTCCGAGCTCCACTCCAGGTCTGCGATTTGTCTCTCAGATGGAAAACGAGATCCGTGACAGTAATGCCTGACTACTGTCACTTCCCAGCTGCGCTTGAATTAATTTCGACATCTGTTTCCAGATTGTTTGGTTGGAGAAACGATGCATTAAAAATTTAGTCCAAAACACAAATATTGTTTCCTGAGACAACGTAGACCTCTGTGCTGCAGTGCAGATACAGACTTTGCTGATTTAAAACATTAATCCAGAGTGATGAAACATTTAATAAAGTTGCAGCAAGACTCCCCAAAAACTGATGGATAAAACACAATGACATATGTTTGATTCATCATGCAGACATGACAGATAATAAAGACATCGGCTGCATTTTCAAACATTATTTTCACCCATGTTTGTGTGAAGGATTACATTTAAATATTTGAACACGGTCTCCAACTGTGAATAACCGTTCTTCTTAAGCGCAGCAGCATGGTTTTGTTCACATTAGACTGTTGACATGAAAATGATCTGCTGGGAACTGCTTCGCCTCAATGTTTCCGCCTTGTGTTCACCATAGGAGTGATTGGTGGAGGAAGTCATTGAATATATCAGGACGTTGCAGCAAACAAACCTTGATCTACCACCGTGGTAGATGATCGGTCATAAAAGTTAATCAAGTCTGCAAACAAAAGGCAAGTTGAGGAAATGCCTTTCACTACAATCACAGCAAAGTGTCAACTGAAGTCTAAGCCCGTTTTTATTTCCTTTTCGTTTTGCAAGACTTATAATAATATTCAAATAGCATATACTCCTCCCATTACAGGGAGACGTGCCGGTTATTCTGCAGTATATACAAATGCTATATGTTAGAGTGCTAATTGGCGTGCCTTTCACATTTTGATCTTCAGTGCGTCCTGTTAGTAGGTCAGCTTCCACACATCTGTGTGTGCAATATCCCAAGTTCCTAAAAGTTTTAACTCAAAACTGCTAAGCATGAAACCTCTCTGATAATTCAAGTCATCTCTCGCAGTGCAAAGACTCCTGGTTTCATGACTGCACATCTTCCGACTCCATTACAATTTCACACTTTGACCTTCCTCCTAATTGAAATCAGATATTTGCCTATAATGAGGGTAATGTAGCCTGATGGAGTTATGGCAGTGAAAAGATGGCCGGTGTTAAATGGTGCTTACAGCAGGGTACTGTGTGAGGCATGTGAGCTGGTGCGTGATAGACGCCATGTGCTTGGGTGGCGACTGGAATGAGAATTAAACCACCCAGTGTGAATATCCTTGCATTCTTCTCCGGAGAGAGGACGGGTGCAAGGCAAACAGCTGTACGCATCAGTTTGCTGGAAATATCACACATTTGCATTTCGCTCAAGGTGTCTCCAGTTTCTTAGTTTTCCGCTTGTTTCACAAAATCTCCCACTGTTCTCCTCTAGATGTGCTTTTTGTTTCTTTCCTTCCACTCTCCCTCTCTCTTCTCAGCTTTTCTTTTGCTGAGTTTCAACTCTTCAGGGATTCTCACAGAGAAATCAATTTTGCCTGGCCTCTTTGCCTTTGGAAGGGAACATAGGCATATATAAATATTCACATGCGGCTATTTCAGATCCTCAGCTTAGGGACTGAACTAGTGGATGAGCTGTTCTTCTGTTTGATCATGAAGCCTGCATACTGTACATGTGTCTCTGGATGATTTCTCTTTCCCTGTGCATCTTCCTCCCTTTTCATTTCTTCCATTCGTAACTTCCCATGTTCCTCTGATTAACTCTTTTGTTGTAGTTGTTGTTTTTCATCCTATCGCCTTCCTAACTGCTATTTTAAATTGTTCCATCCCTCTTTACTTGGGTCATTTATTAATATATCCTTTCTAGTCGGTGCTCCTTTTTTCCTCACTGTTTGGTTCCTAACTTTTTCCACATGACCAATGTTCTGCCTAATTCTTACTTTGCAATGAGCTTTCCTCTTTTGCTAGTCATTATTTGCTCATCCTTATTCCTTTATCACCTCCTCTTCCTTTTAACTGAACTGTCCTTCCTAGATAGGTATCTTTTTATTGGTTGTTGCCTGGGGTTCATGTCCTCATAGCTGTTTTTTTTTTTTTTGGGGGGGGGGCAAAAAAGAGATGCCAGGGTGCTCTGGTGAAGTCCTTGTGTTATTATCCTGTAATCGGATATTCATTTCATATTATGTAAAACAAACTGACATTAGATGACCTAAAGGTAGGTTTATATGAGGTTGGCTACTCAGATAAAAAGCTTATACCACATTGGGTGATACACAGATTTTGGCCTGTGGCCTCCTACAAATGGGCATCCTCTGTTTCTGTTGTGATCATTTTTATCAGAAAACATCACTAAACATGACTACAAGAGTCCAGTTCCATCAAATACCATAGTTTATGCAAATAAATGGCTGCGTAGAACAGTGACGTGCCACTGAAAGCCCAAACTCTCCTAATATTGTGTGTAACAACCAATAACAACTTGTTGATAATGTAAAGAAATAGTGAAAGATTTTTTACAACCATGATTGAGGGAGAGCTGCACAGGTTGTATCATCAATGAATGCTTATGGCGACTATCTCCTAACTATACATATTTTAAATAAGCAAACTGCAAAAAAGCCACTTACATCATGCAATAATTGATTAGATTACTGGCAAAATAGTATAATAATAATGGATCAAATATCTTGGCAAGTTACTGCATTATGGGTATTATTATTATTAATATGCATTATTGGCAGGTTTTACATGATTGTGCGTTATTACAGAATTGTTAGTGCAAGCATACAGCTTGCATGGTAGCATTGGTGTGTGTGTGTGTGTGTGTGTGTGTGTGTGTGTGTGTGTGTGTGTGTGTGTGTGTGTGTGTGTGTGTGTGTGTGTGTGTGTGTGTGTGTGTGTGTGTGTGTGTGTGTGTGTGTGTGTGTGTGTGTATCATGAGGATGTTAAAGTAGTAAATTGTAATTTACCATTTACCATTCAGACAAACCCTAACCCTCTCTTCTCATTGAGAAGAATTACAATAAACAGTGGTAGTGTTTGGACCTAATATTCTTATTTTATATTCATTATATTGTTTCTTTTTCTTCCATTCAGCCTTACTACTGGTCATCTTTTTTGTACTCGCATAACTCTTTTAAGTGCCTTCATAATTAATGTGCCTTTACCCAAGTGGGTTCTGTTTTAGAAACAGATTTATATTTCATAAATCTCCCTGAACTCACTGGCACGGAGGCTCTGCTCCAATTTGAATTGGTCTTGGTCGCGCATAGTGTGCCTGTATGTGGATGAACACATGCAAAGTGCAGCTCAGGCTTAATTCAAGACGCATGCAGCAGCTGACCGTACACAGCCAGCCACCAATGCTGCAGCCACTTTCCCCTCTCCCCCATCTTCTGGTCTGTTTGCCACTGATAACTACTTCATGGATTGCCTTCGCTGATATCTCCACCCCTCTTCCGTTAAATCCTTTATTCATTCTCTCTTCCTTTCTCTCTCATCCAATTGTCAGCTTTGTTTTACAAGCGGCACAGTGATATTGTCTCTCTGAGGCACAGCCCTTCACGTTTCACCCGGGCCAGCTGTCAGGCAAGATCTGCCGTGACAGTGGGCATACAAAGTGCACCGGTGGACATGCACTTTTTGTACACACACACACATGCACACGCACACATTTAGAGACACGTGCAAACAACATGCATGACTATGAACACTGTGCAAGTGATCAAACTGGACGTAGCACATGCCAGTGCTCCGCTTTGACCTCACCTTGACCTGACACAAGACACCTCCCTCGCAACCTCACAGCTAACACAGCCCGACAAGTGTGTGTGTGTGTGTGTGTGTGTGTGTGTGTGTGTGTGTGTGTGTGTGTGTGTGTGTGTGTGTGTGTGTGGCATTCGTGACTTTTTGTGTGCTCACCGTCACTCCAATACATATTTTATACAAGGCTGCTGAGTGTGTGTGAGTGAAACTAGGACATGAAGGAGGCCAGAAACTATCCTGGTTAAATGTGGGTATTTCTCTCCCAGTAGTGAATTTGCACACTTATTCCATTACCAGTCTCTCTCCCCCCCCCTCCCCCCCCCCCCCCCCCCCCCCAACACATATTCCTTATCATACAGCCTCAGGGCTCATTTTGGAGGTACGTCAATTAGCCACACACAGACACATGCAAAGGCAGACAGATGTGCATGTGCAGCGACAAAAGGGAGCAAACAGACGTGGACTTCCTCAGCCATTTGAGGACACTTTCTGTTTAATGTTATTTATAAACAGCTTTTGAGTCTGGCATTGTTTGATAACCACATACAAAACATTTGGGTTGCACAAAGGAAGAGAGGAGAAGAAAAGAATCCGGCAAAAGAGGTGTGATCTGGGGTGGAAGCGAGAGGACCGCAGGAGGAGAGAATAAGTGGACCGACGTGGAGAGAAAGGAAGGGAAATGAGGAGAAGGGGAGGGGAAAAGCAGAGGGATAAAAAAAGGGGGGAGGGGCAGTGCAATGTATCGTTTATCGTGAATGACTCAGCAAAAGAAAAAAGAACAGACAAAGGAAATAATGAGAATAATCATATTTAAAAAAAAAACTTTCCACCCTCAAGCTCCCTGCTTGTTATTTTAAGGGAACAGAGACCCAACAGAGTTAGTTTGTCAATTCTTTTCTTCCTTTTTCTCCTCCTTTTTTTTTATTTTTAATACAAAAAATCATCCTCACAGAAATGAACAGACACAATTTACATCACCTCTGGGTTCACAGCAGCACAAACAAGTTCACCAGTAGGGATCTCTAATCCTACATGTCAGGAAAATGACACCAGTGGCAGGCTTCTGTACGTCTCCCGACATCGAGATAGATAGACATGAAAAGGCGGGGCTCAGCAGGAAAGACACACAAGCAGGGTACAGATGTGGCCCCTGCTCTTGGATTCCAGGTATTTTTCGGGCTGCCAGCAAACCAAAATCAAAATTCTTGTGCTTTTTTTTTTTCTTTTCTTTTTTTGTCCATATGTCATGATCTTTTGCATACAAGTGTTGCTTTGAAATAGAATTCATGACCTTGCAATGTTGTAAGACAGAAACACACCTTTCAGCATCACCGGCTAGTTTAAGGTACTCGAATGGCCCGTGTGCTTCTGTACAGGTTCCACTTATTGTAATCAAGTGTGTGAGAGTCTGGACGAGCGACTCTTAAATGCTTTACGCGGAGGGTCGAATCCTTGATGGTATCTGTTGTGCTCTGCTCTGTGATTCAAACGTCCTGGACTGACGTGGGTTTTGAAGTTTCCAGTGAGAAAGGAAGGCTGTGAAGGTGACTGATCTGCTTTTTTTTTTTTTCTTTCTTCAGGGGTGTGTGTATGTGTGCTTAAACCTCTTCAGTTTAGAAATGTTGCCTCCTCACAGTCCTCTCTGTCCTTGTTATTTCCTGAAGCAGAGTCCCGGGCCTTGAATTGAGCTCTCGGACACTCTGTCCTCAGACGTAGCAGCATAAAAAAATCCAACTGTCCAAGTGGAGTGTGCAGATCCTCGAGTCCATTTGTTTTGGCGCACACTCAACATGACAAATATTCAGTAGTTGTTCCTGGCTTCTGGTGAGCAGAATCTCTTTGTTTCTGTCCAGTTTTAGTGATTCATCAAACCTTTGAAAGAGATATATATTGTGATTTGTAGAGTAGATTAGCCTTCTTCACTCATTGTAGAAGAAACAACAAGTTTGCAGACTTCTGGTAGATATTAGGATTGAATGATCGTCCCACTGAAGGGCATACAACTTCCACCAACGTTACAGAGGAAAGAGCATACAGTTTTGGGAGAATCAAAAGTTTTGCGAGTCAGCTCTGGGCCTCAGCTCGTCCCCAGTCTGCATCCGTCCACCTCTTGGTCTCACAGAGTTTTCTAGAGCGAATGAAATTGTGTCTTGATTCCATATGTTATTCTCATTAGAAACAGGCTCTTGTTAGGCACTCTTGAGATCTAGCTTCATTCTACCTGCATGGCTTTAGTGATTTCTTTTTTTTTCTCTTTTGACTGAAGACACACTCGTACAAATGGTAACAGAAATCATCGTTCGTTCACTGTATCCCTCTCGAACATTTACACAGATGTGGTCAGTTGGCTTCCAGAGTGGTTGGTTCATTCTAAATGGCTTTTCAGCTGGAAGGTAAGGGCAAGGACAGATGTGAGCCTGTCAGTGAGATTACTTTGAACAACCGAGCGTATATAGATGCATCACATCTGCAACAGTTTGGATTTTCATAGAGATTTTAGAGCCAACACCAAGCATACAGACGTCATTAAAATGTAAGTAAAACCACCGTAGATACAAAGTGTTGTCTCTCCTGCTGCGTCTTGTGTCTGCAGCGTTTTGCTTCTTGGTCGGTGTGGTCTTGAGCGAGCAGAGACATTGCTGTAAATAACTACATGAGTGACAGATGGAGGTTGTACTGAGAAAGCGCTGTTGTGTCCAGAGGACTGAACATTGACACAGAGTCATCAACTGTTGTTATGCCTTTTGTTAGTTCCTCTTGAGAATATGTAAATGAATTAGTGGCTTGTTATCTAATGTGGCTGTACAGTTTCTATAGGTAGATGAGTTCAGTGATGCAATCGATGTCACAGTAACAAAAGTAAAGTTTTCCTGCTGTTTCCCTTGGTGACATCATCAAAGCAATGAACTAAATTGTTTTCCCTGACTTCCACGTATTGATTATGACTCATAAAGATCCCTGCATTAATACCACAGGGACAGTCGAGAAAAGTTCTTTATACACAGTCATGTACACACAGGTTATGCACACATGCCTCCTTTAAAGAGCCAGGCCAGGGCGTTTCAGGAAAGTGATTCGTCAGGTTGCAACACCAGCACAAAAGTGTCCATTTCTTGTCTTAGCGTAGGATCACACAGTAGAGTGACAGCAGCACTGCTGATGAGAAACACCACAGATAATCTGCGAGGTGCGACCCCGCTTTGTTATTGGCTCTCTGCACCCCGATCGGTGGGCCAACAGAAGTTCTGGGGATGCACTTGTTCTTCCTCCGCGCGGATGCAGACAGGTCATATTTACCTCCATCTGCAGTGTAGTCTTTCTCACCCCCGTCCCGCAGTACCTGCACTTCATTGTGCCCCAACTTTGCCTTGCGGCCCCGCCGGGTGCAGTTTCTGCGGCCTCCCTTTGGGGGCCGAGGCAGGGGCGAGGGTGAAGGCAAGCTGTACTGGTCCCCATGGGGCAAGTACGGCCGCTGATGGTGGTTGTGGTGAACTCTGTGGCGATTCAGGTGGTTTAGAGACTCTCCCTGCTCCATCTCCCCACCTGGGCTACCGTGTGGGTGTCCCTCACTCGACATGCAACTGGGCAGCTGTTCTTTCTTCAGCATTTTCAGGTCCTTCCCAGCCAGCTCAGGAGGTGAAACACACATTAGCGATGAAGTGGAGCCTCTGAAACGACGTAACCAGTCCCAAAGTGACAGGGCTTTGCAGTCACACTCCCAGGGGTTGTCGTTAAGTCGCAAATACTCCAGCGCCGGCAGCAGAGTGAGGCTGACGCCGGAGAGCTCGGTGAGGGAGTTATTAAACAGGTACAGGGTGGTGAGACGCCGCAGGTCATGGAAAGCCTGGCGATCAACCCATTGGATTCGATTCTGGTGGAGAAGAAGTCGGTCTAGGACGCCCAGACCTCGGAAAGTGTTCTGGCGAAGACTCCATAGCTGATTGCCATGCAGGAAGAGATGACTCAGGTTCAGCAGGTCGATGAAGAGGTCATCCTCAAGGAACTCTAGCTGGTTGTCCTGTGGGATGGAAAAACACGATAATTAAAATGGATGCAAAATTCACCATCACTTTCATCATGTTGAGCACTTCAACAATTTCAGATTTACAGTATTTTATATTTGTTCCAAGAACAACATCCCAAACTATCTGTAGTTTGAGTTTGACTTATATAGCTAAAAAATTGCAGCATCACAAAGGTCTGTCTTAGAAAATACAAAGAAATGTGTTATTGTGGTACAGTCAGTCATACAGAGAAATACCCTACAGTTCAGGTGTGTGTGAATGTGTGAACTACTTTAATTTGTTTTGTTGCATCACACTCTAACCTTTCCTGTATCTGCTCAATATCACTTGATTTGCGCATCAATAACAAAGAAAAGGTAATTATACCTATACCTATAAAAATTATACCAGATATTGCTCTTCTCATGTCAGTAATAAAATCACACACACTCAATCCTGTTTTCCCACAGAGGTTAACCACAGAAGCTGTACAATATGTGTAATTTAGTGCGAGGGGAAAGTGTGTGGTATTGTCTCTACACTCAGGATGACAACGAGCATTTGAACAGGCTCCAAATTATAGGCGGTGAATGCTGAACCAGGCTGATGGACAGATTACACCCTAATGCGATTGTGGCCTGCAGATGCTATATGCAGTAGAGATAGCTGTTATCCATGCACCTGTAGGTAGAGATACTGGAGATTATGTAGCCCTGCAAAGATCCCCGGAGGCAGACTGATCAGGCCACAGTGGTATAGGTGCAGGGCGTGGAGCCGACCCAAGCCCAAGAAGGTGTCTGAGGCGACGGCCTTCAGGTGCCGGTTGTCCCCGAGGTCCAGCTCCTCCAGGCGGTCGAAGCCGTGGAAGGTGGACGGTTGGATATAGGAGATGTTGTTGGAGTAAAGCCACAACATGGTGGTGGTGGGCGAGAAGTGGCCGCGGAGCAGCCGCTGGATCTTGTTGTTCTGCAAGAAGACACGCTCGCTCTGAGCGGGGATGCCCTCGGGCACGGCGTGGAAGTTGTGGGCCTGGCAGGAGACGGTGCTAGGCGAAGTGTAGCAGATGCAGTGACGAGGGCAGGGCTGAGAGAGATCCAGGCCCCACAGCACCAGCAGTAACTCCACCCCACCATAACCTGAGAGAGGAAAGGAGAGGAGAGGAGGACGAGAAAGAGAGGGAGGAAGACAAACAGAATTAATTGAATTCATACAGCAGAGACTCTCCTATCAGACACATCTTGAATGAAACACTCATTGCGCTCAGTTTACAAGGACAACAATAGCCATGGTTCACTGCAGACAAATTACAATGTCGGCACAAGACACACATGCACGCACACACTTTTATCCACAAACCAGTATTTATTGTTTTCACGACAACTCTTCTAACGTGTTTTTCAATCACTCTCAAAGTGTTTACCCTTAACCTTTCCTACCCATCATGCTTAACTCATTCAAACACCCCAAAACTCAGGGGACCATCGCTTCATGTTCTGCGAAAAACCTTGAAAAACCTGAATACTAAGAGGCCCTCTCCTCTCGGTGCCGCATGCAAAGTACCAAAGTACATACCAACATAACAACGCTGCACAGATGTCTTTGTGAAGCGGTGTTTGCCATCTGTTATTGCGCAGTCCTCATTTTCATAAAAGTATACACAATTTTATATTGCACGGATGTTGACGACGTGACACACACGCACACGCACACGCACACGCACACGCACACGCACACACACACACACACACACACACACACACACACACACACACACACACACACACACACACACACACACATTCATTGTTATATCCTTTGGTTATCCTCTAACGGCGACAGAAAATCAATGTTTCTCCTGTTTACAAGTGAACATGCGCCACACCTATAATACATTCCCACAATAAGGTAAACCAAGAAAAAGAGGGAAAGGGAGGAGGTGCAGGATGAAGCGCCGTGTCATCTGCAGCCTGCACGCCTATGAAGTGGATATTACTTTTTTGTTTTCTGATTCTCCCTGTTTCACTCACATTTATATATTTATTTATATGTTGTTGTTTTTTTTTCCTTTCTATTCTGCCTCGGATCATTCCAGTGTTTGATGTGTTGCAGGGTTGGGAAGAAAAAGCGGGGTAACTGACAAAGAGATATGAGAGGGACATGCTGATCTGGGGAGTAATTTCCCAACAGAGAAAGACGTACAATATGGGCATTATGTGCTGACATGAGTTCAATCTTGGATGTGTGTGAGTGCACATTTGATTCGTCTCAATGTGACAAATCTGAGTCGCATCCCCATCATAGGGAGGGCGTTTCTGGATTGGAAAGGCATTAAATCATGAATTTAAATGAATAGACTTCACTGGTGAGGGTGGTTTTGAAGAGCCATGAAAAAACATGTGCAGATTATAAATGTACAACATGGGTCAAAAGTGATATATTCATTTTCTGTCTTTGAATTACATTTATTTTATTATTTACTATTTAGAGTATGCGGCAAACATCTTGTCAAACTGATCCACATTCATTTCTTAAAGCATTTGGTCGGAGACTGTTGGCTTGTTTCAGGCATTTCACCAGTCAGCGCAGTTCCACCAGTGGTGGCGGCTGCCATGTAAGGAGCTCAATCCATCTATTGGTAGCAATTTAGGTTCAGTGTCTTGCTCAAGGACACTTGGGCATGCAGCACGGGGGAGTGTGAGAACGGAGTCACAGCCTATGTAAAGCTTAATAAATGTACTGAAGCTGTGTAGCCAAGCTGTCAGGTAAGTGGTAGGCCAAGTTATTTTAGTCCACGGAATATTCTAAAGCTGTGTGTGTACGTATATTTTTCACCCGTGTTGTGCATTTGAAGGTTTGTGCATATGTTATGCGTCAAAGGGTGAAATCAGGTTTTGCAAAACAAAACCAGCATTCCTGTAAAACAAGCTAATTACGTAACGTTTTCCTTCAAATGAAGCAGTGAGATTCACGCTAACAAGCTGCGATGAGGCTCTTAGAGAGACAATTCGGACGTCTTTAGGTCTATTTAAAGCACTGTTTAATCGGCCTGTTTTACTGGCAGAAATGTGCATTTTGGGAGGAGGCCAATATTGCATTTTAAAGACAGGCTGATGCTGATAATCAGGCATCCCCAGTGTGTGTTTGTGTGTCTGCGTGTGACTGACATGGGCAGATGTGACGGACAGATGTCAGCTCGACCTGGACACTGCTGCTCTGGAAAGAACAGCATGTTCTCAAATGTCAGCAGAGGACGGAGGGGTATTATCCTGCGTGCTGCACATATGTCTGGTATAGCTCAGGATACTTTATAAACCATAGGTAACATAATGTGTATGTGTGTCTTTGTCAGCACGTCTGTCTCTGTTCATGTGGCATTTGATCTGATGCATGTAGCGTCTGTATTTGACAAGTCTGACCTTTACATCAAGGAAAAAAAAATAACCATGCAGAGCACCTATCATCAAGGCAGCCCTGTCCTATAGCTCAATACTGCAGCACTTTAATACATGGAGAATTAATGAATACTTATAAATATGGATGGTTACGCAACAACTGTTAAATTATGAATAGATTTGTGTTTTTCACATTTAATCATGAAGAAAAATAAATAATTCATCAGCAGTTTATGAAACATAAAAAACATTTAAATGATGTACGATTAAAGCAGCTTTACACGTTTCATTACTCATTGTTGTAAAGTATTCACTACTTCATATTGTGATCTTTAGGTTATGTTAAAGGCATTAGCTGGTTTTAGTTTAGACTGGCACAGCTGTGGGAGCTCCTGTCAGTAAGTCAGTCATTCTGCTCTGCTGTGGTTCAGTCTGAAGTCTGTTCAGTATGGACGTGTTGAGAGCATGACTTCCTCGAGCACCACCTCAAGGTTGAATTTTATCTATTTGAGTTTAATGTCCATGGAAAACAGTGAAATTTTATACATGTATCCAGTGGGATTCAGGGTTCCCCCTCGGTGTTTTTGCAAGTTAGTGCTGCACGTGGCTGCAGCCAGTCCCATCTGACTGAAGGAGTCAGCCCATCACAGCACTCACACAAGCATGTGTGAGTATTGTGGGAGAAAGACTGAGAAATCCTACACAAGCACAGGAATAGGGGGTTTGTGTAGTGTAGTGAGGCAGCATTGTTTACCAACAAACCTCCTTATTACAAATGTAGCATCGCACTTGCATAGTGCATAGAATTTGTTTGGATATCATTTCAAGGAGCTCAAACCACATCGTCTCAACACATCACATTATAAGATGTTATTGTGAAAATTTCTAAAACTTTTCTAAAACTTCGTGGAAACGGGGGGAAACTGAACTTTCTGAAAACACTTTGTCTCCGGGCTCCGTCTCCACGTAGATGGCAAATACAGCTACTTTGCATGTACACCACGACCGTGGTAAATAGTTCTTCTGCACATGTGCGATTAACAACAATGGCTGCCTCCAGAGTGGAATGACTCCCAGTCCATATTCTCCCGGGACTGGGCAGTTTTTGAGTTGAGAGTCACCTGTGATACCAATCCAACTTGGTCGTTTGTCCGCACAAATGTCCGTGTACTCGCCATGTAAATGTTTATAGCATGTTGTTCTCTGTGCATAGATGTGTGTAGTGAAAAAACAACAGCACCGACTCGTGGTCTGGCATGGTAACTACCCTTTGTGGACTTGAAAATGTTGTCATGTAAATGGAGACTCAAGCTTATTATATGATTCGAGTTCCCCTCCACTACACTTACAAAAGTTTCAGTTATAAAAATGCGCATTTTAACAAGATGATAGACAGTTTTACTGTTCATTTCACTTGTTTCTTTTTGTTAAAATATCTTCTTCAAAATGATTCATTGTGAGAAAAAGCATCCCACTGACCCCCTGAGGTCTCCTGCTGCTAAAGTTTTGCTTGGAGCAAATCAAGCATCATTTTATGATCAGATACCTGCAAAAAAAAAGTCTTAACTCACTTAATTCACTTTGTTCAGAAAGAGAAGCGTCTCATTGCGAGTGTGAGTCTGGTTAAAGAATTCTCTGTCAAATCTATGATGATAGAAATGCAAACTATTTGTTTTACATTATTGTAGGGATATCATGATAGTCATTTTACTTCTGTGAATATTAACCATCAGTCGTTCGGTACCTGTTATTGTAATTGACAGTGGGAGTGAAAGTGTTGACATCATTCTCAACACTGGCAAATAACTCGGTGACGAATGTTTTCTCCATCAGCTTCAACCATCAAGTCTTTGCAGCTGCATCAAATTAAGGGGATAATTAGATTTGCACAATTTCACCAAATGAAGCACTAACAAGGCTCATACTTGACAGAATCTTTTAGTTTGGCCACGTTGATGCGCCTGGAAGAGGTTTCAATAATGGATAATACACTTATCAATTCTCATTTATTATTGATAAATATGCTAATCACTCCTTTGCATGTGAGTAAAGTTCGACCTCTAGATCCCCCTCTCTTTCTACGTCCTCTTTCTTCATCCTCAACTCGGTTCTTTTATCCAACAGTCGGGCTTTAGGTTTGATTTTTCTAATGTTCTTGTAACATACAGCCAGAGTTAAGTCTCGCAGGGTATTTGAGTGATTTTATCTCTCGGTTCTCTCTTTTCTCCTCTGTTTGTCTGCTTTATCTGTGCATCATAAGTTCATGCTCCTGTGACTCCATTCTGTACGATGTTTACACCTGCTTTACTCCACAGCTTTACCTCTACACTACAGGTAGACTAATTACATGTAAACCTGCTCTTTGCATTGTTCTAATTTCTGAACTTGAGTTCACAGTCAGATCTGACCTGGCAGCTCCATTATACTACTTTACTATTGACTGCATCACAAAATCCTTACTGTTCGTTTACAGTGTTATACTCGCCAACAGGGTTTTCCCACTGGTCCTATTATGTTTTTGTTTTTTTTCCCCCCATACAAACCGTCTCCAGAACGAGACTGCTTGACACGTACTTGTGATAGTGCTCCCAGCGTTAGTTTGCATTTCCAATTGCTTTTGCTCCCTTGTTGCCTTTTGTTTACCCCTGCAGTGTTTAATCCCCACCCCACATACACTTTTATGTTTTCATCATTGCTTTATATCTGACTTCCTTCTTTCCAATTATATAATTTATCTTTTTGCTTTCGTCACTGCATTACAGTGTTGCTTTTCCACTGTGATAATGGAATCTGTCTGTTTAAAATTCTAAGATTAAACCAGTGATACGGGATTTAAAAGAAAATGACTGCCGTATGGATCTCACCCTGGGAGGCAGCATTTGCCCTTCCAGCATCCATTTGTTTAAGTTACGTTCAAAGTAGAATGCTATTTCCTTGTCTTTAGTTTTATATGTCTTTCCATATTCTCATTTGTGAAGGTAGGAGGTTTAACAGGTGGGTCTGGGCTTTATTTGAGATTTTATCCTCTCTGGGGTCTTTCCATGAGGGGCTGAGTTGACTTCATCTAGTTTCGCCTTCATCTTGGGTTGAAACACACATGGTTTCAGAAAAAACATTTTGAGGAAATGCATCTCAAAATAGTCAGAAATGTCTTCATAAAACATTACACAAAATACGGAGACATATAATATCCATATCTATGTGGGACATGCATTTGTGGAATGAGCAGTAGACAAGCCTAGTATATGGGTATCAACCATGAGATTATTACCAAATCTAATCTGCCGAACTGCATATTGTGCTTATTCATGTTTGGAGGTTCTGGTACCTCTGTAACTTGACTACAACACTGTTAAACATTTGTGGGATTAGCTTGGACGTGCTCTTCATGCACGAGTGACAATGCCTGGCCGACGAATACTTTCCCTGATTCAAGAGAAAAGGTGATTGCAGGAATGTACAGTAGCAGGCTGGTGATCAGGCATGAAGAGGAGGACGTGCTGTTGTGGCTGTGCTTGGGTCTTCCTGAGGCTTCTTATTTCTAAATGAACAAACTGTTAGCATTAGCAATGCTTTTTTACACAGGTGTACTTACTTCTGGTGTCATGTTTTAGCAGACAGTATATAATAATCCCTGGGCTATATGCAGAATATTGCAGCCCAATATTTTGTCAGGTCAGGTCAAGTTCCAAAAACTCAATAAATAACTAGTTTTACAGGTGAAGGGAGAAAGAAGGTAACTTAAACCACATTCCGACCTCATAATATTGTAAATACTACTACTACTAATACTATTACTGCATGAGGAAATCCACTTTAGGAAGATCTTCTCTTTTTACATACGCATATCTTCCCAGTGTGAGGGTGGATTGTTATTTTGCCTCCAGAATGATCAAAATGGTGATATAGAAGAGAAATTCTACAATTATTAGAAAGCACTATTTCCAAACTATGCTGTCCTCATTAACATTGAAAATAAAATCTATATCCCTGCTTCAAGAATAAATTCTTAATACCTTGTTTACAGATGCCGTGAATATGTTTCAAACCGAAAAGTCAGCACTTTGATTTGTAACCGTCGACTCTGTGCTGCCATCAGCTCCAGTGCCGGAATACATAAACAGACTAATTGCAAAATAGCAATTAACCGAGGCATAAAGCTGGCATTACTCCAAGCTTCAGACCTGTAACAGCTCCCAGTAAGGAGCGTTGGGGTACATAAAAATCTGTTTCACCACTAATTCTTTACGACATATTTCCCTATGTGCTGCAGTTAAATAGGAAAATGAATCATGGCTTGATTTTATTGGAGTCATTCACGATTCTCTCACGAAGGGGTGTAATGTCTTAGAGCTCATTTGATACTTTGACAAAAATCACTGCAAATGTTTTGGTCTTAAGAAGCTGCGTTTTTTTCCTGGTGTTAGGCGGCGGGCTATAAAGTAATTGCCTCGTCTGCTTGTGCTAAATCTTTTGCAAATTTGATTGCTTGACCATGGGAAAAGCAAAAAAGGGAGCAATCAGAGAAAAACACACACAACAGAAGAGCTGTGGACAGCCAATGTCCCCCTCGCTGCATACATGGACTACACAGCTTGTGATGGTTGATCTCGCCATTTTAAAACCACGGGCATTAATTTGCCGCCGTACGGTGGCGTGCAGTTTAAGGGTTACGACGCCGGCTGTGAACCACAGGCTCTGCTGTGGGAGTCTGTCTGAGGACCTTTGTTACATCTTTCTTTCCTTGAGCTCCAGTCATTCCACCACTGTCTGTAATAAAGGTTTAAAATGCACAAATGATTCTTAGAAAATAATCTCCACTTTTCTGGGAAAGCTTGTGCTGGGGATGTTGTGCTCGGCTGCGGGGGATTTGTGTTAGTGATTTTGGACACTGATGTTTGGTGATCTGATCTGGCTCATAGGAGCCGATTCCGTTTCATCCAGGAAATGTAGGCCGACAAAGACCACTGCCCCCCCGACACACACACACACACACACACACACACACACACACACACACACACACACACACACACACACACACACACACACACACACACACACACACACACACACACACACTGGGAAAATCAGCATTTCTGTGACGGTTTTTCTTTGTTTTTTTTTTTCTTTTACTCTCGAATCCTATTCTTCACTTGTCACAATGACCACACAGGTAGTTAACCAGCTGTGGCGCTGAAGCTGTTCGTCGTGGCATTTGGTCGCTGCTCCCCGTCTGGGATTTGAACACTCCAGATGTTATCTCAGTTTGGTGCATTAGTTATTTAGTCGTGATACGAATCGCAGAGTGAACTAATACTAAGGGAGTGAAACTAATCCACAGCTGTGTGTGTCCGGCTTTTTTCCGATGATGAAGGAAGAACGAAGCAATGATTTGAAATAAAGTGAACCAAGATCAACAAAAAAATTTGGAGCTAAATAAGAAGTTTATTATTTTGTCAAATATTTCTACCATCGATGCATGACTTAAATATGTAAATGAGTTAAATTTTTTATAGAGTACAATTCAAAAATCCTTGAAATATTCAATTGTCTGATGAATCCAAATCTTAAGGCCCTGTTTTTGAATTGTTTTTTGTTTCAGAAAGGTTTAGCAGTTACATGGCAAGGTTTTGAAAACAATGTCGTTTTAATGTAAGCCCACTAGTGGGTGCTGTTTGTTGTTTTTGTAATGAAACCACACACATGCAAGCAGAGAGCAATACACTATAAACATTAACAATGGGAGAAGACGGACATTCTAGTGGACAGACGAACAAGTTGAATTATAATTCCAGGGACTCTCAACTATAAATCTACCAAGTTCCAGAATATGAACTGGGAGTCAAGACACTCACGCATTGTTTACTACAACCGCGTGCGCAGTGTTGGGAAACGCAGTGTCAGCACTGTTGTCATGTAAACGGACAACCAAAACATGACAAAAGTTTTGAAAACATTTGCTGTAAATGTTGTAATTTTCATGATTTTTTTTCTTTCCCATTTATTCAACTCTTCGCCGGTGTACCTGTAATCGGAAAGAATGAAAAGTATTCCTACTTTGTGGATGAGAAGTCAAACAACTGGTCCTTCCAAATTTTAAGCTCTGGTTTGACCAAAGAAAAGGAGTGAAAAAGAGTAAAGACTTCGCAATTTCTTATTTAACACTCAGATTGGTATTTTAATACCAGATCAAAAGATGTAACAGTAACATGCAACTGCTTCATAAGGAGTACCACTTTTAAAATGAAGCAGAAAACCTTGGTTCAAAATTCTTAATAAGACTTTCCGTTCCATTTTAAAGGCTCATTGGGTCTGAGCTGTTTAGATGTGTGTTTCAATGTTGATTAAACTGTACCAGAGTGAATTTGGAAATGTACTGAGGTTTGCTTGTTTGGTTTATACCAAACAAACAATGTGTGAATGCACCTGATGCAATACAGTGATGGAATGGAATTAAAAATGTCCCAAAACAACAATAACAAGGAAATAACCCTGAAACGTTTTTTTTGCCCATATTCTGTAATTTTGTCCACATTTGGTTTGGTTTTCGATTTCATCATCACAGAGGACGATGTCCTTTTGTCCTCTGGGGTAGCGAACATGCATCTCTCTCTCTCTTTATTTCAGTAATTGTCTATTTCAGCAAGTGATGCCTTTTTAATCAAAACTCTCTCTCTCTCGCTCTCTTTCTCTCTCTCCCTCCCCACTGCTCGCTCTGCGTCTCTCCGTCCATTTCCCGCTAGTTGTTTGTCTAAATTCTCATCTTAGCTTTGCCGGGTAGACATTTTCTGAAAGCTTCATCAAGCACAGCCAGGGTTCAATTACAAGAGCCATCTCTGTCCTGTCTCTGTTTTTCTCCTCCCCGTCTCATTCTCATTCCTCCACACAAGTCATAGAGTGCACACAACAACACACGAGCAGCAAAGGAAAAGGTAGAAAGAAAACGCCAGCGCTCGCACGCACGCTGCTTGTCAGACCAGCGTCAAAACTCCCTCCCGACAACAACCTGGCATCTGGAGGAGACACCTGCCACTCATCCCGGCAAACACAAGGAGAAAGTAACATAGTGCTGAATCTAAAAGATGCAGAGGAAAGGAGAAGGAAGGGGGGCCTGCGAGGGGAGGAACGGGCAATATCGGGCTCAAAGGGAATGAGGAGCTCTTAAAACATGAAAGTCGAGGCAGGAGGAAAGAGGCACAGCGCGAGCGGTGTGGGAGGGAAAGGGAGCAGAGCGAGTGAGACTGGAGCTAAAAAAAGGATGATGGGAATGACAGGGATATACTGCAAAGCGTGGACCATTACATACGTAGGTAGGTGTGTGACTGTCTGCTCGGCACGGCGCACAACGGTGGCTTCCGACGAACTGCCTGCTAATTCTGTAACCTTCTGCGAGATGAGTCACATAAACACAAACCCATTACACATCAGACACCTAGCACAGCCGTTGGCGAAGAGAAAACATTTCCTCAAGCTGGAGCACGGCGCTCCGCAGGTGCGCACGTGTACGCAGGCCGCAGGCTGTCGCGCCTCCATATAGACACAGGCACTCGACCCTAATTAAGCAGCAGTGGCGGTATTTAGCCAGAAGATTAGATTCAAGAGCGAAACAGAGTTTGAAAAAGGTGAAACATAACAGTTGGATTTGATAAAGGACGCAGTGGGTGAGAAAGGGATGCAGGAGGGACCACGCTAGCTCAGACACTCAATATAGATGCTGCTCCTCTCTTGTTAGTGGTTGATTTAGCTTAGCATAATCCCAAAGATCATTTAGCGTTGCTCATTCAAACGGTGATAAATCTCTGGCAGAGTTAATGAGAGATTTAAATGGCGTCATTGCCTCAAAGACACAGCTGAAATATCTCTGCACTATATAATCCTTCTCTCTCATGTAATATACTACATAACCATTACATCCATCTTCATATTGGAGACAAATCAGGTCAATACTGCCGGCTCTGCACCGCCGAGTCTCTGTGGCCGAGGAATTACTGCGCTGTAGTGCTGAAAGTTTCGGCCCCAGTCACGTGACCCCGAACACACAACAATCCAAACTAAGCTTACAATCAAAATAGGAGTGGCAGTTGGTTTCATGAAATAGATCGGGCAATGGCAGCACACTATTCCTGATCCTACGTGTAGCGTAAGGCCCCGTTTACAGGAGGCATCGTTTTTGCGTTTTCGTTTCAGAAAAGTTTTGCGATTACACGGTAACGTTATGAAAACAATGTCCGTTCACACGGCAATGGAAGAAAAGTGAAAATCACGATTGATTGTATTTTGATGTAGTTTTAATGTTGGGCCAATAGTGGGTGCTGTTGTTTGTTTTTTAAACATCAACGATAGCAAGTACACAGACATGCTGCTATTCCGATGGCAACCATTGTTGTTACTGTCCGTCTACAGCACATGTGGAGAAGAACTATTCACTACGTGCCATTCCTCCAAGTGTTTTCTCTCGTTTCCACGGAGGAGCGTTTTAAAAAGTTGCATTTTCAGTGGCTCTGAGCACCGTCGTCATGTCAACGGACAACCAAAACACTACGAAAGTTTTATGTTTTCACTTGAAAATGTTGTCGTGTAAATGGAGACTGATTACTGAGGGTAATAGGATCATTTTAATAATCAAACCATGAACTAGTCAAGCAATACTATAAGAAACGATTCTCTTTTAAAAGCAACAATTTGAAGACGTCACAAGGATGGATTGAATTTTGCTCTTAAGACAGCTGAAGGTCCAGAATGTCACCTTCCATTGTCTTTGAAATTGTGGTTATCAGTGTCTTTGAGCTTTGTTATCCTATTTCCTCTCTTTTCTCGGTTTATTTTTTTTTCCACAGCCGTTACATCCGATCTGAGCTCTTTTTAAACACAACTACAGAGCAGAAAAAAATTCTAAGCTGACTCATAAATTTGGATAGTCAGGTGTCCTTGAACACACCGACACTGACAGTTTTCAGAACCGTCCTTGCTTATGAAGATGAGTCAAATAAACGACAGTGAAGGACAACCTCTCTCAACCCGGATAAGTCTCATACATAATCTTGCATCAGTGACTGCCTGGAAAGGAAAATTGTCAGGTTTGTATGAGACGAAAGACTCTTGAGCTATTGTATATTTTGTGAAATACTCGAAATCCATTTGTGGGACTTTAAATTTCAATTTATGAGTGGAAACTGTTCACTCTTTAACCTCCGGGTCTCCAGCGGGCCTGCTTTTGTCCAGCTTAGAAACAAAAGGCTTTAAATTGAAAGAAAAATCGATGTTCATTATCATGAGGCACCTTCAGTGGTCCCTTACTTGTTTAACAAATTCAGGTACGCCTGCTTGAAAGCTATTTTTTAAGGTATCTAGGTATCTTATAATTAGTGCTGGTCCGATGTGGTCTATTTTCCACTGCCTGACAGCCTCAGTGGTCTGATTCCCTCCCCCCCCCTCCCCACTATGCCGCTGTGACATCTGTTCAACACACAACACAGTAGCCCATTAAAATACACACACTGTACTCTGATCAGAGAGCGAGCATATACGTGTGTGTGTGTGTGTGTGTGTGTGTGTGTGTGTGTGTGTGTGTGTGTGTGTGTGTGTGTGTGTGTGTGTTTGTGTGTGAGTTGAGGACAGAGGAAGAGAGAGCAAAAAATGCAAAAATAACCCCTACCCTCTTTGCATGCGGTAATTGGGTCATTTGAAAGGCTAAGCTTATCTCAACACTAATCAGGGTCTAATTATACTCAGAAAACTTTGCCCATCCCTCTCTCTCTTACACACACACACACACACACACACACACACACACACACACACACACACACACACACACACACACACACACACACACACACACACACACACACACACTCCAGGTGCATAATCAGAAGATGCAGGTCAGTTTTCCCCATTTAAGCCCTGCCTATTAGCGGTAAGATGTGAGTGGGCGTACAAGGATGCTCCTTCTGCTGCTCTCCATCTTGTCCTGCCTCCCTGAGACTGCGACGGTAACACAGACCGACAGGGTGACATGTGTCAAATGGAAACAGACGACACGTTCAGATTTTGATGAGGAGGTGTGGCACCTCCTCCTCCTCCTCTTCCCACTCCTCCTCCTCGGGGATCAAAAACAAATGCGCTAAGGCTTGCAAGGACACGTGAAGCTGGCACCAGTGCATTATTCAATCAAGGAAATACAATGTTGCATCTCCTAAGGGCCATTGCTTCATCAGATATCAAATGAAAACCAGAAAATAAAAACCTGCGAAAAAGCTCAGATGAGAACCCGGAATCCTCCGCCAAATTTCAGCTTTGCCCCAACACCTGGTTGTCTAATGGTTAGACGGAGACCTGGAGAGGCCTACAAGCCACAGTGTCTTGCACCTACTGTAGAATTTGGCGGAGGATCGGTGATGATCTGGGGGTGCTTCAGCAAGGCTGGAATTGGGCAGATTCGTCTTTGCGAAGGACACATGAATGAAGCCACATACAAAATTTTCTTGGAAGAAAACTTGCTTCCTTCTGCTCTGACGATGTTCCCCAACTCTGAGGATTGGTTTTTCCAGCAGGAGAATGCTCCATGCCACACAGCCAGGTCAATCAAGATCAAGACCCTGTCATGGCCAGCCCGATCTCCAGACCTGAACCCCATTGAAAACCTCTGGAATGTGATCAAGAGGAAGATGGAGGGTCACAAGCCATCAAACAAAGCTGAGCTACTTGAATTCTTGCGCCAGGAGTGGAATAAAGTCACCCAAGAACAATGTGAAAGACTGGTGGAGAGCATGCCAAGACGCTGTGATGACAGCTGTGATTAAATATCAGGGTTATTCCACCAAATATTGATTTCTGAACTCTTCCTAAGTTAAAACATTAGTTTTGTGTTGTTTAAAAATGAATATTATCTTGTTTTCTTCGCATTATTTGAGGTCTGAAAACATTGCATCTTTTATGTTATTTTGACCATTTGTCATTTTCTGCAAATAAATGCTCTAAATGACAATATTTTTATTTGGAATTTGGGAGAAATGTTGTCAGTAGTTTATAGAATGAAACAAAAATGTTAATTTCACTCAAACACATACCTATAAGTAGTAAAATCAGAGAAACTGATCATTTTGCAGTGGTCTCTTAATTTTTTCCAGAGCTGTGTTTCTGGTGATTTTAACACAATTTCTAATGAAACAGAAGCACAAATGCTGTACAGGCAAAACACTGTTGTGCAACAAGAAAATATTCAGTGTATGATTGGTTGATTAGGTTATTGTCACTGCAGAAATTTAGAATAAGTTCCTTTTTAATGCTTCATAATGATGCTGTGTGTTCTTCTGTAAAGTCCTGACATGGAATATGGTTTGAAAATACTCTTGTGACTTCAAAAAAATATGCAAATAAAAAAGACCATTATGTTTAGAACATTTAATGGGTTGAAGCAGTAAACATGTTTTGCTGCACCGAAACATAAAAGTAGCTGAAGAAATGTCAACCAATGCACACATTTGAAACAGCCCGTAGTTACATGCATAAATGCAGATGCGGTGTGGTGCGCACGCACGCACGCACGCACGCACGCACACACACACGTATACCTCTAGTGGAGCAAATACACACCAATCACAGGGATTTCACAGCTGACTGACCCTGAACCGGCGGCAGGCATCTGTGTCTGCGGAGATGGTGGGTATGTACAGATGTGTGTGTTTGTGTGTGTGTGTGTGTGTGTGTGTGTGTGTGTCCACGTTTACAAGAGTTGAGGTGCTCATCGCCCTCATGCGTCTTGGCATCACTAGCTCTGGAATGTTCTTTGGCAGATATCCTCAGTGGAGAACAGCAAGCAATGAGCCTGTCCAGAAGAGAAGACGAAGAGAGAGTGCTGCATGGGGGCGAGCTGGTTCTCCTCTTAATAGCTGTTTGTCCAATTCCCTCAGCACAAGGAAAATCTCTCTTCCTCTTCTTGTGACTAAATCATTCCCTGCTCTCTGCTCCACACTGCAGGTATGAATCACCCTTTGTCACCCTCCTCCGCTCTCCTCCCTCTTGTTCGTTTAGTTTCCCATCTGTCTCTATTACAAAGACTGTTAAAAGTACATCAGGACTTATTATTGCATAAATCGTTCACGGCCATGACTGTCTGCTCTCTTGCACCTTGTTTCCGCAGTATTTGTATTTGTGGCCCTGAGAGCGGGAATTTGCTGTCATGCTCGGGGACGACACGTGTAAATCAAACACTCAGATTTGAGTGAAGAGTGAAAAGGAGAGGAAAACAAAATGAGAGGCCACGTATATTAATATCCAACATGACAAGTCAAGATTTCAGTGTAGTGACACGTCCGAGGTATGGAAGGGTATTAGGGCCACTCAAGAAAAGAAAAAAATAAATATCATCATGCACTTCAAGAAAAAAATCAAAATTCAATGTTGATATTTTTTTTTTCATGGAGACAAAAAAAGTCTAAATACAAACGTCCCGTCTCCTCTGGTCCATCCCTCAGCATTTGCCCGTGGATGAAATAATCACATTAAATCACATCATTATAATTAAATAGGGTCGCTTACTGATTTGATTTTACACCGGATTTCCTTGTTTAATAATAATACTTTTTTTTATTAAAAAACCCTCCGAGCATCCCAGGGATCATTGCCCATGTCTCTCATACTCCATAAGAAGTCAGTGTGGACGGAGAGACGGAGCGCTGCACCCTGCACTGTCTCTTCAAAGTCCTAATACTTATGATAACTGCACTGTGTTTATGAGCTGAAGCCTATTCTGAAGCATAGTTTCACCAGTTCATTAAACTGCCTGCAATGCATTTTGTAGAAGCTGTCATTTCACTGGCGAGTTCGACTTTCTTTTAAATGCATGATAAAATTTTTATAAAATCCCGACATTGAATTTCTACTTTTTTCTGGAAGTGCACAATGATTTTTTATTTTTTTTTACCTCCTATGATTTTTCTTTCTTGAGTGGCCCTTAATACTCTTCCGTACAGAGGGATCGTCTGTCACGGGACTTTTTTTTATTTATTTATGGGCCGACACACTGCTATTGCAGTCTTGCCATTGACAGAGCCAATCACAGACATGCGCTGGCCATTTTTCAGCCTGATTGGACAAAACAAGACGGGGCGATCGGCATCAGTTCTCTCATTAAACAGACTCCCCCCGGAGCGTGACTGTAGCCACTATAGAAGTGACAGAGCTTGATGTGATCACTTTGGTTGCAAACCCGCGTTATCCAACGGCTGACAAATGTGAGACCCACAGCGACAAAATGATTAACGGCTTGAGAGCGACGCCGCACACGCAGTATGCTATGCTGAGATGGAATTGTTGCATCAGCCACTCCTCCATCTTCATCTGGAGTGTCACCCTGTTGCTGATTTCTGATGGTGTTTTCGACTGATATGATAAGCTCGCAACGTCACGGGCGTGGTATTAGCTCAACAAGGAGCGCCGGTCTCCCCGTCGGCCCGGTTTTTCCTCTCGACGTGTCTTGACGCCGTGCCACTCCTGGAAAACGCATTCAGGTAGAATGATGGGGAAATAGTGCAGAGGACACATCAGACAGGAAATATGAGAGGGGAGAAGAAGAAGGATGTATGAGGTGAGAACAGAGGGAGGTGTCACAGCTTTCCTCCATCAGCTAAAGAGAGATGGATGAAGTGAGAAGAGCGTGTCAGTTAAAACCCGCCCGATCCGTCATGAGATCTGGCTAATCTGAAGGTTGCTGGTTAAACTGAGCGATTCATCATGGGGTTTGGCTGCGGCGAAGGCTGAAATAATCTGGAAATGTCTCACCCCCGACTTGTTCTGCTGTCTGGTTTAGTTTCCTGACGGCCGCTGGCGTCTTCCTTTGGCTTCTGGTCAAGATGCGCTCTGTTTATTTCTCAGCTAAATCTTGATTTTGACCTTGACTACTTTTTTTCTTTATTTTTACCCAAAGAATCTCCACTAAAAAATCTGTTTTGAGTTTATAACACTAATATTTTAAACTTTACACTATTAACACAGTGATTGGGTTCTATCTGTTTTCTTTACACGCTATAATACCATCAAAACCCCTTGTAGTCTATTTTGAGGGTATACTTCACTGTCCATGTCCATTATATAACCAGATTAATACACAAGGGTTAGAAAAGCACTAGGAAATTCTGCTCTTTCAAATTATTTGACTTGATTTAATTGACTTAAAGTGGATCAGAAAGGCTGCATTGTGAAAACATCTAAATAGGTTCACCCCAGATATATTGTGGCAAGGCATCATCCTGCATTATTCAGAATCTGCTTCAGACTTCTCATTGTTGAATAAACTCACACCCAAACGTCTTAATTTAATCACTCAGTTTCTCTATTCGCTACATCACGATTCCCAAAATATCCCTTCCTTTTTCTTTTCCCTTCAGTTTCTTTTTCACTCTCAAGGTTTTACCTTTCTGGACTTTGTTTACATTTCCATTGAGGTCTTGCTCTCCAGATTTTTCCCATCTATCTTTGGTTGATTGCTGTTGCTCTCAGTTTAGTGTCACTGTTTGTTTTTTGGTAGAAAGCCGTGAACGTGGTTCACGGCGAGGTCTGAGGATTTTCCCAGGTAACTGGGACGCTGTTTCGGGAAAAGATGTGTCAACTGTGGAGGTTTTCAGATGTCATTTTTCACTGCTTTGAACATTACCAAAAAAACAACAACCCAATTCAATTCACCTCAATTGTATTGAGCTGCTTGAGGAGTTTGAAGAGAGGAACATATCAGAGGCCTGGCAGATCAACTATCTGCATGACTGCAAGGATCAAATGAGAAAATATGTGGTACGACTTTGAAGAAAATAATTTTTAAGGTAAAGATTATGACTGGGTCTGAACTGGGCTTCGATGAATCTTCAGAGGAAGCCACTTAGGGCGCAATATTTCCACTTGATATCTGAAATGCAATATAGATTTGCATTCGTATGACATTTGTGTGGCTTTCTTTGTAAATACATCCCAAGACAAGTCGGTCTTGGGCTCAAAGTGATGCTCACAGAGATGATCTAATGAGAACTTAGTATTTTTGGTAAATTGAAGTGTTTTATTTTAGCCAGTGCGACTTCACTCAGCCTCACCTGAGGCGAGTGACGAAGGAGAGAAGTGTGCCCACATCAAAGCTTGTCCATGATCTTTTCCAGAACCGGGGCCTCTCATCACAATTTCATAAATGCTCTGATTCTCCACCTCAAGGCCACACACACCTTTACAAATACAACTCCGAAGGTTCACATACTGGAGCACCTGCTGGAAAACACAAAAAGCTGTATTTGCACACACACACACACACACACACACACACACACACACACACACACACACACACACACACACACACACACACACACACACACACACACACACACACACACACACACACACACACACACACACACACACACACACACACACACACACACACATCAGATTCATGCAGGCATGCAAGCTGGAAACTACTTAAACATGCTTGTCTCGGACTCTGTCCTCACTTTCAACTCACTAATACAGTCAGTCCACTCGATCCACCTTCACCTCGGTGACAAAGTCCTCTCCATTTCTCACCATTTTTGTAACAACCTCACTCTGACCCCTATTTTTACTCCTCTTTTCTCCACTCTTCTGCTTACTGAAAGTCTCTTTGTATTTGAATGAGGGGTTGACCCACATGGCGTGGCTAAGAATTCTGATTTGGATGCCTAAGACAAAGAGCCGGTAGCTATATCATTTTTTATTTTTTTTTATTTTTTTGTTTCCTCCAACTAGTAAAGAGGCTGTTTGTGTTTGTGTGTGCATATGCATTTTCTAAATGTCATTTTTCCCCTGCCAGCTTATGGCAGCCCCGAAGAAGCACACACACACACACACACACACACACACACACACACACACACACACACACACACACACACACACACACACACACACACACACACACGGTCCCAAATTTCTCTCCCGTGCTTTATTGCTTTATCTCTGTTTTTGTCTCTCATTCAATTAGAGCCCATATGCTAGAAGGCCCCCAGCTCTCTATGTGCCTCTTTGAAGTGAAGTAGATTAAAAAAACAAATGTTTCAAAACCCCTAAATGAGCCTTCGCAGAGCTGAGAGTGGCGAAACAAATGCCCACACCAATTTCCCAGATATCCACCCATAACTATGCAATGATTTTGGAGTATCACAGGCGTTTGCATTTCCCACACACTGATCCTGTAGATCTGAGACATGATTGAATCCATCAGCGTGTGTCCAAATGCGTGCACTCACACTCATCCTGTTCTCAATCTTACATGCCTATCTCATAAATGTGCCATATGACACAAGTGCTGACGGATGGGAAGAAATCTCTCTCTTTCTCGCTCAAAACGTTTTTTTTACTTGTGTGGTATTCAGGAAAAAGCATTCCCTTCTGAATGTAGAGCAGGTTTGGGAAATTGGATTTTGAAGCCATTTTTGTCCACTTCTTTAACTCCATAGATTTCTCAGCTTAATGTATTCACCGCTCAGGGAGTTGTTACCTGTGGTGCGGCGCATTATCTGTTTCTCGCTAGGTGGGCTTTACAAAACACACACACAGCGATTACACTCTGAGGTGGCAAAATAAGCATAACGGTATGGACACACTGGAGGGAGGCGCACACACACATACATGGAATCAGCACGCACGCACGCACGCACGCACGCACGCACGCACGCACGCACGCACGCACGCACGCACGCACGCACGCACGCACGCACGCACGCACGCACGCACGCACGCACGCACGCACGCACGCACACACACACACACCCAAGCTTCCTGCTGTGTTGGGTTGGTATTTACATTCCATGCCATAAGGCCTCTGGCCCACCCTCACACCGTTTTACATCAATGTAATTAACACCAGGTATTCTCAGGTGCGAGAGAAGGAAACGAGACAAATAAATAAAAAAGCTCTTGTCATACACTACATACTGTAAGTGTACAGGGTGTTCCTAAATATAAAACCCAAACTTTTTATGTGTGATTGATTACAACCCGGTCACATTTGCACCCGGATGTCTGTCAAGGAAATGTTCCTGCTAATCAAACCAAAGTTTCAAGTAACTGTGCTGAAATACGTGCAAATGGAAAAAAACAAAAAACATGGAATGATGACAGGAAACAACAACTGCTCTCAAAAGATTTTTAGGCTCCAGTTACATGATAACGTTTTAAAGTGAAAACGGACAACTTTGTTGCTCGGAGCCACTGAAAACACAACTTTTCATGAAATGCTCCGACTTCATATCCGTGGAAACGGTGAAAAACACAACTTTTCCGGAATGCTATTACTACGCATGTGCACCACGTCAGTAGTAAATAGTTCTTCTGCACATGCTCAGTAGATGGACAATAAGAACAATGTTTGCCTCCAGAGTGTCATGGCTGCCGGTCCTTATTCTCCTGGGACTTGGCAGTTTTATCGGTGACGGTCACCCGGAGTAGCAATCCAACTTCATTGTCTGTCCATACAAATGTCTGTGTCCTCAATGTTTATAGGGTACTGTTCTGTTGTGTGTGTGGTGTCAACAGTTAGTTTACACCTAGTGGCTTCATACGTTACATAATTGTAAAAGATTCCAATTTTAACTACTTGTTTCAGAAAGGCAACACTTCTTGTAGAAGACGTTTTTTTGTGATGTGATGTGCAGCCAACGTGACCCATTGTTGCACTCTCCCAGAGACATATTTATTAAAAATATTTGATAATAATGGAATGTAAAGGCAATTAATGCAACAAACAAGTGATTGCATATTGTTGTTTTTTTAGTTGTTTTTTTTAAAGTTTTCCATCAGCGTACTTCGTACCTGAGAATGTCTTGTTTGACAATGTGTGGATGTGACTTATTTATTTATTTTGCAAATGTTACACAGATTCACATGTTGGTGTGGGCTGACTTTATTCAAGTGAAAGCTTTCCCACTCAGCAGATGTTTCAGAGCTCAACAGCTCTTTATTTAACCACAGTAACTACATATAATAAATAGTGTAGTCCACTAATGGCATGACTCATATCTCGGGAATAAAGACAGTTATTGCTGTGCATTATATAATTACTAAAAAGCATTTGTTTCGGGTACGGTACCCTCCTCTATGACCCCATATAGACGAAAACTTTGCGTTTACATGGCAATGTAAATGGAAAAAAATATATAAAAACCCTGCTCCCTTCATAGTGATTAAAGTTATTATATTTTAAAATTGAGGTCTGTCACCTTTCATGCATCGAGAGTGAAATGTTTTGGAAAGTTTTTCCATGATATTTCCACTGCGTCACTTCTTTTAGATTTGCTCCCTTTAACTCGTGTGGAGCAGATTTTTATGTCAAACCTACAAAATTGCAAGAAAATGAGGGAGAGTTGCTACTCAAAGGACAGAAAAATTCAACCAAGACACAAAAATGTTGGATTGAAGTGCCATAAACAAACCTTTCGCTTTTCCAAAACACAACCTGGACGATGCTCCCTCGCCTCCGACGTCCAGAGCGACTCCTTTGTTGTGTGCGCTGTGACATGGTGTGACAGGAGTTCAGGAGGAGAATAGAGTGTTTTCTCCTGTTTCCCCTTCGGTCCCTTAAGGTTAAGCTATGTGTTGGGCCTCCGTGACATCTTGGTCGTTGTGTAAGGACTTTGGTGACAAGGAGGCGAGAAGAGAGAGGGCGGGAAGGTGCTGGGTGCAGCCGTGGGCAAGCTGTGTCACCGTGCGTGTGGCGTGTGGCGTGTGTAGGCAGACATGTCCCTGATCCTCAAATCCACTTCTGTTTCCTGTCCCTCAGTGTAATTAACTGCAGTCACCATTCAGCTCGGGTGCAAATCCGGCCTTAATTAGACAGCTGGAAGGAAAACTACCTGACAGAGTGGGAATCCTGAATGAAAAGATTTGGGGAAATTCTGGTGCATTCATACGCAGAGGCTGACAACGCAGAGCTCCGAGTCCACACACACAGCTGGATGACAGCTTCTCTCTCAGCATTTACATGCACACAGGAAACTGGGTGGCTGTGAGGAGTTTTAGGGTGTGTGTGTGTGTGTGTGTGTGTGTGTGTGTGTGTGTGTGTGTGTGTGTGTGTGTGTGTGTGTGTGTGTGTGTGTGTGTGTGTGTTTACACCCACTTAAAAGTCAAAGAAGCCTAAGACATTTTCTGGAGCAAAAGATCACAGAAGGGAAGATTTTTAAATTTAAAAGAACGTTACAAAAGACAGAAACAATGAATTAGTTAACTTGATATACTATATTTTTAATAGCCCGCCTGAAACTAAATTAACCTAAACAAACAGCAAATAAAAGTCAGATTTCACCGAGAATTTAAATTCTAACTTGCAGTATAACATATACAGATATGAACAGCCCAGGCTCCCATTCTTTGATCAATTTTCAGACTGTCTCTGTATTCACAGAACAACGACAGTCATCTGTGTCCACTGCACGAAAGAAAATGTAATTAAAGCTAAATAACTAAACTCAGCTTTTTATATTCAGGATTGAACTTCCTGGATCCAATTCAGAGTGTTTTCAAAGAGGAGGTCAATTTAATTACATTTAACCAGCTATTAGTTATACCGTATAACATTATTTTACAGTAAAGAATGTCACATGATTGCATGCTGATTTTCATTTTCCTATGAGTTGGTTCTCCTGTGGTAAGAATGAGTTTCTGTGTCCTCACCATGATCTAAGTCGAATCGATTCTCATTTCCTTGTTTGGGTTTGTTAACACTGTTTTCCCTTCTCCTTCTACCCTTCCCTCCCTTTTAAACGACGCACTTGCACATAAAATGAGCAACAAGTTCAAAAAATAATCTTATAGGCACTTAAATAGCAAATGCTCAATAAAACAACAGGAATAATCGCCTAATAAAATGATCCCTTTTTTCAGAGCTTTAACATTAACTGGGTTATTTACAATTTTTCATCCATTCCTCTTCCATTCACACCTTTACCCTACCAGGAGGTCCTGTGTAAAGCATGCAATGGAGACCAGGTTGAAGGTAATAATAATAAAGCCACAGGATAGAGTCAAAGCTCCATACCAAGAAGGAGGGCATAACTCTTACCTACATATTTCAGCTTTGCTTTGGTTGTAGTGGGAAATATTTGAATGATTTCTTAAAGAGGAATTATGACAGAACTGCCTCGACCAGTCTAGTGGGAAGTTGTCTTCTTTTAGGCTATTTTCTGGACGTGCACATTACCTGCAGTATGAGAAAATCCGCTTCTCGTCCTTCACTGTTTTAATGCAGTAACATAAAAGGTCTAGAAAACAAATGCAGTGTAACATATGTAGGTGGAAAATGCAGACATCTTTTACATTCCTGGCCAATGTAGTGTTATTTTACACTTGAGTGCAATATTTTCCATTAAACCCACGCAGAGTATGTCTAACGTCTGTTCTCCAGAGTAAATCTGTAATACTAAGATGTGAATACTTGCCACAGTGTGAAAGGCTCACTCAGGTCTAGTAGGTCTTATTCGAGGTCACTGCAGTACGTTTTGATATGGTAAATCAAATAAAAAGAGTTCAAATCTTATTTTTTTTTAGGTAAACTAAATAAACCAGTTGCAGACCCACAACTCTATTAGTTTACACTTTGGTTTTTGCACAGAAAAGCTTCAAAAACGTGTAAATCCATGCTGGTTCATATACAGTGTCAAAATAAATTGAGTGGAAATGAATTGTTCATCACACATGTTTAACCTGTGCTTCTCACACAATAAAAATGAATAACTGAAAGATTTTTTTTTTTTTACAATTTTACAGCCATAAAATCAAAATCTATCTTATATCATTCTAGTCACTGGAGAGTTTAAACATGTGATGCTCAGTGCGTGGAAATAAAAGTAAATCTTACTTTCAACACACTTGAATGTTATTAACTGATTAAATACTTTATGAGCCCAATATATTATTAGTGAAGAATAGAAGGAATATCTAAAGATATTTCAAAAAGTTTGTTGGAAATAAATGCATGCTTTAAAAAGGAATGTTAATTCACATTTGGATATGCCTGCTTTAGTTGTGGATGTGCAGAATTAAAATGCGATCAAGGGTCTTTGAAATGAAAAAGAAAAGAGTCAGGGTCTGATGATGGGAATCATTAAGACCTGAACATGAGAGGATTAAAGTGTAGGATTTGTTGCACCTGCTTTCTGTGCATTGATCCTATATTCAGCTTTCTAAAGCAGCATCATTAACAACTGTTTCCTTACTGGGTGCAGCTGTTTTACAGACTGCACACCGAGACGCTCCCAAGAGCATTAACAACACAATGCATGTGCTCACTGTATGAAAACAAATGTCAATGATGTAATCACAGCATTAACTGAAACAATTAAAAATCATTAATCAAATGTTCATATTTCAGCTTTTTCTTTTTTTTTTTTTTGTCATGAACTAAAAGAAAAGCTTACATATACTCTGTGAATGTGTTAGTTTATATATGGATATGCACGTGTGTATGTGTGGACCTGTCAATACCAACAGAAGGGGAGTGTTTCTGAAAGAAAAAGCTTTTTGCGAAGAGGTTCACACACCCTGGAGAGAAGATCTGATAATGACAATGATTGACACCTAAACACAGAGGAGTGACGTTTGGGATTTACAACTGATGCTATATTCAGCTTTCTACTCCGACATTATCAGTCTCTCTCTCTCTTTCTCTCTCTCGCTCTCTCGCACGTCGTGCAGCTGGTTTACAGCTGCAGACTGCACACTGAGCCACTCCCAAGTGCTTCAAAAACGTGTGAAAACAAGAATAAACCTTTGTTATATTGGGGGGAAAAAAGCCCTGAAACAAGCAAAAAACAACTATTCCAAATTAAGGGTCATTACAGAAATATATTCAGATTAAGAGATAACAAGAAATGTGTATGTACTCATGCAGAAGTAAATCTATGCTTGTTCATACATGGATGATCTCTTAAAAAAAAAACATCTTAAACAAACCAAAACATCTGGACCCTCAAAAATAAAGTACAACTGGAGAAATAATCCCTGTTTTTGTTATGTTGATTTGTGTGTTAAACGTTAAGCAACATGTTCTATTTTTAGTTATTGGTGCCACAAAAGGAGAGCCAAAGGTGCTGCTGCCAGTGTGGCGTCCTCACACACACACGCAGTGCACCCATTTCAATTAACCTTTTGAAACACAGCTAGGAAGGTCATTTCTCAAATTTAATTAAGAATAACTTTGTCCAGCTGAGGTTTTGGTTTTTGGCTTGAGTTTCGACTGTACCTGGAAAAATCTCCCAAAGCCCAGACCCAAACTGAGAGTCGTCTGCATGCGAGGTGAAAGTGCAATCCACTGCACAGTCTTTTTGATTAAAACATCTATCCCGATATGGGGAATTTACAGCATTACTTTGCACTAGAAACACTGAAATGTTCTGGCAAATCTGCAGAAGTAGCAGTGAGTTTAGTTTTCTTTGTCTTTTTCCTGCCTCTTCTTTTATTTCTCTATTCGGGATCGTTGTCCAGCGGATCAATGATCCACGTATTGTAGGAACTGCACAGTGCTACGCTCAACTGTACGCGGTAGAATTGGCCTTATGGAGATCCTAAAATACTGCACAGCGGGTTTTCTGCCTAGAGACAGACACACACACGCTCACTCACACACACACACACACACACACACACACACACACACAGATTGAGTAAGAGAGTAAAGATGAAAGAGGGAGAACAGCACAGCACAAGCCAGGATGGGCCTGAATGAATAATAGGCAATCTATAATGGATGACAAGTTGACCAAGTTCTTTCTCTCTCCATCTTTCTCTTTCCGTCTCCCCCTTTTATTTTCCTCGCCTCCCTTTGCTGCTTCACTTTCTCCCTCTTCCCTCTGTGCTCTTCTCTCTCTGTGACACCATGTCACCGCTTTGAGGCACATGTTCTGGAAGAAGACGGCGACTGCCATCCTCCCCTGAGCCTCTTAGCTGCCTTTGGAAGAGAGCCGCTTTACTTTATGGGTTTCTCAAATCTCCCCGAGACGCTCTCTCTTCTCTCCTCTTCTCCAAAAAGTCAGATTAAAGGACAAGCGATGTAAAACAGGGAGAGAGGAGAGGAAGAAGAGTCTGGGATGACAGAGGGGGGAAAAATGACAGGATTCTTACAATAATATAAAACGGGAGCGTATAAATGGGTGAGGACACATGAGCAGGGTGGAACTTTTAGCTCCTGTTTATGCTTCCTTTTTTATATTCATCCGTCTCTTTATTTTACATAATTGAAGTCGTGAGGAGCTGAGATTGATCCCAGAAGCCTGGACGGGTCACCAGTCCAAACACAGAGAGAGACAGACAGTCACACACACTCATTTTCACACCCACGGTCAACTTTAGAGTCACCGATCAACCTTCAACACATGGACCGTGGGAGGAAATCCGAGGACCCGCAGAAACTCCAGCATGCAATTGGAGAATATTGAAACCAGCAAGAGCAACAAAGGTTTTGAAGTAGCAAACACAGATTAAAGTATCTCAACAGTAAACATGATAAAGCAAAGCAAAGAGTTTTGAGGAGAAATATGGACTGTACATTTTTCTTTAATTGTTTAGTCATATTATAGGGAACATGTCCTACAAACGGCGAGAGGAAGTATGAGTACCTTCAGACACGCAGGGAGAAAATGCAAACTTGGTGTAGTTTGTACAAAGGGTTCTAACTGTGGAACTGGTTGTATTGAGAGTACACATAAAGCAATATCAAGAACTTGGATTGATCTTTCAATTTAAGGAGTGGTGGCCTAGAAGTTAGCAAAGTGGACTTGGGATTGGCCACAAGTCAAGCTTAACTATGAGGATGGTTTAAATGCAGACGGTGGCTAAGTGTTTGCTCTCATAATGAGTTTGCTTTTCAGATACTCTGGTTTCCTCCAGAGCTTGCATGTTCTCTCTCTACGCGTTTCAGTTTTCTCCAGGTCCTCATTTCCTTCTGACCTCCCAAAAACATGCATATGAGTTTAATTGGTGACTCTATTTTGGCCATGAGTGTGTGACTGTGTGTTTTGCTGTGTCTCTCTGCGGCCTGTCCAGGTTCTAACCTGCCTTCACCCACAGTGAGCTGGGATCGGTTCCAGCCACCCCGAGACACTGAACAGGATAAAGCAATATCGAAAATGGATGGTTTATCCCCACACACAGTCCAAAAACGTGGATTTGAGCTTAATTTTACACTCCAAAACACCTGTAAGTGTGAATGTGAGTGTCTTGTTGTGTGAGCCCTGTAATGGACTGGTGACCTCTCCAGGGTGTACTCCGCACCTCCCCACAGTCCGCTGGGATCAGCCTCAGTGCCCCGTGACCCTGAGCTGAACGAAGCCATGTAAAAGATTGAGATTTACTGCAACACAAACGTGAAAATCGTTAACTACGGCCTCTAAACTCAATATCGTCAATAAGTGTGGCTGCAGAGGCCGACACTCAGTTAAAGGAAGCTCTCTTTGTGCTCCCGTTTCTTTATTTGTTGTTAGTTATAAACATTTGCACCTGTTATGAGAGCGAAGTGCTGTGTGATTTGCTGGGCTTGGCAGGAGGCCGGGTGTTGAATGCACAATGGTCCGGCCCTGCTATGTTTTGTCTACCGCTGCTGTGTTGGTTGTCCATAAGCTCCTAAGCTGCCTTCCCTACCGCGCCACTCCCAGTGCTGCTCAGACCTCCCGCGGTGCTCCTCTGGTAGGTTTATTGTACATATCAAAACAGAGCGCTCGGCGTATTAAGACATGGAGCGAGCTGGAAATAATAGCCCGGCCTCTGCAGCCATCCCTCTGTTCTTGTGTTGGCGTATGAGGCTAAAACCACCTTGTTGTTGAGGCAGAAAACAGGGAAGAGGCTGGTAGGGGTGGAAAACACGCTTTCTTTGTGGATCAGATTTGCTCTGGTTATTGGGTTTAAATCCCGGAGTTGTACAAACACGTATTCTCATCGAGGGCAGTTCAGTGACGGGGACGCTGAACACAAACACGGTTAAGTAACAGGAAGATTAGATAAGGGAGATAATAAGAGGAGCACATGTGAGATTAGGGTTAAAACAAACAACAGATTCCTTTTACCACATTGGCTCAGCTGGGATCCACATCACTCAGCACTTGAGGACTCGCTCAGTTTTTTCATTTCACTCCAAAAACCTTTGAGCTTGAGACACGTTCGCTGAACGCCCTGGTGCGATTTTACAGTAGAAAAACAAAGATTAGAAACCGTTATTGCCTTATTATTATTGCTATTTTGGTTCAGTTTGATCTTTCCTCATCCATCTTTCAGCCGTTAACCACATCAATAGTCTCTTTTTCTCAGCACAGCAAACGCCTGCGAGGGCATCAACTGAAATATTTAGCACAGCTCTGCCTGAATCCACACTCAGCATACAAGCAGCACTGTTAGTACCATTAACATCACTGCAAAACAATGTTATTCTACCCGTCCTATACTCCCCGTATTCGTCATTACCAATTCAAGACCAAAAACTGATTTTAACCCACAAAAATATACATGGTCGTGGATAAATTAACCCTGAAATGTTGTTTGAATTATGTTTGTTCACTTCAAAACTCAAAAGTGTGCAGGATCACTATTACATGGCAAATATGCAGTCAGCTCCTGAAAAGTGATGCAAAACTCACCAAAAATGTCATAATTTCTCAGTAAAAGAAATTCTCAAAATGGGCTTCAATTCCTTTTTCAAGGCTGCCTATTCTTCGTTGAGTACTACTGTGTAACAATACAATGAGTTATTTACAAAATAGTTCACTAGAAATGACTTAGATGTATTGAGTAAAGTCATGCACAAGTTACCAAATATAGGTACTTTCCTGATTAAGCATTAAAAATACATCTTTGTTTCCCAGCTGTTGCATCGTGGCTGAGTAAACTGAGACCAGGTTGCTGCAAACGGGAGCAAAATGACACTCAGTCGACACCTGATACCAAATAGACAAACTAAATATATTCCAGCGGAAACAGATGCCTTCTTTGCTGAAATGTGGACAAACATTTGAAGAACTTGTCACAGCTGGAAACTGTTGCTGGATGAAAAAAAAAATAATTGCTTATTGGTTTGTTTTGCACCCGTGTGCGATGGCAACTGAAATTGCATTTTTTTTTTTTCTAACAACAAACATGAGAATGACATTTTTAACAAATTATTACTTGGCATGATGGATGTTTCTGATGACTGACGGGTTATTTTCCCAATCTGTTGAGAAATGTGCGCGAAGGGATTTAATTTCCTTTGTATATTTCCCCATTTACTGTTGCCATACCCCAAAGATGCTTCTCGGTGTAAAATCCTCCACACCGTTAAGTTAATACCAAATCCTTGGCCTACAGATATTTGATTTTATTCTGTAGTACACCCACCGACATCCCTGCGCAGGCTTATAGGAAATTTCCTTCAAAAATGTCATCTGAGCTTCTAATTAGCACAGTATTTCTGGTTTAAAGATTTCCTCAAGCAACACGATCATATGTAGAAGAGTTTTCTTTTTTTTAATTGACCTGTGGTAACCCTGGAGAGTGTTGCACAAGTCAGCGTGTATGAAACTGCCTCACAGAGCTGTTATTAAAACTAAAATCAAGCAGATACATGCAAAAACAAGAAGGCAAACATTACCATACATTTGCATACTACACACCAGATAATTCTCTTTTTTAGTTACTCATAAGTCAGCCTTTTTTTGTTTGTTTGTTTTAGCATCCAGGTCGGCTCACAAACAAACAGCAGTTCCAGCCGATAAATGTTCGGATCCCACCTTTCTTCACAAGAGTGTATGTGTGTGTATGGGGTCATGCATGCGTGGCCACACTGCTGTTTGATTGACAGCTGAGGTAATTATAGTTCCATAGTGGCAGTAACCCCAGTCGCAACCTCTCAGGCTGAGTCCTTGCACCGGAGCATTGATGAACCCCGGCACCGAGGATGGTGCCAAAACGCAGCCTTCCTCAGCTCAAAGTATAAATGACAGATTAGGAAAAAAAAGAGACATACCGGGCGAGGAGAAGATAAACAACAGAAAGGTGTGCCAGCAGGCTGAACTGATCAACCAGGAGGGGAAACAAAAGATCCACAAAAAGTGAAAAGCATGAGGTGAAGAAATTATTCAGGCAGGGAGAAGGGTGGGCAGCAAACGGTGACAACCACGATACACCGCTGAGCTAACAGGTACACGACCAAAATAAACCTGCGAGAGTGTGCAGGGGTGAGAGGAGGTAACTGTATTCAAGAGGAAATAAGGGAAAAGGAGGCAAAGAGAGAAGGAGCTTATTGGGAAGGGAGAAAATATTGAGGAGCAAAGTGTTGTCATGAGCGGTGGTGTGTAAATCAGCGAGGTGGAAAAACAAAGCACAATAGAAGAGAGAAAAGAGGATGTGCTCAGGTCTGAGTTGCACCGGCTATTTGTACATTAATCTCTGCCTCTGTGTGTAAAGTTCTTTACTAGCTAGTTATAAAATAGTGATTTATCACATTGGGTGACACCATTAAAACTTAGCTGCTCTGAAATCAATATGGGAATAATAACAATGGATGGAATGTCTGAGAGTGTGCGGGGTTGATTACACTCACACACACACAGAAAATTATCACCCAGCGTCTTCTCACTGGTGTTTTCAGCAACTTGTATCAGTGGGGAAATGCTATCCGAAACATATTAAAAACAGTGAGATACTACCAATGTTCAACCTTCTAGAGTGACCCATCCAAAGCAGGATATGTGTGAAGGCAGGTTTACACCCTCAACAGGTCACCAGTCCATCACAGGACAAACACACAGAGACAGACAGCCACACCTACTCACATTCAAACTAGCATGTTTCTAACTGTGAGTAAGAAGAACAATAAGGAGAACGTGGAAACTCCACCGGGAAGGGCTCCCACACCAGAACCTCTCTGTAAGAAGAAAGCTTCACATTTACACAACAACATCTCAAAGCGCTTCTGTCTTCAAGCTCACTCTGCGTCTGTTTTCTCTACATATCTACCGACATCAGCCGTGCTTTCAGCTCCTGCAACCTGTTGACATGATTGGAATACCATGTTGCGTTCCATAGATCAGGGCTGTCAAACTCATTTTTCATCAGGGGCCACATACAGCGCATTTTGACCAGAAGTGGGCCGGACCTGTAAATAATTACATTATAATTAGTGCTGTCAAAATTAACGCGTTAATTGTGGTGATTCATTTAAAATAAAGCAATTAATGCAGTTTTGTTTACTTCCGGGTTTTTTTTTCCCTTTACTCTCTAACCTTTTGTCACACGAGTAGCGGGTGCAGCCGCACTGAGCCACCCGGCCGCAGAGCAGCAACATACCTCGTAACGATGGGGGACAGATTATTTTAAAAAGTTGCCTGATGGCTCGATGGAGAAAGTGAAAGTTGTTTGCAGACTTAGTAAATTAGTAATGTAACGACCACGGAAGTAATTCTGCGCAGCTAAACAGCAGGTTGCCATGTTGGCTGACCAGTAGCTCACCAACCTGCTAAAGCTGGAGAAAAGACTGGAAACCTGCCCATAAATGATTAATTTCTCCTCCATCTCTCTCTCTCTCTCTCTCTCTCTATTTCCCTCCTGTCTCCTGTGTGTGTGTGTGTGTGCGTGTGTGTGTGTGTGTGTGAGTGTGTGTGTGTGTGTGTGTGTGTGTGTGTGTCATTTATTTTTGCGCTAGTGGATTCCACAGTACATTTTTGCGACTTTGTTCTATAAATATTCAAATTCTCAAAGTGTTGGACCTGCACTTTAACATATACAATAAGTCTGGGTTTTGTTATATTATCTCTGTTTGTGGATATTTTTGTTTTTGCTTAACTTTGCCATAACAAGTCATAAACACAAAACAAGAAAAAAACCCAGTTAAGAGTCATTGTGGCACTAAAATAAATTTGAAGCAGTTTATTTGAAGGTAAACGAGTTGCATAATGTTTTAGGTTTGGAGGGCTCGACTTACGCTTGGAAACCTTTTCCAATTTAATGATGCTAAAGTCTTTCCTTAGTAAACACACTAAAAATAGACTCAAGTTTAAAATCATGAACAGCTGGTACAACTGGCTCCTCTGCTGCTTTTTTAACCCAGGCTCTCTCTCTCTCTCTCTCTCTCTCTCTCTCTCTCTCTCTCGCTTGCTCTCGCTTGCTCTCGCTTGCTCTCGCTTGCTCTCTCTCTCTCTCTCTCTCTCTCACTCTCTCTCTCGCTCTCTCTCTCTCACTGTGTTCCAGGTCTTCACGAATTTGATGAAATATTCATCTCTTTCTGACGTAGCCTTGCTCTCTCTGCCTCCTAACTCCCCACCTCTTTCCCTTCGCCTCGTCTGTCATGAAAAATCCAAATCGCAGTCATTTTCTCCTTCCTCATCCCAAACCCATCTGTGCATGTCCTCCTCTTCCTCCGCTCTCTCAATCGGTCCCTAATCTCCCGCCATGTCCCGCTGATATCGCATGTCTTTCACCTGTCATCTCTCCATTTCACTACGATGAAATAATCTGCGGGTTTAGTCAGTGTAGCGACGGTACTAGAGGTGTTTGAAGGAAAAGGTGAGAGTGCAGGCAGGGGATTATGTAAGGTAATGTAATGTACAGTAAAGAGAACGACTTAGAGGAGCTTTGTTCGTTGGCCATCTGATGTACAGTGGAGTGAAACATGCTCTACGAAGCCTCACAGCACTGATAAGTTGGAAAAAAAAATTCAATGCAGCAACTTTGGAAATAATTCATCTCTGCATTTAATTTATGCTGCTCATCCGCTGTATATACTCTCCATGTCGGAATGCAGTGAAAGTCCCGATTCAGCTAAAATGTGATGCATTTTATTCAATTTGACAAGTCAAGGTCAAACAAATCATACTATATATAAAACAGCTGAAATAGGTTTAGTGTATGGCTTTGGCTCATAATCTATATCCTGTTGTGTGTCTCAGACTTCACTTGAATTGTATTTAACCGGCATGAGTTTGAAGCTGCTTATTGTTCTAATGTCCAAAAATTTACTTTTTTTTGGTTGTTGCATGCATTAACATGCCAACACATAGAACAAGACATTTGGGAATACATAGGCCATTTTTAGTTAGGTAAAGGGAACTATGGTGAAAATATTTGAATATATTTAAAAACATGTCTACTCAGGATGAAATTTACATGTGTGGATAATGTAATCATTTTAGGGCAGACTGTAATGATAGTGTCGTCATTGTGGACATTGTGTTGCCACGACAATGTTTCACGTGAAAATGCTTAATTTTTGCATTTTCGTTACAGAAAATGTTCACATTTTCATGAGCATCGTTTTGAAAACGACACGGAAACAGCAGGAACACGGAAAATGGTGTAGTTTTCATGTTGGACCATTAGTGGGAGCTGTTGGTTGTTTTTGGAACGAAACAACACGCACAGGCAGCTTAGAACAAATGTGTTTGTTTAAGTTGCAAAGACCGTGGTGTTGATTTCTTTGTGTTGAAGATAAACACATAAAAAATCTGTCTTACTGTAAGACAAAAATATGTATGCAGTGGTGTTTGTAGTGAGGGTTTACTAATTCGACATAAAACATCCTGGCATTTGCATTTTATTGTTATTTTGCAACCTCTGCTGAAATCTTGTTCCTTAAATTTTCTGCATAATCGCTGTCATTATGTGGTACTTGCTTTTTAAGCACAGTCATGGTGCAGTTGTACAACATTAGCTTGACCTCCTATCACATCGTTCTGAGATTCGCTCCTGCAGGAGATGGCAGAGAGCTTTTCTACAGGCCGGAGGGATGATTATCACTTTTGTTGAGCAAAAGGAAAAGAAAGTGCCAGTTAAATGCAAACTGAGTGTTGCTGGGACATTTCTGTTGCTTCCTTTGTGCTGATATTCAGCGACTTCAAATGATGGTTTTGTGGTTTAAACTCAACTTAAAAATCAAGAAGTAAAGTTGTTGTTGGTTTCTTTAATTACAGGACTGATCTGTGATTGCATCTCGGCATGCGAACGTTTTACTGGCCTCACATTGACATTTGTTGTCGAGTAAATCAAATATAATGCATCACATTATTTTCTATGGCAACATGAAATTGTATTGCCTTTTCATAACAATGATCCATGAACAAAGAAATTATTTACTGACTGAATAAAAATAACTACTTGTAACAATCAGTAATGTAATGTTTTCGCCCATTTTAAATGTAATAAAGATAATAATGTATTACCTTCCTGATAATACCTGCACAAAACCTGGGACGTCAAACGTCAAACACGCCTCTGGACTGGTTCAAGCCATACGTCCCTGCTCGCACTTAGTTCCTTCAATCAAAATCTTTTACATCCCAGCCATCTCCACTCTCCTCCGGTGTTCACCAGAGCTCTGTCCTCGGTCCCTCTTCATTATCTATCTCCTCCCCCAGCTCTACCTTTCCAGCAAATGATCACCATGAGGTCCAAAGCCTTCAGCCACTCGGTAACCAACGTTTGGAACTCGATCCCATCCAACATCCAAAACATCCAATCCCCAGACATTTTTAAATCCTACCTTAAAATATATCTTTAACAATGTTGGTCTGTTGTGAATCTCTGAATGTTTTCTTTAATGCTATGACAGTTTTTGTTCTTGTGTTTCAACTGTATTTTAACATGTCTATTATGTACACAGACTTTGGGTGTCCTGAAAGATGATTAAAGCTGATTGAAACTGATTTAAAAAAAAAGGATTATTATTTCCATAATATTACATTATTGAGTAAGATTATAACATTCAATTATTTTGATGGTATTCTAATTATGTAATAACATATTATATTACTGGCAAAATGTGATTACAATAATAGCTAAAATATCATATTATACTATTGGCAAGTGGCTTTATCACATTGAAATAAAATATTCCATTATTGGCAGGTATTATGTTATGAGCCATTATCACATTATTTGGTGTTAACAATCCTCAAGAAGAAAGCTATGATATCTCAGAAACGAGCACTACAATCCTGTGTTGGTCTGATCAGCCAGAGCAGTAACTGACCCCACATCTGCCCCGGATCAATACTGCACAGACTCTGGTTGCACATGGTGCGACACCAGTGCAAGATGATAGTGACTGTTTCTGAGATATTCTGGCGTCTCTCTGGTACAAGAATGGAAAGGCCTCATCCATCTTTTATGCAGCCCTGTGAGTTGCATGCGAAGATTGATAATACTCTGGGCTGAAAGTAATAACAAATCAACGCTTTCAGGAGGAGAAATCATCACCGCCTCATATGAAGCTGTGACAGAGGCAGCGTCTTCCGTACTGTGCTCACAGGTGCTTCGACCTCGCAAACATTAATGTTGGAAGAAGAGCAGAGATTGACTGGCTGACTCCGGCAGGGATTTGTTTTTTTGGGAGGAAACACAGATCATCAGATCATCTCTTCAAATGATCAAAATACAAAAAGACATTTCATGCCTTTTTTTCCCCGAGCGATTCCAATTTCAAAACGTATCCCGACATCGCCGCGAAATGACCTGAGAGACTAAACAATATCTTGACTTAGATATTTGCTCTGCTGAGGGCTGGCCTTGGATGCAAAATGTTATCACTTGCGGGAAATGAAACAAGATGAACAAGATGACTGCAGTGATGACTTGATGGGCCTGATTCCATGTTTCTGCTTTGCATAATTAGTTCCGGGAGTAGAAGCAGGTATGACTCCGTTTTTGGTTTTGATTCAATAACGTGACAATGGTGAGAAAAAATGGAAAATGAACCTGCCAGTGTGCACGTGCATTCAAAGGTGTGTCTACTTTTGTGCATCTGCAATGGAGACGCCTCAGCGTGTCTCTATCAGACACAGGAACAATGCAGCGCGAGGCTTCGAGCCAATCACAATCTCCAGTGAGGGAGCTGATCCAATGGAGGAGGAGGTGGGGGGGTTAGCTGCAAGAAAAAAAAACTTGAAACCTGCCATAAGAGGAGGGTGAAGAGACAGTAAGAGAGACTAACAAAATGAACTGAAAGAGGAAAAAAAAACACACACAAAACTCTTCTGTAATAACTGTGGATAATTATTATAATCTCTGATTGCTCATTAGTTGCTCCATGCTGTAACTCTGTCTTGTAATTGGCTGTTTCCGTGTTTGATCTGAACTGTCGGCAGTCTTTGTCTAGATATGACTCAGGTTTTTCAGGCCGATAAACAGAATGTCAGCTTTATTTATTCTACAGCTCTCTAGTATATACACTCACCAGCCACTTCATCTGGTACACCTCTCCAACTGTTCGTTAGTGCAAATCAACAAATCACATGGCAGGAACTCGAGGAGGATGTAGACATGCTGAAGTGAGCTTCTTCAAACCGAGGATGAGAATGGGAAAGAAAAGGTGATTTGAGTGACTTTGACCATGGCGTGGTTGTTGATTGAGTCTTTCAGAAACTGCCTATGTACTGAGATTTTCACACACAACAGGGTTTGTAGAGAAAAAGGAATAAACAACATGAAAGCTGTTGCTGATGTCCATCCCGTTTTAACGGATTTCTCTCCATCTCTGGGATGGAGTGGAAGAAGAGATCACATCATGGATGTTCAGTCACCAAGAGAAAAGTGGGTCCAACCTGCTACGAAGCAGATCGACCTGACGTACTGACCGGTGTGTATTTGCATGACTTTAGATTGCTCATTATGTCGGTCTCTCTCTCTCTCTCTCTCTCTCTGTCGTCCCCCCCCCCCCCCACACACACACACACACAAATGCGCCGAGGCAGAACTGCTGACAACAGTCTGTGGATTATCTCTGAGCTTCTCCATCCGTCTTTACAATTCACACAAGCATCACTGTCGCTCTCTGTCCGTTCTTCCGTTCTCTTTGTCTCCTGTTCACCCCCCCCCCCCCCCCCCCCCCCCCCACGCACACTCCCACATACATTATTTCACTTATTTATTTATTTTCACATCTTGTGTGTGTGCATGCGTGAAGGTGCGTTGCGTGAGATATCAGATGTACCTGCTGCAGAAAGATATACGTTCTTTAGTATGTATGTTTACAAGCAAGAAAACAAGTGCTGATGGGTTTTCTGCTCCTGTGTGGAGCGAGTCCAGGTGTGGTGGGAATAGCGTGACACACGTGGCGGTGGCGGTGGCGGTGGCAGGCCTGAAATATGTGCGTCATTGTGGTGATTGTCACATGCATTAGTCTCAGTGTTGACCAGGGGCTGGAGCTGCACCGGAAGGAGCCAAACTACTGCAACCAGTGGTTAATGAGGTGTGTTCAGCACACTGGCAACACTAACCATTATCTAGCATGCAGGGCAAGAAAGGCACAGGAGGCTATTGATTATCTATTTGACATGCTGCTGAAGCCAGGAGGGCAGAAAAAAAGGGACAAGGACGAACGGAGGTGGGGACAAAAACCCACTGTTGGTCTTGTAAATGAGGCTCCAGCTCTGATTGTCTGTGTTTTCAAGAGAATCAGACGAGGAAAATAGACGCTCTCGCAAGATGACTGTAATTTCGGACTCTTGTAATGATTAGTTTGAAGCAGCGTTTACTTTTTATTGTCGCAAGATTTGTACAGTTCTTTGATAACGTCCCGCTAATTTCCAGGAGGATTGTGTTTGATGAGCAGCCCAGAAAGACAACGCACGGACGGATCGATTCCAAAATTGCCGAGATATGTGATTAAAATATTTTATTTCTCTACCTCAAGCTTTCCTTTGGCATAAATGGTCAATTGTGATGATGGAACAGACTCTCGGTGGTACAGACCATTAAAAAAGAGCTATTTTAATCACCCCACGTGACATATTGTGGGATTTTTCTTTCTTAATTTTTCATTATGTTTTAATCGATTTCTTTACTGCTTACTAAAATTGTGCACTTGGGAATGGATTAAATCTTGAAACAGGTTTTCACATTAATGTTATTGTCAAACAAACTGTCCAAAAACTAAAAATCTACCATCAAAATAGTGACAAAAGAAGCCTTTTCATGCTGGGCAAACGTTACAGAGTACATTTAAGATATGAAGGGTAAAAAGTTGTGGAGATACAACTTTTTTTATTGAAGTAAATTCTTCATAGTGTCTGCAGATTTGTTTTTATTGTTGGACCGCTTCCTCTCAAATTTTATAACTCTTGATAAAATTCTATCTTATTACTGAAAATCCAGATACATGATTGGGTATCACAAACAAGTAAAAGAGAAAATACAAAGAAACATAAATTATTGTATGAATATATGAAACGCTAATCAAAAGACATACATTTTTTTTATTGTGTAAATGTAAGCTGCAGATATTAATTAATAATATCATATCTACAACCCAATTTCTTGGCGAGAAAGTTTTTTTTTCCCTCAGTATTTGTGTAGTTTGTTGTCATAGTAGTTTAAAGTCGTCATATTCATTCATTGAGGATACATAATATGCAGCAATTCCTCTCAATTATACATATATATATATATATACTATATTATTACATCATTGACGAGATATTTCGTTATTGTTGTCAATATTACATTTAAATTAGCTAAAATTATTGTGTTACCATGACAATATTGTTGGATTACTAGAAATGTTTTGTTGATTTTGTCAACTCTTCCTCTTTACTTGCACTGCTTCAATCACTTTTATCAGTTGGCCTCTGACTGCTCAGAGATGTCATTGTTGAGTAGATTTGATAAAGAGGTGTCATCTTGATGAAGGTTGTACATTTTTAAAATTGAATTACAATGTATGTTATGGATAATAGCAACAACTTAAAATGATAAAATAGCTTATTTTGTTTTCCCCCTCAAAAAAACCCCACAATTGTAACAGTGATGTGAAGGACACCTTGAATGAGAAAGCACTATTGTGAGGGAGGCCGTTCATAATGATCATAGTATAATGATGATGATCATAGGTGACCACCATGGGAATGTGACCATAGGTTAAAAAAAAAAATACATCAGTTTAGTATCTAATAAATCACTATGATTAAACAGATGTCATTTCAACAGAACTCACTCACAGATATGTTTCTCTCTGCTTAAGTAGGACATCGGCATTAGCTCCTCGCGTGTGTGAATATCTCTCCTCCACAGCTGGAGACCGTGAAATCAAAACTTTTAGTCTGTGATGTTATGCTGATTCACACCCTGTTCGTGGTTAATCAGGGACCACATTTGCAGATTTGTGATTGTTTGAAAAATCTCATTTGAAATAATTCAAAATGCATTCCAATGATTAGATCTTGACTCGAGTTGTTCTCAAAAACACACGAAAGTTCCCGCACATAATTGGCACCTATCAGATAGCTGCCGTGGTACATGACAAGTTATGTTATTGAGAGGTGAGGGAATTAAAGTCTCTCAGCATAACGCTAAATATAACATCGACAAAGACTTCACAAACACTTGTATAGATTGCACAGTGAGACACGAGGGATGGGCGGGTGGTAAATGACAATGCAGTGGTGTGATGATCCATAGACAGTGTATGACAAGCGATCTTTGGTGTGGTTTGGAAACTCTGACTCGTCCACTTACGTGAGCTATTGACATGAGATGAAGCCACGAGCGCAGAGCAGTGTATTGCTGTGCACCGGTCAAACTACAAATGTTTGTGGAAGTAGGGGTGCGAGGCATTAGTGGGGAGGTCAGTGGGTTGCCATTACTAAAACTGCTGTTTCTGCCCAACGCAGCACAATGTGACACACCATCCATTCCCTCTCAGAATAACTGCTCTCCTGGGAATGACAGTCGCCACGCCCCCACCCCCCACCCCCACTTTAAGACTTCTTCTTCACACAGGCCTTCCATTATCAGTCGTCAGATAAAGATCTGCATCAATACCAACGACTGAGCGGAGGTGTGGAGGAGTAGATGTGTTACTTCAGGGTCACAGGATCATCTTTATGTGTAAATGGCCAATCCAGGAGTCAATCAGGTGTAGAGGTCGGCCCCTATATGAGCTGTAGGTGTGTCTCTTGGTCTCTTAAGAATGTTAGTGTGCGGGGATCTGTACAGAGGAGTCGAATAACTGGCTTCATGTTTCATTTCCCAGAAGGCTTCTCTCTGACTAAGCCAAGGTTAGAGGTTATCAAGGATAGAGAAAAATAGGATTTACTGTGGGGTTTTTTCTTCTTTCTTTCAACCGCTCGTCAGGTAGTGACGGGAATTAGAGCAGGATAAAACTGCAGTGAGTGGAGAGTGCAGATTTTAACATAAAATTAAGTCATCATGAAAGGGAGAAATTAATTGGAAAGTTTAAAATTCCCAATCCTACAAGAGGCCTCCAATGTGCTGTAAGTGTGCTGCGGCACAGACACACACTCACAGCCTCTTGGCACACAGGCACTTTTTCTTTTTCTTTTTTTTTTCACATTTCATAATGACAAGTGCATCTAATGGTGAATGTTAATTGCAGTGGCATCAAACGCTTCCCCCATTGTGAGTGCAGCACATTACCTGACTTCATCCTGCACAAGCTGCAGGCACAGCACACAGTTCAAACCACAGACGAGCTCTGTGCAGTGCACGAGGTTGTTTTCTCAACCAAGAATAGAAAACTTAGAAAAAATAAAATAAAAAAAACGCTTCGATAAAGCCGTAAGCCTTAAACACAGAAGGATATAATAGATGACGCATGCGGGTATTAGTCAAGTAAGATTAACTGGTATGATAAAATGTTAGATAATGCTTAATAATGCCAGCATGGAAAGTCCCTATAATGACAAAGCAAAACCCAACAGCTGAGGCACATGGTGTCCTGTTAAATGTGCTGCTGCTGCTGCTGTGCTGAGAGATTACTTATGAAAGAGAGAGAAAAAAAAAAAATAACATCACAAATTCATTCCTTGAAAGCATGCAGGATAATTCTCTACAGAAATCAAAGCTGTCCAGTAAAACTAGCCACTTTTCCCCAGAAATGCAGCTCCATTCACCCTGCAGGGACTCTGAGAGACGGGAAGTTATGTGGAAAAGCAGACCAGTGCGTGTGTGAAGCTCATACAAAACTCATGAGGCTAAACACAAAGACACACTTGAGGGTGAACACTGAGGATACCTGTAAGAGCAGGATGTTCCTGCACACGTTCACATGTTCACGTAATGAAGTGTGACATTGGTTATTGGACGGCCATACAGCGAGGAGGTGAGAGGTGGAGAGCGCCAGGAGGAGGCTGAGTGGGAAGAGCATAAATAAAAGATGGAGGAGCTGACATCTGAATAATGATCAGATGGTGGGAGAAAAGAGGGAAACAACTGAATGTAGATAAATGTTGGATATAATTAAGTGTAAACATGTTGGCGGGTATGAGGCCTTTAGGTAAACGCGCTACAATGAGCATTTCAGTAATTACACGTGACACGCGGCAAAATGAACATTCAGTACCAGCACGGTCATAAGTTTGAACCGACATGCAATGACATGGAAATAATTTGCAACGCTGTAGGGATTCAAGAAACATGTGTTCTATAAACTCCACATCGCTCAGCTCCACGGAAGAGTCCCAAATGTTCAGATTACTCGAAGAAATCTGCATCCATGTGACCAATGTTGGTGCAGAAGTACGGAGCACATGGCCTTCGAGATTTAACATTCTTTTTTTTTTTTTTTATAGATTGTGTAAGAAGAACAGGAAAGAACTGACAATATTAGTTATCCACAAGAGCACAGGAATGTAAATCTGTAAAAATGTGAACGTAAAATCCCTTGGAGGTCTCTTTATTTTGAGCTCCATCTTAAATGTTTCCTGCTTATTTAAAAATTATAGAATAGTTTTTTTTTTTGCACATGAATTCCATTAATAACTTTAGTCTTTTTACCATTGAAATGTTTTTATTTAGGTTTTTGTCGTATTTTGTTTAGCTTTGTTTTTAACCATCGCATGCAAATGCACAATTAACGTTTCTGAGATAATTATTCAAGCCTTTCAAGAAATAAAATTGCAAAAGCAGAATTTTCAAAAAGTGCTGTCTGAACAGAAGTAAATGGCACAAAATTCTCAAGGGAGAACTATTGATGCAATTAGCCTAAAGGGGTTTATCAAAGATTTGTAGGAGGAAAAAAAATCACAATTTTCTCATTTGCATCAGCAATGCAAAAATAAAATTCAAAGATCACACACACACACACACACACACACACACACACACACACACACACACACACACACACACACACACACACACACACACACACACACACACACACACACTCACACACACACACACACACACACACACACACACACACACACACACACTCACACACACTCACACACACACACACACACACACACACACACACACACACACACACACACACACACACCGTTTACACGACAACGTTTCAAGTGGAAACGCATCATTTTTGTGATTTCGTTTCGGAAAACTGTGTTTGCATAGCAACGTTTTGAAAACTATGTCCATTTACACGGAAACGGCAGAACCACTGACAACAATGTAGTTTTCCATGTTGGGCCACTAGAGGGTACTGTTGGTTGTCTTTGTGATAAAGCCACACACACGCGCGTGCAGAGGACAGTACGCCATAAGCAATAACAATGGGAGTACACGGACATTCATATGGGCAGACAACCAAGTTGGATTACAAGTGACTGTCAACTATAAAAGACGATATGGACGGAGAGTCGTGACACTCTGGAGGAAACATTGCTCTTATTGTCCACCTACTCGCGCATGTGCAGAAGAACCATGGTGTGCATGTGCAGTAGCAGCATCTCCGTCGCCTAGGCGTTTTTTAAAAGTTGCCTTTTCCCCCGTTTCCACGTGGAACTTTTGTGTTTGAAAACATTGAAAACATCAATCACTTGAAAACATTGTGTAAACAGGGCCTGTGGCTCAGACTGATATATTTCTCACTGAAGATTAGTTTCATTGACTATGATCTAAAGGGTTTCAATGTTTTTAATTTGATATTAGACGCAAGCTTTTCTCCTTTTCATGCAGCTAAAATACTTTTACAGTCATTGATTTATGTAAATATGAAAAAAAAAATGTAGTCTGGAAAATATATTGTATTTGCAACACAGTCATATCGTGGTTCGATATTCTCACTTCAGAGCGAGATCTCCCCAGGTTTGAGTCTGGCTGGTGGACTTTTTGTGCTGCGTTTGCATTTTTTCACATTGCATGTGCATAGTTTCCTCTTCACAGTCACGTGGCAAGTGTTTGAGGTTAATTGTGATTCTACATCTACAACTATTAAGATGTGTTGATTAGTGTTGATCAAATTATTGTTCTGTTTTTTTACAAGTGCACTCTTCAAATGTCTTTTCATGTGAATCTTCCTCTCCAGCTTTGCCCTCTGTGTCATTAGGGACGTGTCTCAACTGGGATCGATCCTTTAACTCGAACACGGCTGCACCTCTTTCCTCAAGCCGGGACATTTAATTAGCAATGATCTCAGACTTATGGGAAACGATCCGGGATAAAAACCCCTGAAAAGGGAAGCTTCAAATTAAATGTGATTGGCGTTGTTGAGTCAATAGGAAATAGCATATTTTTGTCAGCCTACATTGCAAGCTACACAGTCACGAGATTACTTACAAATGTAACGTGTAATGTTCTTCTTTTATTTTGAGGTTTTCCTCATTTGTCAATCAAAAATAAGTGAGTTACGGTTGTTGTTACTGTTAATATGTGTCTTCAATGTTACAAAAAGACCTTAATTTGATTTCAGAAGTTTGGATGTTTCTAAGGTTTTTTAAATTTTGCCTTCAGGCGTTAAGTCCGGTGTATTGTTCTGGGTGCTGCCCTCAGCAGGCTCCCCTCACCTTGTACTGATGTCAGCTGTGCGGGGGATTCGACAGGTTGCCATGGGCATACATGGCTGAAGAAGGACCAGACACTGAGGCCACGTTTACATGTACCCGGGGATTTGAAAAATTGCTGATATTTCTCTGCGTTTAGGCCGCGCTTTTACACATAAACGCAGCTAAAGAGGGGTAGGCAGATATTTACGTCACAATTTGTGACGTGGCGTTTTTTTTCCCAGTATTCTGATTGGTTGTCATGGCTTCATGCTTCTTGCTACACTGCCCCCTACAGGTTTAGCTGCTCATAGTAGTTCTGTGTAAATGAAGATTTTTTTATTAAAGGTAGAGGGGGAAATGCTCATTTTTGTAAAAACCCAGGTACGTGTAAACGCGGCCTGATTTGTGTGGCCGTGGACCTGGACGACAGCTGCTCAGCATGGGAGACTGATTGGCGGCCTTCTTGAACCCCTTTGAAGCCACGCCCCTTTGGATAGAGAGCGTTAGTAGCTCGGGTTGGAGAGGAGTTTGTGGCTGAAACATTTGATATTTGCTATATACTTTGAAGGGGCATCATAATATGTAGGGAGCTTAGTGTGTGATCGCCGCTTGATGAGAGTCCTCCCGTTTATCGGTTTATTGTGTACCTTTTCGCTGCAAATTTTTTAGCACTTTGAAAAGTTGAAAATCTAATTTTTAGACATAATAGATTATGTGGTTTGTGTTAAAAGTCATTTATTTATTTTTAAGTCCATGATTTTACAGTATAATCTTAATCCGAGATATTTAAAATTGTGTTTCAAGATTTATCAAGTGAAATTTACATGCTGCATGGATGGATAATTTTACAAATTTTAAGTGATTTTCTTTTCAAATTTAGCATTTATATCATATTTACCCATCTTACAGCGATCTTTCATTTTTTTTTGTTTTAGCGTAGTGCTCAGCGTGTTTACTGTAAGCTACTTAATTTTGTTGCCACTAGTTTATTTGCATTTTTTTTTGCAAATTTTTTGTTGTTATATTTGCTTCAGAAGACAAGAGAATAAATAAGTTCGATAACCAAATTTCTATCCGTTTTTCCCAAAAAAAATGTATGTTGCATCTCCTTTTTCCACCGCCATATCCCATGTTGAAGTATGTTGTGCTGAAAACTTATTCAGTCTGTACTCTTCCTTGGAGTACTTTCAGAGAGACTACACCAACCTGGTAGTCGGCGATACCAGCAGACGGATCAGTGTAAAAGCACATACAGGATTTCAGAAGCTGCCGCAGTAAGTTAAAGACTGGATGTGCGGCGGCGGAGCCGACGAGGCTCACTGTGACGGGCAGGAACCAGCAATGATGTGACTCATTTGCAGAGCGCATCAAACCCCAGCGCTGAGCTATGACTGCTTCTGGCTGTACATCACTGAAGTGTACAGCAGGAGGACGCACGGGTAGAACTGCAGACTGACTTGCTGCAGGTCAAACCTCATGCGAGACGCCTATGGAGCAACGCGGTGGAGCATGTGCATAATTACAGCCCGTGAAGTCCATGCATACAGACACAAATATGTACGTCAGGCTTCATCATCTCAACACAACGGTCCATTCTCCGTTTGCTTCACTGCTGCAGGTGGACGGCAAAGGCGTGAATACTGACGAGAGAAAATCTGCTTTTTCACAATTATGAAAAAAATGGGGATATGAATATGGAAACAATTACGGGAAACAATGCAAATATGCCATTGTTTGAGAGTGAAAATTGAATAATGGTTGCGCTGAGGCTGGAGACGGGTTGTAAAGCAAATTAATTCGAGTACAAGTGCTAACTGAAGGCAGGCTTGAGCAATAATAAGTGTGTTTTTATGCTGTTAAAAAAAAAGCAAAAAAAAAAGCACTTAATTCCCAGCAGAACATTTGCATACTGGTTTAAGCTGAAAGACAGCATCTGTACAGCAGGAAGTTAAGGCATGCAGGCAGTTAGAGGAATCAAAGCCTCCACTCTTGCATTATGCAACAGCGCATGTTCGGAACAATAATAATTCTATAATATCCCTTTCTTAACAATTCCCAGCACTGTCTCGTCTCTCGCCGCACTCGCTTGGGCTCTTTCTCTGTTCATCTCACCCGTCTGTCAAAAAATCACTCTCATTTTTTTTTTTGGGGGGGGGGGGCAGGGAATATCTTGTTTTTATGTGCAAGTGGAGCCAATGATTCCTGTTAAAATAGTTGAGAAACCGCCTGTCTGGTTTGTGACACGGGCTTTTTGGTTTGAAACATTCGTTGAGAATATCTTTGCTAAGAAAGTGAATGGGTAACTTTCATGAATGAGTAATGCTCTACCCCGGCTGTTAATGCCTTCATCCCGCACAGAGCTATTGTTGCTGGAGTGGCACGCTGTAAGCATGTAGCTTGAAACCTACAGCTACTAGACTATTCAATATCCTTCTCGGGGTTTTTTCCAGCCAGTTCCTTCTGGGAATTAAATATGCAGTGGCAGCAACGTAGCAAGCAGCCGTTTAACAGGGGAACTTTTGACATTTATAGAAAAAATAAAGTGAGAAAATTGGCAAATTTTGCAACTCAGCAGTGCGCAGCAGGAATTACTATAAAGTTTTGGGATGTTTGAAGCACAAAATGTGTGAGGAGGAGTCTGATATGGAGCCTCTGCATCTTTGAAGGTTTTTTTTTTTTTTTTTTTTTGAATATTCTCTATACCGAGGAGCACATTGTATGTAGTACCACTATTCCCAAACTGGGGTAAGTGTACCTTCAGGAGTTTTGGAGCTCTCCAGAGGCTACTTGAGGAGATTCTAAATTCAGCATCAAATTATTAACGATGAACCTCATTAACTTCGAGAGCCTTCTGCTTATCATTGCCCGTTTTTATATGTTAGCACTTGTTACTAGAATCCTTAAAATACATCTCGTTAAAACAGAAGTCGAAAACCCAGAGAAGAATTTTCAATTTTTTTTTTTAATAATAGCCTCACATCTTGAGCAGTTTGTAGCACTTTAGACTTTTCTTTTGAGGTTTGTATTATAGATCTGCTCTATTTCTGTCCTGCGTCTGCCGTGTCAATCATATTTTGTAGCTCTCCCTCACCGTGGGAGCCTGCTCAGATATAGACGAATGCATTTCTGGCTCCGACTCCGTCATGAGATGATGCTATTTTATCAAATGAGAAGTCGCGAACAATCTTGTTTAAAATCTTGTTGCAACATTGCACATTAGCTTACTCTTTGATCCGCACTGTTTCTGTGTGTGCCCAAGGCAACACGGAGTTGCAAAGCAGCAGGCAAACAGTAGATCAGTCAGGCACAGTGAGCAGATTTGATATTCCTGAATTTCATCTGCTGGTAATCCAGCTGGTGACGGTGTACACGCATTTTCATATCGTGGTGCAGCTTGTTCCTTCCGTCTCTGCTCGCAAGGGCTTTGTGTTTGTTGTCTGAGTCTCGGCTGGACTCGGTAAACGTCACACACAGACCACCAGAACATTTCCCGAGAGATATCGAACCTCTGTACATCATGGTTAAAATATTCCTGGTTGGAGCCAAATCGCGGGGCCTTTCTGTGTGGAGTTTGCAGGTTCTGCATATAGAGTACTCCAGACTCCTGCACTTCAAACACAGAGCTGGGATCTACTCCAGTACTTTATTGCTATTAAAAAAAAATATTAATAATGTAGCTTTACAAGCTCAGAAAATCATGGATCAGTGGGAGCCTGAATCAGCAGTATATTCTCTACCGTTATATGAAATTGTGTTTGTCCGTAACTGCATTTAAATAAACCATTTGAAGGCGATAAGTGGGCTTCAAAGAGGGAAAATGATAACAAATCAGTCACCTGGAATAGCAATCCAGCTTCGTTGTCGAACTCACTATTTTTAATGCTTACGTATAGTGTCTTTTCTGTGTATATGATTTTGAAAACTACGTAATTTCCAACGTTTCTATTTGACTTTATCTACGTATTAGATTAGAATCAAAACAGTATTTCATTACTAAAAATGAATATGTAAGGTGTATCAACACAAAACTATGTCTCTATTGAAAATCAGTACTTTTAATCTCGGGATGTTTAAATCAAGTCTTTTCAACAGTGCATTATTTCCAGATCACAAATTTAATCAACTGTTGTTCCTTTCAAGGTTTATCAGTCCACCAACTTCAATCAAAAATCTAATTAAAAGTTTTAGAGACACCCCTGTTTAGATAAAGCAACATACAGCACTACATTCACTTCCTCCTATGACTACAATGATTTATTGGTAAGGATAAAAAGAATAAAAAACACTCAAAAACACAGTGTCTGAGTTCGAGGCGAAGGTAATGCGATTTCTTTCCTCAACTTTTTGTGCCGTCTCATCCGAAGCCTCCGAAAACTGTAACCTTTTGTCTTTGACTTCAGAGGACTGAGGGCTGTCGCCTCTGTGGATTTGTGGCCGGTGGGGGATTAAAAGGCCTGATACTAGGGCAGGAGTCTAAACCTTACAGGTAAATGTTATCAGCACGATCAGAAGCAAACACTTTTAAACTCACGGACAATCATCATGTTGCTTTATCGTAATGTCACTTGCATCTCTGAGTCTCTAGATCTAGATTATAACATGTAGGCTTACCATTTGTCATTTTGAGAAAATTACTGACCGCTGTCCACTTCTTGATAACGCTCAGTGACTTGGAGGTCATGGCTCCTGAGGGATACAACTCTGTGTGGGTTTTCAAATGAAGATCTGTGTGGGCACAAAGCCATTATTTTCTCTGACTAACCTAAACAGTTGATGCAAAAGAAATATGAAATAGGGCAGCGCTTACCAACGGTTTTGGCTTACATGTCTCAGACACAGCACAAAAAGGAGGATTTATTCAGCCATGAAGGGATATAAACATCTGTTTGCAGACTGATACTTTTTCCATCGACTTAGAAATGAAAGAAACAACAGAAGGAGTGCAATCTTATCAAGCGTGTTGCATCAGTGAGGTCGTACAACAATAACAGTGCACACAGTGTCCATCCCCAAGGCTGTGGCTATTCAGTGCCCCAATCATGCAATACGTACAATGCATACCTGTGAGCAACCATTGACGGGGAAATTTCAGTCATTATTATTATAACGACCTAAATCTTTGGTGGCAAAGGCAAACAATAGCGCTAAATCCCTCTCTCATTGTCTTTGCAGTGCTGCTTCCACATAGCACGATTTTCTGCACTGGAACCGAACGCCTTGGCTTCATCGTGTTTTAACATTCACTAGAATTATTTGTTCCAGTTGGGGGGGGGGGGGGGGGGCAACACATCATATAGTCAGTCCACATGACAAAAGGATTAAGCCTCAGCAAAAAGCTGAAAGAAACCCAAGGAAGAGTAATAAAGTGCTTTACCACATAAAGAAACGAATCCTGAGACCTCAATACCAAATTGATTTGTGTTTGATTTTCCATCCAGCTGTATCTTTTTAAAACGTCCGAGCATTTTATTTGCCTAAGGTGCGGAATCTTTTGCTTTTGTGAGCTTCTTAGTATCATGCAGCATTATTAAATAACAGTCTGGTGTTGGGATATCAAAGGTTCGGTTTTCTTTTGATTTTTCTTTGTGAGAATTCAGTCTCTGCGTGATGGAAATCGATCAAATACACCTTCTATTAATCTTACTCTTGCATGTGTGAGGGGAAAAAAAAGAAAGAAAGAAAACCTCTCCACTTGCAGCCTCTCTCGGTTCCCACAAGTGCTGTTCAGTGGGCAGCCTGCGCTAACACGCATTGACCGTACACGCCTATACGCACGGCAATGCACGCTCTCATAAACACACGCAGAGTAGGTAATCTGTCTGATTGAAAGAGCTTTCAGACGGGTAATTAAATTTCCCAATGATCCGCTGCGGTGGCAACACACGAATCCGGCTTTCAGAGGTGAGCAGACGACCGAGACCCACAGCAATAACACACAGCTACAGACTTTGGAGAGAGAGACAGAGAGAGAGAGAGAGAGAGAGAGAGAGAGAGAGAGAGAGAGAGGTTATATTTCATGTTGACAAGGACAAGATAAACACTGGGGCCTTTAACGACCATTAGCTCAACCTTAACCTTCATCTTCAGCACTTCTGCCATCACAGCGAAATTCACAAACAAACAAACACACACACACACACACACACACACACACACACACACACACACACACACACACACACACACACACACACACACACACACACACACACACACACACACACACACACACACACACACGCTCTTATCAGTGGCTCATGTCAGCAGCTATGACAGTAATACCAAACCCTGCCAAAACCATAAATATGCATTACAGACGCTAAAACACGCACTTGTGATAAATAAGAACCACAAAGTGTTTAGCACTCTTTCCTCAGAGCGAGAACACCCTGACTTTTGCATGTGTGCTCTGGATGCTCCAGCAACTTGTTGAAGGGGTACGATGACTATTGCCTGTACTAAGCTGCACTCGGCTCCATGCAACATTAACCCTTTAACAGTCACACAATAGATGAATAAACAGTGAAACACTGTCAGATGATGGTTTTGTAGGTGTCGGAGCAGAATGTACACTTATTTATCTTGGCAGGTATTGGGGAAATGGGTACACGTCTGGATGTTTGGGGAAGATATGGTGTAGTATCTCAGGGGCAGCATTGGTTTGGCCTCTACAGTAGAATTTCTGAATGTAAATGTATTGACAATCTTTCACAAACATTTTTTAGTGCGAAATGTTTAGATTGAGTGAGTATTACACTTTCCGATTTTCTTCAATACATTTTCATTTGATTCCCAATGAGTTCTCATGTAAATATTGACTTGCATAAAGCCAATATAGAAAACAGATGAATTTTGGTCATCTACAAGATTATCTATTAATACGATCGATCCATCTTCTATACTTTAGTCAATTTAAGGTCACAGAGCGCTGGAGTCGAACTAACTATGGAGGCTAGTAGAGTGCAATCACACATATTGACATCCACATCTACCAATTCATCTTAAATTCAATACAAAACTGTTGGACTGTGGGAAGAAACCAGAGAAAAACCAGTGTGTGCACAGGGAGGAAATGCACGGAAAAAGCTTTGACATAGAGGTTGGAGCGCTAACCACTACTCCCCCCTGCACGACTTACAAACTGAATTTTTGAATTTCTACAAATCTTTCTCACGCCATTCATGTTTTAAGAATGAGCGGCAGTGGAGGTCTAGAATCAGTAGTTCACTTGTTCCTTTCCCGCGGCCGGGTGTTCCCGACCCTTATTAACCCCCAAATGCTCCGGTTGCATCAGAAAGAGCATCTGGTGTAAAACGGGTACCGAATCAAACATGAGGGTCACAATCTGCTAAAGTAAATCGAAGCGGCTGATACGCATTCTCTGTCATTTTTAATAAAACTGCAACGTGTTTTGACAAATAGTTCAAATCTATTCGGAAGCCAGTAGCGTCTCTCTCTTTAATTCTTGAATTTTGGGACAAGTGCTTCCTGTAAGACAAACAAAACCAGATTCCCAATCAGAAACAGGTTCTTTTTACTCGCCACTTTTGTCTTTTTGTTTCCAGAGATAAACGCAGGCAGTGGATGTCTGCAAGTGTTTTTGGCTGTCTCCAAGGGATTTTGAGGTACTTTGACAGGAAACAGACAGAGCACTCTAAATAAGGCATTTATCTGAAGCCTTCATCATTTCTCAGGTTGGCTGCAGGAGTTTTGATAGAGGTCTCTCTCTCTCTTTCTTTCTTTCTCTCTCGCTCTATCAGATGACGATCAAATGATGGATGTTTTTTGATAGTCTAGTAATTGTTATACGGTATTTAGACTGGTTTAAGTAATCAGTTTTTAAAATTAAAAGCCTGTCCCACAGAGGCTCCTGTCTCTGATACAGGAAGGTTAAACTCTGCTATTGAAGCAAACAATAGCTGGAGTATATATGTTATTCCAAAAAATATATTTGATACAAATGTCATTCAGTTGGTGGGCATACCCTATTATGAAGCAGAGGGAGAATGCATGAATAACAAATGTTCACTCTGCTGCAAATAAATGGTATTATTTTAGAACATGATTTTTTTTTTCATTTCTGAGTAGAATTTTCACCATGTAATCTGTTTTAGTGCTTTTAAAGTCATAAGTTGCTTGTAATGTACTTCAAAATTACATGTTTTATTCTGCTGAATTGAATTGAATGAGTGCATCTAACGATGTGATTAAATGTGGTTGAAATGTTACTAATAATTTTAGCAAGTCTTGACACAAATACCTTTACTTATATGTGTTTTGAGAATAGTTGTACTTGGAATTGAATCAATGTAAAAGTAATAATGCTTGTGTTATAATTTCTCAGTACTTTTCATACAGCCTCAGTTTCATGCTGAGGGCAGGCTTTCTACAAATACAGCTCCCAAATTCACACCAACATTTCACACTTCGGCCCCGTTAACACGGAGTCAGTGAAAAGTTTAACACCACTTTTTGAAAACGCTTCACGTCCATGGTATTTGCTGCCATTCCTGTGTAAACGCTAAACTTTTCTGACACAAAAATGATGTGTTTTCACTGGAATTGTTGTCATGTAAATCGAACCTTAGATTTTAACTGGCAACCTGAATAAACTTTCTTTGGGCAATCATTTGAAGCTCAACAGCAAATATCCCAGAAAAGCTCAAATAATGTTTAATATAATCCCCAAAAATAGTTAACACACGCATGTTCAATCATTTACTTATATAACTGGAAGCTTTTTGCCCTCAAACCTATGATTACAAAATATTTAAAGCAAGAATAGGAGTTTTAAGACGACGTAGCAAGTTTTGCTGAACGTAGGAAACGTACAAAAATACATAGCAAACAGTTCAATTCTCGATGATTGGTTTTCACGGGGGAAAAAAGGAAAATGATAAAGCCACCAAGGACGGAAAGCGACTTGCTTTGATTATTCCTGACCTCCCAAGCAGGTAGTTAGTTTCTTTTACAGGATTCATCCTCCCAGGTGAAAACAAATGAGCGGCATTATGAAGAGAACATCGTGTCTGTTTGCAGCAAACAGTGGCCAAGAAACACAATAACAGCCTCATGTCGGGCTAAATGTAGCGTATCGGCAGCAATAAGAAGAACAGAGGTTATAAAAGCGCCGGTGTGATTTGATCACCAATTGGCATGGCAACCAGCCCTGGCCAAGCAGCCTAAATTAATTGAGGTCTCCCATGTGAGACAAAGGCCAAGCTAATCGAGCTGCTCAAGCTCAGTCTGTTAAGCTTAAAAGGCAATAACAGCAGGTTGGACACGCATCTCGATCTGTCATCAAACATGATTTTAGATGAGTTTTGGAGCTTCGGGAGCTCGGTTTTTGCTGCAGTTGTTTTCAGTTCCTGTAGTAAAGAAGTGAAAAAAAATCACTATTGGCCCTCTCCTCGGCTCAGGAGGGTCAGAGAGGAGAGCTCAGAACAGTCCAGGATCCCTGGAGCTGCCACAGATACTGCCCGTTGCTCAAGGACACTTCAGTGGGTGTGTGTGCGTGGGAGAAGGAGAGAAGAAGTGAACGTTTATATAGCTCCTACATGATTCTGCTGAATTTTTCTAGGTTGTCAGTTCACAAAAGGAATGTGACTTTTGTGGCACGGATTTCAAAGCGCTTTACATTGACTTCTATTTTCTCCCTGGATGCTTTCGCTCACGTCAGCCTTAACTAATGTTTGCCTATACCTGAAATCAGTCCCACCTCAAAACGTGTCAGCGCCTCCGATTTGATGATTATCATCATGGGGACTCAATGTTTACCCCTATATAGTATTTCAGATGAATCCCCATAATTTGTGTGTGTGTGTGTGTGTGTGTGTGTGTGTGTGTGTGTGTGTGTGTGTGTGTGTGTGTGTGTGTGTGTGTGTGTGTGTGTGTGTGTGTGTGTGTGTGTGTGCAAGAGCTGCAAGATATGAGCTCAACATGTGACTCCTGTTAAGTGTTTCGATAACGATTTAGTACAAGGAGATGGCGCTTTCTTTCTCTGAATTTATACCAGCTGTGAGAGGGCCATGTTTTTTTTGTTTTTTTCCTCCCCATTGCAACCAGCAGTGGTTCTAAAGAAGGTATGAAATAATCATGGCAGCCTAAACTAGTTAATCACACAAATTCTATGTTTATCTATTGTGAAAAATTGTTCATTTAGTATTTTAGATTATGTGATTTTTAATATGCATAAATGCACAGTGCAAGTTAACATACTTTATCCCAGTTTAGCCACACACATGCACACATACACACTTAAGATAACACACACTCCCTTCAATGATTTTTGTTTTGATTTCTGGGAGCTTTCTCTCTGCGCAGTAACTCAAATCTGCTGACGACAACAGCTCACGCTTCCTCGCCCATCTGGACAATATTTTCACAGTGCACAACTCAAAGTGTGTTTGCGTTAGACTGTGTGTTTGTGAGGAGTGGGACGACGGAGAGTAAAATGAAAGTAAGCACAGAGAGAAGAAGAGAAAAGCTTGGGAGGGGGGGGGGGGGGGTGGAGAGAGGGATGTGTCTTGTTCTTTCTTGCTCCATCTCTCTCTCTCTCTCTCTCTCTCTCTCTCTCTCTCTCTCTTTTTGTTCCACTGTAATTAGACAGGTCTGTGTGAGTCGCATAGCAAGCAGAATGATGGAGGAGCCACAGGGAGGGGGGGGGGGGGAGATTAGTCAGGGGAGACATGATGAAGCCAAGTAACGTTGCAGGGCGATTAGATTAGATCAAATTGGAAAAGAAAAGTGGCAGGACATCAAATAAAGCGAGTGGCTCATAGGAGACAAACAAAATCATGATATGACACGATGCAGCGGATGTGATGAAAATTCCCCTCCTCTGTTTTTAATTGCAGATTGCACAACGGTAGCATGATAATCGAACAATCACAAGAGGATGCAGAGCGTTGAGCCACATCCACTACAGCGACTCACATCTGCGCTGTTTATCCGATTTTGGCTGTAATGTGAAATTGGGACACCGGGCAGGGGCCTGTAGGGGGGGGGGGGGGGGGGGGGGGGGGGGGAGAGGTGTGAGACGGTCTAAGAAAAAGAGACAGAGACACGTGAGACTGGGAGCAGCTCACAAGCTTGTTAAAACAGCGCTAATTACCAGCTGGCCTTGCAATAATGAGTCTACCTGACTGCTAAGAGCTGAGGGCAACGGCAGCAGATACAATGGAAGGACAGGAGAGAGCTAGAGCTGGAAAAAAGAAGACAGACAGGAGTCAATGAGGTTCAAGAGTCATGTAAAGGATATTTATTCACATGAAAATGAGAGGGCAACTATGAATTTGATATGCACAGAGGAGAGATGAATGGGATGAACTCGCCTCAGGTCCCAATGAAGCCGGCCAGGTTTCGCCTTAACTTAACTCTGGCTGAACGTAATGATGAACGACATTATTAACGTAGCACTTGATTCTTTTTCATCAAAATATTAATCATCAATTCTATAAAGGTCACTAAAATAGTGAACAACAGCTCTGCGAGTGTGTTCTTACGCAGCGCTTTGAGCTAAATGTCAGCATGCTAACATGCTCGGGATAACATGTCAGAGCTGATATTTATCAGATGCATTGATTTTCTTAGCGGAGCAGGCTAACCTTTACTAATTTTCAACAAGGCACAGAGTACAGTACAGACAGGAGGGTGTTCTTTTTTGCAAAATGAGGTCATTAAATCAGCAAAATACCTTCATGTCAGCATGAGGGGAAACGTCAGGGGATTAGTGGAGTTATTACGGCTTCCTCCACCAACTCTAGAGGAAATGTTTCTTCTATCCAACAGAATCACGTCAACGTTTATCGAGATGAGCAAATCAGGACATGCTTTTGAAGGGGTCATATTACGTAAAATTCACTTTCTAATGGTTTTCTAACAGTAATAATTGTCCCCATACCTGGAATGATGCCCCAGAAGTGAAGAAAGTCTGTCCTCTCTCTCCCTGGCTTGTTTAAATTTTTAAAAAGTGTGTTGCTCCAACCAGCCAATCAGAAATCAAACCCTATATAGTGTCATTGGGGGTTTAGCCAATTGCAATCAAGGTAGGCTCTCCCTTTTGACTCTCGCACAATTAAGCAGCTCTGCTTTGGCACATGGCACCACGAGAGGAAGTACTTCCTCCTCTTCCCAAGATGGGCATGTATGGGCGGAGCCAGTCCAGCTCACACTGACACAGCAGATTCTGAATGCAGCTCCTATGATCCAATATTCAAATGGATGAGAATCGAGGAAAAGCTGGATTTTGGACCAATAAACTTTGAACACAATGTTTTTGGATCAACAAGACCATGTGAAAGTGTTGAAAAGCTGGATAATATGGGTCAAAAAATAGTGCCATCTGCACTTTAATATTTGAAGGCAATACTACAATAATACCACTTTGTGCACATTATTAAAACAGACTTCACTAAAGGAGAGAAAAAATAGTAGAGCAAAAGTTGCTTTCCCCAAGGAACTAGTTACTTTGTATTTTCAGTAACTATTATTGAAGTAAATTACAATCAATTATAAGTTTTCAATGACCTGCACAACAGTGCAAGTAGAGCGACTTTCTTCTTTCTTCTTGAGTAATCGAGCAGTCCCTTTTAAGCTTGACCAGGTACTTTTGGGGCGCACCAAATTGAACATGAATCGTGTGAATTGTCGGACAATGTGAGCACAGAGTGTAAGAAGTGCACGGTAAACGCAAGCGTGAGATGACTGTTGTGTCATTCTCTCGGTTTTATTGAGGCATATGCATTCTGCTCCACCAGACGTGCACATTAACCACCAAAGACACAGATCCGCTGGATGAAAATAGACTTAAAAAGGTCACCGCTTACAACAGCATGGGCAAAACTAAATGCAAGGTCCTTGTGGAGCATTACAGCAACAGAGAGAAGTGAAAAGGCTGCAGCACCTTGTTACAGCCACAATAACTTGAGTTGCTTGTTAAGCGGAGTCCTGTGTTGGAGAAATGTTTAGAGGCGAATGAAAATGTGTTTTTGTGAAGCACATAAAGCCTGTTTCAATGTGGCTTTTAATAGCCGTTTTCTTTCTTTTCTCACAGACTTTTGTAAAGTGAGACAAAAAGGAAGAGCCGGAGGTTGACACGAGACAAATGTCACAGCGCAGACAAACCAGGACATCACTATTACATGGTAACTGCTGAGCCAACTGAGCCAGCAGGATGCCCCGAGGACGGGATGACTGTGTGAGAGTTTTGACAACCAAGAAAATTTGAAAAGGGGGAAAAAAAAATAAGATGACACATACTCTGCAATTTACTTTCAAATACCCTAAATGCACAAGCAGGACAGTCACTTCAGGTTTTAATAAAACATTTGGAGATCCAGTGTCTCGCTCAAGGACAGTTTTTCCTTTTTATTTGATGTACTAAATGCCTACGCTGGCACATTCGAGGGACGCATCACGCCCGAGCTGATTAATAAAAGACTGAATTTGTCGTCCGCTGCCACAGAGATATGGAGACAATATGGACTGCATCTTGTAACTCCTGTTTTCTCTACCTCGTCTCTCTCACTTTACAACCAAACATGATCCCTCCCCTCGAATGTGCTCATTCTTAATCTTGCCAATATTGCTCAATTCCAATGAAAAGCACCTCGCCTGTTGGTCAGATTCACCATCTCTAAACGACACAACAGAGCTGCTCCCACTCTACTGTCTGGTAGAGTTTTCCCTTTCGACCCAGCTTGGACCCTTCTATCACAGATTCATCCTGACACCTGCCTGTACCCTTCTTCACCTTGCTTTCACACCTCCCACTGTTTTGGACGGTTGACCTGAGTACTTAAACCCCTGTCTCTTTGTTATTTCCACTCGCTGCACCCTCACTGCTTACCTTTATTTCATCAATTTGCCCATCTATCTATCTATCTATCTATCTATCTATCTATCTATCTATCTATCTCTCTCTCTCTCTCTCTCTCTCTCTCTCTCTCTCTCTCTCTCTCTCTCTCTCTCTCTCTCTCTCTCTCTCTCTCTCTCTCTCTCTCTCTCTCTCTCTCTCTCTCTCTCTCTCTCTCTATCTATCTATCTATTTCCCTTTATTCAACTTGGGGTCGCAGGAGCCCAACCCATCTGACTATGTTTGAAGTGAAAAGGCATAATTTTGCTTGTTCATTTCCACACAATTTCGCATATACTTAAAGTTTTAAAAACGATGTCTGTTTACACAGAAATGGTGGAAATGGCTAAGGACAACATGGTTTTCCTGTAGGGCCACTAGTGGGTGCTATTGTTTGTTTTTATGATAAAACCACACACACATGCAGACACAGAACAATCCGTTATAAACATTAACAATGGCAATACGCAGACACTCGTATAGACAGACGAAGTTGGATTGTTATTCCAGGTGACTCTCCACCATAAAACTACCAAGTCCCAGGTGAATATGGACTGGGAGTCACAAACACTCTGGAAGCCGCCATTGTTGTTGTTATTGTCCATCTACTCATGTATTTGAGAAGAATTATTTACTACAGCCGTGGTGCAGATGCACAGCAGCAGCCCCCCTGTTGACACAGAAATGGAGCTCTGGTGTTTTCAGAAAGTTGCGTTCCCCCGACTTTTACACAAGTCGGAGTCGGAGCAAAAGTTCCACCTTGGGAGCTTGTTTGCAAAAAGTTGCACTTTCAGTGGCTCTGAGCACCGCTGTCATGTAAACGGCCTCACAAAATGCAACGATAGTTTTGCATTTTCAATTGAAGAGCCATGCTTGTGGACTGTGCGCAAACTATGCAAAGAAAGGCCCCCAAGCCCAACACACAGCCAAACCTCCACTGCTGTCTACTACACCAATGTGCAGTCTTATAGAATGACCTCATTAAAACGTCCACAACTTATAGGGATTTTTAATCATCTTAACATCAAAACATGTTTCGTGTCCCCGCGTCACTCTTTCACACTCCATAAATTGCCCGACTATAATCGGCCTCCAGCCACAAAAACACGCTCGTACACGCATGACAAATTGAGATTTAGAGTTAGCTGTGAGAAACGTCCCTGCTCGGAGGGATGAATGTGAAAACAGCCTTGTGGTATCAAACTGTGCATACATCATTCTGCACAGCGAAGGTCAACCAAGCAAAGTGGAGTAACAATAACCCAAACACGTTCTTTTTAGCACAATAGAACATTGGAAATAGCTTGAAGAATAGATTACAGTGTGTTACAAATACATGTTAGCCAAGTGTGCATGCATTTGAAAGGAAGGCCAAGCTTTGAATTTGATTCCTCTGAGGGGAACACTGAGGTGAACTTCAGCTGAGAGCCAATGCTGAATCATATGAATCTGCAGGGTGCAAAAAAACAGAGGGAGAGGAAGTTGTTTCTCACCAGGGTGCAGTGTCTTACTATATTAAAAAAAAAAGAAAAGAAAATCGCATTTGGTTAAATCTTGATTTTTTTTTAAGACTTTTTCCAAAAGGAGTGAGGGGGATACACAGTATCAAAAACTTGGATGCGTACAAATCTGAGCTGTTTGCAAAAATACTGTGTTGACTCATCTCGGATAAACAAAGAACAAATGTCACAATATATGTCAATAGCTGAACCACAAGCGCGCGAGTTACAAAATACACATGATTCATAAGGAACATTCGGCTGCCATGTTGATGAGTAATTGCGGTTCTGCTTTCATAAGTACAATCTGCATAATTATCCTTCATTTGGTGCATGTGGTTCACACTGTGTCAAAACACAAAGTTGAGTAAGCAAATACATACACGTGTAGTAAAATACTTGCCTGTTTGCAGTAGTTCCTGTCCACACAGTAAACTTCAACTCGCATGTACCTGAGTGTGTATTGTGCCAGTTTTAGTGAAAAGACTGAGTCAGACAGAAGTGATTTGCCAATGAATCACCCGTTGTTAACAGAGATGAAAATGTGAGCGCAAATGCATCAGATGAGAGAGAACACGTCTATTCTGTTTAATTATATCACAAGACAAGGCTGTAATGAATGCCGTGCATGTAGGTGGCTGGAAACCTTTAGCATTATGCGGCATTTACGATTTCAAATGCTCATCAGGATGTGCAGACTTCTCTTTCACTGTTCAATCACCCACCGCAGCGGGGGGTGCTGCAAACAAAATGAAACCTTGTTTTGTACTTTGTAATCATCTCTGCCACAAAGGGTTTGTACTCAGCGAGGCTTTGCCGCGCTGGGAAGCAAATCAGCATGTTAGGGTTAAGTAGAATCCATAGGACACTTTCCAGCTGTTTGGCAGTCCGCACCACGAAGGCAGGATCAAGGGAGCCCATGCGACCGACACATCAGAGCCGCTCTCTCTCAATCAATGTCTCACTGATGGTGGCACTGGAGGGGGAACACTCTGTCTCCGTTGACTTCAAGCCTTGCTGGCTCTCCTGTTGGTCGTATGATGTTCTGTCCACAGAGTGCTTTTATGCATGGCTGCAGTTTCAATGCGACGGCGGTACGCCTTGTGTCACTTCAGTGTTTTTTTTGTTTTTTTCCTGGTTACTGTTCTGCTAAGTGTCTCAGTTCCTCTGACCAAAAAGCAACCACTATCTGGAAAAAATGTTACAGCTGCCCTGCAACAAAGGAATAAGCTGTGGCTCTGCCTCAAAGGGATGTGTGCACAGGCCGCCTGCCGCCTGCCGCCATGCCACTCGTGCATAAGCGGCACTGGCCTTTTCCACAGCGCTGTAGGATGCTGATGAGGTAGCGGAGGGACATCGGTTTTTTTTTTTTTCCTTCTCCCCATCTGTGAATGTATTCTTGCTCGCCTCTCAACTCTTACATTTTTTAACCATTCGATGGCACAAAGCTTTGATGGCAATTTGAAAGGAGACAGCCACACGCAAAAACATCCACTCACATATCGGGAAAATGTTGCCCGGTGGCTCTCAAGACTCTGTCTGGGTTTTCTCTTTTGGTGTTAATCTCATTCATCAGATCTGACTTACATCTTTAGTGCTAATGCATCCCCGCTGTGCAGTGGCATCCACAATATGAATTTCAGCGTAACAGTAAAATCTATGTGGTAGGGTGACCTAAATGAGCCTTTTGTGTGCAAGTTTCACTGCTGGTTAATTTAGTAGCATTGGTGGTTATTGGTGACAGGAACGGGAGCTACAGACTTAAGAAATGACAACTGGATGACTTAAGACCTGAATGCACAAAGCGTCGACCTAAAACTTGAATTCAGCAGAAGAAACTTGCTTTAACGACCTCAAAATGCTCAATCGAAAGGACTTTTTACCTTTAAGAGAACTCTACCAAACTATCATCAATGATTAATAAGCACATTGTAAAACAACTGCTGCATCCAAAATTCATCAGGAAAAAAAAAAAAAAACTCTCATAAGTCAGTGAAGGAAGTGTAACAATGTCTAAACATGTAAACAGCTCCGCGGTTTCTAGTGAATCCACCCCATTTATCTTTCTGCAACTGTGAAAATCAGTCTCAACCATGAATAATTTATCCAAGCACTGGTTTCTACTTTTAATTATTTAAAGAACTTTTGCCATTTTGGTACTTTTTTTTTTCAGACTTGAGATCATTGCAATGTGTTTGTTTATTGTATTATTATTCAGGGCAAATGTTTTCTTATACCACCCATTTTGTTTTGAACAACACATCCGAGGGGCCGCCTACTGTGCCAGTAGCTGTAGACAAAATAATAAAACATCTAATACATGTCAACTTGACTTTTGAATAAACACTTGTCCAACTGACTGGAAAATGGTATTTAGATGATTACTTAGCTTTGACTCGCCATTCATGATGTATGTGAATAGTGGACTGAATAGACAGCAGAGATGGTTTTGAGAAATGACTCAAATTACTTGATTTTCTTCTTCAGGTGTACCGGCTTAGTTAATGAGCACAAGGCTGTATTACTATTGTGTCGCTTTGACACACCAGCTAGGGTCATAGCGTAATAATGCCTCATTCACTCATTAATTTCCAGCTGAAGCTAACTCAATGAAAGGAAGATGCTTTATGACTTGTGTGAGTTTTCTGAACACAAATAGACTCACGAAGTTGCAACAAGAAAACAACTGCGATCATACACACAGCAGCAGAGGCGTCCTATAAAGCTTTAAGAGTCTGACATCTTTCATGATGCTTTCTTAGCTCAGGGGCAATGAGCAACTCCTGTTCCTGTAAAAAGAAGTTTCGGGAAATAGTAACAGCTTCTTTTCAGACATGAGCGAGAAAAGAGAAAAGAAGCACAGCTTTTGTGCAAAACCCAAGTGACAAGCTCACTGAAATTTCCACTGAAATACCATCTTAAGTTTTAGTTATACTGATGCTAGTTAAGCTTGATTTTCCCCCACCGGTTTAGCAGGTTTGTGTGTGAACCCTCGTTGCTCTATGAATATGTCTCTGACTGCAATGTTGCACTCAGGATCAGCGTTGACCAGAGCGCTCATCATGAGGCTACAGCTGCTCTGATTCAGACTTAAAACTGGACAGCAGATGCTCTGTTTTACATTTAAAAAAAGCAAGTACTTGGTGTGACTTTGGCCGCTCTGCTCTTGTAATTTTCATGTAGGCACTGATGCAAGAAGAGAATACAAAATAAAAAAAAACTTGCTTTGTGACTTTCAGGTTGTGTTTCAAAGACTTGAGACTTTACTTGGTTCAAAACACCTTAAAACAGCACAACAAATTAATAGCACAGGAAATGCTTGTTTTTATTTAATGCAGCCAAACAAAGGCACACATTAACATTATGAATTAAAATCTTCCTGCAACTCTAAGAATTACATGCATCTCCCATTTGATTCTATTACTGTCTATAAGTGTCTTGTTTTAAGGTTCATTTATCAATAAATATTCACAATTACTTAATAAATACCAGCCACAGTTTGGTTTTTTTGGTCATTCAAGGCTTTCATTGCGAGGCAGCAGCAATAGGAAATGTTACTTTTACACTAACTAACAGCATTATGGCTCTGATGGTGTCAAGAGAGCAAACTATAAAGCGGAGGGCCTCGGGAGAGTCATTCAAATTGTGAGAGATTACATGCAATACGTGTTTGCTGTGAATCTGCTGTCCAGATTCAAGTAAATGGAGATCAACAGCCAGAGTATGTCACCGAGTCTGATGGAAACTGCCACACTCAGCTGCCAACTCTCATCAGCCCTGACATGTTTGGGACCTTTCAAAATTTCGACCAAGCTTCCCTTTTTTTCACATTTATAGGACATTTTAAAGGTAGATTTCAGGGCAGATTCACACGGTCTTGATCCAGGTCACACAGCTGCTCCTTCTCTTCACACTCAGGTTGTGTAAAACCATATTCTCAGACATTGTCACTTTGTTTAAACCTTTTTCAAAAGATATGACATCACGGTTTGACAGCCTTGTATATGTGAGTGGCTGTCCTCTGAAGTGAGATGACAGACCAAACACATGAAAGGGAAGCTGTTTTTTGTTGCACAACATGAATAAAAAGTTGGCAAGTTCAACGTCTGGAAACATTTGCTCCCAAATGTCAGACGAGTCTGATCCTGAGTTGAATAAGAAACTCATGAGCTGGAGAATATCTTCTTTATGCCTTATCGCAGGATAAAACCCTTTAATCAAAATACTGTACAGCAGCTGGCCCGAGTAGGAGAGTCGATGCTCTCCGATTGCCTTGCATTGTGATCGTCGTCTACTTTGATCACACGTGGAGGTTCACCTGATCTACAGAAGTCTGCGTCAGACTTTGTGCTTCACCAGCTCTCCTTTCTTTTTCCCACCTGATGAAACTCTCTTTGAGCGATGGAAAGGTCATTTAGAAAATTCTGTCAGACACTGAGATGGGTTTGGCCTTGTTCATAACCCTTGAGTGCTGAAAGAACTATCATCATCATTATCGCCCTCAAAGAGTTTCCTTCTGTTTGCAGTTTTGTCCTTTTTTGCAACGAGACAGCTCCTTCATTTATGTTCTTACTTACAAATATTTGTTCCTCCAATATAATCTTGATAATTCTTACTAAAAACTTCACTTACAATGAATGCTATGTGGAAACTGAGAAACAGGCTGATCGACAACAGATCGGTTTTACCATTTATATTTCACATGGATCAACACATAAAGTTTATGGTAGTGAAGTAAACACATCTTTCACCTCAGTTAAAACTTTACAGGCAGCAAGTGAGATTTTATAAGGTCTAAATATTTAATAGTCTCAGCAAAACTACCTTTCCCATGAAAATATTTAAACAGAGCTTCAACACATCCCACACTTCAGCCGACCTCTGTCAAGCAAACCTGCTGCTCTATTGTTTGAGCCTCATTTATTCTGCGATCGCAGACAAAGGATTGTTGTTCATCAATGGTATTAATGATGATTAATCACTCAAAATGGCAAAAACAAGTACATTCATCTCTCTTTTATATCACCTCCTCCAAGTGAAAGTTGCTGGGGCTGGAGCCGATCCAGTTGACGATGACACACTTTAGAAAGGTCGCCAATCAATTACAGGGCAAACAAAGACTTACAGACAACAGCTCACACATTCACACAAGTAATTAACATTTTTCTGGAAGTATTTACAGTTGAGGAGTAGTGTGAGTTCTACTTTTGGATTAGAATGGCCAGAGGAAGAAGAACATAAGGTTTTCTCAGATGTCATCATTATCTGCACTCCGCCTCACTCTTTTATAGAAAAATGTTGATTATTCAAACAAGAACATGTGAAAACTTGAGACTAAATATGGAAAAGGGATCTTGGTGGTGAGAGTAGTGAAGAAGTGTGGCAGGATGTGATCTCAAATGACGCCTCGGCTACAAGGGACGCAAGGAGTAAGTTCATCCACTATAAGATAGAACACAGTTTTTATTTTACACCAGTGAAATTGTTTTAAAATAGGATTACCTCAGGACAGTAAATGCTGTAAATGTCATAAGGAGTTGGACACGTTCCTTCATGCCATATGGGACTGTCCTAACCAAACGAATGTTTTCAGTTTTTACGTTAAAAAAGTCGTTGTGTAAACGGGGCATTTAATTGCCAGTGATTTTAAAGTGATATAAAAGATGTATAGAGGTGGATGTGGTCCAGCTGACCTGCAGTGGAACGTGTTCAGCAGCTTCTCAAAAATGTTTACTGAGCACAAAGATGTCTGACAGCAAAAGTTGGATGGAAGAACTTTGGTCACACTGAAGCAGAATTTTAAGGGGTTTTTTTTGTGTTTTTTTTTTTTTTTGCTGTATCTCTGGAGCGATGCTGGACGAAAGGCTGTGACTCAGGTGGTTGAGGTCACGACTGCATTTGCCATCTTCTCACGTTCAATGCAACCAGTCTGTCGTGGTCAGTGTCTGAGACCTCACAGATTTGAAAACAGGAGAGTTTTTGTCACGGAGGTGGAATCTGACAGGAATGGGGAGGATGGAGGAGAAAGGCGAGTGGCTGCGCCAGCTGTGTCTGTGCTGGCGTGGCGAAATCTGGACACGAGTTACATTTGTCAATAGTAATAGCGAAGATTTCCAGAGCGTGATTCAGTGGACGTGCAAGAACGGACAGAGCAGCCACAGCCGACAGAGATCCTGGCCTGTGTCTGAGTCTCAAAGGGGATATAGCGAAATGTGAAGCGCATTATTGATGGAGGCTGTTTTCATCAAGTACACTAATGAGGTGAATCCAGGCAAAGGCTATTATCTCTTGTGTAGTCTTTTTTCAATCACAAAGTTGAATAGGCAACAACAAAAAAAAAAAACTTGCTGATAAACAAAAGCAGATGAAAATGTTCTGCGGATTTAAATTAAAATCAGAAGGCCTCTCTTGACGTTAATGTAGTTGTTCCCTGGTGGGGGGGAAGTTGTAATTCAAAGAACTATTTCAAATTGAAATTTCTAACAGGAGATCGAACTAAAATTGTCACTGATTGCAGACCAAGTTTCCAACCTTGACCAGTCTTGTTTTTCAGACCAGCTCAGCTCAGCGTGCTAAATTCTGATCTATGAATTTTTGCCTCTTCTCGCGTCACGCCACACACCTGTGTACATGCATATTCCCGGACGGCACAGACTTCACACATTTTGTTGTGTCTCTGCAGGCTACTTACAAAATGAGTGTGCTGGGGTTGCTGTGATGTGCTGCCACGGCTGTCATGCCATTTCCAGTTTGGATGGATTTTTTTTTGTATTGCTGCTACCGCTCATAGTTTGTCAGTATTGACGTGCTGATGTTCTTGAGATTGTCTGATTGTGGCGCGGCTGTGTGTGATGAAAATAGGGAAAGGTGAGCAAATCGTTTTTTTTGATGTGAAGGGACATATCTAGTATAAGTTTGGAATTTATATATGGTGATAACAAGGAAATCCTCCATTATACCACTTAAATAATTGGCACAGAGTTGAAGATTCTATGTATGCGTGTAGATTTGCACATATATACGGTGTGTATCGGTATTAGTGCTTTGGGCTTGTTTTGCATAACTGCCTTCTTCCCGCGGCCTTGTGAAAGGATATGTGGATTGGGACAATAAAGGAGGATTAGATTGTGTCTGAGGTTCTTCTGTTTGCGTGTGTGTGTGTGTGTGTGTGTGTGTGTGTGTGTGTGTGTGGTTGGCTGTTGTCTGAGGCGTATGGGAAAACGATTTAATATGAAGCTCCCAGCGATGGAAACTAAAAGATGATGAGAAAGCATCTCAGGCAAAGGCATTAGATCGCCAATATTATAGTATTTCAGAAGAGCTGTTTTTGATTAGGGCACAAGTGGGGGAAAAAAAAATGAGTCTATTACGACAAACCACAAACAAAAACTTTTGATCTAAACACCGGGATATTTTTGTTTCTAAACAGAGAGCGATTATCGTGAGATTAGACTCCAGGGGTGTTGATCCTGGCGAATGAGATCAGACGGATGAACCTGACAGATGAACAATAATCACTCAGGATTTAAGGTTATGCCTCTTCCTGCTTATGTTTTTATTGGATTATAGGCATCATGCCACGTTGCACTTGTGACTTTTTTTCTACATAAAAGGCCAAACAAGTCACACAGGAGTAACCTATGCGTGTATAGGTTTCCTTTCAGTTCAGGCTCAGCAGATGAGTGCGGATCAAACCGTCGGGTCAAATCAGGCGCTTAGTCAGTCACAGTAAAGTGTGCTGAAATGGCCTTTGAATTCTCTCCACTCTCCTAAATGTGGCATCTCAGAAAGTCACACCAAACTATGGAAAGTTTCTGTAAATGTGGTTTGACCCAGGTCTGTGTGTACGCTTGAGTATTTCATTCAGTCACTTCAGCCCACTCCCATGTCGGCTGTCAGCCTCTGCTTCTCTCACCCTCTCGCTCCCTCTCCTCCCTGTTTTTACCCCCCTCTTCTCTCACAACATGTCTATCACAACTCGGCCATTTCTTCATCTCCCATCCACCGAGCATCCAACGTCAAGCGCAGAAGCTGAAATAGCAAGAGTATGAAATATGAAACAGAGTTACGTAAAGAAGATTCAGTCAGCTGCAGAGCGCTGAGCTGAGTTTAGCATCTGTGGACCAAACACAACACACAAGTATGCGTTCATGCATGCGTAGACGAAGTGGAGCCACTAAAAGTCTGAGCAACTATCTTCCTCAGGAACTGCAAGTGCCACCCAGTGTCTTTGAAGTGTTGTGACTAAAAGGCTGATTATTCCAATTATGCCCGACTATGGCATTAGCCCGTTTTCTCAAACTGTCTGAGCAGAGGCAGAGCAGAAAGCGTGCGGTGAGATATTTTGTAATCCACACAATCTTGTGGACTGTGGCTGGCATCTCCGCAGTGACACGGGGTTTTAGGGTAAACGCAGTGTCAGCACAGCTTTCCCGGAGTTCACTTCGATATTGTTCCAGCCATTTATCAAAGGAATCTCATAACGACTCAGGGAGTGTTCCAGATCTTCTTCTTTTTTTTTCTTCTTTTTTTTTGGATGTTGAAGTTTGCATGTTCTCATGGTGCTCTGGTGTCCTATAAAAATCCAAAAGCTCGACGTGTTGAATGGCTACTCAAAATGGGCGGTGTGCAATCGTTTCTTCCAAAGGGGCCTCATAAAAACGAGACGAACCCTAAATTGACTTGAGATCTCGTGATAAAATGTGTTTGTTATTTTCTTACATTTCTTTTCTCCACTAAGTTAGCACAAAACTTTACCTTTGATTTCAGTTAATTAGTTGCTCTGCTGGCCAAGGTGCTCACAACCTTGAACTTTATCTAGCAGATTCCTTTGAAAGGAAATCAAAGCAGCTGTATTGTATAAATCAGGGCTGTCAAACACATTTTTGTTCAGGAGCCACACACAGCCCCATTTCATTTTGAGTGGGCGAGACTGGTAAGATTGTGTGATATTAACCCTTAAGTAAAAACAAACAATTACTACCAAAAATTACCACAATCTCAACATCAAGCCAATTTTAATGATACTTTCTGGGATAAAATATAGTGAAATTTCATAAACATCTGCATTATGCATGTTTTTATACCAGGTCCACACAGTAGAAATAATGGTGATGTTTCGATTTGTTAAAGAAATATCAAGCACATAAACTGCCAGAGTGCTGAAGTGTGTAGTGAAAAATGTTTTTATGATCTTTCTATCAATAGCTGTGCTGTAACAAATTCACTGTGTGTTAGTGCACAATAAGTGTGGCAGATAAACACCTAAAACAGGCCATAATGGCACTCACCGTTAGAGGGAACAGTTGTGAAAAATGGCACTTACACAGGTTGTGTAGTCCCTTTTACCCAGAGTTAGCTGGGATTGGCTCCAGCTCCTTTTGACTGACTTGGTTAAAGTGGGCTCAAAGACAGATGGATTTATGGATTAGTGTATTACATGAAGGGATGTACATAATGGATCGGATTGTAAATGGATGTATTTGTATTGCCTGTCTGTGTGTGCAGAGGGCCAGTAGAATAAAATAAAAATCTATTGTAGAAGAGTGTTTCCTGGTGTTTTAAAGAGGTTGAATTATCCCTACTGTGCCTTTATCTTACATTGATGCAAATAAGAGAAAAATAATTCAATAAAGCAGTAGTTCTCAAACGTTTTCTACATCACTGCATTATAGAACTACTGACAAATATGGCTGTTTGTGATTGTGATTGATCCATCCCAGAAAACCACTGGATCCTCCATGATGTAGCGAGGCTAACCATTAGGGTATACTTCAAGCTTAAAAAAAATCCATGTCTCCAGTTCTGAAGTGACAAAGTTCATCGACCACTTTTCCTTCTTGACTGGCGGTACCCGAATCCAATCAATATGAGGCAAAAACTCCTGTGACTAACTTACATTACACTTAAAATATCCTGCTCCTAATGGAGCTTTGAGTTTTAGATCAGGGGGATCAAACATATGGCCCTAGGGCCAAAATCAGCTCAGATGAGGGTTCGATGATAGCATAAGTTAAAAGTAACAGTTTCTAATTATTCCACTGTTTCCTCCAAGAGATGCGGCAGTGAAAGCCAGCTATCTCATTGGTAATGAAATAGTAAGAGCATCGAAGCCATACCATGGTGTTAAAGAATGCAAACAGGATACGTTGTGAGGAGCAACAAGCCTAAAATGAGTTTGACACACTTGTTTCAAATAATCCTTCCTCCAACACACTTAAGGCAAATGTATTAGTATCTTACAACTTGAAATTACTATCCAACCCAAAATCATGAATTCCCAGTATTTGCAGTTGAGGGGCTTGTACATGGGCTATCACAGTTTGTGTTTCGGATAGCCCCCAAAAACTTGATTGTCATTGTCTCCTTCAGTAGGAGCAACACGCTAACCTCATGCTTTCAACTGCCGTGAGGAGTTTGCGGTTACTGAAGCGAGGGAGGTGCTGGATGGAGAACATGGAGCCCAGTGACCCGAGAGTCTGCCAGGTTGACACGGAGGAAAGGACTGGAAGAAAGTAGAGGGTAAACAAGGCGGCGGGCCAGGCAGAATATCGGCAGCCTCACAAAGCATTGGTGAGATTTGTGGCTGTTTGCCAGGCGGGCTTAGGCATCTTTCCAACGCACCACTACCACAAAGCCAAGGGCAAAGGCAGGCAGGACCTGGCCCAGGAGGAAGTGAAAGCCAGAGGTGGGGGGTTGTGTGCAGGCCTGATAGTGAGAAGGGAGCAGCAGGGTTCCTGAAACAGATGGGAACAAGCAAAAGGCACTTCAAGTTCTCTTGGTTGAGGGTCAAATTTCCCTTCTGGGTGATCTGCCCATCCCTTCTAATCTTTCATAGTGGGGCAAAGTTGAAACATAAATGTACCCTTTGTGGCAAAGAACAATGGAGCATATCCTCAGCAGATGTCATAAAGCACATGATGATTGTTGCCAAGATGACTGCTACAGGCTAACAGTAATCACTGAGTTAATCTGCAGAACCAAGAATGAAGAGTTCCAGACACAAAAGACACACAGTGGCAATCCAAGACCAGCAAGCTCATACGGACCCCCATGGACATGAATAGTAAATGAGAGAAGACCGAGAAAATGAGTTACATTACCAGAAGATATATGGCAAAAGGCATTCTCATGCTGGGCCGTGAAGTATCTGAATTTATGGTCACTCTGGTTTTTGCCATTGCCTTGGGAGAAGGATATAGAAGAAGCTACTGGGAATAAAGACAGGAATTGTATAAGGGGTTAGGAGGGGGTTGGCGGGCATGTTACATTTGTATCCTCCAGGGCATCACTGATGCACTAAAAGACAAGTCATCAGAGGACGTCCAGCAGCGACCCAGAAACCTGTGGCTGTTGATGTGCATCACAATGGCCAAACTATGGTTTAATGCCTTTTGGATGTAGGTCACTCCCTCTCAGGTTGCCAGGTTGAGAGCATCAAAGGGTTTAAGACCTGAAACATCCAAAGACCCAAAACCATTGATGTTTTGTAGACGCACATACCAATTGGATACATCTTAATTTGTTGAGCGTCCGCTGCACTCGAGCTTTGCTCCTGATGAAACTACAAAGTTGTAAAGTAGCTGTAGCTTTACAACTTCAAGTCAGGGTATTTAGTATTCATAAGCTGCTTAGAATCAAGTGAAAAAGCTTTGTGAGGAATTAATGTGTCACTTGAAATGAATTCACAACAATTAAACAATATCCTGTTCACATTTATACACATGTTGTACATATCACTACATTGTTTATCAATTGACTTGGTTTCACACCAAGTTAAATAACCTATATATAATACTGTTCTCCATGGAAATGTGTAGTTATATAGATAATCAATCTACCCTTATATTTTCTTTTAATTCAGATGTTATGGTTGATTCACATTGTTATTTCACAACTTTTTCTAATGGAAACATTCCAAAGAAATACAATAAAGAGGAAGAATTAAATAATCTGTTGATAGAATTAAACCCACAAAGGTGAATCACACTGTTCCTGAGTTACCTGCTAAAATTTCATTAAGAAGTGCAATCAAACTCCCTTAATGACTCTTTACATGCAAGGACACAACTGAGCAAACTTTCCAACCCAAAGAGCCTCACTCATACATGGACTTTTACTTGCTTCCAAATGGTTATTTTGAGGTTTGCTTCCCAGTAAGTAGGTAGACTCTCCATATTCATGCACATTCATAGCTTAAATAATTGGAAAATGTCTTAGTCCCATTGCAGCATGGCTGTCAGGGATGCTGTGTGAAAACATCAAAGCCACCGCAGCCCCATTTTCTTTTTACACCTCATCAATTCTGCTCCAAATTCCTCTATTCTCTTTTCTCTTGCAGTGGTTTTTAATTCACCGTCTACTTAGCCTCTGTGACAGAGATAACCAGACTTGGAATTTGATCTGACTGCACATAGTGCCAGTATAATGTGTACAATAGGAAAAGGTTAAGATAGCACTAAAAGTCATTATATTACGTTATTATTGTTGCATTTTTGAAAATGCTTACAATTGCAGTAAAGAGCATACTAAAGGAAATATGTTAAATTGTCTGAAAGTTTCACGCATTGTTTTGTTTTTTATTTGTTCGAGGGGCAAAACAAACAAAGTCTAAGCAAACTTTTAACATACAGAGTCAAAATAATAACTTCCACTCAAGTTGCATCGACCAGTATATTATGATTAGGTGCTATAAATTACAATATTTCAAGACTACAGGAGTGACTTTCAACTTGTGGGCCACGACCCAAAAGTGGCCCATTTTATTAGAATATCATGTAAAAAATATAAAAATATTAGAGCATTGTCTGTCATCTCTTTATACTAAACAATAAACAGCGATATAATGCCTTTGTAATGTGTACTGACTTAATTTCACACCACAGAAGACCAACAAACTTTGTTTAGATGTGCTAAGTGAGCTGGGTGAAACACAGGTACCACCCAGAGAAATGATTTTATTATACTGAAGGACAGTGGAGAATGAAAACGTCGGTGTGGTTTGTGCAGCGGGGTGTGAAAGGAGAAAGCCATCAAAACTGAAGCAGCATTTGGACCTGCATTCTGAAACCACATCCCAGCAGAAATCAATTTGAATTCATTTAATGCATCAAAACAGGGTCAAGTCTCTTGGTAAATGGCTGAAGTTTTGCTGCTAATTGCACATAAAAGGGAGAAATTCCCTCCTAAATCCTAATTTGTTTGTCTTAATACTCTATTTGACTATTTCGGCTAAAGACTTGCGATGAATGAGAACCTAAGCTAAAATGTGTTGCTGCAAATTGATTCTGGACTATTGACCTTATTTACTCCTTCCGACTCCTTCTTGTGATCACTATGCATGTGCGACCCTTGTGAAAATATGTAGGCGTAAAAGTCATGACACAACAGAACGGCAGTATTTTTCTTATGCTTACATTATCAGCTGAACCTGCCATGAGTGAAACTCGTGTTCGAACATGTTTTTTGTGGGTGGATGTGGCTCAGGCGGTCAAGTGCGGCGTCTTCTGATCTCAAGTTGGTGATTTGATTCCCCACTTCTGCCTCCCTGTGTGTTCAAGTGTTCCTGGGCAAGCCACTAAACCCCCAAGTTGCTCGCTTTATCCAACGTTGGCTTGCGGGGGTCTCGGGCTGATCCCAGATGAGTAACTCTGAAGGCAGTTTCATGATACCAATAACCTTAAACACATGTTTTTCAAACTCAAGACCATTGTTCATTTGCTTTCATTTGCTTCTAATTTGCTTTTATGCAGTGAAACCAGCTCACACCAAAATAATAATTACTTGCGCGGAGGTTTAACTTCTGTCTCACACTGACTCATGTGGCTGATTAATCTTCACTTTTCCACCCCGTGCCAGGGGACGGGGGTGTCACAGCCGGTTCATCGAACATCAGAGAAAGCTGACATTTTGGGCTCCATTTTGTATTCAAGTGTCATACTCTGTTCAAACTCGTAACTTTCTTTTAGACGAAATTGTTTTTTTTTCCATAGAGAGCATTTATTTTCGTGTATCCCTGCATTTAGACCACGTGTTAAAATTACACTCTGCAGATAGGTCGAGGAGTGGTGTGTGCATGTTCTTCCCGCGCCTTGGATTTCCTTCCTATAACATCTTCCTAATTGAGTCAGAGACACGCTTGCAAGGGTGACTTTCTCTTTCTTTCAGTCCCTGTGATGAGCTGGTGATCTGTCCAGGTTGTATCGTTTCCCCTTTGGATGTAACCAACACATTTAAAGTCCCTATATCCCACTGTATGAGATTAAGACCCTTTCAATGGACATTTTAGTGGACAGATGACCAAACTGGATTGCTGTTACTGGTGACTCTCAACTATAAAACCACCAAGACCCAGGAGAATATGGACTGGGAGTCATGACACGCTGGAGGAAAACATTGTTGTTAATGTCCCTCTACTCGCATATGTGCAGAACAACTATTTACTATGGCCGTGGTGCGCACGCACGGTAGCAGCATTTTCGAAAAGTTGTGTTTTCAGTGACTCCGGGCACAGTTGTTGTGTAAACGGACACTCAAAACACATCAAAAGTGTTGCATTTTCACTTGAAGACTTCGTTGTGTAAATAGAGCTTAAGAGGCATTAAATATTTTTTCCTTTAAATCCATGTTGCTTTTTTAATTAGCTCGATAGTCAGCCGTGTCTCGATGAACAGTCCTGCACGTTACACATTCTTCTATTGCCGCCTTTGAGAGAACCAAACAAAAACACCCAGGTTAGAGCCTCTCTGTCTGGATGGACTCTGCATGTTCTCCCTTTGCTCGACATGGAGTGGATGAATTGCTGAGACTTCAGCCCCAGTGTTGGGAAAGTTCAGATTCTACATGAACAAGTTCAAAGTTCAGTTCACAAATTTTAAAATGAACTAGTTCATAATTCAAAATTTTGAACTGAATTCACAGTTCCAAAAATGAACTAGTTCATAGTTCTTTTTTTTTCAATATGTTGCTGAGAGCTATTACCCTCAGAATACTGGCATTTCCCCATTGTTGCCACCCATTCGGTCCACACTAGTCGCCAGCTGCAGCTTCCCACCCCTACACTTGTGCGGGAATGGACTGGTATAGTCTGTTACGGTTCGGGTTTCCACCGCAAGAATTTGGGATTTTTCAGAAAATACCGCTCCGAAGGTGGACGCTTTTCCGCTAGCCCTTCGTCTGGATATTCAGGACCATGGAACGGGTCTGATTTTGAGGAGCCGTTTGCTGATTGGTCAGTAATTTACTACACGTCGGCTGTATGAATCCTCTGTTGTAAACATATTCAGCTTTGCACTGGTTGTTTTTTTTTGGTTTAGTTTTTTGCTGCGCAACTTTCATGTTGGTTGCGAAAGAGCAGACGCGAGGCAGGGACGGAGACCGGGACTCGGGAGCAGACTCCACAGTCGTAATCGATGATCTACCGAGTCCACTCATCGAGTCACGTCGCGTCACTGTCTGGTGCTCCATTGCACGGACTGCCGCGTGCCGCCCCGGAGCTCCGGTTCCCCGATGCTGGAATCTGCCGGTGCACCGGGATGCCGGAGCTAGTCCGAGCCTCGAGCCCCGGTGTCTGTCCTGACATCGCGTCCGCGATCTCTGCCTCCATGCGGAAGTGGCACCGACCGGCTTTGTGACACCGGAGTGCGCTCCGGAGCGACATTCGCTCTCTCGGAACCAACACAGAAGTTGCAGCCGCAGCTCTGTGGCTGCTAAAAATAAAAATAAAATAACTAAACAACGAATGAAAAGCGGAGTATGTAAACAAAAACAGAAGATTCATAAGGTCCGGATCTGTCGCCCCGGCTGAGTTTACTGTTACAACATCACATGTCTCTAAACCCCGCCAACATTTTAACCCTGCCCTCTGCGGTGGAAACGCCACACAAATTTCAGCCGTTTGCGGTGTACTTTAGCCGGGTTTTCGACTGGAAGGCTCTATGGAAATCTGGCACTCTCTTAAACAACGTTGAACTTTGAAAGCGCCCTTCACAAACGCCAGAATGAGTGCGCTCACAGTAACGTTCATCAGGCAGAAATACAGTACGTTCAGTTCACGTTCGCCCAGAATACGAACGAGTTCATGAACGAGCGTTCAATGAACTTGTTCAGGCAGAACACTGTTCAGCACCATAAACCACATGATGAATAGTCTAACCACTCGGTTATTGAAGTTCCTCCACTTCTCAACTGAATAACTATATTCATATTTTACTATATGCAATGTGCAATCACTATAATGATTCAGAAGATGTTATTGTCTTTGAATCTCGACAATTTCCTCACTGACTCTAAAGGTTGAGTTCACTCAAGTCTACATGGATGGCCCTGTGCTTGTAAGTGAGCTCATGAACTTTGTATTTCTTGCATTTCTTTGATGTTCTTCTTTTCGCAGTCTTTGCAGAAACTCGCCTTCAATCTTCCTTCAATCCCCACTGTACTTCAAGCTATCTGTTAGCTCCCTCTTGATCCTTCTTCTCACGGTAGCATCGCCCTGTCCTCCCCAAACAAGCTCCTAATGAGGCCAGACCTAAGACGCGCGTGCACACGACCACGTGCGGTTCCACTGGTCCACGCTCGCTTCTCAGTGCGGCGTTGCACGGCCCAAGATCTTCCCTCCATCTGTCAACATTTTTTTTTTCCATTTCCACTATTTTCTCAGAGGAGACCTGCATGAATGTGCCTGTGGGTTTAAAGCCTGTGGAAAGTGGGACAACGCATATCACAAGTATAAGTGACACAGATAGCCTGAACCCCATGACACAGTGGAAACAACCCCTGCCCTGCAACTCCGGTTGTTTTTAATTCCTCTCTCTGAGGTACTTTGAGGCGGCCTGCTCTCCGCGACCAGGGAGCAGCAGATGTTATGGAGTTAAGCTGTAATCGTTCTGCTTTAGCTGTAGGCGACAGCTGTGCTTATATATTCTAAAACAGCAGCCACCCCTTCACTGTACCACCTCCCCTCCCGCTGGATGAGTGATGGTTATTGGACTGAGCTTATATCCCTGCAAAAATCCACTCTCTGCTCCAATACACTGCTGACTTTAAAGTTGTTCATTTACATCGATCTCTTTCTGTTTGCTTGATAGGTCGCTTCCTTTTCATCTATTCACATCAGTCTTTTTCCATTTCTTCTTTGTTAAACATCATCAATCTGACTTTATGCAGAGTCCCTGTGCAGTTTCCTTCCCATTTTTCAGTCTTTCGCTTCAATTCCTCATCCTTATCCAGAGTTCTGTTTCCGTTTCTTAATTGGTCCGTCCATAATGCATTCTGCCCGTCCGTAGGCAGGCTCAGTGCCTCTTCAGCCTCCTTGTAGATGAAGGAGAATTGACTGGTTTATCCCAGATACCATGGTGACAGAGTCAATGAACAGACCCAGCGGAGTGAACTTCATTCACTAGCCGGGACTCTTTCGTGTGTCTGCATGAGAATCTGACTCAGGGAGTTTGAAAGGCTAAAAATAAGGCAGCACTTTTTTGGGATGCTGCCTGTTCTGTAACGGAAAACAAGCACAGCGAACCGCTCTTCTGAGAATACTTCAGCGCATGTAACATTTGCTGACATAATGCTCCTTACACCTTCCAAATAGCACTATGACCGCATCCATGCAGCGCAAAGGACCAGAGGTGAAACTGTTTGAGGACATGTGGGTCATCAGGTGTCACGGGGACGCGTGATCTGGTTGTGGGGCCGCGCTCGCTGTCGACTCTCTGGTGATCAAACGAGGTCCCACTCCATTCGGGAAATTAATCAGAAACCTCCTTCCACTCCAATTTCATTTAAATTCAGCTTAGTAATTATGTCTTTTCACAGCTTTTCAGTTTTATGATGCTATAGGCAATTTAGGCTTATTGTAATTTGGCATCCTTTGTGTTAAATTTAATTGTTACACCAGTAAAAGGCGCAGGTGAAAATGTTGCTATAAAATTGAAATCATATTGGTACGTTGGGGGGAAATTCATGAATAAAATATCTACTGCGTTATCCTCTCTATAAATGGTATAATTTTACAATGTGCAGCGTTTTGAACAGCGCAAAGCTTGTTCCCCACATCAGTTGTATTATTTTTACGAAGACCAGCAAAACTCTCTCAGTTCAGGCGGGTGGGCTGATGTCCAACGTTTAACGAGTACACATACAGTTTGTGAACTGTGGCTGCATAATGCCACATTACAGTCAAGTTATTAAGGCAGGAATTAATGCCTTCACTCCTCTGCCACTTTTTCCCTTTTTTTTGAAGGATTTAGGTCACAAATGGAGGCTTTAGTATGAAGCAGTTTGCCCTTCGATATATTTACTTGACATTGCCGGATGGAGAAACATTATTCCGAAGGCTTTAACTACTCTGGAAATACTGCAGGATTGGGTTTCGTTTTTTTTCCCCCTTCGTTCATGATTGGGTGTTTGTTTGGGAGCATTACCGATGGTGAAGATACATCATCAATACCCGTGTTAAACTAATTATGTTTAGAAACACGCAGACATCTGCCACTGATGCAGGATTTATTAAGGAACCTGAAAGGCACAGAGGTACTCTGAGAGGACACAAAGCCGCGGCGTGTTGAAAACTTCAATTATTACACTGAGTGTATTGCACCTCTGTGTGATTAAGTGTCTATCTGGAAATCCATTCTCCCAGGAACTCATCACCTTGTCTCTCTGCATTTTGTTAAGTCAGCATGAGCATTTCTTCCAAAAGTGTGGGTAGACGCAGTGAATATTTAAAGCAAAGGTGATGCTGATGTTAACAAAATAAAGGCAATCTGTGCCATGTTTCCGACTGCATGACTTCAAAAGTCCAATTAAAAGAGACATGATCATGCTTATTGTCCATTTAGCCTGCAAAGGTGTCGATCGATCACATTTGGTTGACAGTAGCAACATCTGATCAGTCTTTGTCTCAAATATGAGAAAATGTCCCAATATAAATGAAAATGAAAAAATGAGGCATTTGTGCAGCTCGAGTAAATTTTTTTACATGTTACTGGCTATGGAGAGGTTATTTCCATGAATGCCTCAGAGTCTTCGCTTGCTGGTCGGTGTGTATCACAACACACTAAGATTCATTACAACTGGGGATCTTTAACTCACCGCTGTGCATTTAGTTCAAAGCTGAATTGCTTTTTTTGTAGGCGTCCGCATCTGATTTATTGGTACACGCTTCTATCCACAAAACCATTTTAGGTCTAACTCCATCCTATTTATCCTTTCTTCTGGACGGGAAAACACTGGAACTGACCTAGGAATTAAAGATTTTAGGTGTGTAGCACCAGATTCACAGAATAATGTCAGTCAAGCAAAAAAAGAAAAATAAATAAATCCTCATTTATTTAAAGAACGCACTTTTGAAAACCTTGGACTCTTGCTTTTCAGTATGAAAGCATTTCACATCTTGCTGTCTATTGTTGTCTTTGTAGAAATACTTTATATAATAAAGATTTAATATTTAAATCTCTGTCTTTCAGTTTTTCATTTTGTTATATAAAGGCTAAACATAACTGTCCCCGGCAGCCTTCATGATGTTGGAGTCCTGCCTTCTTGAACAGGTCTATGACAGTTACCTCTATTGAATCCTATCTTTTTATCCTTACATCTATTTCTTTGTCACTAATTAAGCTCAAGCGCATGTTTTTCGACTATGAGAGGGAAACTGGAACACCCGGAGAACCGGATGAACCCTGCGCATGTACATGGAGAACACAGCGGTTCATTAGGACTCAGTCACAGTAAAACACTGTGAGAGAAAATAGATTTTCAGGGGCGTTACGCTAATGCTAAGCATTTGCATGTAATGACCAGTCTCAGGAGAAATGGCTGCTGTAGGTGCTGCCTGTGTGTGTGTGTGTGTGTGTGTGTGTGTGTGTGTGTGTGTGTGTGTGTGTGTGTGTGTGTGTGTGTGTGTGTGTGTGTGTGTGTGTGTGTGTGTGTGTGTGTGTGTGTGTGTGTGTGTGGGCCTGTGTGAGCGCTCGCACATCTTTGTGGACTTTGAACACGTGTGGATATCAGTGGCTCATTTGGAAATAGACTGATGCTCGCAGTCAGATAAGAAGCTTATCGTGTAGTGAAACCATCTCATAATTAAAACAGGATATGAATAATCTCCAGCGAACATGTTTCATTTATGCAATGTAACTGCTGTGTTTACTCCAACACTGACATGTAATGATGCCAGCATCGTCTTGCAATAATATATCTGTGAGGCTATGAAACAACCTCCAGAGTGCACAGACTGATAAACCATTCACGTAACACTCACTGGGCGGGTACGTTTGCCAAGCGTGTCGCCATCAAAGTGACGTATTTGATATCCGGGAACGGAGAAACAACTTGCAAAACAACTTTTTCACACAAATTGAATTGATCTCTTTTTTCCTTTTTCCTTTCCCCCACGGAGAAAGCATTCACTTAAAAATGGAGGGGCTTGAGTGGACGGCAGCAGCAGTGCATGAATGAGCTCGTACAAAGCAGGATTGATAAACAATAAGCTGTCAGGATAATGGAGCATACCTTTAAAGTAAAGAAAGGTAAGGTTGACAGAAACTACCTACACACACACACACACACACACACACACACACACACACACACACACACACACACACACACACACACACACACACACACACATACACACCCCTGAGGAAGTGATGAGACAGCTCTGCTTTTGAATTGAAGCTGCCCATCTTTGGTCAACCCATAAAATTCCCCTCAGAATCACGAATCTGAACCGTAAAATTTCTTGTGATAAAGGGAATATATGGCAGACCCACCCCCCCCCCCTCTCCTGTCGCTCCCCTGTCTCCCCCCCCCCCCCCCTCTCTCTCTCTCTCTCTCTCTCTCTCTCTCTCTCTCTCTCTCTCTCTCTCTCTCTCTCTCTCCAGGTGATTGCTGTGGATGGTCTCTCCCCTTTCATGTGAGCCGAGCAGCAGCTTAACTCTGCTCTGGCCGGGCCGACTGCCTCCGATTCCAGGAGGTATTACCACGCTAACCCTTTAAGGTAGTAGGGGCTCCGTCCTCTCCACACCACAGGGGGCTCCTGGGTTAACACGGAGGGATTGGATTCAGAAAGGGAAACTGGGGTACAGCAGTTGCGGTGGGGGTTGGAGCAAGTAGCAACATCGAGGATTTGAGCAGTGTTCACATTTAAGGCCATTTGTCATCTTTTTCTGAAGTGCCCATGTCGCTATCAAAATATCAAACAAGCATCCAAACAACTGGCAGCAGTGGGAGGGGGGGATTGAAGAAGTGGATTACATGTTATTACCCTCTTTTCTGGGGACATCTCAAGGTGATTAAGGAGGTATTAAGTCCATCCATCCCCGACTCCGCCGCTTCGACGACAACATACTTTGTTTACCTTAAACCCTACCTCTCTCCTCTCTGTCTGCAAACAGAGGTAATCTATTAGACACACTGATGAAATACACATGAAACCTAATCAGTTGTTACTCCGAGTGATCCAGGCAAAAAACACGCCATCTTTTAGAAGCAGACTCGACTCCCACACGCAGCACACATGCACAAGTGACTACACGGAAAACCTCTTCCGTGAACGTGTCTGGGGAAACGCTTGTGAAATGACATTTGGAGAAGATGTAGCTGTCTTGAGCTTTTGCCGTGCCCGAGCGTCCGCGGTCCCTCAGACTAGCATTGCTGACAGATGGGAAGAGACAGGGCAGGTAGGAGCAGGCAGTGGGAAATGCAGACCAAAACACATCCTGAGAGGTAGATGGGCAAACTGGGACTCCGTGTTAGTGTCATATTTATAAAGATGTTTTTTTTTACGTTTGTGACTGAATGCAAACATCTGTTATCTAGATGGGGTCATTATTTTTAGTGCTGTTATTTCATTAGTTGTTGTTTTCCTCTTTGCGTTAAAACTCCTTTTTTGCTCATTACGTTTATATTAGATAATGAAAATATATTAGTCCTGGGTTTTCTGAGATTAAAATAATTGCACCTTGTTAATTTTGATCCACATTATTGCTGAAAACAACCATTATTTTTCTTTGCAGCCCACATGGCCGCACAAAACATTCATCCATATAGCTTTTATATCGCACACACACGCATGCACACACACTGAGGTAATATACAGACATAAATATGCTTTAAAGGAGTGCCAGGCATAAGGCCTTCGGACCAAAACCGGCCTCCAATCCAGCCAAACCACCGAGCAAAGAATCTGAAGAAAAGATACTTTTATTTTTTTTAAACAAATTTATTAAGGGTAAAGGACACAGCACAACACTGGGACACTGAGATCACAGCGAGCAAACTAGTATTAGCTTCAAAGTGTGTAAGAACTGTCATAATGCAACAATCATTTTGGACATTTCACTTTACTATATGCACCAGAAGGTTTCATTAAAGTTGACTTAATGTTGCGATCGCAGTCATTTTTGCGAGTAATTGTTTGGTTTTTCAAAAATGTAGAGATTTTCATCATGTATACAGTGCGCCAAAACAAAGAAAAACCTTCAAAGTTTAAATTTAAAGATTATTATGTCCCTATTCTGCCGGTTCGGCACACTTAAGGTGAAAACACGCTGTATGTGGTCCCTGAACTAAAAGGTGTTTGACACTCCTGCATGTTTTGGGACAGTGGAAAACCTACGCATGCACAGGAAGAACATGCAAAAGCCCTTAAAACACAAACTCAAGCTGGGGATATTCTCACTGTGAGATGAGAGTACGAACCACTATACACCACCATACAGGCAGCCACACCAACCCTTCTATTGGATTAAATCAAAGAGCTCTACAGCAAAATCTGGATGCTGTCCATATATATCAACTCTTCCAAGGTCTGAGTTAATGACTGGTAGTGAAGCAGATTCTGTGCAATACTAAATGAGACTTTTTCCAGGAGTGCATATGCTTGGAAGAATTACTGCTCACTGATTGGGTTAAGCAAAAAGTACTCACTTTAACTGATGGGACATACTTATCCTGGCAATAAAAACATTATTTATGTTCGCAGCCATGTTTAATATTCATGTATCACTGACTCTTCACCGGGAGCAGATTCATCATCAGTCACTGTGAAGATAAACCATAATGTGTCTTTACAATATAGACAAATGTACTCAACTTGGTTGCCCTAAATCTTGAGCATTGCAGCACAAATCTGCCACGGGGACGAATGATTTGCTTTGAGAGTCATCGCCGAACATGGGGTTAGTCACACATTTCCAGAGGGAGAAGAGGAAGAGAAAAGGCATTAGAAGAATAACATAGATATTTAGATGCAATCATAAAAAAAACGAAGCACATCCAGAGGAACTTGCTGCTTTTTTTGGAATATTTGGACGAGCAATGCTGATAGGGCAATAAGAGTAAATGACATTTTGAATACATTTTTAAGAATGCTTTATTTGTTTCACATACACCTGATGGATTTCAAACGACAGTCAACTTTTTGAAAACATCTCCCGAGGTGGACGTTTTTGACAACGCTCCGACTTTGCCATGGTGAAAATGTGGAAAACGCAACTTTCTGAATATGTGTAGACGGTGGAAATGAATTTTGAGATGCTGTATTCTAATTACTGTGGTGGGCTTAAATATATCTCCTCTGCATAGTGATTAGCTATGAACTCACGCTACACACCATTTCGCCTCTTGTCAAGTTGTACATTTTGACTAAACGTGGGTTAATATTGTGTTTTCGTGCTATCTATTGCTCTTTTGCATCCTGCTGCCACCATGCCCCCTTACATCACCGGAAAGCATGCTTCTACCACAGTTTGCAGATTTATGACAAAAAGCTGGTGTATAGTCATGTGCAACAACCTTAAAATATTGTTTTCTATTTGAATGGTAAATACTGCTACAACAGTTCTTGATGTACTCATTCAATAAATTATAAAGGTTCAAATTCAATGGTAATATGGTTTCTTTTTTTCACATGGCTGTTTGTGTCTCTATAGCAAACACAAGACAAAAATGCACTTCAGTGATGTTTGTTTTTATACTAAAGGTCAGAGAAGATTCACCGTCAGTTTAATGTTTGCTGACATTCAGTGTCGTTGAAGCGGCTGAACGTTGGCTGCAGTCAGACCTCCAGAATGACTGCTTGTATTGAAGCGGGTACCCAAACTCTTGTCCAAAGTTGCTGAATATAGCGTGCTGTTTTTTTGTTTTTGTTTTGTTTTTTGCAAGTTGCACACCGCTGTTGGTATTACAAGACTGATTGCGGCGGTTATCGATCGAACCAGCAGAGAAATCGACCTAAAGCATGTTTGACATCATCCTCTCCTCCTGGCTGGTCTATCTCTTTCACACTATGCCCTGCATGCTTTTCATCATTCTACAGTGAGGGCCATTTTCCTTCACCTCGGCTCTCCATTCCCTCGTAAAGCTCTACCCCTCTCTCTCTCTCTCTCTCTCTCTCTCTCTCTCTCTCTCTCTCTCTCTCTCTCTCTCTCTCTCACATCTCCTCTGCTCCTGTTATCACTCTCACCTTCATCACTCTTTTCACAGCGCTCACCTTCCACCCCGTCTTCATTTGTCTCCACTTTGCTTTAGTTCGTCTTCTTCTCGCCTCCCGTACCTCTTCGCCAACTTCAGACATGCATCCCCTCCTCCTTTGCATCTCTTCCTACTTAAATCCATCACCCTTTTCCCTCCTCTCCCCTCGTCTCTTCTTCTCACTCCAACCTCCTCACCTTCATCCCTCCTCCCTCCGTCCCTCTTTCCCTCCCAAGGTGATTCAGTGATGGTTGGGCTGGCACAGCTGGTGTAGCTGGGCAGGCAGCCCATCTTCATGACAGCTGTGCCGCAGTGTATTTCCCACATCCTTAGTGGGGCAGTAGCACTGTCGTGATCATAGCAACAACACAGGTCATGGTGGATTTTTGGGAGTCACTGTATTATTATTATTATTACTATCATTAGGTGGACATCTGTTATTCTGTGACAATCGTACAGGTCATTATATCAGTAAATAACAGGTGCGAGTTGAGGTGTGAAACGTCCTGTGAAGATCATGTGTGTGGTCGTCACCGCCACCGCCACCGCCACCGCCACTGTTTCTTTTATTTCCTCCCTCACATGTTCGCCCAGTGGAGTTGGAGTCGGGTGGGGGCACATGCTTCACACAGCTTCTGCATGTACACTTTTTCCTGAACTCACACCTGCGAAAGCACAACTTGTCTGTTGTTGTCTCTTGTAACATTCCAGCCAGTGGCCGATCTGAATCTGGGCATTCGAGACAATGGGCAAACTTTTTGTCATGATGTCGCTGGCAAACAAAAACACAGATAGCATGCAAAAGGGCAAAAAAAACTTGAGGACAAACGCAAATGTCAACGGAGGAGCTAAAAGCTTCTGATCTGGTTCTGCCTGCCTAACATCGATTTGTTGTTTCTTCCCCTAAAATAGCTTTTTAATCTCCACTCTCACCTAAGTTTACTGAGTTTTTCTCTTTCTTTTTTTCCTCGATATTCTCTTTAAATGTTTAGTGCCATGAAATGGTATGAGTCCATCAATCTTTCTCTCTGCAGCCGGTCTCAGCGCACAGTGAGGGAAACGGCCCAGCGGTCCTCGGCAGGCACAATAAAAAGACACACAATCACACATGTACTTTCCATCCATTCATCTACTATATGGCTCTGTCAAAAAGAAAAATACAGGGGAACATGAGATAATGTTGTTGAGTATAGCACTATGATTTGTTTAGAACAGGGTTGTGCAACCTTTATGGACAAAAGTCACTTTTCACCAAATGAAATTTATCTAGAGCTGCAAATCAAATTCAACCTTTTAAATGGAAATAATGCAGCTTATAAAAGCGTAAAGTTTGGCCATATGAGCAAAAACTGTGTCTCCTGTTGCACTGATGTTACATGTTTTGGAATGGTAAACATGGTATGAGATGCTTAACTGTTTTTGTAGCTTTGTTGAGCAGTTTCACCAGTTTCACTTTTTAGTAGTAATTTCAAAAGAATGTTCAACAGTTTTAGCAATTCTGCATGTTTATTTTCCTTTTATTAATCAGGCTGTCTCAGAAATGTAATTTGTTGTCTGCAATTTTAGTATTATTTCTCCTGTTTAGCGATTTTAGCCATTTTCAATGTTTTTCCTTTACACATTTTCATGCGTTTTGACTATTTTAACCATTTTTAGCTGTGTTGAGCAATTTTAGCCATTTCTTTCCTTTTATCTAAGAAATATGAATCATTCTGAAAATGTTGTGAAAGCTTTACTACAGAGGGGCTGAAAAGCCCCATGTAACCATGGGGGTGCTGATCCTGGGTATAGGAGATCGATAGATGGACAAACACTTGAGTTGATGATATCAGTGCCTTTGTGGCTTTATTATCTGTTCTTCAACATAACAGTGCTCCTTCTCTTGCCCCTAATTCACACATCACTCATCCCTTCCTCCATAATGTGCAACCTCAGACACACATCTATTTATTGGGTGGCCAGTAGGGCTCCATCTGATTGGCCATGATGAGCATGAATGCATATTACATATAAACATGATTTAACGCAGTTGCATCAGTATTTTGTGTAACAGTTCATTTTCAATCTATTCTGCAATCTTACTGTGGACAAATCACCTGGCCATCACAAGGCAGATTTCATCTTTCACAGGCACAATGTGAAATCAAATTGGCTGTGTATGCTTGTTGTGAGGTTGGAGTACCACCCAATTCATTTATTGAGGAAAGAGCCCAGAGAATGCAGAGAAAACACACACGGGGAGAACGTGCACACTCTGAAGCCAGATTCAAACCAGGGTCTTCTTGCTGTGAGGCATAAGTCTGTACCACTACACCAGTGTGGGGGCACCGGTTATAACTGTCTGAATTGAAAAAATAAAAATATAAAATGGAATTCAAAAAAGATTCTCGGAGACCTGAAAACAAATAAATCTGACAACTTGAATGAAAAAATAAAAAGTGCCAAAAGTGCTGGTTAGGTTTCCACACAGGCATGTGAAATTATTCATTACATGGTAAAACTGAGAAAACAAAATCAGAACCGAAAGAAAGTGGGGACGGCAACCCATTAAATTGAGAACGCTTGAGGAGAAATGGCGTGTTGAAAGCTGGTTATCTGTGGCCCGCCCTGGTTCACAGAGAGGTAACACGTTCCAGGTGATGAGCCGGGCTGACTCATGAGTGAGCACAAACAACTGAGGTAAGCATCTTTTTCATGGCGGTAATTAAATTTGGGCAAGAAATGATGGTGCTCCAACTCCGTTATGAGCCTGGTGAGCGGTGCTAAACTCACTGTTAGTCACAAGCTGTTGTCTGCTTGGCAGGAGTTTTTTCCTCTTCTCCTCACACTTGTGCATCATGGGTTTTAGGTCATGTTGACAGCTTAAGAAGATTAATGCGGTATTGGTTAAAGGGGGAGAGGGAGTTCAGAGGGTGCACTGTTGCGACGTTCACCCTTCCTTCCTCTTACCGCTGTAATGCTCTGTTCGGCTGTGAAGCGAGCACGCGTCCGTCTCTGTGTTGTGGCAATCATCCTCTAACAGACCCTAACCCTCAACATTAACTGTGCCGACGCCCACGGAGGCAGATGCTCCAGGGACACGCTTCCCATAAACACCACTTACATAGGACAGCAGCACACCCATAAAGCAGCTCTATCAACAAAGGCTATACCGTCCTGACACTTTTATTTAAAGCTCGCTATATTTAATGTTGTCTGTCTCAGCACATAAAGCGGGTCCGTGTGAAGATTCGGGTTCATTCCTACGATATCAACCTGTAATACTCTGCCCATAATTCAAGAGCAAACGCACCGCTCCGTTGTGAACATGCTGTAAGTGAGATGTTTCATTTCCAGCTACAATCCTCCATTTAAATGATTACTAACATAAAAATCAAAGCTCGCTGCATAAAAGGGGAAATTCACTATGGATTATAACAGCCACTACTTTGAGCCCATCATGCACAAATCATTTCTAATTTGCTGAACATGGAGCCGCCAGCAACGGCGTAGATTCAGTATTTTGAATTTAATCCCTTGAAACACATTTTCCGTATTTTAATCATGCCATCAACAAACACAATGCACTGAGGACTTCACTTTACGGGCTTGATTTATTAGAATCCTGTACGAAGTTTTTGCACAAAAAAAAGATTGCACTTTCCATCTTTGTGTGAGTATTCAAATGAGCGTTTCACGTACATTAGGCCCTGTTTGCACTAGAAAGACATACTGGGAAGTTTTTTATTCATGACAAGCCAGCTGATGAAACAGCAGCTTTTTCAAACATGGTTAAAAACACACCAATCATAAACAACACGAGGGATTTCAAGTAGCAATTCACATTGTGCATTGATCAGTCAACATAAACTCCTCCCAGTATTTTGTACGATCTGGAACACAGCCTTAACAAAAACTTGTTAAATGGACCTGGTGTGTTATTTTGAAAGATCCTCAGTGTGTCCTGTTAGCACATCATCTGTTGAATTTTCCCGTTTGTTTTTTGTCACACTTTAGTAGATCAGGTCCTATGTGTTTTGGTGAAAGTTACACATATGAAACTCAGCTAAAAGAAAACAAAGGTTCGACTTCTATTTGTTAAAAACAGCTGCAGCAGGAAAGAAAAGGAAGAGCTTGTTGGACTGGAATAGAACAAGTGTCATTCCTAAACTGTGAATTCAATATCATTAAGCTTTGACTGCAGGTTTGTGCAGGAGTGTGTGTGAATATTAGTGTGAGTACTCATTTGTGACTTCTTCTGTCTCTGTTAAAGTTTGCCTCTGATTACTTTTTTAGTTGTGTTCCAAAAAAACCTCCAAGCTCGCTCCAAATAAAAGGCCATCCTGGGACTTATCCGTACAGTGTCCCCAGCTGAGCATCTGATTGTTATATAAGGCTAAGTGTGACACGCGTACACACACACACACACACACACACACACACACACACACACACACACACACACACACACACACACACACACACACACACACACAAACACACTCTTGTGAATACACGCGCACCGTGTCTCGGTGTTATAATGAGATGCAGACCGAAGACACAAACAAGCTGTGGCAGCAGACAAACAACACTTTCTCACACGTCCCTCATCTCCTGTTTTCTCACATCACTCCATCTTTGTACTTCCGCTCATCACCCTGGTGCACGCGTCAAACACAGACTCCCACCAAATACTTCATCTAAATTCAGCCATTACATGCGTCAGAGTCTTTGTGTGGTTTGTGCCAGTACTCTTATGCAGGAGCTTTGTCATGCCAGGCTCATTGTTGACTTCTTGGTATTTTGTTGTCCTGAGGGCTATTTTAGGAGTTTAGTCAGGACTTTGATTCGGTATCAGTAAAAACGGAACAACTGCAATGCTGAAGATAATTGAACTAACTTTTGGGTAGAGGAGTGTGTGTGTGTTGCTTTTGAAGGGACAAAAATCTGTTTACATAATTACATTATGGGGCTCTATAGAGAAAATCATAATTGTTTTATTTTGTTGAATGCATGTTTTAAGGCCAGCCTAAACCTAGATCCCATTTACACGACAATGTTTTTAAGTGAAAATAGTGGGTGTCCATTCACAGTGCTTATTAATGGTCCTCGAGCCACTGAAGGGGGGAGGGGGGGAGAGGGGGGGGACGGTGTGTGTGTGTATACACACACACACAACTGTACCATTGTTAATGTGTGTGCGTGTGCGTGTGCGTGTGCGTGTGCGTGTGTGTGTGTGCGTGTGCGTGCGCGTGCATGTGCGTGTTTGTGTGTGGTTTCATTACAAGCACTAGTGGCATGAAAACTACATCATTTGCACCATATCTGCTGTTATGTGAAAACAAGTATCGTTTTCAAAATGTTGTCGTGTAAACGCGATTCTTTTCTGAAACGCTGCAAACTGAGCCTCAGTTATTTCATGTCAAGCCTCATTTTGACCCCAAAACTTGCGAAAGATTTTTTTATTAGTCATTGTTGCTTGCGCTTATCCTAAATTCAGGCAGTGTTCCAGGCTCTTGATGAAGGGGAAAGCAATGAATGTAAATGTAATACACCTCCAATCTAGCAGCGGCAATAGGAAGAAGACTAACAATGATTCCATAAAAGCAATAGAGAGGCTGCCATCCTCGTTACAAGGGGTTTACACATTGAGGAAATTGAACTTGTGTTGTTTTTGATTGAGCTTTATTGTATTGTAAAGAGATTCATTGAGACAACACTGGAAGGGAGACTAGCTCTAATAGCAACTCGGATCCAAATCACCAGAACAGCTCAAGTCCTCAATGTGATCGAAGCAGAGAAACGCAGAAAGCTGTCGAGATTTTTTCCAGTTCTTGGGTGAAGGTTCCTGCAGTCGAAAAGCTGCTTTAAAATAAGAAAAACATACTTTATTGATTAATCCTTGGGGAAATAACTTCTCTGTCTTTAACCCATCCAATTCATTATTAACTTTATTAATTCCACATGCTTGGAGCAGTGGGCTGCCACAGAGCGGCATCCAGGGACCCTAACCTGAAAACCTCCAATTCCAAGTATGCTTCTCTAAACTCGAGGCCAGCATGGCCCACAAAGTGTACACTGTTCCCCAGGAAGGGGGCGTACAGGTAATGACCTGATAAGAATAGATACTGCACTTGGCCTGAGCCAAAATGCCGAGACGAGGACAGTAAAGTTAAGGTAAGAGTAAGTGTTGGACCAGTTGTAGTTATGGCTGAGTTGAGAAAAGGTCACCAGGAAGTGGATGCAATCAATGCAATGTCCCCAGAAGGCTGAGAAACACTGAGGAGAGCTGAGGCGTGCAGTGTGCGGACAGAAACCTGCCATGCCATCGTTCAAACTGCAACACATTTTTCCAGAAATTGATACAAAAACATGAAATATCTTATATCATTCAATAAAAACATTTTAGTTTGTGGACTGACCAATGAATAGTTTTTTGTCTTTTTTTTCAAACTGTCCTTATATGAATAAGTTAGAAAAATAAATAATCTAAGAAATTATAGAAAATGTGTTTATGCTTATATTACAGCTACAAAGACCTTCCCTTTTCCCGTTAAATCAGAACGAAGAGGGTCGGAGACAGAGAAGCAATTAGTAAATCAAACCGCTTGAGTGTGTTTTTAGATGGTGATCCTGCTTAAGAGGACGGCTGAGGTGGTCTTAGTGGTGGTGGAGCCCGTGTAATAAGAGTATTTCATTGAAACAGCACTCCAACTAGAAGTACGAACACCAGTCAGAGGCAGATGGGCTCGTTAATGCAGTGATATAGTTATGCAAGAGCTGCTAGAGCTGCCTCTCCTGCCTGTGTATACTGCAGAGAGAGAGAGAGAGAGAGAGAGAGAGAGAGAGAGAGAGAGAGAGAGAGAGAGAGAGAGAGAGAGGTGGAAAATGTTAGAAAAAAGGGGGTTCTGAGGAAGTCAGCATGTGTCTGTGTCTGATTATGTACGTGCAGGTGTGTGTGTGTGTGTGTGTGTGTGTGTGTGTGTGTGTGTGTGTGTGTGTGTGTGTGTGTGTGTGTGTGTGTGTGTGTGTGTGTGTGTGTGTGTGTGTGTGTGTGATCTCTGCAGGACAGATTGGACTGATGTGGTAAATCAGGAGGAATTGACTTGTTGTCCGGGGTTTGATGAACTCTTCTTCCTCTTTAACCCATCTCCTTCAATTCCCCACATGCTGAGTAACAGCCAATACAGACACTTAACACTTTACTGCACAGAGACATCAGGGAGAGAGAGAGAGAGAGAGAGAGAGAGAGAGAGAGAGAGAGAGAGAGAGAGAGAGAGAGAGAAAGAGAGACAGCTGCAAATCAGACAGCTCCAAGAGTCAAGGGAACGCAGAAAGGCTGCAAAGTAGATTGTGTGCATGCATATTAATACACGTTTTAGGATGCTTGAGCACTCTATATGAGAAGTGTTTTCAGGGTCTAGACAAAACAACATAAATAATGAATGAAAATGACTTTTAGCTCTCAAGTAACTCTATGTACCCCGCTTCAGCATGAATAGATCGAGCAGCAGGAGAAAGAATTACAGCCATTGACAATTATAAGAGAGAAACTATTTTGGGAGTTTTAAGTGCAAAGCTCAATGGAGTCCATATTGCAGGTTCTTTAGTGACAGTCAGAAGGATGAGTCGATCCATCACAGTAAACAGTCGAAAGGTAGTTACAAAATGCATCGCTCACTCCTAAGTCTGTGTTTTCCAGGTACATTTGCCAGCAATCACATTGTTGTGCGTATAACAGACAACAAATACACATATAAAACTTAAATGTTGATAGAAGAAAAAAATGCCAAGTCACAGGTTTATTGATGCAGTCGTCCCTCCTAACATCTTACGAGGTTCTTCTGTAACAACATGCCAGTTTTTAATGAGAACATAAGTCCATTTTGTAGTTTTACTATTTTCCGTTTACTTGAGAATCTGATTGATTGACTTCTACCTGTTCAATTGGGCACAAATCATGATGCAGTTAAACAGATCAGTGCGATTTTTGTCTTTCACTTGTAAAATAAATCAACATGTTTGTGGACTCAAAGAATAAAGCCATTAAAATCTGTAATTTAAGCCTGAAATCCCGGTGCAGCTTTAAGTTTAAGCTTCATCCCCCACATAAAGACAGTTTAAACTACCTGCTGCATCTCATTTAAATGCAGGTACCGATGCTTCCTGTGTGTGAAAATACAGATTGTAAAATATTTGCCTATTAAGTTATTCATCCACGAATGCTTTCATTTAATTTACATTTAGTTTTAAAACTCATGTTTGCTTCTACCCCTTTTTAATCTTTAACTATTAACACAATCTCTTCAGTTTTTATTGTCTTCAAACTGAGGTATGATTGTTTTCTAAATGCCTTACTTGAAATGCATAACACGCTGCTGTAAAGCACTTTGAATCACCTTGTTTGTATCGTCCTCAATACAGTTTTAATGTCTCCCTAATGTCTTATTTCTAATGTAAATCTACGCTTCTCTGAAGCACTTTATGTCGCCTCGTGTCTTGCTGGCACTTTATAAAACATTTGCATTACATAGAATTCGAGCTGTGGATTTTCTTACAAAAGCCCTCTGCATTGGTACCCACATTGCATCAACACAGAGTCCCATTGAAATGATATTGGGAACACAGCCTAAGGCTTGTGGAATAAACAACAACTAATGCTGCTGTTCTCTCTCGAGCGCAGTCTCGAAACACTACTAATTACACTGTCAGGTTGAAACTCTTCAGGATGTGATTGACAGTTTAGGGAAAGTCTGTAAATTCTGCTAATTGGCAAGAAGCCGATTTTTTTAATCTTTTTTTTTTTTTACAGACATTTTCAGAAGTGTTTGCGATGATGAATCGGCCACTTCAGAAGCTGAAACTTTCACAAGAGGCCTTCCTGTTGTCAAGTAAACACTGGGGTGCAACTCCAGTCCCGCAAGTTTGGGAACATGGCTGCTATAAACCGCTAAAATGCTAAAAAAAAACTTTTCCCATTTACTTTTTATTTGTGTTTGCATGGTCGTTTGTACTCAGGAGGAGACGATGGACGTCAAGAGCTGATCAAGAACAGGAACCTGCAGCTGTTTGCTCTAAAACAACGCAACACGCTGAAAAGAACGTGAGCACCGCATACCAACAGAGAACGGATGAGATAAGGAATAAGAAAAGAAGCAGAGTGAAGGGGGGGGGGGGGGAGAGATGGACTGAGCTGTGTGATCTGCCGAGAGGGAAGAAGCAAGCCCACACTGCTGAGAGCCGAGGACCCCAAACGCCTTATCGGAAACCAAAACAGCGATCAATTATTCAACAGGTACAGAGCGAACCGGCTACAGAGGAGAAGACATGGGAGGAGAGGAGGACTGAGGGGAGAGGGGCGGAGGAGGTTTCTCCTGCATAGGAGTTAGACACAAAGGGTTTGTTTCTCCAGGATGAATCTTCTGAGAAGCATGCGCTGATAAAGGGCGACTTCAGTCCAACTTTTGCTTTCATTCTAATACAGGGTGTAATATGTCGGGACGGGGGTCTAATTAGTCGGGTTTTTCCTTTTGTTCATTCGAGTTGTGACCAACTTAAATCCGTCCTCTTGGCAATCAGTGCCACTTCACCAGCAGGACACAAGCAAGACACATAAAGACAAAATAAAGTGCTGCCGTAATAGAACCGTCCATAGTCAAAATGTAGCCCTCATTAAATAAGCACAGCAATGAGGCCTTGCTGGCGAGCTAATCAGACCTCCACTACCAACAGATCGTGCAGAGTTTGGGAAATTGTCAATAAAAAGTAACCATATGATGTATCTTGAATTTATTCTAGCGTACACCTGTTCATGTATGCACTATGTTAGATACACATCCACATAGATCCACTATGTCTGCGTTTGTATCCTCCTCCAGATACGGACCAAACCACGTAGGGTTGTGGCGGCCATGTTGAGATTAGAATTGAGTTAAAAATGAAAGAAGTTTTCAGAGAAACTGTGCGAGAGCACGCAGTCAGACGCCGCTCTTTATTGTGGTTTTTAATGTAAAGTAATTTGTAACCATGTTTCAGTAAAGTGCTATATAAACAAAGTAATTATTATTATTATTATTATTATTATTATTATTATTATTATTATTATTCCAGTGCAATGGATGCAGTGCTGTTTACACTGTTTGAAATTAACTTGTATGTCTTCATATGTTCATAATTATTCCAGGTTTACCGCATTCTCTCGAAAAAATATGCATCCAAACCTATGTGAATCAGGACTTTTGCAAATATGTCGTCATGATCGAACATTCATATTTGTAAAGTCAGATACTGAGAAAATTCAAAAACTACCATAAAATGAAGAAATAAAGCTATATAATAGTCATTGCAGTGGCCCCACACTCATTTATAGACAAGATTGATCTTATTTCTCACATGAGCTTCTCATTATCAACAAACCCAGTAATGTTAAGGAAGATATTTAAAGCCGTCTCAGACAAATGAGGACTCACTGTACATTTTGTGACAGTTAAACAATCATAAATAAATCATTATAAGAGGGTCAAAACCTGAAGAATAAGCAGCTGTTTTTCACAATCAGCCACTTGTACGTTGTGATTTGCATAATAGTCATGAGAAACTATATTCCCATCAATTCTGTGCCTGCATGCAACGAATTACCGCTCAGTTGGGTACTTGAAGGACTACTGTGCTATTAGAACAGTTGGTTCAGTGTTGGAAGCATCTTTGGTCACTGATCAGTTTATTAGGTACAGTTGTAAAACCTCACACTACCATCTACCTGAACCGGGGTTTGAATCCCTACCCACAACCTTTAAGGGGGTTCAGGGGATTTTTTTTTAAGCTCTTTAGCTGTTGTGGACTAAGATATGGGGAAGGGAGCCTGTGACTAGAAGGTCACTAGTTTGATTCCCTGAACCTGCAGTGACATTTGGGTGGAGAAAGCAAAAGCCACTACTTGTTTCCACCCTTAACACCGACACTGTGGACCCTCACACAAGGCCCTAAAGCCCTGCACTGATCCCCTCGTGCTGCACTGCGGCAACCCACTGCTCCAAGGATGTGTACGGTAGGATTGTTCAAATGGGGAGCAGGAAAGTAACTTCAAAAATTATACTTAAAAAAAAACGTATCTAGGTGATGGAAGCGGTTTAATTGATTTGAGTGAAGGTCCTTAATTTCACAAATAGTGACTCTTTCGGATGTGTAAGCAGGTTTTTAAAAGAATATGACTATATCCAATCTACCGTATTTTCACGACCAAAAGGCGCACCGTACTAAAAGGCGCTGTCTCAGTTATGTGTGCCATTACTGCATTTAACACACACATAAGGCGCACCTGCTCATAGGGCGCGGGTTCCATGCCCACACTTCCCCCTTTAACGTTCTCATGGTGTCCGCATTACAACAACACAAGCATACAAGTGTGCGTATTTAAAAATAGAGCGGGAGCAAAACTGAGTTTGGTTGTGCTTTATTTAAGTATTGATTACAAAGTACTAACATTTTTTTTACCTGTAATCGTCATCAATCAAACCCATCGAACTCCTCGTCCTCTGTTTCTGAATTGAACAGCTGCGCTAAATCTCCATCAAACAAACCAGGTTCATTTTCTTCACTGTCAGAGTCACTTTCCGTGCCGTGCGGCTCCTTGGAAATGATGCCGGCTTTTGCGAAAGCTCGAACAACAGTGCCAGCAGACACGCTAGCCCAAGCATCTACAAGCCATTTGCATATTGTGGCGTAACTCGCCCGGCGCTGCCTTCCACTCTTAGTGAAACTGTGGTCTCCATCGGTCATCCATCACTCCCACGCCGCGCGCAGCCTTACTTTGAACGGCCGGTTCACACCGATGTCCAGCGGAAATGTTCAATTTTCATTTCTTCTGCTAGCGTTACTGCTTTTAGTCGAATGGTGACCGTGGAAACGCTTCTCCCACTCGTTCTTTGTGCGATGATCCACTGCTCGAGTCTTTCCTCCAACTCGGGCCACCTCGCCTTATGTCCGCGGAAACTCAGCTGCGTCTTCTTCACCTGTCGGAGCTCGTTTTCCAGCTTCCTCCACTTGCGAACCATCGATTCATTAATCTTAAATTCTCTCGCGGCTGCTCGATTTCCATGTTCCTCCGCGTAGCTGATGGCCTTCAGTTTAAACTGTGCTTCATAAGCGTGTATCTTCGAACTTTTCAGGGTTGTTAAAACAACGATGTTCTGCATAACGCACATACCCGTTCATTTATATACAATCCACGCCCACACTTCCCCCTTTAACGTTCTCATGGTGTTCACTACTACGTCCGCTTTACAACAACAACACACACATAGGGCGCACTGCACCATAGGGCGCGCCGCACATTTTGAAGAAAATCTAAGACTTTTATGTGCGCCTTATAGTCGTGAAAATACGGTATATTGTCATGTGACTCTTTAATTCAAACTGTTTCTATATTGCCTGTGGAGTGAAGAGATGCTGCTGGTTCAACCAGTCACAAAAATGGACTCCCCCAGCTTCAGCTCTCATTCTCCCGCTCTCTGCGTGGGCACTCCTATATCCTGCAGATGAAGTCCGTTTACAAGTAATCACTCACTTTATGTCTGTGTCCATTGTATCTGCGTCTGTCTGGCACTTTATGTCCTGTTCTTCCCTTTTCCCTGCATATCTGCACCAGCATCAGTCCGGTCCACAGTATAACTCCTCACTACTGCTCCGGCACTGACATTTACACTGACGACTCCTGAGGCTCAAACACACACGCGCACGCACGCACGCACACACACACACACACACACACACACACACACACACACACACACACACACACACACACACACACACACGCAGTAGCTGCACAAGTAGGTCCAGCTGTTGCCGAGCGAACCTGCAATCACAGACCTTCACGGGACTCCTGATAGGGAATAACGTCTCATTTGATTGGGCATTTTATTCACATAGGACCTTCCTGCTGAGTGTGCAGCCGGCTCTGAAGGTAAACCACAGAGATTCATGAGCAAATTAATGTGCCATATTTCCCAACAATCCAGCAAACACTTTACTGCAGTGGCAAATTAAAGAGGTAGTATGAGACTAATTAGAGCAAATGAAGAAATAAATTACTTCTGCTTTGTTTATTGTTTTCTGCAGGTCAGCTGACAGATTGAACAATGTAAAAATAAAATAACTTTACCTTTACAAGGGCAGGCTGGCTCCATAACCTTACACTTTAACCTAGTAAAACATTAATGAAGGAGCAAAACCAGTGTGTTTAGGTTTTTTTTTTAATGTACAAGTGCATAATAAAGCTTTACTTGGCAGGAAAGTTAGACTAAAACACCAAAGGGGCCATTGTGAAATGCCATTTCATGCTCCGCACTGCATAATTTGTAGCACTTGGTGTTTGTTTATTTAGCATCAAAACAATTTCTGCTCATTAAGTGTTTTTTTCCCATTGTTGTTTGTGAGACTTCACCAGTTTAGAAGCTCGGAGGTGTAAAACATCAGCGCCTGTTAATTATTTTAACGTGGTAACACGTGGCGTATCCATTGAAAATGCTTTGCACGTTCTGAAAGAAATTCTTGTGCGACTTAACCATAAAGAAGAATTGAGCAGGCAGACCACACCACACTCCGGATACAGCAGAAGAAAGGAGCAGTCTGTGGCTGACCTTGAGCTCAGGCGGGGGGGGTGGGGGGGGGGGTTGCAAAGGTCATTGATATGCACAGCCATCTCATGGACATTCACTGTGTGTGTGTGTGTGTGTGTGTGTGTGTGTGTGTGTGTGTGTGTGTGTGTGTGTGTGTGTGTGTGTGTGTGTGTGTGTGTGTGTGTGTGTGTGTGTGGAGCGATGCATTTCATCCTCTTCTCCACTGTGACTTGCATTAGAGATGTAATTGATTATCATATGAATTCCAACCCAGTCATGGACTCCCCAGATGATTTCGCCCTCTAATGGAATACATCCACAGGATCTACACAAAGTGCCCTGTTCCTACGTCGTCTCCTAATCTGTAAAATCTGTCCGCTGCCTCAGGACGTCAGTGCTGCGAGAGCAAATTTGGATCAATCTCAGCGCTCAATTACTTCACCATTTGGTGCTTCACGACCCGAATAAACATTTTGTCACGAATCCATATGTTATTATCATCCACCAAGACTATCATAGACACGAGTGAACACACACACACACACACACACACACACACACACACACACACACACACACACACACACACACACACACACACACACACACACACACAAGCAAGGCAAAAGAGCAGCAGTGGTTTCTAATTGTACGACTGTAGTCTTGACAATGGCCTGCGGGCAAAATGTATGTGTGTCATAGAAACTGTCAGCACAGGGAGGGAGAGATAGTAAAGATGTGACACTGGTTGTTTCCCAGTCTGTCATCAGATTCTCTGTACGATACTCTGTGTCTCACAGCATGAGATTAAACTCTGGATAAGATTAAATTCATGCTAAGAGAAGCAAGTTTAATGAAGACAATAATTATAAAGGCTTTCTTTCATGAACATCCATCCACACATCTTGTGTTCGTATCAATGTGGAGACCAACCCTGCTGCCTTCTGGAGAACGGTTGGGCAAACTCGGTTCATGCAGATGGATAAAAATTACACTTATTACAGATTGAGAGATCGAATTTTTCAATCTGGATTTAAGTGAAAGAACTCAAAACATGAAGAAAAAAAGAACAGAAAAACTCCAAAATGAAATGTCTCAAGCCTGGAATCAGACCGGTGGTCCTGTCATTGTGAGGCAACGGTGCTAATCGGTCTTACATTATTTACATTTTGAATACTCTGCTCAAGAATTGTGATCTGCATGTTTGTGACTCGAGGTTGCGGGGTGAAGGGCAGTTCAGTTGGATTTAAATCACACACACACACACACACACACACGCACACACACACACACACACACACACACACACACACACACACACACACACACACACACACACACACACACACACACACACACACACACACACACACACACACACACACGCACACGTAGTGCCATTGTACGAGCCCAAGCTCACGACTGAAAGTGTAATATATAAAACAATCACATGGTCACCTGGATCAAATTTCTTATTAATTTAAACTCAGGTTGAGCAGAAATGGTAGTTTCATAAAAAGTCAAGAGTATTAAGAGTTGGACTTGGAGAAAACCGCTGGCCCTCGAGCAAAGCTGAGGCCGTATCCTGAATGAACAGCGACTTGCAATTTTACCATCGTATATTGATATTGATCTGTGAATTTCAGTCCAGAGCTGAAGCTCATTACAGATTATCATGGCAGACAGTAATACCACAGAACATTCTTGGGCTTCAGATATTGCAAATTTTTCGAGGATCACAGTATATATATATATATATATATATATATATATATATATATATATATATATATTTCATATATATTCACTGATGGGGCCAAGAATAAAAGTGACAGGATGAAATCATATCAAGAAGTCGTGATAAGAAGAAAAGAAGAGGAGACAGTGATGTGCCTTTAAAAGCTGAAGTTATGAAATCATGCTGTCAGCCATATAGATTGAACTTATGTGACTCAAACTCTATGAAAACCACCGACCCTATGTAGCGCTGCGCGGTGGCTGCAGTGTGGATCAGAGGATGGTGAAGAATGAAAGCATCAAACCTTGTTTACGTCCCGGCTCGATCAATTTATAACACAAACATAAAAAACAGAGAGGAAGATTCATTGTGACTTTCACCTCCCCGGGACATTGTTTTTCCTCACGTTCGCTGCAAACACACATCCCTAAATTAGACCATTAATCACTGGAGGAAAAGCGTCCCATCAGATCTTGCATGAGAATCACAACATTTGTGCATCCAGTGTCCAGCACTGTCGCCTCACAGCAAGACAGCCTGGGTCATTTAACAGTTCTCTCTCTGTGGAGTTTGCTTTTGCCCTCTTTATTTATTTTTTTTGTATTTTTTTTCTGACCTGTCCAACCTGGTGCGCATCCTGCATCTTAATCGACGTCTGTTCGGACACACACTTTGTCAGCAGACGCAGAATCTGAATGGATGTATGGAAAATCTGTGGTTACAGACAACCGTACACACTCATACGCAGTCACCTATTAACCCTACATGCATGTTTTTTCGCACTGTGGGAGGAAACTGGAGTACCTGGAGCAAACACCCACACATACAGGGAGAACATGCAAACTCCACACAGGAGGGCCCGGTCAGAATTTGAACCCATGACCTTCTCACTCTGAGGCGAGTGTGTTCAAAAATATAAATATAACTACCATATTTTCTGCACTTTTTTTGACTGGTAATGCTACTTTTGTTAGGAAGCAACTTCTATATCAAAAAACAATAACGTATACCACCTAGGACCACTAAAGCTCAATTTCAACCGTATTCAACTGACAGTGCAGGTAAAATGTTGCCGAGAAGAAAAAAAGTTGCAGAATTTGAACTGAATGTCATAAAATGTGCAGATAATAGTCAAACTGATTCGCAGGGAGGATTTGTGAAAAGTCAAAAAATAAAATAAAGGTGAGCTCCTGGCCCTGGCTCATCAACGTATCTTCCAAAGTAACGGAGACTTCCTTTTAATATATTATAGGTAAAGCCGTTTGAGCTAAATAAATGTGTCTTATAGATGTATATTTCTTCTTTATTACACAATTTTACATTTAAGGTGCGACTTATAGTCTGGAAAATATGGCACATTGATTTGTCAGACTTTAATAACTAATAACTTGAATTGTCAACGAATTGAAAAAACTGGAAAATAAAAATCACTGTTACAACATTTTAAGACGCATTTCCCCACAAGCATTATGGAGGGAGTAATATTCCATCCATATTAGCAAACAATTGAATTCAAGTAGAAGCGTCAGTTTTATCAATCACAATTCAAAGAGTTGCACCATTGTTGCATTGACCTACTTAAATCCAACCACCTCTATTTCTTCCAACCATCAGCACATAAATGGTTTTTCCAGCCCGTTTGCCAAATGTTTGAGTCCTGACTCTGTGCTCACTGCGATTCTGTCAATGCCATCTGTCCTTCAAAGTGATCCAAAGATATTTCTGATCAATAGAGCTGATTCACCCCTCGAGACTAAAGATGCTTTTGACACATTTCTTACTTGTGTTCGCCGGCATTGGCAATTATGCTGTTTACTGAACCAAATCATGGGCTTACCTCTGTTTGAATGGAAAAGAAGTCAGTTAAATGGGCAAAAGACTGATAAAAGGAAGAAAAAACGGGGATTGCTTCTTTCCCAGATGAATATCAAAGCCTTGTCGGTTTCCTTTATAAAGACAATTTTTTTTTAAACTACAATTACTTGACTCTGTGCCTCTGACAAGGACAAACAGATCTGATGAAAGCCGACTTTGTCCAGATGCAAGAGAAGAATTTGAAGAAATGTACCAAACATGTCTGCCCCTGCTCCGTAGCCGCAAGTGTTGAAATCTTGATGCTTTGTAAACCTTCAAACCAGCAGCCAGTGATCAATACGGCCATCAGTTTCAACACGAAGGTCGCCACCTCAGTTCAGAAGAAAAAAAAAAAAAGTGGAGTGTGCTTCCACTCCTAAGATATTTCTGAAAAGGTTCTTTTTTTTTGGGGGGGGGGGGGGGGGGGGGGGGTGGGGGGTGTTTGTCCTTCAGATTTGAAAATACCATCCCTTTAGCTTCTTGGACCTCGCTGTGAGATATGATTAGAATGGGGGGGGTTCAACTTGTGAAATCATGACCAGGAATTCATTTTAAACAGCTCAGTTTGAACTGGATCAGACCAGACCCGTAAAAAATCTCAACAAAATAACCTAAGAATCCCAAGTTTTTACAATATTTTGTAAAACTTTCGAAAACATTTCAAAGTACATTGAGATTTCCGAAGATCTTCTCCTATAGCTGTTGCATTATGCATGTTTTTACAAACTCACCCTGACAGCATGGCCTCACCAGTATCTCAGTGTTGTGTCCGCTACTCTTTAATCAATGTTTTCTTTGAGATTTGTACTATTTTCTTGGTGGTTTGGCCGGATCGGAGCCTCTTACTGGCCGACTGGCCCATGGGCCTTATGTTTGACACCACTGATCTAACTACAAGATTTACTGCTTTCTGCCGTTCAGCTTTGGGTGAAAGTGTCTATATGACCTCTCCGCTAATTGAAATATTGAGACATTTCATAGTCACGTTAGGTATCGAAAAAAATGTTAAACCTGAAGCAGGTATTAGAAGATGAACAGATTAAAATGTGAAATCTGTTTATCTTCTAATACCTGCTTCGGATTTGATTTATCGAGGTGCTTTGGAGAAAGTCTGTTGACAACAGTTGTACAAAGTGACTAAACAACAATAAGCTTTACAATAACAATTGTTATTTGCATTTTGCAATTGTATGTGTATTATATTGAGTTGCATGGCGCTCCTCACATCAAGACGTTCCCCAGTTTAGGAGGCTTTCTGTGTGTTTGCAAGTTTATCCTGTGCATGCATGAGTTTTTTACCCCAGTCTAAAAAATGTGCATTTGAAGTTAATGTGTTGCTCCGACTTGCCTGTATGCATTGTCTCTCTGTGCTTTTCCTGAGATGCACTGGTTTTCCCTGCTTTCACTATATATATTCCTACCCCTAACCTGAAGTTTGACAAGTGGGACAGAAGATGGACACATGACTGACATAAACTATAAGATGTAAAGTTGTAGCCACAGGTGTTGGTCCTGATGTGAGAACTGTCCCCTGCACTTGGATTTTAGTTTCATTTTCTGAAAAATGTATTCGATTGATCAAAAACTAATCCTCTGTTCATCGCAAGTGATTTCCAGTAAAAGAGACACTCATTTTTTATTTGAATCTGACGATTTAAAGTTGACAATGTCACTGTGACAAACTGCAGATAAAATAATAGACATGTGATAAGTAGGCAGAAGGAGAAGCAAAGTCAAGTAAGGGAAACAGATCCAGCTTCAAACAAGCTGGGAAACAAAGCTTCGGCAGCTTCCCAAAAGTGGCCAGCTAGTAGCCACTCAGCCTGCCAGGCCTCTCTTCCCTCAAACTGAAGCTGGCAGCAGGAGCTGGCCAAGCAGAGAGATAGAGAGAGGGAGGGAGAGAGAGTTTTCATTACACAAAAACACTTATCCTCCTCTCCTCATTCGCTCTGTCTTGTTTTATCCCGCCGCAGAGAGATACTGTGGGTAAAGGTGACAGACATAGATAACTGTATCTCATGCAGACTGCACAATTACTCTGAATTTTTTTCTTCTTTTTTTTTTTCATCATTGTGACAAGCTCATATTTGTAGGAGGAGATACAAGGCAACGCATCAGCCGTCACCGTTGCCTTATTGCCGCGTGTGCGGGTGGGTGCTATTCGTCTGAAATTACAGGAAGATTAAAATTAAAGCTGGTTTCCCTCAAGCCAGCAAGCTCTCCCAGTCTCTCCTTTTGCTATGTGACACACACGCGCACACACACACACACACACACACACACACACACACACACACACACACACACACACACACACACACACACACACACACACACACACACACACACACACACACACACACACACACACACACACTATGACAGCACTAATCAGCCCTCTGTCAAGCCCATTAGGTCCGACCCTTAATGAGGAGATCGCCCAGCTTGTGCCCTGGCTCGGGCCAACCGAGTGAGCTAATAGATTATGATGTGCATGTGCACGGACGTATGCGTGTTCCTTTCTCTGCGTTGGGGCCGCGCTGAAATGACAAATGACAGACTTCCAGTGTCTCTATTAAAGAATGCTTTTCTATTATGTTCTCGGGGTTCAGTCAGCCGTGCACCGAGCTCGTCACAAAACAGTTCCCTGACAAGCTGCCTTCCCCGCCACATTCACTATGTTTTTTAGGGGGGCGATTGGCAGATGAGTCACCACCACTCCACGCTAAAAATACTTCTTTTTGAACTGTCTGTGCGTGTGTGTGCGCGCGCGTGTGTGTGTGTGTGTTTGTGTGTGTGTGTGTGTGTGTGTATGTGTGTGTGTGTTTTCCTTCAACATGGAAGGTAAATGAGTGAAATGATTGCTTGTGTTTATAAATGTGTACTGTTGATGGTGATTAGAAAGATAAAAGGCTGTTAGGAGGGATTGAAGCAGGGTTGCCAGGTCTGCCGGTTTCCCAAGGAATTGGGCTACTTTTGAAGTGTTGCCAGGTTGGTTTTTGGTCTGTGGGTTGGACTTGGGCAGACCTATTTTGAATGCAATTTACATAAATAATATCTGTGAATGAAGATGCAGAACTGGCTTGTTTACGTTACCCAGAATGTCCCACCTCTTCAAAAAAAACGTTCACTTTAATAAAGCATTGTTTGATATGAATATTCACATTGAGCATCCAAATCGGATTTGGCTGACAAATCTTTAGACGGGGACGATCCCAGTAATATGCCGCAAATAATCACTGATTACTTTTTGGGGGATAGTTGAAAAATATGTAGTTCTGAAAAAATCCCTTTAACCATTTCTCAGCCAAGTGACCATATTTAGTAATGACTGCTTTTCTTCTTGTCTGGTGCAAGTGTCAGTGCATATCAGCTTTAAACATATGTTCAATGCATGTAGTAAATCAAATTTGGGCTCCTTTGTAATTATATTGTCGGATAGTGAGACTCACTCATGTGTATACAATCTTTTACAGAAATTCTGAATAATCTGTCACATATTTTTTCACTGAAAATGACAAAATATGGGTAATTTTGTCAATTTTCCACTTACCAGAGGATTTTTCTAGATCTAAAGATGATGATTTTCGTCTCAAAGTTTTGCAGTCTATAATAGTATTAAGATGAGTGCCTGATAAAGTGTTAATACTGGCACACTGAATTATTATTGTGCTTTTTTGTTCTTGTGATACAGCAGCACTGTTGGACTTCACAAGACATGTACATGGTCTCATATATATCACAATTTAGATATTGGGCAGTTTTTTTTTGGGGGGGGGGGGGGGGGGGGGGCTATTGCGGCTGGTTTTGTGGGTGGGAGCTTTTGATACAGACAAGGTCAATGTGGTAAAAACTTAATACCTCTTTCTCACCACAACACAGATGCGTGTCAGTGTCGGTGTAAACAGCGGGCGCTTGCTGCGTGCTGTGATGGTGTTTTATTCCCTCTGGACCTCCCCGGGAAGAGGGCGGGCAGTGGGAGGGCCACCATCTCTGACAATGCAGACAGAAGTCAAAATACACCGCTCACCTGTTTCGGCTGTGTTTTGTTGGGTTTTTTTGTTACAAAGATTTACCCAAAACCATCATTACGCACACACGCGTAACTGTGTGTAAATGTGTGAAACTTCACCAAAATTGCTGAAATCGTGAACTTTTACCACTCTTTTAAAATCTCATCCACACTCTGTCTTATTCCTTCTTCTGAACCACACACGCGCGCAGCACCCGCCGTCCTCGTGCGTCCAAGTCACTACAAACTGCAGTGCGGCAGCGCTTCGCTATTTTAAGAATAATTTTTACATGAAGTGGATAAATATTTAATTCGTCTCTCCAGCCCTGACCGCCAGAGCGAATAATGGGCGACTGGGAAGTTGTTAAAGGAGCGAAGACACTGCGAGACTCATCCGCAACTCAATTTGGCCACATTTTCAAAAACAAAACAAAACTACCGCAAGGATTTGTAGAAACTCACACACACAGAAACACACTTATAGACACTGTAATGAAACAGCAGCTCGGTCCTGTTCCTACCTCGCCTGAACATGTTGGCAGCGGCTGTTTGGACCGTCTAGTCGTCTCTGAGCTGGAGTAGCATCCTTGTGCGCGTCCAGAGCCGTTCACTTGGTTGTTTTGATTCCCTTTCACCGCACTTCTCTCCTCGGTGGCTGTTTTTCTTTCAATCAAATGAGGAAAAAGACGGAGGAAAATAGAAGATCCGAACCAAGTTTTCCCCTTTTCAATGAGTCAGATGTGAGGGGATTAAAAAACAACAACCACCTTGTCCGGTCCCGACACACTCAGGTGTGTTTGAGGCTCTCCCTCAACTCACCGCCATCTGCCGTTAATGCGCCAGAAACACTCTCACTTCATCTGAAGGTCCAGATTCAATCAAAGATGGTTGGGTGGGGGAGAGGGGTTTTACGAAACGAGAGGAAAGTTCCTTTATGTGTTCCTGTCAGTCCTGCTGTCGGTAGGTGAAGCTGCAGATCAGGTACAGTGGAAGAAAAACGCTCCGTGTGCGCATCGCCGGTGTGAGTCAGTCAGTGCCGACTACTGTCTCGGTTACCGAGAGCTGCGAGGCTCCATCCAGCCTCCCTCCCACAGCCAGAGATGTGAGTGATGAAAGCCAGAGCATCTCTCTCTCTCTCTCTCTCTCTCTCTCTCTCTCTCTCTCTCTCTCTCTCTCTCTCTCTCTCTCTCTCTCTCTCTCTCTCTCTCTCTCTCTGCGTGTTTACGCGGCAGTTATACCAAAATCCTCTTTGTATCACTCCATGCACACACGCAAACATTCTTTCGTTCTTCTCTTTTATTTTATTATTTAATCTCCACCCCAATTCAATTACATTGCATCAATCCAGACAAGGACACTATTATACAAAATCCTTTTGGTTATAATTAATTTAACCCCCTTTTTCTCAAATTCCTCTTCATGCTCTTCTTATGTTCACTCATCTTCTCTCACTGCTTCTCCAATGCAGATTTAAATTTGCATAGCCGTAATTGAATGGAGTAGTGTGGCGTTTGTACAAGGTTTACAATGCCAGCATAATGAGTCAGAATTAGAGATTCTGAGACCGAAAAGAGAGCGCAGCCAGTTTTGTTGCAAACGAATCCAATTAAGACACAGACATTTCTCAAAGTAAAATATAGACTACAAACTTCAGATAACCATCTTTTTTTTTGACTAGTTTTATTTTAATGGCTGTGCTTCCAAATACAGTTTAAATTAGGAGACACATAGACCAGCAACATAACAGCATATCTATATACCTTGAACAGGTTTCCAGTCCATCACAAAACAAACACGCACTCATAATTACACTTACATTTTTTTTGACTAGTACAATTCCTACATAATAACTTTTGCTTTGTTTTTTCTTAAATATGTTGTGATGAAAGGCTACATTCAATTAAACATCTATTTATAATTTATAATTTCTTCATGATGCCATTTTTTTTTTTTTTTAAACAATCCCTCTTTTTTTGCACAATGCACCGAAATGTCCCAAAACCAAGTCCTGTATTTCAGCTTGAATCTTCTCAGTGACTTTTTTTTATTTTTTATTTTTATTATTGCATTCCAAACTAGAAGGGATGATTTGACTTTGTGCTTTATTTCTGCTGAAAGATCAGAAATCCTATCTGCCACAGTTTTGCTGCTCAGACTCCTCAGACTAATGTTGCCAGAAGCCTCCTGCTTACAGGATTCCTGTCGCCTTCAGCACGCAGCCTTTCACATATTCACCACCACAGTTTGGACTGAACACTCATTTTACTTGCTGTAATGGAAAAAAAAAACACAATAAAGTAATGTTGTGTTTGTTACATCAACCTCTAGATTATGTTGCATAAATCCATGTTTTTGGATGATCACTTTTAATCATGTCATGAAACAAATTACAACTTTAACGATGAGGTGGCAATTATTAATGTCAGAAAACTGTCTATGTTTTTCTTTTTCCCAAATCTGAACAATTAATACCAAAAATCACTGCAATCTGAACATATAGCTAATTGTAGCAATGCAAAATATACAGTGAAATGTCATAAGATCATCGATAACTGTTGCATTTTGCATTTTGCATGCATGTTTTTAAAAACTCTCGGTCGCACTGAGCTACAGCTCACTATCATGGCTCGTTTCTAAAGAAAGGTGCATGTTATTCCCTGGCTTTTCACCAAGTTTGAGACTCTGCTCCTGTTTTTACTGTTGCCATTGTATCATTTTACCGTATTTTATTGTTTTATTCCTTGCACTTTATGGTTTTTGGTTCCTATGTCTGTACCTATTTAAGGACATCACTTTAGTTTCAGTTGTCGTTGTTTTAAAGTACTACATATGAATAAATGTGACTCGAAATAAAAAATTTGAAGCTTTTTTTTCTTCTTACAATTTATTAGGTGGGTTCAGAAGCCGGATTGGAGCCTCTTCTGGACCAGTTCTGGACATTATGTTTGACACCCCTGCTCGAGCAGACCAGTTTTGTCCTGCAGAAAATCTCAGAAAGACGGCCTATACCACAGCTGTAATGATCGCTGTGTGAAGTCCTGCATTTCGTATAAAAAGTAGACAACCGCAGGTTTAATTGCCCGACCTACGAAGAAAAACGCAATTATGACCCACTCCTACCTGCAATTTCAATCCTGTTGACACTTTGCACTGGTACTGAATGTGTTGAAAACCATTCAAATCAAATGCACGGGTAAACATTGGGGAGTGTAATTACAGCTTTCATGTGTTCCTGAAATGTTTTTATCTTTGTTTCTGGCATACGCCGATATATTTAGCCGTCCCTGGAGAGCCGTTCTCTCCCTGGATGCTTTGTGTGCTTATTTGATTAAATATCATTCAGCCTAAATTTCCCCCATTTCTTTCTAATCACATGTGAGCATTGTCTTAAATGCATACTCCAGTCCAAAGATGACTCAATGTTGGCTGAATTATGAAGTAAACTAATTGTAACTGGAGAAAAACGAGGAGTTGGAGTAAACGTGCAAATGAAATGCACGAGTGTGGGATGTGACTGTTTGCAAGATTGTGTGTTTGTGTGTGTGTGCAAGTGTTTGCGAAGACAGTGAATTTGTTTTCAATTAACTCTGATTTTTTTTTATCAGATTTACTGTGTTTCCTTTTAATCTGCAAGTGCAAAGTGGGATAACTTATAAATGAGCGGGACAACATATTATGATTTATGTCTCAGTTGCGACATTAAACGTGAGATTTACGACGGCTGGACGTGACTGCCGTCAGTGTTAAACATAAAGATGTATTTGTTCACAGGGCATGCCGCTTGAACAGATGATTGCCTTTAAGGGAAAAACTCCAAGGAAACAAAATGTTTTTTTTTATGTAATTGTTCTCATCCATTTGGTGGAAATAGAACATATAAATTTACTGTGAACAAATGCTTTGTTAAGACAACTGAAAACTATGTGACTGACTGTGTTCACCTGGTAACTTTGAGTAGTAATGAAATCACACATTTTATATCAAAGGATACATTATAAGCAATAGTATTCTTTGCTAATATATAAAAAATATAGAGTGATTAAAACCAGTACTTCACCCAAACTTATTATCCTACTTTAAGAGGATGTCAATTGGAAGTTTGCTTCACTGCAGCACAACAGAAATGAAATATTAGTAGATCCTCTCAACCCATCGTGGTACAATTAAGTTCTACCAAAAAGCAAATAAGCCTCTAGATTTCTAATTGAACATCTTGCATTGTTAAGTTTAACATGAATGTAGGATACATTTGTAGTAAAGCTCAAAAATCCTTTAGATCCTGATTGTCAATCAATTTTAGTTTAGTTAGTTTCCTCTTGAGTGGGCTGGACTGCTGAAATAGTGCCACAATTACCTCTCAATTTAAATTTCAACATTTTTCTTTAAAACTGGCGCAGAGTATTCGTAATGAAAATGTCTATATTTTCACAAAAAACAAGCGATTACTATTGAAAATGACTACAATCTCAAAATAAATCCACAATTTTAATGAAACCTTCAGGTGCAAAATACAGTGAAATGTCACCTTTTTAAAAGCTAATTCATTTCTACACGTATTGAAGCTGATCTGCTGACAGGACGCAATAAAAATGGTGTCTGGCAGACATTCAAAATGCAGATTCCACAATCGATTTAATCAATTTCCCCACTACAACACTCTCCACACAATATACCATTACGACATGGTGAAAAAAGTTGTTAAATTGTTTGCAAATTCATTGAAAATCAAAAACTGATGACGTGTGCATCAGTTTTCACAGCCTTCATTATCCTTGCAAAATTTCTGCAGCTTCATTAAAGTCCAGCTGTTGTAAATTCAGCTGTGAGGATGATTGGGAAAGACACACACCGTCTGTAGAAGGCCTCAGATGGCCGTGTTTGTCAGAGCACAAAGCAAGCACGAAGTCAAAGGAAGTGTCAGAGACAGGATTGTCTCCAGGCAGACATGTGGGGAAGGGACACTGTCAGGATTCACTGTTAAATTTTAGGCCCAAAAAACACTTCAGTTTTGGTGACTTACTCCTTTCACCAAACTCTCAGGAAACACACTGAAGTTTTTGCCCACGTTAACACGTATTTAAAGGCAGGTAGGTAGATATTTACGTCACAATTCGTGAAATGCTGTTTTATTCCAGGATTCCGATTGGCTTCTTGCTTCTCATTACACTGCCCCCTACAGGTTTGGCATGCTCATAGTAGCTCTGAACAAGGTGTATATACGGATCTGTGTCAATTAAGATTTATTTGCAAATGTAGAGGGCGAAATGTCAGTTTTTGTAAAAACCTGGGTTCGTGTAAACGTGGCTTCTGTTTGCCTCTAAAGAACAGCAGGCGGAGATTTTCGTCACGATATGCAACGGAAACATCGTCGGTGTCATCTGAGTGTGACCGGTGTTTGCGGTTTCAACACTGTGATGAAAATAGATACAGTGAAAGCAGTGATTGTTTTTCTGCTTTATTTGTTTATCGGTCCAAACAAACAAACAGTTTTGCTGAAATAGAAGGAAATAACTTGCGCCTTTCGTTTCATCGTGTTTTTTCCAGGACTCTAATTGGCTATCATGGTTTCATGCTTCTCGTTGCACTGCCCCCTACTGGTTTGGAATACTCATAGTCGGTCTGAACCAGATGTATAAGCTGGTCCATGTAAAATATTTCTTTAGGTGTAAACGTAGAGAGGGAAATATCACTTTTTGTAAGAACTTGGGTATGTGTAAACATGGCCTTTGTCCTTTAATTCTCCTGAATCCATCCCCCATGTTCTGAATCGAACTTAATGTTTTGCCTTTTTTACTTTAAAGGGTGAATAAAAGTAGTTGGTCTTTGGTGTAAAATGATGATTGTCAACTGTTAGAATGAGGCAACATTGATTTTTATCAATTGTTTTTATTTGAATGCAAAGGTAAACAGCCTCCAACCAGCTGGAAATACACTAGAATAACTGTTACAGACTGACCAGCACAGGATGACTGTTTTATTAACTTCACAACAGTCATTTGTGATAAAGTCTTATGTGGAAAACTACTTTAGGATTGCTGAGCAACTTTCTTGGACTCCTTCGTCAATCTAGCCTCCTTCTTCTCTCTGTTGCCATTGTTCTTGGAGAACAGCCTCCAGAAGCTTTTCTTTTTGTTCTTCTTGGCCTGGATTTCCTCCTCGAGGACCTTCTTGGCCTGGATTTCTTTCTCTAGGACCTTCTTGGCCTTCTCTAGCATGATGTTGTCTACATGGAGGGTCCTCCTCTCAGCCAGCAGGGTCACGTTCTGAGACTCTACGGTATTCTTCTCAGCCAGCAGGCTCTTGTTCTTAGACTGGAGGGCCTTCTTCTCATCCTGCAGGGTCCTGTTCTTAGACTGGAAGGTCTCCTTCTCAGCCAGCAACGTTTTGATTGCAGACTGGAGGACCTCCTTCTTTTCCTCCAGGGTCATGTTCTTAGACTGGAGGGCCTCCTTCTCAGCATAGAGGGCCTCCTTCTCAGACTGGACGGTCTTGTTCAGAGCCAGCAGGTTCTCACTCTGAAACAGCAGGGACTCTCTGTCAGCAAGCAGGGTCTCCTTAGCATTGAGGAACTCCTTCTCAGACTGGAGGGTCTCCTTCTCAGACTGGAGGGTCTCCTTCTCAGACTGGAGTGTGTCCTTCTCAGACTGGAGAGACTTCTTCTCAGACTGGAGTGTGTCCTTCGCAGACTGGAGGGACTCCTTCTCAGCATGGAGGGTCTCCTTCTCAGACTGGAGTGTGTCCTTCTCAGACTGGAGGGACTCCTTCTCAGACTGGAGTGTGTCCTTCTCAGACTGGAGGGACTCCTTCTCAGCATGGAGGGTCTCCTTCTCAGACTGGAGGGACTCCTTCTCAGACTGGAGTGTGTCCTTCTCAGACTGGAGGGACTCCTTCTCAGCATGGAGGGTCTCCTTCTCAGATTGGAGGGACTCCTTCTCAGACTGCAGGGACTCCTTCTCAGACTGGAGTGTGTCCTTCTCAGACTGGAGGGTCTCCTTCTCAGACTGGAGGGACTCCTTCTCAGACTGGAGTGTGTCCTTCTCAGACTGGAGGACCTCCTTCTTTTCCTCCAGGGTCATGTTCTTAGACTGGAGGGCCTCCTTCTCAGCATAGAGGGCCTCCTTCTCAGACTGGACGGTCTTGTTCAGAGCCAGCAGGTTCTCACTCTGAAACAACAGGGACTCCTTCTCAGCATGGAGTGTGTCCTTCTCAGACTGGAGGGTCTCCTTCTCAGACTGGAGGGACTCCTTCTCAGACTGGAGTGTGTCCTTCTCAGACTGGAGGGTCTCCTTCTCAAACTGGAGGGACTCCTTCTCAGACTGGAGGGACTCCTTCTCAGACTGGAGGGACTCCTTCTCAGACTGGAGGGTCTCCTTCTCAGACTGGAGGGACTCCTTCTCAGACTGGAGGGTCTCCTTGTCAGACTGGAGGGACTCCTTCCCAGACTGAAGGGACTCCTTCTCAGACTGGAGTGTGTCCTTCTCAGACTGGAGAGACTCCTTCTCAGCATGGAGGGTCTCCTTCTCAGACTGGAGAGTCTCCTTCTCAGCCTTTCTCTCCTTTACCTCCTCCTGGAGCTTCATCTCCAGAGCTCTGAGTTCCACCCTCCTGTCCTCTTCTTTCTGGAGATCCAGGCTATTTCTGTCACTCAGCTGTTCAGGCTTGTGAGCGACCCTTGCAAGAACACTCTCATTTGTCTTCTGGAGTTCAGAAATGGTGTGTTCTCTGCCAATTAGCGTCGCCTTCAACTTGGTCACTCCTTCTTTGAAGTCTCTCTTTCTCCATTGAGGTTCCTGGCTGTTTGAAGAGGCCCCAGTCTTCTTCTCTCTTTCTGCCTCTAACAGTCCAGCCATCCTCTGGAGATCTTCCTTGTGTGAGCTGTCTTTGAGTTTTTGCATCTCCTTCTCATTCCTCAGCTCCTCCTTCAGTTTGGAAATTTTTATCTCCAGCTTGTTTTGAATTAGCAGAAATTCCTGACTCTGGCTGTGATTGTACGTCCGAATAGCTTTCAGGTGTTGAATTTCATGGTCGCGGTGTTTAAGTGTATTGATCAGCGCATCGATATGACGGCGCATCGCCATAACCTCTTGAGTCAAATTAGGTTGAGTACCATAGTAGGGGTCCTGGCGAAATCCTCCTCCGTGTCTGGGATGGTGAGTTTGATCCATTTCTCAAACACGTTTTTTTAAATATGATAAACGTGGTCACTACTGTGTCAGCAGGTGCTACCTCCTTGCAGTTGAGATATTTGTGCTTAAAATGGACACAAACAGAATATAGCAGATCCGATATGTTCAGCTGATATGAAGCTGTAGTAAAAACTGACCGTCTCTTTGTGTTTGTGTGAGAGAGAGTTTGTGTGTCTATATAGCTGCTTCTTTTCACATCAAAGGCACAATCTTCAGTTACAATATCAAGTGATGTCGTCAACCTTTCATTTTGGGATCAAAACCGTTAGATCCAAGCCACACCCAGTGGCTTCATACCCAATGTAAGCCACGCCCCATGACGTCACCTCCAATTTAAGCCACGCCCCCATCCAAAATGGAGGAAGAAACCCTGCTGGCCTCCTTTTCAGTCTCGTTGCAAGTACAATACAATTTTCACTTGAAATGATGTTTGGCCAAATTTTAAGATTCCTGGGATTAATTCTTCTGTGAATGTTTCATGATTTAGTCACGTGTATCCTGAGCTGGGAGATGGTGTGATGGCGAAGATGGTCCAGTGTTGCATAAAGAGAATGTTGATAGGTATGGTATCCGTTAACAAGAAATCTTCTGATGAGAGGTGGTCACTATTGCTCTGGAGGGTTCACTTCATGTGTGGATTGTTGGGATTTATGTTTGGTTATTAGCAATAAATTACTGTAAGTAACAGATTACTGTAAGTAATTTTATTAAAATTTTAAATTATAAATGGAAGTAAACTGTCATTTACTTATTAACAACTCCTAAAGTAATTGATTAATTAAAAAAATTAATTATCAAATTAAGTTATTAATGAAAAATTATGAATCTTTATAAATTTGTTATTTTGTCATTCATAATAAAACTGGCGCCACCAGAGAATTCGGAAATAGCTACTTACCAAAATATCAGTCTTGTTTAAAAAGAGTTTATTTATGTTTGTTAATATTTCTGTGCAAAATATAACACTTCAATAAAAGAGAAGGTGTGAGATCTGAGCACAGACTGTTACAAACCAGTGAATGTCAACAACAAATACACAATAATCACTAGGAATCGTTCAATTCAACTGACAGGTATTTATTAACAAAAATGTATTAATTCATAAATAATTTTGAAATCAATTTATATATCAACACATCTAATTAGCAAACGTCATCGAACACGGAAATCTAATCTACTAAACACCAAACGCCATATACAAAGAGTGTGTGTGTGTGTGTGTGTGTGTGTGTGAGTGTGTGTGTGTGTGTGTGTGTGTGTGTGTGTGTGTGTGTGTGTGTGTGTGTGTGTGTGTGTGTGTGTGTGTGTGTGTGTGTGTGTGTGTGTGTGTGTGTGTGTGTGTGTGTGTGTGTGTGTGTGTGAGAGAGAGAGCGATTGAGTTAGAATGGGTGTAATGACTACAAACTTCCACCAGGGGGAGGCAGCCGTCAGAGGGTCAGTGTAATGACAGGGCGCCCGGCGATGCACATGAAGACTCGGTGTGACCACCGGGCGGCTGTACTCCGAGACATGGCAATGACCCACTCTGCCACTAGAACCATTTGACGAGCTGTTTCTGGATAGCATGATGTCACTGGGCCTCTCGCAGCGGCTTGTTGCCGTGACGATGGAAAGACGCTTTCCGTGTTCACATGAGGTACTGGGCGGCTATATTTTACCCGCTTCTGAGAAGCACAAGTTTAACTAGATGTTGGAACATACAGTTAAAACTCTGGTTGCCGTACGGAGGTATCCATCGGCAAAACTGTAGCAGTTTGGTTGCTACGTGCGACTGTGTGTGTGAGCACTTTTATCTTGTCTCGATTAGTGAGCGGTGACGGACGTGTGCCCGAAGTCGGCGTTAATGAAAGAGAGAAGAAAGACGGAGGGTTCTGACGAGAAAGATTCCGATACCTTGGATTGTTCACACAGAGATCCGAGTGGCTTTTAGAGCACACCCGGCTCTCCGGTGTCTGAGGCGAAGGTGCGGAGAATCATGTTCGTGACGGTGCGCCTGAACGTTGCATTCGCCTGTCCGTTACCTGGTCTGGATTCGACGTCTTGAACCAGAACTGTGGGGCTTTGCGTTCAGCTGAAGAGCGGTGGGGCGCTGTGCTGCGTTGAGGTGAGCCGCTTGCTGCGTTCCGAGGATCCCAAAAACAGAAGAAAAAGTCAAAGTACTTACCACGGCTTTCTTCACTTGGCCAGCAAGTCAGAATCCGGTCCTTGTGGAGGGGGCAGAACAGAGGAAGAAACACTGCTGGCCTCCTTTTCAGTCTCTTTGCAGACATTCATACAGAATTGTATGAATGTTGAAAAAATAAACACAATTACACTCAAAAGAATCAACTGAGGCATGTTTGATTAATATGATCATATTGACTTTCTCTTTGTTAAATGGTAAAGTGGCATAAGAGAGGCATCGTCCATGTGACCAACTATCAAGCTGTTAATCTGTAATGGAAACAATATATTAAGTCACACATACTCATTCGTTCATCTTCCGAACTGATTAATCACTTTGGGTTCTGGGTCCAGTCCCAGCTGTTGTTCTGCAAGAGGCAGTGTACACCACGGTCACCTCGATAAGCAAAATTCTTCATCCTCAGCTAACCTCTTCATCCCTGGACTCTTATTGGAGGCTTATGCTCCAAACTTACATTTCCAAATTGAACTGAGTTTATCTCTGGAGCTACAAGGACTGTATTACCAATCATGGTGTCAAAATAAATGTAACACTCTGTAACTGTAACAAAACACTGGTATGGTGTTTGTAGTAACCTTGAAATACATCTAGTGTATAAAAGTCTATGTGTACTTCTGTCAATTTGACAAAAACTTAAACCATCTTAGATCAAACAGATTTGGTACCTTTGTACATTTGTTGTACAAATGTATGAATCTGACACTCATATGAACGTCCAAACAAGACCATCTTGTTTGGACGTTCATATCAAAGTCAAAGTCAAATTTATTTATTATCGATACAACGAAACGTACAGGACAGGAGTTTCGAAATGCCGTTTTAAATATGTGAATAGGTGAATATGACGTCCAGAGAGCAACCTCCATGCCACGTGCAGGAGAGACGTACAAAAAACTTTCATTCTGGCCTCCCTGAAGACGTCTTCCGGAGGTATGGAAATGACGTCTTAAAGACATGATTTGGACCACCGGTGCTCAGCGGGCCTGTGAAGGTTTCACGTGAAAATGCATTGTTTTAGCGTTTTCATTTCAGAAAATGTTCGCGTTTACACAGCTATATTTTAAAAATTATCTCTGTTATTGTCCGTCTATTAGTGCATGTGAGAGAATTATTTACTACAGATGTGGTGCACATGCATAGTAGCAGCGTTTCAGAGGAGTTGTGTTTCCCCCCTCGTTTCCACGGAGTAGGACCGTTTTTTGTTTTTTTTAAACTTCCATCTTGTGAGCCATTTTCAAAAAGTTGCATTTTCAGTGCGCCAGTGTCATGTAAACGGACACCCAGAATGCATTGTCGTGTAAACGGGGCCTCAGAAAACTTTTGACTTTTACACTGTTGCCTATCAGCGTCCGCTCTGTACTTTAAGGTGGAAATGTTTCCATTTTGTTTTAGGAACTAGTTTGAAATATGTAGATTGTGAGCAGAAGACAGAATATGTTCAGGATGTGATATATCTTTTTAAATGCTGCTCAGCAAATAGTTTTGAGCATTTGGAATATTCAGATTTGACTAAATTTGATCATGTGCAACATTTGTGAAGCAAGAATTAAGATTGGCACTACTTCTAAGAAGTTTGGAAATATTTCAAAGTATAAAATCTGATGTCCTTTTTTTTTTTTTTTTTTTTTTTTTTTTTCAACCATCCCGATGCGAAAGAGTTATCAATCTTACTGATGTGGCCTCTTGTCAGGTGGAGGTGACGCTCAGCCCGGAGACTAAATAAGGATTATTATAGTTCATCTGGGATTTATGTGATGTCTGTCAACCCTGTGCTAACACATCAGTAACAGTTTTCCCCATCCTGCCTGCAAAACCAATAACGGGTTGAGTCTGCTGTCAGTCAGCTGTGAACAGAGGAGCAAATCAGTCACGGAAGACACCCGTGTGATTTATTGTGTTGGAATGTTGGCAGTGACACTAATGAGTGCAGCGTGTCAACTTCAATTTAACTTTATTTGGAGTCGCACCTTTGATGCAAACGTGCAACAAATTTACACAACACAACAAAAAAAATTTCAGTTTACAGTAATATTCAATAAGAAATATATTAGAATCATTGAGAATTTCAAAAACCTTTTAGGGACTTTAAAATGGACTGTTTTCTGAGCATTGTTCCTTTTTAATGCAAGTCTAATAGTTCCTAAAGTCCTGAACGCTTCTGAAGCACCTTGAGCTGCTGTAGAAGTTAGATTGTGCAGTTCAATATGTTGTATTTACACTCCTAACATCGTGCGACCTCTGCTTTCAGGAGCGTTGTATGAAAGCAAGGTCATTGTGGCGAAATTAAAGCATCTCAGGGTGAAAAATTCCATAATGGCCTGAGTGTGGCTCGCACTGCCCGTAGCGGCAGCAGCAGTCATCTCATTCAGGTTAATATCGAAATGATTGAGTTGAATATCGTTGTGTGTTTCATTGGTTCAGTGGAGTGATTATGTACTACTATTGTTTAGTTTTTTTAATATGCAGCTGATATGTTAAAATATGTTTCCATTTTCTCTGTAAAAGTACTAATATCCTGAGGTGGGAGATGGTGTGATGGTGAAGATGGTCCAGTGTTGCATAAAGAGGATGTTGATAGGTATGGTATGGAAATCTTCTGAAAGAGAGGTGGTCACTATTGCTCTGGAGGGTCGGTGCAAGGTTGACCTCATGTGTGGATTGTCGGGATTTATGTTTGGTTATTAGCATTAAATTACTGTAAGTAATAGATTACTGAAAGTAATACATCACTGGAAGTAATTTTATGAAAAATTGAAATCAATAATGTAAGTAAACGGTCATTTACTCATTAACAACTCCTAAAGTACTTGATTCATTACTTAAAGTTAATAAATTATCAAAATTAATTTATTAATGAACAATCATTAAGTTGAATACATTTATTATTTATTTATTAATAATAAAAGGGCATCACCAGGGAATCTGGAAATAGCTAATTACCAAAATATCAGTCTTGTTTGAAAAGAGTTTATTTAAGTTTGTCAATATTTCTGTGTAAAATATAAAAATCTTCAATAAAAGAGAAGGTGTGAGATCCGAGCACAGACTGTTACAAACCAGTAAATGTCAACAACAAATACACAATAATCACCAGGAATCATTCAATTCAGCTAACAGGCGTTTATTAACAAAAATGTATTAAGATAAGATAAGATAAGATATCCCTTTATTTATCTTGCATGTGGAGAAATTTGCAAAAGGTTGACCCCAGCATGATTTGAACATGCAACCTTCTGATCTGGAGCCAGATGCGCTAAAGTTGCACCACGAGGTCAGCTTATTAATTCATAAATAATTCTTGTATCTGTGTGTGTGTGTGTGTGTGTGTGAATGGATATGGAGGGGAGTATGTGTGTGATTGAGTTTGAATGGTTGTAATGACTTTGAACTTCCACCAGGGGGAAGCAGACGTCGGAGGGTCAGTGTAATGACTGTGACAGCTGCGAGAGGGCTCTGAGCGATGCAGTGACTCGGTGTGACCAGTGGGCGGTGGTACTCCGAGAGATTGCAATGACCCACTCTGCCACTAGACCCGTTTGATGAGCTGTTTCAGGATAACATGATGTCACTGGGTGTCTTGCTGTGGCTTGTTGCCGTGACGACGGGCAGATGCTTTCCGCGGTCACGTGAGGTACTGGGGAGGCTGTATTTTGCCCGCATCTGAGACGCACGAGTTTAACTAGATGTTGGAACATGCAGTTAAAACTCTGGTTGCCATACGGAGGTATCCATCGGCAAAACTGTAGCAGTTTGGTTGCTACGTGCGACTGTGTGTGTGAGCACTTTTATATTATCTCGATTAGTGAGCGGTGACGGACGAGTGCCCGAAGTCGGCGTTTATGAAAGAGAGAAGAAAGACGGAGGGTTCTGACGAGAAAGATTCCAATACCTTGGATCCTTCACACAGATCCAAGTGGCTTTTGGAGCACACCCGGCTCTCCGGTGTCTGAGGCGAAGGCGGAGAATCATGCTTGAGACGGTGCGCCTGAACTTTGCATTCGCCTGTCCGTTACCTGGTCTGGATTCGACGTCCCGAACCAGAACTGTGGGGCTTTGCGTTCAGCTGAAGAGCGGTGGGGCGCTGTGCAGTGGTGAGAAGAGCCACTTCCTGCGTTGCGAGGATCCCAAAAACAGAAGAAAACGGCTTTCTTCACGTGACCAGCAAGTTAAAATCCGGCCCTTGTGGGCCCATGTGGCTCTTTGTGTCTCCTTGCAGAGCTGATTTGTTCCAATCAGCATTTAATCCTACTTGGAGTTGTCGGGGGGTTCGCTGCATTGAGGTTTGACACCTGACGCTCATCTTCGGACACCCCATGGCGCCAGGCTGCATCTTATTCAATCTCCTTGCGCTGGTCTGAGAATCAGAGAGCAGTCTCCTCCTCTGGGTGTGGCGAAGTTGGTGGAGCCCCCTGCTGGTGAGGTGCAGGGGTGCAGCTTACTTGAGGGGTCTAGGGGGACCCCCTGGTGGGGGTCACGTGACAAATAGCGATTGCAACCATGCAGCCACCAGGTTTTTCTTTGTTTAGGTGGTGTTTGCTGGAAAACTGCAGGATGGAAGCCTACTAGGTTAAGAGGAGCTTGAAAAGTAGGTTATATTGAGATGAACGTGAACAGTACTGACAGTCTGGTAGATCGTTCCAATCACATGATGTGCACACGTAAAGCTGCTAAAAGTCTGCCATGATTTTAATGCTGTTTATACCAAATTCTGATCCTCCCATCTGAATGTCACAGGTGATGTTTTTCCAATCTTCCTCCGCTAGATTTTGATGAGCTGGTGCCTGTTGGAGCTTCGGTTTCTCTTTCTTAACGAAGCCGAGTGGCTCCCCAATGTGGCCCTCTGCCGCTGCAACCCATCTACATCAAGGTTTGACATGGAGGCTGTGTGTTGCTGGATACCGGAACTGTAATGAGTTTCCTCTGTACAAAAGACCTTCCACCAAGGAAACACTGTTCAACACCCTCAAGGTCGTTTAGACGGAATAATTGAGAGCCCGGGAAATAGCAATCCAACTTGGTCGTCTGTCCATATATGGATGTCCGTGTACTCGGCATTGTTAAAGTTTATAGCGTAATGTTCTATGGCACGTGTGCGTATGGTTTCATTTCAAAATCGATCAACACCACCAACTCCTCGTGACCTAACATGAAAACTACACCATTTAACAGTTTTGAGAATAGAGCCACATGCATTTCTGTACAGAAGGAGGCCTACAGACCATTATCGGTGTTCTTTTAAATTTTGGAGCGGTAGAGATTAATGGATGGCGTTAATCAATTACTTTTATCACTTTATGCAACGGCAGTTAGCAGGAGAGTTGTCCGTACTTGGTGCGAGCAGCCTTTGCCGTCAAAGAAACCTCAGTTTTTCTCCACACACCGCTTTAAGAGGAACTTGCATGAAAGATGTTTTAAAAAGATAATGGAGCAACGAGCAGAGATCCTCTGTGTATGCAGTCTGATTCCGATCCTTCTGTCGAAACCCAGACAGACTTGATTATGTTCAGATCAGAACTCCACGGGGGGCACGCCACCACTTCCAGGACCCCTGCTTCTTCTTTACACTGAAGGTAGTTCTTAATGAACACCGGCTGTAGGTTTGGAGTTGTTTCATAAGTTTCAGAATACATTTGGAGCCAATCAGACACCTTCCTGCTGGTGTTACATGATGGATAAGTGGTATTGTATTACACTATGCTAAAACTTTTACGCTGTACTGAACAATTCTTATGGGTAAATGTCATGAGGTTATTTACAACAGTAAAATTTAAAGAGACAAGAAAATCGAAGCTCAGTATGAGCCAGCATGGGAATTCTTTCTGTCCCTAAATGCAAATTATGAACAATTATTCCACTCTGAGATGGTAAAACTAACACTTCAGCAGTATCTGCTCATGCCATCAGAGTTAATTTAACTTTTTGTGTAGTTTCTAACAGCTGCCCGTGAGCCAAATGAGCTCTGAGTGGACAAACAACACTCCACTCTGCAAAACTAATAGTCTCAGAAAAAATGAATAGCGGCTAATTGGAGCTTGATAACGCTTTGTTTACAGTTGCAGCATAAAAAAACGATTGCCTTTAATAAAACGACAATCAATCTTTGGGGGAAAATTAATCTCTAGTTCAGGTCAAGAGAGCATTGTTTTCTCCCATCTATTCAACTTAAATCATCTCGCGACCAAGCATTTATGAGAGCACACAAAGAGGGATATATATGGCTTTGGTTTAGTGTTGTGTTTAATTCTCCAGAGCAACAGTCAATTCTCAAATCTCATTAAGCCCGTGGCTCTGTTTATTTTAAAGCTCTCATGATTTGTTGTTTTCTTTGGATATTTTGAATTCAAACTATTATAAATGCCAGGCCACTGCATCTGATGAATGTGTGCAGTGTTATAAGTACTGTTGTATAAAACATGGACCCATGTAAGTCAAAGATTTGCGCAAAGCATTTATTTTGATTATATTGAGACAAATATCTGTGCTGGTTCTATAAGTGGTCCAATATAATATGATCTGTGTTCCACCACGATTATAATACATCTCTGGGATTGTTTTCATTGTAAGTCCGTAGTAAAAGACGGTGTGAAATCTATCTCTCATCTGCCCATGCTATTAAGTTACACACGTTCAGTCGCTCATCATGGGCAAATGGGGAAAGAAGAGTGATTAGTATGGGCACTGGATACTTGGGCTGATACATCAATTTTAATCTTTAAAGTGAAGTGCTTTTGGGCCCGATTAGAATAAATCTACTTTTTTTTTTTAATCAAATTAAGATGATAACACATCAGTTTGAATGTGAATAATGCAAAATGTAATGTCCTCAGTAGACAGACTGTGTTTGGATACTCCAGCAGTGAAACCCGGTGTTTAACGGCCGCGATATGTGATTAAAATGTGTACTAATTGTTCAGCGAGACTCTTCACTGCGTGAAAAGTTGCTCAAAGACGTTGAAGATCTGGGCCAGGAGGCCTTATGTTATAATTATGGCTTACTGTCTCATAATTATGGGAAAAAGATCACATAATTGAGGGCTCATCATCTTGTAAGGTTAATGTGGTTATCGGTCGTCGTACTTCAAAGGACGGGGGCGATGGCACGGTGAGATTTAAAGCCGCAGTCACTATGAAGTCTTATCTGGTGTGACCAGAGACCGAACAATCTGGTGGTCTTTTCCATGATTTTATAGCAACAATGAATAATCCTTATACTATATTATAATAAACATCATCTAAATTTATAGCTGTAATATACATAATATTCAGAATTTATTTGTCAGTAGGAGTTAGTTTAAAATATTTTCTGAGGGACGAAGGTAGGAAAATCTACAAATTACACCATTTTTTATTTTATTTTTTTCATTTACTTGAAGTATTTTAAGCTTTTTAAAGATTAAAAACAGTATCCGAGAAAGGCTGGCTGGTCACAGACTCATTGAAATGTGTCCATCACATTTTTATTCACATCAATGATTTATTTCAGGATTTATTTCATCTCATGCTTGTGCCTTGGGCTGCTCCAAAACCTTGAGCCAAATCAATGAAATCAGGATGCAAAGGAAATCAAACAGGCAGAAAATCAATTAATTAACAACCCATGAAAAGAATTAATCAAGAAATCACTAACTCATTCCCATGACCATTGTGAAATAAAATCAGTTCAGGTATTCCATTGTTTCATGTAATATACAAGCAAACAAACAAGAAAAAAGCAGCCAGTGAGTCAGAAACATCAGAAGAAATAAATAAATCCAAAAATAGAACAGTCCCAAATCAGTTCAGGTGCTTCTGGAGGATGACAGCTCAACTTCTTCTGTTGTTTCTTCAGTCATGGACAGTGATGGAGTCTTTTCCACATGAAGGACTTTGTGGTAGGGCTGTAGGACTGGCCTCTTCCTGTTAATCACCTTTTCCTCTCCTCAGTGACATGCAGCTCAGCAGGAGTCTGAGTTTGTTTTTCAAGCTCCTGCTGAAGGATGTCAGCCTGCAGTTCAACTTCTGCTACATAACCCTTTAGATTCCTGATCGTTTTACCATTAATTTCCTTTTCCGCCTGCAGCGCAGATTCTAACCTCTCCTGGCTGAGCACATCGGCCACCTGCAGCTCCGTCTCTTCCTTCTGCTTGGTGCTGTTATTGACCCGAGCAGGCTGTTGGTGCTCAGCTTCTACATCACTGTCCTGCAGCCTCTCAAGCTCTCTGTCCGTCCAAACATACACATCTCTTTCAGGTCATCCTGTCATTCCCTGCAGTTCTTCTAACAGTCATGGACCTTAGACTTTTCAGTCTCCTGGAGATTAAACATGGCTTGTGTCTGGGTCCGCCATGGACTACATGCCCCATCTCTTTCTCTTGTGTTCTCTTCCTGGCTGCGTCACAAGGATGAAACTGAAACATAACATTGTAGAATTCAGACATTGTCAATGGAACTCGATCACTCTTATCTTGATCAACTTCTACAGCGGCAGTATGAATAACTGTTTACACCAGCTAGTTTTTACACTGATGAATAGATCGAAAGTTAGTTTGAAGAATATAAGGAGGAGGAATATTTTTGCTTGAATGCAGGGAGCAAAGGTATAGACATAATCAGAAAACTACTCCAGTAATGTAGAGAGACCTGAAAGATGTACTCAAATACAATGTGTTACTTGCCACCTCTGCAGACAGCTTTTTTACGTAGTGCTTGGTAGTCTCACACCCTGTGGAGGATTTTGCTATGGGCGAAGTGGGCAACTGCCCAGGGCGCACCGAGCACCCAGCTCAGATACAGTCGTGTGACGCTGCCCCCTGTCTGCGCAGACAGCTGTCAGCTCCTGAAGTTAAAACCAGACCAACATCGCAGCTCGGACACAAACTTTCCCTTTTTTTTAACTGAAACAGTTGAGAGAAATGTATTTTGAAACAAATAAGCTATGCAGTTGAAAAGATAAAGCGCCACATCATAGCTGACAGCTTTGAGTGATGCGTTCAGCTGCATCACGTAAGCCCGCCCTCCGACATTTTAACAGGCTCATACAGTAACAGCGACGACGATGATTAAAATATGACTGATAGTTATTAGTGAGCTGGAATGTGCATAGGCAGCACACGCCAGTGCCGAAGTATGAGGGCATCATGTGCGCAAAGAACACCATTCTTCACGAGCTCTTGGGGATGTGTGGGCGTCTATGTCTTACTATGAGTGTGTGTGATTGTCTGTCTCTTGGTTCGCCCTGGGGGACAGCGTGTAAAGGGTATATAAAGTTGAATAAAGCAGTATGGAAGATGGACGGATGGTTTGGCTTACATGTTGACTGTGAGTTCAATTCACCGGAGGTGATCAGACAGAAGGACCCAACAGAAAAGTAAAAAGGGGAGGAGAAGCGAAGCTCACAGAAACATAAAGAGAGCTCAGTACACAAGATGAAACAGAAAAACACAATGGGAAGGTAATACATGGGAATAAAACCCAGGAACACTGGGAAAACCAAAGACAGAACTAAACAGAAGAGCTCTTTCAGCATTTTGCCATGGGATGGTTAAACGGTCCTCAGGTGTTCGTCACCTTAAAATCAGAATTTAAAGTCTATAAGCAGTATTTTGTAGCATCCGGGGCTTTGAAGCCAGCCCTTTCCTGATATTCCCCTGTGTAAACTGGAAACCTTCAGAGCTGAATTTCTGAGTGAGAAAGTAGACATGTGTTTGAAAGGAAAATGTCTTCTTATTCACAGAGACTCTATTATTTTAATGAAGGGGAGAGACTTGATGCACGTCTAAGTTTTTTAAACAAGGTAATTCAACTTTTTTTGTTTGAAAACTGTCAGACCCCACCGGAGTATTTTTTAGTTTGTTTTTTTTAAAGTTCTTTAAACATGTCTGGAGGGGATTTTTAAACATCTAACTCTCACTACCTGATAGTTGAGAATCAACCAGACAAAGAAAAAAAATCCCCCCTCACATAAAAACAAACTGATCCTCTCATCCATTTATTCATGACATCCACACCTCCCGCCGACTGCTATTTTCTATCAGAATAAGATCTGCCGCCATGCAACATTATAATTATCTCGATGCCACGTTTGACTCCTGTGTGGGAAATCTTCAAACCTGGTTTTGATGTCAACACCGGTCAGCCGCCATCTGTCCATCCAGACACTCCTCTGCCAAATGTTGTCTCGTATTATCTTCTTACCGGTAAGTCTGGCAGGTAACCAGCCATTGTTTGGGGATTTTAGTCCCTGATTAAAACCGAGGGGTGGGTAAAACAATCAAAACCTCTCGTACATATGGGGGGAAATGTGAGACCTGGTGAAAAAACCCGCTGGTTTGAGGCTTTTTGTGAAGCGTGGCGTTTTCCTCAAAGACTATACCACTGCCTGTGGTGATGAGCAGGTGAAGGAGGTCAAATCAAGGATCTCATTTCAGATTTCAAGCTCATGTCCTCGGTTTATCATCCAACATCTCCTACTGAGTCCCGCTAATCGTTGGTTTGTCGTGCTCCTGCTCTCGTACTTTCTGAGAAATACATAATCCGTTTTGTTATCTGAGTGGAGTGAGCGGCTCTTCTGGGTTCCTCTAATTGCAAGCAGATTTAGTTTTTTCATTCACCCTTCCATCTGTCTTTCTAGCATTTCTGCCATAAATGACTTTCTTCCCTTCTTGTTATCGCCTCTCATGAGGCTAATTTCTGTCTTGACCAGATGAGCTGTGCCGAGTTTCAGTAAATACTGTGTTACCCTCACCTAAGCAGGACGTATTCAACGCCGAGACATTAATAACTCCTCGCTGTCTCGCTTTCCCGCTCACCTTGCAAAGATAGGTCACTGGCAGGGATGATGGACAGGTGATCTGTGCTGGGCCGCCCTGACCTTTATAACCTTTTAGTGACCTTTCACAACCTTCTGACCAGCCGATTAGTGTCCATACCGTCCCTCTCTGATTAGCCTGAAAATTGGAGCTATTTGGACGACCTTTTCAGCTGAAAGGTCTCCTCCCTGTTCTGTTTTCCCTTTTCGCGTCTTTTGCACAGCCTTCATTGGCAGCGGCGCACACACAGAATCCAACACTCCACTTCAAGCGGCCCGTCTCCCATCTCCTCCTTTTTGCTTCTGAAGGGTAACATGATGAGGCCTATCGACCACCGTGTTGTTAACCACAGCAAATTTGTAGTTGCGTCCTCCTCCATTTCACCTCATCCTCACTATGGACTGCTGCCCGAGTCTGATCTTCAATTACTCCCCAGTTCCTGTGGCTGCTCTCACTTACAACACAAACTCCTCAGCTTTTTTCCTCGCTCTCGTTTGTTTATTACGTCTGTTTTTTAATTCACTGGTAATTCCACCAAGCACAAACAAGCAGTGAGTCACACCGTTTTCCTCTAACAATTGAGGAGAAAGGCTGGTCAGGCGATTGTGAAAGACCACCAGCAGAGCTCTGAATGCACCTTCATCCCATGTGGCCAATCAGCTTTTCAGTCAGACTCAATTTCATGTGGAAACAATGCCACAGCTGCAGTTGGAAATGCTCAATACATTACATAAAGTGCATACTATAGGCCCAATTGAAACTGTCAGCAGCGCCTGCCCACACGCTGCATTTATTCTTCTGAGACTGCCCCCAAATCAACGAGTTATTTTATCTGCCCAATCCATATCTTTTGCTTGTCCCATCGTTTATCTTTCGCTCCCAGTTGTACTTTATCCCTGTCCATCTTGTTTTACAGGGTTTGGGGAAAGGAGATACAGAGCGAGAGCGAGCGAGGAAGACAAAGTGTTATGTTTACTGTGGAGCTTCACAGCAATATGCATCTGTCGGGCCCTGTGGGAGAGACCGCCGGCCTTCACCTTGGAGCGCTCGCACTGACAAACATATTCCTGCCCACACACTCAAACATGCTCAAGTGAATTCAGAGCTCATCGAGAACAATCGAGGGTATGTACACTTTAAACCTGAAACTTAAAAGCCATAATGTCCATTAACTTCTCTTGTATTGACGTAAAGTTTGTGTTTCTATCCCTACATTTATTCATCTTCTATACTGCTTCAGAGCTGCAGTCTGTCGACTGTCTACTCGCCACTGTAACTATTCAGAATAGTTGGGATTTTCTCAGTAAACATGCCTTGAGATGACTGTATTGTGTTTGGGCCTGTATAAATAAACTTACATAGAATTAAACTGAATTTAGCAGAATTTATCTGAAGGGTAGGGACGAGCAAAATACACCCTGCTTTTAATTTGGAAATCAGAATTTCCTCACTTGTAACTTTCCCGGTTGCTCGGACACGTTATTGTTTCTATAGTTTATGTTACGAGGCTGCCTTCATTTTCCTTTCAGGAATTTAGTTGACACCACTAGTGGAATTTCACTTTTTTTTTGTTTTTTCATTTTAATGTGAGCTCACTTTCCACTAGCTGGCACTCTGCATGTGTGTTTTTGTGTGTTTTTGTGTGTTTGTGTGTGTGTGTTTGTGTGTGTGTGTGTGTGTGTGTGTGTGTGTGTGTGTGTGTGTGTGTGTGTGTGTGTGTGTGTGTGTGTGTGTGTGTGTGTGTGTGTGTGTGTGTGTGTGTGTTGTGGCAACATCAAAAGCAAAGATGGAGGTTGGGCAGACTCACTCAGAGTTTACATTTAAAGCATCGCCGCCGCGACTCTTACGAGTCCACAATGGTTTCATTTATCCCGGCTGTGCGGCGGCGCCCTGCAGAAACAGTGCTCACAGGGCAACAGTGTCACCATTAAAGTGGAGGCTGAAGAAAGACTGCTGGATGGGGCAATTATCTCACTGCTATGAAAACTGCAAGGAAACATTTGCACACTGAGTCCATCACCCGCCACTGAGCGCGGCGCTTTCTTTGCCAGGAGACCGTTTGGCCCCCTCGCAGCTCCGCACATTTATTCTACTCATAAACAGCTAAATATCGCGGACCAGAGCAAACAGCGATAATTCACAAAACTCCCATCTCCCTTCAGTAATTAGCCTCCCCCACCGTCTCCTCCTCTGCAAGCGCTTAATATTTCCAGAATGCAGTGCTGTCGTGCTAATTGTTTTAAACTGCCTTTCACCTAACATTTCAACATTTAGTATTTTCATTAGAAAGCTTCCTTCATAAAACTGCAGTCTTTATTAAAATATTTTCCCAATGGACTTCATGAATATTTAAAAAATAAATAATGTTTGATTGAATTCCAGAGGGAGTACCAAATACAACACTTCTGTGATAACCTCTTTTTATTCCCTCTTTCTTCTGTTCCTTCGTTCAGATATTTCTGACGTTTCTGCTTTAGTGGGACAACCCAGTGAACTTTTGAACTGCTGTTTCGGACGAGCTTTAATTTACAGAAATGGTAAACTAAATAAATAAAGTGAGTTATGAAACATTGTGGTCCTGTTTGGCACAAAACAAACAAATAGAATTAGCATAACACTGTGGGCTGTACATTTCCATAAGCTTTCAAGAGCACTTTAACGGTGTTTCTTTCTGCAGAAAAGTGTGCTTATGAGCGTCTAAGATTTGAATCATGTCACAAAAAACAACTGTAAATAGAGGCTAAACAGGATCTCAATCATAAAGAGAGATAAAATACGACGGACACACAAAACCACAAAAACTCAAAAAACACTAGGCTTACATAATGCGACGAAAACCTAAACTAAAACACTGGAGCGAGACGCAAAATAACAACAGAGAGGCACAAATGAACACTAATAATGCAGATTATTAGTGTTACTCTCGTATAGAGTGTGTTAAGAAATTGCATTACATTAAAAACTTCACAAAGAAAGACGAAAACTACTCAAAACTTCACATAAACATTACAAACATTACGAACTCCGGACGAGAGAAATCATCAAAACAAACATCAAATAAATCCAAAAGTGTGAATCTTTTGCATGTTTGTTCTCCCATCATCTATTTGTGGTGGGATAAAAACAATAGACACATGAAACCACAGAGTTAAAGACAATAATGAATCATAAACCATAGCGAGAACGCTCACCTCACAATCATGGTATCTCAAGTCCCAGTTGTGGGTCCTACTTTGGATAAGACGGAATTCAATGAATAAATACTGTCAAAAAAAAAGGCGTTCATGTAACACTCACTGACACTTCGGATAGCCTTTGTTTTGTGTGTTAGAACAATCATCTGCATGTGTTGAATGAGTGTTTGCTGGACTGCTTCTGTGCCATTTGATTACTTTTTGTCTCCTCACATGAGCCACTTTCACAGTTTCTCTGTTTGCCTCCAGTCTTTATGCTAACAATGTCTTGGCTGCGGCTGTAAGAGACAGAAATCAGACACGTATTGATCTTTTCCTCAAACCCTTGGGCCCAAAAGCAAACAGAACTTATATGCAAATGTGTATGTGCCATTCAAGTTACCTTGCTCCATGTTATTTTTGGTGACTGTTGCAGTCTATCACCCAGATCCATATCATTAGGACATCAATACCATCCAAATGTTTGATCGTTAGAGCAAATAGGATTCAAAACAATGAGAAACTAGAAAAAAACATGACTTAATCTTGCAAGTGGTTATGAATGTGTCAGCTCTTCAAGTGACATTATACACATTGTTGTGCTCATGTTCAGGCACTTTGCAGTAAAAAGTCAACAGTAATTGTTGAGTAGTGTTTACATGCATTTCCCTTTCATTAAACTTAATGTGCTGTTCATGCATTAAACCTCTACAAGCGCAGGGTGAAAAACCTCAGGCTCCGGTGTCGGAGCACAAAGTCATTTCTGGCAGACAGGTTTGTAAAGGGAAATGTAAAAATAAAAAGCAATTTAAAGTAAATCATTGTGTTATATGGGTAGAAGTGAGGCAGGGCTAAACAGGGTCAAAGTAAGAGAGAGTGGCAGTGGTGGTGGAGGGAGTGGAGAGACTCCGTATCAAGTGTAATTAAGTGTGTGGAGACTCGAAGAAAGGGAGAGGAGTGCTGAGTGAGCCAAAAAACACACGTCTTCAGTCTTCTTATTTGTCAGTCGTATTGAACCTCTGGCACTGGCACCGGATCCGTATCACATTTAATGTAATCAACACTGTGTTTTCTGTCCTGAGCAGGCTGTGAATGCAGATACAGACCAGAGAGCTCTCTCAGTCCTGAGAGGGAGGGAGGAGAATAACGGTTCCAACACCCAGCAGTGATATACACACCAAGTGAGTCCTCACTGCTCCCCCTCCTTGTCCTGTAGTTTCCTTTCTTTTCTTTGTTTTTTTTTCTTCTTTTGAGTCTCTGACAGCTGCATCTGGCGATTCTCTTTCACACAGACAGGGGAAGAGCCTGCGGAGAGCATTGTTTGTTACACATTCACCCTCTTGGCTCAGACTGTGACAGAAACTCACACACTGGACTCCACATAAACTACAACCTCTGTGATTGAAATTACACCGTTAGGTTGTAGGAGTTGCATAAATGTGTCAGTCGGTGTGATGTTCTGTATAGTTTTGGGGCGGCTGTGGCTCAGTTGATAGAGTCACTTCTCAATCGGAATATCGCAGGTTCGATTCCACGTCTTGCCCTGTGTTCTTGAGCAAGACACTGAAACCCGAACTGCTCCGAATGGATGGATAGAGTGCCTCACATGGCGGCCATGGTCCATTGGTTTAGGCAGTCGTGACCTGGAGGTTGGAGAAGCGGACTTGAGATCTGGAGTTTGTAGGTTCAAATCCTATTGCTCGCAGGTCCCTGAGGTTTGACCCCTGCATCCTAGAAAAATGATGGGTCAATGCAGAAAAAAGGAATTTTCCGAAGGGGATTAATAAAGTATGATGAGTTTGCAAAATCCAAAATCAAATAGGGGATATTGGCAATAACAGTTCAGATAAATAGTTAACTGTCACTCCTGTTAGACTCATGGATTTGCATTGTTGATATCGTTTATTGACTTTATGCAATCTACTGATACCCAAACATTGTTAGTTGTATCCTCCTAAATTTTCATGAAATCTCATGAATGACAAGAAGGCAAAGAGGTAAAGGCTTCGTGGAGTTTTATATTCCATATATTAGTCCACAATTCTCTATTTTCCCTTCTGATTTGGGTCTGTCCTTTGTTCTGACGCTGCTAAAATCTCCATCATGTTCACCAGCGTTCTGTCAAGCTGTTCCTGCTTGTTATGAGGTGCTGAGCACAAAGTGGTTTACAAAGTACAGCTCCAACCTATTCCCTGAAATTGAGGTCAATGGAGGGAGAAGAAGAAAAAAAAAAAAAAAAAAAAACGAATAAAAACTGTAAAGTTTTGCAGCGTGCTGCCAAATAACAAGGAGCTGCGAGACAAGAATGATTTCCTGGAGCTGAAGGAAGCAGCAGAGTCTGTGGGTTCATTTTACATGGTGCGTTTTTGTTTTTTTTACTGTTAATATAAAAATAGTACGAGTCTCAAGTTCTCGATCATGTAACTTAAATCTGACTGGAAAAGTGTACTAGTCTGCAGGATGTTTGCCAGTTATTATTTTATCCCAGAAAACGGGCTGTGTGGCAATAAATCAGTCTACAGTGCGGACTCCATGATGTAAATATTATATGTCCTATATAAATTTGTGATTAATGACTTAATTTGATTTAAGTAAACACGCTTCTTCACTGTCTACTGCCCTCCACCTCTTCTGGATAAACTGCTGTTGTTCTCCTCGGTAATCTTTGACAAAACTGGCCACCGTTTGTGTGTTTCAGTGCTGCTCGTCAATCCAGCCCGCCTCGTAACAAATCGAGACAGCCACGTCAGCTAATGCACAGCGAGGTACACGCTCGCAAAAATGTGTAGCCTTCCGACAAAATACAAGCCCAGCTTAATTCCTCTAGCCAAGAGTTCACGTCCCCTCTATATTGCTGTAATTTACTCCTGTCTTTTCGTTCCTCTCCCCCCTCTTTGCCTGTCCCGATATGTTTTCTGCTCTGCTGGATAAAGTGAAAATTATTCATGAAAACCATTTTCAGCAACATCTCCGCTGGATGCAGTTGAAATGCACAATCACTCCAAATGTTCCTGCAGCGGAAGCAGAAGCTGCTCGGGACTCGTACTCTTCTACCCGCAGAACCACAATGCAATAGGAGGCATTTCCTGTGTACCAGCGGTGAAGACTCACGTGTCATTCAGAAAGACTCATCGAAAAGACAAAAAGTGAGATCGACCTGCATTAAACCAGCAGCATTTGTATCACCATCACAGGTCAAACAGTTTTATCTTACTGTTCTGACGACAGCTGAACGCACCTCATGTCAGGAGGATTTATTGTTTGTATTTTATTCTCACTTATATTTAAATGAGCTTCTTTACAGCGAAAGAACTTCTTGTGTTGGTTGTAGTATAATAGTAACTGATGGCTGATATACATTTTGTGCCACAGTTAAAATATATTCATGTAACATTTGCTGCAGAGCTCCTATCGCTCTCTCTTTTCTACATGCTGTTAGCACTCGCCGAAGATAATGTGTTAATAGTTACTATATATTCTGAACTGATGTATATTCCTGACTATAAATCCTCCTTTTTTTGTTGTTTTTCTTGTTGTTTGGCTGGTCATGGGTCTTTTATTAATCAGTGACTTATAGCAAAATTAGTACATACCATCTGGAACTACTAGATTTTACTGTATGACAACAAAATGCTGCTTCAGTACCACTGAAAAACCTCCATCATTTTGAATTTGACTGGCATCGCAGGCAAAAGTCGTGAAACAGAAAATGCTGCACATAAACATTTCTGCTGCATATTATCAAATATGCAGCCGAAAACGGAAACTGACTGAAGCTTCCAACTGAAGAAAAGCTGAAAAGGCTAAAAGCACAGCGATCACAGCCAGAGAAACAAATGTGCCGATGAGTTCTTTTTGATGTTGCAAGTACCTTTATTCGTGGAAAAATAAACGCAGCTTGAACACGTGATACGTTTTTCTTTCGTCCTCATATTGTATTTTGTGATGGATGTAAGTCACCAGATGGACCCTGTAATTTGGAAAACTTACGTGACAATGTCTTCAAGAAAATGCTAAACTTCCGTTGCCAGGCTCTATCTCAATATCAACTGCCGAAGTGCTGCTACTGCACACCACGGCCGTAGTAAACACTTCTTCTGCACATGAGTGTCCATATTCTCCTGGGACTTGGTGGTTTTATAGTTGCGAGCATAATAGCTTCGTCTGTCTATGCAAATGTCCGTGTCCTCACTGTTGTTAAAGTTTATACTAGTTGTTATTTGCACATGTGTGTGTGGTTTCATTACAATTACAAACAACAGCATCCACTAGTGGCCTGTCATGCTAACTACATCTTTTCCAGCATTTCTGCTTTTTCCTTTTAAACGGACACTGTTTTCAATATGTTGCCACGTAAATGTTTTGGAAATGAAAACACCAAAAGCAATGTGTTTTTAATTGAAACATTATATAAACGGCGTCTAAATGTTCTTGACAACTTTGCAAAAGATGCTCAACTGCTGTTAACATTGCCATCATTATCTATCCGTTGTGTCAAGGATTTTGTGAATTCTCAAATCCAGGTGCCAGACCAGGTGTCAGACATTTTCATGGGAAAATGTAAAACGATCATATAACACATTTGCTGCCATTTTGTTTCTCATTATAAGTTCCTGCTGTTTCTAATTGGACATTTTATTAAAGCATGATAATTTCTGGTTCTTAGGCGTCCAGGCTCTTATAAACCTAATAGAATAACCGTATCGTGATTCGATTTGTTTCAGGACTGATGAGGCATAGGTCTTCCCTTGTACATTATAGTCCTTCTCCCATTTCAAATTCACTTTGATAAACCTCTATAGGAACTACGTGTGATCTCTTATCTTTCAGCCTGCGTTTCTGGGATCATACAGGCGTGCGTGTTGACCCGAGGCATCGTGTTTTCGGGTTGTCCGTCCTCCCTTTCATCTAATTAACACAAGATCTGAGAAGCGCGAGGTGTTCATCTGCAGTGATTCACAGCGAAGAGGGGGAGGATGGTTACCTGGAATGGCTTTAGACTTGTCCTTCATCACTCTTCGGTGATCTGCCAATCTGCCACAGTGTGTGGAAGAGAAAGTGAGAAGTGCCATCCAAGGCGGTTCGTTTTTCTTTTCTTTTTTTTCTTTTTTAAATTCTCGCTCTTGTCACGAACCTCTTTGTCAGTTCTCTCTCTCCTCCTCGAGCAACGGTATTCTGTCGTTTCTCACTGGAAATTGTTCTCTGAAGACAGCATAACAATACATTGATAACCTTCTTTTCACTGAAATGTTCGCTTTAAACCTTTTATTACTTCACTTAACAGTCTTCCAGACCATAATGGTATGCCATTATACAGTAAGTCTGCATCTGACTTGATAAAATGTGACAGTTTATGTGAACACACTGAAATTTTACTTCTTTCAAACATACGACGGTCAAACCCCCAAGTGAAATCACTTATGGTTAATGATAATTTTGCATTTGTGGAATTTGTGCGGTTGGTGTTGCAGAGATGTATTTGTATTCAAGAATACCTCTTCTTTTTTTCTTTTTAAATATGAATAATAGTTCCAGCACTGGGTCTGACAGACACTCGATGTCAACTGTAAAGTGCTGAGGAGGAAAAGAAGAGACAAGTAGGTTGGAGCTCAGCCCCCCCCCCCCCCCCCCCCACTCCCACACCCCCACACCCCCACCCGCTCCCCCCTTTGTTTTATAACCATCTAACCCAATCTGATAGCAACTAATGAGTGTGATTACTTTAGAAGCTGCTAATAGCTGTAGCTAATCCCCCCTCTGCCCCCTCTCATTTCATCTCGCTCTGCTCCTCCTGCATCACTCCTCGCATCTCTCAGCCTCCTGACTTTAAATGTCGTTATTATTAGACGGGCGGCCTGTGAATTTTCTCCCTCTGCATCACCCGTTATTCATCACTAATGACAGGAAGCAGCGCTGTACCTGAAGTGGAAATTTCCACAGTGTGTGTGTGTGTGTGTGTGTGTGTGTGTGTGTGTGTGTGTGTGTGTGTGTGTGTGTGTGTGTGTGTGTGTGTGTGTGTGTGTGTGTGTGTGTGTGTGTGTGTGTGTGTGTGTGTGTGTGTGTGTGTGTGTGTGTGTGTGTGTGTGGTAATGGGAGGAATGTTTGTTCGAACGGGGAAGTGCACGAGACACACCAGAGTGGGTGTGATGCTGAACGACCTGTAAGTGACGAGTTTTCCCATCAGCATATCACTAAAGGACATGTTTAGCTGTTTATTTCAACAACAAAAAAACTTCCTCCCTCCTATTTTATGGAGTTACTTATTAGTTTATCTCTTCTACAATTTGACACAAGGCTTTCTAAATATAAGGTAAAAATTTATTCTGACTATAGTCGACTATATTATACCAGAGTAGAATGTCAATTTCGCTTATTTTTTATTGAAATCATAAATCCAGTCCAATTTGTGTAAATTGACAAAAGAAATTACTTATTGACAACAAATGGACAAATTCAAACAATCCAAAAATCAAAAAGCAACCCCAAAATACCACAGGGACCTGAAAATGTCACAAATAGACATCAAAACAGACACAAATCAATTAGTAAAAGAGAGAAAATGACCATAAAACAACCTCAAAAAGAAGAGACAAAAAAGGTTGAAATGGCTCAAAAAATAAACAAAATGATCATTCACCAAGAGTAAATTACCATAAACATAAAAAAAACAACATTCAGAGACAAAATAACAATATTTAGAACAAAAAAGCCCAAAATGATCAAAACCCATACAATTATCACAGTGATAATAGAACTGGGAAAACTTACCACAAACAACCACAAAACAATATCAGAAAAAGACCCAGAACAGCCCATCAAACGACCCATTTTTACATAAAATCATTGCAAAAAGAGACCATATAACATCATAAACTGCAAAACAATACAACAAACATCAAATTAATACTATAGACAAATAATTATCACAATTAGTGAGTGAAAAATATGTAAAGAAACACAAAAAGAAGCAAAATGACAAGAAACAGACGTAAAGCAAGTTCAAACAGAGACAGAATTACAATGAAGACACAAAACGGACCCCTGAAAATTACAATTATACCATGAAGGAAAATAAATTATTACAGGACAACAAAAATGGATTAAAAAGAAAAAAAAACTATCACAAAGAGGAGACTGCATTAGAATAAAGATGTTAAATGCTTACAAAGACATCAAAGAAGGTCAGACAAACGTATAGTGTTCATTGTATTGTTGTATTGTTGTACTAATCTTGGAAACGTCACACACTTGTATAGGAAGTTGATGAATAATGTCCATGTGGGTTATGTATGGACCTGTTTTAAATTAGTCCTGAGTTCATAAAACAGAAGCGTGTGTGCGTGTGTGTGTGTGTGTGTGTGTGTGTGTGTGTGTGTGTGTGTGTGTGTGTGTGTGTGTGTGTGTGTGTGTGTGTGTGTGTGTGTGTGTGTGTGTGTGTGTGTGTGTGTGTGTGTGTGTGTGTGTGTGTGTGTGTGCAGGGGGTGTTGCGGCTCACATGTTGGTGCGTAAACAAATGCAATAATGGCAGAAAGGACTCCATGCAAAGCAATAAGTTCAAAGAGAAAATGTATGCGGTGACACATTGAACCGTGTTTGAAGGTTATCATGCTCTGCACACTGCCCTCCCTCTCGCTCTCTGTGCATGTTGCGCAGCGATAAGGTTAATTAAAGCCACATAATGAGCAATGGATACACATATATGCAGTCGTACCAGCGCATCCAAACCGAACCTGGGCTGAAACAAAGAATCCCACTGAGAGGAGCTCCGGCTCTCACTCACAAATTCAAGAAGTCTCCCACTGAGATATTCAAGTAGCTTTTATTTTTGTTAGACGTCTGATGCACACGTGGGGGTTAAAGTTGACTGGCCTCTGCAGCAATCCATTAAGAAATCCCCCACTTTTACTGTATGAACAAACCTCACATGCGTTCCCAGAGTGCACTGCTGCCTTTAAACACCTGCGAAAGCTTCAGTGTGGCGTGACGGTGCAGACGGTGGATCAACAGCGCGCGTTTTTCTAAATGTCACGCACACTTATTGTTTACCTCTCTAGTTTGAGTTCATGTTTATTTCTCCCCTCTGTTTGTCTTGGACGTCTTTCTGCTCCTTCCACCGCCGCTCCCCCGTCCCTCTGATTTGCAGCAGGAATATTACAACATTTCTGTTGCTCATAAATCACCCTGACAGAGAAGAGCCACATTACACCTGAGTATTGGAAGTCCCCACTTCTTCTTTTTTTTATTCTCTCTCTCTCTTCTCCGATACCTTTTTATCACAACTCCTGTTATTTTCGCCCCGGTTCCGGCTCCCTGTGTCTCCCCCGGGGAATCGACACATGGCTCCTCATCAGCGCGGGAGAACATCAACAGCAGCCTTGTCCCCCGGGTGTGTTTTTTTAACTCTCCCTAATTGGCATGTGCATCATGACACAACACTTCTCCTCTGTGTGCTTTCACAGCAAACAGAAGACCTTCAGTGGCTCCGGCTCACGAGCGCTGCGTGTGACACCCATCCCAAACCGACGCCGCATCTTCGGGAGTTAAGAAGCAGAATAAAGAAAACAATCATGTTGGTAATGAATTTCCATTTGGGATCCGCCTCTTCTTCCGAGCAGGTGTGAAGGTCACAGCTATCAGGCGGTTGGTTGTCTTCTCTCCCCTAACTACCAGGTCCCAGCTGGCTGATCACTAACTCGTGTGTTGATGCTCAGCACACTCTGCACGCCTGCAAGGATACAGCTGCCGGGACAGCGATCGCTCTCCCTAAACAATTTCACCGTTTTTCGCTTGTCCACAATAAGCAGATCAGATGCTTCAAGATGCTGAACACAGATAATGCTCATAAATTTACAAGAGTTTGCAAAATATTGATCATTGCATGGAAAAGAAAATAGAGAAAATGGTTTTCTTTATTTGGGGTTAATTGTTGAAGCCATTGCTCCCTCATAATTGTGAGTAGAGATATAATGTAATTGCAAAAATGAATGTAAATAATTAAATTCATATTACACACAAAAGTTCACCGGCACAATTGTGATCCCCTCGGGGAAATTACTTTTCTGCATTTAATTCATCCTATTCATACTTAACTCTAAGGACAAGTGGGGTTCTTTTAGTCCATGGATTCATTGGAAGTGGAAAGAGCACTGTCTATTTCAACCAGAGCTGCCCTGATTCTCTCCTGATCCCAATGCTACTTTCCTGTTTCCCACTTCATGTCTGTGTGAATGTGACGTACAGAGAAAACAGCATCGAATGGAAATATTCTTGCAAGATTCAGTTTACGTAAAGCTTTTAATGTTGGATGTTTTTAATTGGTCCTGTTTTTTCCCCCATTAATCCCATCATTTGGATTATTAATTTTTGTATAACATTTTTTGTTGGATATGCCCACATTTGAGTATTTCCTAACAGTTTCTCCTGTCTGAAAAGATTCAACTTGGTGATAGAGAAACTAATACAATTGTCTGAAATCTCTTTGTTGTATTAAATGGTTTCATATTAATTGTGTCGTGTTGTACTCCAATGCATCATATTGTATCTTTGATATTGTGATATGTATTGTCAACTCATATTGTGTCATATTCTATCATGAACTGTACCATATCTTTTCTTCATATGTTGTAACACATAATCAAGTCATATAATTTCATATTGTACGAATCGCATGGTATCTGTCATATCATATCGCATCATAACTTATCAGTTCAAGTCATATAACAAGTAATTTAATATTGTAATAAATCATGCCAAATTGCATTGTATCATTTCTAGATGTATAGAATCATTTAGTTTTATGTTGTTTCATAATGAATTGAGTCAAATCATGTCATGTCAAATTGTACATTGATGCATTGCATCGGGTCAAATTGTATCATTGTGCACATACTTATTTATGTCATTCCATCATATATATCATATTGATTCATATGAGATCATTTCACATCATGTTGTGTCATTTTGTACTGAATCATTTCATTTTGTGATAAGTATTGTCATATCATGTATTCTATAATTGTTTTTGTCTCTGTATAGTATATCAAATTTGGTCATATAGAATATGGTAAATCAATGGACTGTATTATGCTATATATCTCAATGTATCTAATCATTTCACACTTTATGGTGTCACATTGTGTTATTATCCATCATATCATTTCATATAATATGTCATTTTGTGTCGTATCATTACCTTGACCTGCACTGACAACAAGCAAGATTTATTTTCTTGGTGCTAATGTTGTCCTAACATCTGAGCCCTTCCAGCTGCCTGGCAACGGCCCTCATTACATCTGTGTTTGTTGTCATTTGTCGGCCCGGTTTGAGTTGTAGAAATGCAATGCGATGCAATTCCGGTCCCTGCACATTGGCAAATGCAGCAAAATAAACAGATATCGGTTGCTGTGTTGGAAGGCAGAGTCAGGAAAGATATGTGATGGCCGTGAGAATGAGATGTGTCGGAGAAAAGATGACTGCACCGGTGAGTTTGTATACAGTAATATATAGGGCCTACACATTGAGGTAATCACATCTTCCAGATAATACAAAGACTATTGAATAATTAAAGATTATGTTATTAACAGGTGAAATGTTTTTGTGTCCGAGGACAGCTGCTTTCAAATAATACAAAAACCCAGGTATATCCAGGTGTATCACGCTGTTTCCCATTAAAAGCTGGGATCGGCTCCAGCACCCCGTGACCCTGAACAGTATCAGCAGTATAAAAGATGTATGGATGTATGGATGTATGGCTGGATGGATGTATGGATGGATGGATGGATGGATGGATGGATGGATGGATGGATGGGTGGATGGATGGATGGATGGATGGATGGATGGATGGATGGATGGATGGATGGATGGATGGATGGATGGATGGATGGATGGATGGGGTTTGCCGTTATGGCTGATGTATTACAGTTTTTTTCAGTCGCTAAAAAGCGCTTAGCTATATTTCAGATACTTTTTCTAAACTCTTAACACAGATTCACACCTACAAAACACAATTGGCCAAATGGATAATTTTCTTCTCAAAAACACATTTTGTTAGATATATACTAACTCTTCATTTCAAAATAGAATATATCTTTCTCTGAACACACTACCTTTACCAAAACACTGGAAATCTGACTCAATTAAATAACTCTGTCAAAGAATAACACTTGTTTTCACTTCACAAGGTACATTCAGTCAATCAAAGTACACCAGGTTTCAAAATACTTGCTACTGTTGACATTACAAAAACTGCATAGAGTTTTATGTTTCAGTTTTACAGGTATTTGCATGCAAAACATGCAATCCCTGCGACAGTCTGGCGTCGTGTCCAGGGGTGTACCCTGCCTAACGCCTGCTAATAGCTGGGATAGGCTCCAGCCCCCCCGCGACCCTGCATTGGATAAGCGGTGTTCACATTAAAGCATTCCAGTAAGAAGCAAATCATGTTTTTCCTTTCCTTTTTACTTCAGGAGGTACAGTAGAAATACTGTTTACAGTATGATAGAACAGAAAAAGTTACAGTATTGCTTACAGTGAACAAAATATCCATGAAACAAATAAGAGCATTCTGAACAAAAAAACAACTGCCAAAAGCCCAGATAAAAAAGGGAGAACTAAAAAAAAAAAAAAAAAGCACAAAATTACTGTAGCTAATCTCTGAAAAAAACATCCCTCCTCAAAGTCCTCCTTTTATTGTAGTGTGAATGTAATAGAACAAATAACACCTGCCACTGAGTCTAAGCCAGAATGGAATCAGCTGTGGTTGGCCCAATTTACCCAACATAAATCAGCTGTGTGTAAATTATTCAATTGTTTTTTTATCATCAACGGAGATATATTGTTTTTGAACTCATCATTGCAGAAGCAGAGGTTTTTCTACTGTATTTAAGGTTTGGAATATTGTTTTTGCTATTGTGGGATGTTGTGTGTTAACATTCGCAAATACTACAAAAACAATCCATAGTTTGGTTGGGAGGTATAGCTTGTCTGTTAAGAAAATGTAAGCATGATGGAAATGTGTTCACTGGCTGCATATTGTGTGAAAACGACATGAAATGTGTGAATGGTATGGCCACAGAAGACCGATGCTGTGCTAATTGTATTTAGAGTTTTGAAAATGTGACAACTGTTTGGACAAACGCTTGTTAGCAACTGAAAAAAACTGTAATGTATATATGTAATGTGTATGTATACATGTGGGAATTCAAAGTGCTTCACAAAGGCAAAGAAGCACATAAAATGACATTAAAATCATAGAAATAAAACAAGATATTAAGAAATTCAAAGAACATTTGAACGACAAAAGGCAATAAAAACTTAAAAAATAAAAAAATTTTAATAACTAAAAGAAGCAATGTATTAAAATCATGACGTTTTCAGCCCTGATTTAAATAAGCTGTTTGAGCCCACTGGCTTTTCTTTTTTTCCCATTTCAAAAATTCAGAATGTCGAAGGAAGTGTTTCATGTGTCTTTTTTTTCTTTCTTTTTTTTAGATATATAAAAAAAAATTGGTAGCTTGTTAAGCAGCTCTGATAAGGTTCCGGATAAATGTGAGGACAGCGTGTAACTTTCCCTGAGCTCCCATTAAGTTTCTCATTCGCCCAAGGCAGAAGAAATAGCAGAAGACCCTTCACCTGATGTTCAGCATGACTGTCTTTCCTCATTGCATCCCCTGTTCATCTCATCAGTCTTCATCCCCCGTGTCCACTGTGTCTCCTCTCTCCTGCAAACTGGTGAAAGTTCCTCCACACATCCCAAATGGCCTGATATAAGTTCACACTCATTCATCTCTCTGAAGTCGGGCCTCTTTCCAAAGACAACAGATCAGCAACACTCTGTTCGAGCCATTTTCTTTATGCTGACAGGGAACTTGTACCCGGTTAATTTTTCATAGGACGTGTGGTGGTTGGACTTCAATGACTTGAAGTTGGAATATCTGTAACATTAAATTAAATAATTGAGCAGCATGTGAAATAGATGATGGAGTGAGGGTAAAGAGTGGGAGTTCCCATGTTCAATGTTTGACTCCCTCGCGTCTGATCATAAAATTTAATTTCTGGTGGCGACATGGTTTATCCTTCCTTCCAGACTTTTATCAATTTGATCTCTTTGATCTATATTTTAATGAAAGCCCGCAGCCAAAAGCATCAGGACCACTCGCAAGCCGCTGAAGTTGTGCTCGCTCTGCAGCAGCTAATGGACGGTGAATTTGAACAGTGATGCATCAGTGCATCATTTTTTGGGGGAAACACACACACACACACACACACACACACACACACACACACACACACACACACACACACACACACACACACACACACACACACACACACACACACACACACACACACACACACACACACACACACACACACACACACACACACACACACACGAGAGGCTGTTTTCTCCAAAGGAAACATTTTGAGCGCTGATGCTGAGATTTTCTCTTTCCCACTTTGTTTTGAGAATCAGGGCTTTAGGGCATGTGTACGTTTTTGAAGTTATTTCCCAATAAGTACTGGTGATGACGAAAGTCTTTGCTCACACGTTTGCCGTAGATTATTGTATGTGCACAGGCACGCACACAGAGAGATAGAAAGAGGGAGAGCTTACACGTCTAGTATGTGTATTGTTGTCGTATGTATTATTCAAAGATTTAAAAATTTACGGCTTGGCAGCACTTTGGTAAGTACAATGGATATAGTTTAAATACATACATTGCCTATGTTAGTCTTGGGATTGGGGGATTATGAAAATGTGGTTGTTTTAGCTCAATAAATAAATAATTACACAGTTTTATGAATCTAAAAAACTCTTCTGACGCCTTTCAATCAGGATTCCATTCACACCAAAGCACAGGGACAGCTCCTGTCAAAGTCTTCACTGACGTACGTCTGAACACTGACAATGGAAGAAACTCAGTTCTGATTTTGCCTCATCTTAATGCTGCTTTTTACACTATTGAGCATGACATTGTGTTAGACTGACTGGAACAAATGGTGAGCATGTCTGACACAGTGCTAGACTGGTTTAAATCCCATCTAAAGGACAGGAGCATCGATGTGTCATTGGCTAATTTTAAGTCTGAGCTCAACAAAATTACTTGTGGGTTAGTTCCTCAAGGCTCTATCCTGGCCCCACTCAGTGGTTTTTTTTCCAGGATTTTGATTGGCTATCATGGCTTCATGCTTCTTGCTACACTGCCCCCTACAGGTTTGGCATGCTCATAGCAGCTCTGAAAGGTATATACTGTATGTGGTATGTGTAAATAAAGGTTTTTTTTTTGTTTTTTTTAAAGGTAGATGGGAAAATCCCAGGTACATGTAAATGTGGCCAAAATGTCCTATCATAACTACATGAATAACATACAGATTTACATCGCTCCCTCACCATGAGACTTCGGTCCGATAGAAACACTGAGTGAGTGTAATCAGCAGGGCAACATTTTCTTGAGCTTCATAACAGTTAGTGCTCTTCTTTTAATCTCTGAAATTACAAAACGGCGCCAGAGCTTAAAGTGTTGGTATTATCATGAACTCTGACCTGAGTCTGACCAGTCTCTAAAAGAGTCACAAAGACAGCTGCCATCATCATGAAGGATACTGTATAGCGGGGGTTAAAGGACTGATGTCTCAGCAGGATGTCGAGAAGCTAATCCATTCATTTGTCTTCAGTCGACTTGACTAATGTAATGCTGTCTTGACGGGTCTTTATTTAAAAAAAAAAGAATCTATCAGACAACTGATTCAAAGCGCTGCTGCTCTAGTTCTGACAAACACCAAGAAAGTGGACCACATCAGTAAAGTCCTCAGGTCTTCAAAGTGGCTTCCTGTCATTGAAATAGATTTTAAAATGTATGGTTTACAAATCCCTGGATAGTTTAGGCCCAAAATACATCTCAGATCTTCTGTTATGTTACACGTCATCCAGAGCGGAGTTATTTAAAACCAGGCTGAAGATCTTTCTGTTTGCTGCTGCCTTTCAGTAAAGACAATTTATTTCATATTTCACTGAATCTTTAACTCTCGTACTTTTATGCTCTTATGCTGACTGTTCCTCTTTTATTTGTTCTGATATTTTAGATTTCATTGCGCTTTTTATTGTTTTAGCCACATTTTTTTTTGTTTGTAACTATCTTTGTCATCATTGCCAACAGTACATGTTAACGTTCAGTGCTTTGATTTGCATTGTGCTATAAAAGTAAAGCTGCCTTGCCTAATAACAGAATTAATTAAACATGTTGCTTCATTAACATAGTACTTAACTTTTTTCAAATCTTTGTTGCTTGTATCACTACGTATCACTCTTCCTGATGTTTGTCAAAATAATCTACCTCAATTGATGCATTTCACATAAAGATTCTTCTTTTTCATAATTGCCTTCCTGTTTTAATTTCTTAAGTGCACATAAACTTCTTATCCCACCTCTGTTGATTAACGTGAGCACTTTGATAATACCTGGTAAAGTCATCGTGGTTTTACCCGTAATTATATCTGAGTGAAAGTATGGTGTAGAAATAAGAAGAAAACACGCTCACTATGTGAGACAGAAGTGTTCTCTATATTGTGCAGGAGCACAAAGATGAAACTGTTACTAAGAGGTCCTCACACCAACACGCCTACAAATGTTCAGCAGACTTAAGCTGCGTCGATGGAAGTGTAAAGATTTAAAATCACCAATTATACCTTTCTGTGTGGAGCTTGCATGTTCTCTCTAGTGTTTTTCTCTTCCAGTTTCCTCCCATGGCTCAGATATGTGCTTTAATGCCGATTTTAAAGTGGTTTCAGGTGTGCAGATCATTGTCTGTTTCTTTGTGAAGCCTCGTAATTGATGAGCCCAGGGTCCTCCGCCTTTCACCCAAAGACCTCAGGCTGGATAAAGCCGGGATAGAAGATTAGTTATTGGGAGAACAGTTATCGATGAGTCGATCTTTCTGATATGAACCCTTAATCTTGAGGATTTGACAGTAGATACATCCAACTGTATCCTTCCATTCAGCCTGAACCTTTAACCCTTAATATTGTTGCTTACGTACACATGATAAACACACGCCACGTCCTTCAGTTGAGTCATTCATAGTTAAACATTATTCACAGGGATTACGATGAGTGATCCTCAAAATGAATGAGCAGGTGGGGGAAGGTACTCAGCGGGTAAACTCAAGCATCATCTTGTATGAGCAAACTGCAAGTCTGTATTCAGAGCACTCGAAGCGTGAGCTGAAGGAAAGGATAAGAGGCTTTCTAACAAACTTGTACTGTGGCAGTTAAAGGAATAACGGAGATATCTAAATGGAGGAGCCACTAGATCAGCCCCGCTCAGTCCTACGTACACTCTTGTGAACTGAAACTGGAGAAAATATTTGTATCCCGCCCACTTTGCTCTGCCGTTTATTTACATTGAAGCTGCAACTTCATTTGCTTGCATTTAGACAAAAAAAAAAAAAAAACAATCTTGCAATGAAGGTGTATGGGATGCCACAGTTTTGACTCAATTATCAGTGAATGCATGGCGATTCTGCCTCTTTCTCATTGATATCACGTTGTCTTGAGATTCAAAAAAGACATACTTAATTTATGGTGATGTCTTCTGGTGAAGTGGTATCATTGTGAAATCATTCCAGAAAAAGAAGGGTATATAGACTACTGTTCACAATTCTGCCATCGCTCCTGAACAGGAGTCACACGCCACCTCAATAATATAGCACGTTGGCACACAAATGAATGCACTCTATTCATGCTGCTTCTCATTACGATTAGTTAACTACTTATATATAGACCTTCCTTTTGCATGACTTTTGTTTCCGTGTTGTACATAGATTTTGCCTGTCTTGCGATCTTTTCCTTTACATGCACTTTGTATTGCTGTCCTTTTCCATGGACAGCAGAAAAACTACATTTGTACACGGGGAAACATGTTTATTTATTTTTTTATGTGTCGATGATAAATTGAATCGAAGGAGATACCAGTTTATCAAACTCCTCTCTGTCCATTCATTCATCCATCCATCTAAGTTAAGTCCATCAGGCCAGCATTGTGCCGTTACAAATTTATCAACTTAAGTGGGTTTTTTTCCCCCATCACAAAATATCTGCTATAACTCTTCATGGCAGCAAAAAGAGGGAAGTTTCTGTTCTGATCAAGTTTATTTCCAACAGGCAAAATGAAAAAAAGTACTTGTTTTCACTCTGAGGTAAATATTTCTTGACACAATCCATCTTTTTCTGTAGTAAATTACACATGACGATGAATTTCAGAGGATTTTATTGATTGATTTAGTTGTTTTGTTTTTTCAGGGCAAAACGTTTCAGATTTTGTGGGGCTCCAACGCAAATGTCTTTGGATTATGTAGAGATGATGTAATGCCCGTACTACAAAACATGCACAGGGAGAACATGCAAACTCCACAAAGCGGTGTGAAGTGAGCATAGCTGGTCCTATTCCAAAGTAAGCATGAAATTAATCGAACGGAATGTGTAAACTAAGGTTTCTGCACTTGATTTTTAAAGTCAGAACCTTTTTAGCATAAGAAAGATTTATGTAAAGAGGATCCATGCACTATCAGGAAGTTGTCTCAGACTCTTTGCATTATTTAGCAAAAGAATAATAATGGTGTCACGCTTCCAGTAACTGACACTTTTGGTTACAAGGAGTGACAGGACTCCGACTTCTGCGCCCTCACCTGTCACCTTTGTCCCACCCCATAATAACATCTGTCAGATGTCACCGATACAACAACAAAACTGCCTTTTGTCACAGTGTTTCTCTGCTGCGCTTGATTCGTCTTTAAGAACTACAGCTGCACCGAAATGAAGGTAACTCTTGAAGCAAGAACTCTTGGAATAAACAAAAAGATGCTTTCATGGATCATCTGTCTGCTTTCCTGCGAGGACATTCACAGTGCGTATGGCCTACATTGCCAGCCCCAGTGAGCATCTGAAGCAGACAGGACATTCGTCATACTCTTCTCTGTCCTCCTTTATGTGCCCACAGACTTCAAGGATCGCATGGCAGAATGACAGTGTCACTAATAATGTCACTGCAGAGGACAGCAGCACAGTTGTTTCCTCTGCGCTCCTCAACCTGCAGGCCATTGTGACCTCTTTGAACATGACTGCTCCCCCCGTTTTGGCTCTTGGCTCTTGTTGTGAAGCTTAACCTGCACGGCCTCTTCGTGGGAGGATGCTGCAGAGCCTCCTCGGCCATCAACAGCAGCAGCAGCAACAGCTGACTATACTGTAAGAAGAAGGGGGGAAAAAAAGAAAAAGAACTATTCCAATTTTCAATCTGTAAAGTGGATCAGCTGTTTTTAATTTGGATACTTTCATTTTGGGTCACATTGTTTTCTGACTTCCCTACTTAACATATTATGCACGAAGACTCTCTTGATGATTATTCTATGCAATTACTTGACGTGGATTAGTTTTCTCCCACACTCATACACAATGCATCTTGCAGCATTATGGACGCTGACAGGTTGAATGTACGGTACACCACTGCCCCCCTGTGGATGCCAGGAGAACCTGATCAGGGGAACTGAGGCGCCATGGAGATCCTCAAACTTCTTCAGCTTTGATAAGGAAGATTTTTCTTTCTAAATCTCTGTTTTTGACCCAAAAAATCCTCTGTGTTTTTGTGCATTTTTGTTTGATCAAGCACTCAATCTTACATTTCTAATGACAGGGCCACACAATGGGGTACTCTTTCCTCATCGTGAGAAGGTCTCCTTTCTCTGGGGAGTTTGCATGTTCTTCATGTGCATTAGGCCAATTACTGTCTCTAGAATTGCCCACATAATGGTGGTGATCTCTGCAGAGTATCTCCAGCTCCAGCACCCTGTAACCCTAAATGATATTACACAGCACTTTACGTTTGTTGGTTTATCTGCTTTTAAACTGATAAAAAAAAAATACACTTCTTTTCTTCAGAATCACCTCGCATTACCATTACGACAATGTACAGATATGATCATGGATATTGTGACTGTTAGATTTAAATGCGGCTCGCTCGCATGGTGATGCAATGGTTAGTATGCTTTGTCACCACAGCAAGGACGCAGTGCTCAGCGCAATTCATGCCTCACAACTAGATCAATGTTTAGTTTGGATAAAGAAAGTGTCCACGAGTAGCTGGGAGCCCACAGGCCAAGGTCGGAGAAAAAATTACCCAAAAATATTTTTAGGTATTCGACAAATTGGCTTAATTATGAAAATATTAAGCAGGGCAAGTGTGTGACCAGGTTGATGGCACCTGATCTAAAGCAGTTATGATGGATGAAGATTAATTTCTCAGCAGTGATTCTTCTTTTGTCAAAGATTTCTATTACGATTGTCATCAAATTGATTGAAACAATGATAACAAATGTATGTGAAACATACAGTATCTTGATAATGGTGCATATTATGCCATTATGTAAGACATGTAAGCATTATGAGCTGGAGTGATTTTTTTTTTGGGGGGGGGTTGCATGTTCTCTCTGTGCCAGTTCTGACCCATGCAGAGTGTACCTGTTGCCAGCTGGGACCAGCCACAGCCGTAGAGAGGTTGGATGGATGTCGGCATTACGACACACGATCAGCATGGGTTGTGATTAAACGTGAGGATCCAGGAAATCACACTGCTGGATTGTGTGATCCACGTGAATGCTCGAGACGCTGACTTTTGCATAACAGGAAATGTGTAACTGCGGAGCAAGGACAGCGTGTAATTTGCAGCAGCAGATATTTCTGGAAGAAATTAAAAGTTTGAAAAGATGAAACGATAGATCATTTTGTCTATACCAGCAAAGATTTCTCCTCCTCCCTCTCTTGGGGTCCTCAAGCAGTCTGTTGGCACATGGCTCCTCACCAGTGCTGGAGAACGTCAACAGCAGCCGTGTCCCCTGGGAGTGTGTGTGTGTGTGTGTGTGTGTGTGTGTGTGTGTGTGTGTGTGTGTGTGTGTGTGTGTGTGTGTGTGTGTGTGTGTGTGTGTGTGTGTGTGTGTGTGTGTGTGTGTGTGTGTGTGTGTCCTAATTAGCATGTGCGTCACAGCAGGGAAACACGTGCGCCGTCTCAGCAACAAAAGACCTTCACTAAACCTAATTGACAGAGCCCGTATATGAGAACCCCCCCCCTCCAAAAAAAAAAAAAGACAAACTAGAACAGCATCATCAAAGAGAATGATCTCTTGTTGACAGAGGCCCTGTGAGGAGACGGCAGCCATGAAAACACACTTTCAGAATCAGACGCCTGCCTTCAGGCCTCACCTACAAAGCAGCTGGTGTTCCGTGTTGCTCCAGGAGCTTTTCCCAGCTGAATACACCCTGAACCCACAGTTCCTCCATATCACACAAAACGCTCACAAGACAGCTCTGTAAATGTCTCTATAAGTGTGCCCGGGAGCTAAATTAACTACTTTCTCCATTTATAGCACAGTTTAGTCGGCAGAATGAGACACAACAGCAGTGCATAAATCATTGTGTGTATACGAGATGTCCGATGATTAATGTGCAATGCAACGCAGTCAAGGCTAAGCCGATTTAACTGCTTTTTTTAAAATTTATCATATTAACAATTTATTTTTCTTTTCAGTTATTTAACATCCTGTGTGTTTCCTTTTTCGAGCGCTGAGCCTTTATGGCTGTCACTGCTTTGGGCCAGCCCCAAACCCTGAGGAGGACTGGATAAATGCCAACTGCTGCATATCACTCTGAAGTGAGAATGTGTTTTTTGGGATATTGCCTTCTATGTTTGTCAAAAGAGAATCTGGATCAAAGATAATGTCTGTATTTTTGACAGAGTCCTTTTGGGAGAGCAGTTCTGCCACTGAAGTTAAAAGAGAGTCTGATAAGCGAGTTTTCCTATGGCCTAGAATTAGCATTTTGCTTTTATCTCAGTTGAAAATGAAGTTCTCTGTCTGGTTTTTTTTTTTTTTTTTCTTCCCTGTGTTCTTGGGGAGATGAGACACATTCAAATACTCACGAGATTTTAAGATTTTTTTTTTTTTTTTTACAGTGGCTGCAAAGTAACACCTGGATGAAGAGCAACTGATATTCTCCTGTGTGTCTTTAGGGGTCAGTCTCACGCCAAGATACGTCCAGTTAATCCCACTGCCCTATAAATGCCACAGTATGTCAGGGCAAGTTTTCTTTTTTTATTATTATTTTCAGTAGTCAATACAGTGAGTCCCAGAAATCCCTCAGTCCAATCACAAACAAGAATCCAACATGTCTCACATTTGTATAATGAGCCGTAAAACAAATTTCTCTTTGAAAACTCATGTTACGTTAGAGAAAGGGATAGATATCACTTACTTATTCCACATTTTGGCAATGAATGAATAAAAAATAATGAAAGTGGTTAAACCTATTCTGTCCTGCAGCCTTACAACAACCAGATGACTGTTGAACATATTACACGTGCACAGTAAGCACACATACGTACACTCGCCGACTGGAAATCTCCAGTCAGTAGTTCTATTCAATTGCACGTTTTTGGCCTGTATGAAAAGAAACCCACTCCCCCGCAAGTAAAACATGCAAATTCCACTAAACTTCAATGCAACATTCTTCACTAATCAATCATTTGCAAAGTCATGAACAAAGAGTCAGACTCTACATTAAGCTCTCAAAAGTTTAATTTTGCTGCAGATTTTGGCTGAAAATTAATCTTAATGTCACAGACACGGGATTCCGGTCTATTTTGCACTTTCCAACAAGTTTGATTGTATAGAAATACACTCGTGTCTATATAGTTTGTGGTCGGCCACTCTTACAGTGTTTTCATAATTCAATCAAACGTAAGAGTAAATGTTTTTTTTTGTTTTGTTTTTTTAAGTATTTCAACAAAATTCCCTAATTCCTGGATCTGAGATGGTGGAACCAGGATCAGCAGGTAAACCCCACAGGAATAGAATAGAATAGAATAGAATATATATACTTTATTAATCCCAGAGGGAAATTAGTTGTGGTGTTACTCTATACAGAACAGAAGACAGAATAAATATAATAGAACTTAAAATATCAAAACAGAATAAAAAAAATAAATAAAAAAAGCAATTTCAAATGGAGAATAATAAAAGCAGGGCTGAGCAGTGACTTGTATAAGCGTAGAAGAATTAAATGAACAGAAAAACACAGCAAACACTATTTAAGAGGTGGAGTTACAGTCTTATGACCCCAGGAAGGTGGGATTTTCTGCATCCGCACATCAAAGAGGAATCATTATATACAATATATCAAATTCATTTTTTTTTTACTCCGTAGTCGCCAAAGTTGTAATACTTATTGAAAAACTGCTGCTGACCTTCGCAGCTCGTCTATCCAGAGCCTGCTGACGGACTGTACTACATTTTGGTACGGAAGCATATAGGAAGCAACTACAGAGGATAATCACAGCAGCACAAAAGATCGTCAGTTTTAATTCTCCCTTCTCTGATTGACATTTCCACCTAAGTAGAACACTAGACATCAACAACGGCACACACCCTGGTTTCCATCTGTTTGACCTTTTGCCCTGGGGCTGGTGCTCCAGCTGTAATAAAGCAAAGGCGAAAAGACTCAGACACAGTTTCTTTGCCAGAGCCTTAACCACTGTTGATTCACACTTTCATTGATTCACAGATATTCTGGGCATCACAAAATACTACACTTATTGTGAAACATTCACTGGCTCCCTGTTGAGTCTCGTGTTCAATATAAAATCTTGGTGCTAACCTTTCAAGCCCTACATGGTCAAGCTCCTCCTTACATTGCTGACCTCATAAAGCCCTACAGCTGGACTTGGAGCTTTAGATCGTCTGGGCGGAACTTGTTAAAGGTTCCACCTACCTGCTTTAAAACTCGGGGAGATCATTCAAAGCTGCCGCACCCCAACTTTGGAAAGCTGCGCTCCCTGGGCTCAGCAGACATCTTTAAAAAGTGTCTAAAAACACATTTGTTTGCCAAAGCATTCTAGTCCAATTGACCCACGCTGCCACTGACTCTCGGCATTTGTTGTGTTTTTAAGATGTTTTTTTTCTCTTATCTGTGTTTATCTGTTTTTACTGTGACGCACTTTGTGACTGCATGTCTGTGAAAAGCGCTATACAAATAAAATTTACTTACTTACATCTGTGAGCCTATTGCCATATTGCACTAATCTTCCTTATATTGCACTATTTGCATTTGTTATATATTGTTCATTTGCACAGTGAAAAGGAGGAGCTCTCCGGTTGTATACTGATAATAGACTTTCTGAACTTTCTAAATATTTCTTTAAAGCGCAGTGAAACCGGAAGTTGTCTTCCGTATTTCCGGTTGACCTCTGTGAGTTTTACTGCTCTTTATGGAACGTGTTTAGTTTCAATAACTGGTTAATTATTTAACATATACTGGATGTATCTGTGTTTATCAGATAGAGCAGTTAAAGACTCGATTCTTCAATCATTTAACGTTAGTAACATGTAGCTGGTGTTTCGGATTAACTGGTTTCCCTGTTAACTGATGACAGACTTCCTCGAGCGTCCGCCGTTGCTTCTGGTACCAGGGTCAACGACGTCACCAGTCAGTCCTCAGTTAACAAGGAAACCAGTTAATCCAAAACACCGGCTCTATCGTGTTAGCTCCTCTGCTAACCCGCTCCTCCATGGCTCCTCTCCGGGTTCTGTGCATTCACGGTTACCGGCAGAACGGCGCCTCGTTCCGGGAGAAGACCGGAGCTCTGCGGAAGCTATTGAAGAAACACGTGGAGCTCGTTTACCTGACTGCCCCCCTCAGTGTTCCGCAGGGTGGGTCATTTTCAGCCGGTTCACCGGCTGCTGCCAGCCGGAGTGTCTGTTAAAATCCGGAGGTGGAAACTTTTCAACTGTTGATTTTACTTCATAACCTACAAAAAGTTTTTATTTCTTTTTTTAAATCCACCTGTTTAGTTTCGTCCGCATCTATGCTCGAATCGGTCCCTCCATAAATTAGCTCCTGCTAAAAGACTCTTTATCTCAGACAATCTGTTCCAAAAGGTTTAACATCAAATAATTAAATGAAAATTAAAGACACATTAGTTATTTTCATTCTACAATTCCACAAACTGTGTTCATTATTATTGATCCAACAATCAGCGAGATAAACTACATGTTTCCTTTTCCTTTTTTTATTACAATTGTTTACGTTTTCTAAATGTCTTAGTTCACTTAATATATTTAAATGAGTAATTTCCTGCTTTGGTGGGTGTTTTTTCTTTTTCTTGTTAACTGCAGCATTACTGATTTGTTTTGTGGCAATAATCAGTCAAAGTTACAAAATTCCGCATTGTTATGACGACAAAAATACATGAGCGTCATGAATAATTGGATCAGGTTTCTTGTTCCAACTTAATTTATTCACTTCAGATAATCTTGATACTATTCATCCACACACACACAGGTGCATTAAAATGATAGATGTTTTTTTTTTTTTTATTGTAGTCAATTTAAAAACTGGAAATCATGTCGCTTCTTGACATAAAAAGTGAAATCTTTCATGCATTTGTTGGTTTTGACGTCTGTCCAAACTCTTAGAGTGTCTGAAATTATTAGAATGTGAAGTTTGAGTAAATCATTTTGTTGGAAAAACCACATAACAAAAATTGCTCACAGAAAACTGCACGAAAAATGAATCCATCTGAAAGTTCTGTACTTCTGGTTGCTTTCCTGGTTATATTAAATACCAGGCCACAGTAGAATAATACACTTCCCTCTTGTGTCCGTTCAGAGGTCCCAGGTAAGGAGAACGATGCGGCTCCTGCGCCTGCAGCTGAGGAAGACTCCAGGGGTTGGTGGTTTTCTGACGTCCAGGCTCGGAGCTTCAACGCTCGGCAGCAGTGTGAGGAAAGCCTGGGGCTCGACCAGAGCGTCGCGGCTGTGAGAGAAGCTGTGAAGGTCCAGGGCCCGTTTGACGGCGTCCTGGGCTTCAGTCAGGGAGCCGCGTTTGTGGCCATGCTGTGCTCCCGTCAAGAGAAACAACTGGAGCCAGAATTCCGCTTCCGCTTCGCCGTCGTCGTCGCCGGTTTCCGCAGCGCGTGCAAGGAGCACCAAAAGTACTACGACACTTCTCTTCAAATCCCATCGCTGCATGTGTTTGGACTGGAGGACAAAGTCATCCCCGACTCCCTGAGCAGGGAGCTGCTGCCCTCCTTCCAGGACCCGCAGGTCCTCATTCACCCCGGGGGGCATTTTGTTCCTGCTTCTTCTGCTCACAGACCAACTTACCAGGAGTTTCTCAAGAAGTTCCAGTGAAAAATCACTGAATTATTCAATCTTATACAACTCATTTATAATCAGTTCAATGTTTGTGCACATCTGTTAGAACATAATTGATTCCACTGGCATGTCGGGTAAAAACTCGGTCGATCCCTTTACCCTTCATGTGTACTCCCACCTCAGCACTGGCAGAAACAGTTGCTGTTGACCAGCACCTCGCCTGAGCCGGTGAGGATCTTAGTTGTGATCAAATGGAGAAAAAATCATAATAAATGGAAGACGGGGCGGATGTGTTTTTGTTCCTTGTGCTGGCAAACTGTCGAGCTTCCTCGCTCTGAACAAGCTGTAATTCATAAAAACTTGGTTGATTCGAACATTGTGCGGCGAGTTACAGCTGTCAAGACGAGACACTATAAAAGCTGGAATGACAGAGACACTGGCCTGAAACTGAAAAGCCTCCAGAGGCGCACGATATACACTGTAAAATCATGGAGAAGTTATACAAAGATAACACCCTGATTCTGAAACTGACATTAAGGACGTATTTTCAGTGAACAGATGTGAGAGAGGAAGATTTAACCACAGACTAAAGGTTTCTCCTGAATGTGATGTCGGTGAAAGGGAGAACTGCTCCTCCCCTATCCAGGACCTTGTTGAAGAGAAACGTCCTCCACAGACTTCTTGAGGACATTTCAGAACATGTTGCTACTGTTCAAGTACTGATCAAGTCATTTTTTTCACCTCAGTTAAGAATGTGTGCACTCATTTAAATGATGACGAAGAAGAGATCTGTTTCCAGAGGTCTGGATGCACAACAGAAACCCTGACTTGTCTGTCCCAGTCGGGGTGGAGTTGGGAGGTGTCTCTGGGCAAAGAGGCCGAATGCAGAGGCAGACCGCCACGCACATATTCACTCCTGCAGGCTAAATGTGTTTGAGTTTTGCGAGGGAGCCAGAGGAAAACCGCACATAAGCACAAAGAGAACACGCAAACTATAATCAGAAAGGCTGGATCCCGATAGTTTCATCTCACCTTCTTCTGTACTGTGGGGGTGTCAAACATAAGGCCGGTGGGCTGAAACTGGCCCGCGTGAGGCTCCAATCTGGCCCAACAAACCGCCAAGCAAGTGGTGAAAATTTCAAAGAGAACTTGTTTGACGTAACGCTCAGTGACTGTAGATTCTTCTGCGGTGGTGATTGAAATTAAAAGTAGAGCGCAAACAGTCGGTACCACTGTTAAATGTTCTAATAGCACCATTCAAAATCGAATCCGGGCCCCGCCCAAGCGTTCTATTACACCCCTTCCATTTAGTATAATATCTCTTACCTATTTGGGGCTGGGGCTGCACAAATTCCTGAAGAGCAGTGGACACACCACAACACTGGGGCCCGAGCACAGACATCAGTGGTGCTGCCATGAAAGATAATGAACCAGCATCAGCCTCAAAGCCATGCTGTCTGGGTGAGATTGTGAAAATACCCATAATGCAACAGTTATAGGAGGTTTCTTTGGACATTTTGCATCAAAATGTTTCAATAAAATTGACTCTGTGTTAAGACTGTAGTTATATTCTTCATTAGTAATTGTTTATCTTGTGTGAAAATAGACATTTTCACCTTGTATACTCTGATGTTAAATTGCCCCGAGGTGTGAGTGTGTGTGTGTGGTTGTTTGTCTGTCTTTGTGTGTTTGCCCCCGTGACAAGACTGGCGACCTGTCCAGGGTGTGTCCTGTACGCCGGGGGCGGGCTCCAGCACCCCGCGACCCCGAACAGGATGAGCAAGGTAGAAGATGGATGGATACTTCAAAGTTTCAATCCAACGATCCTGACCGTCCCGGCCACTCACAATGAGAATCTCAGCATGTTCATCTCTTCCACCTCAAGCTTTGCCCCTTTGTCTTTAACACAGTGCTTTTTTTTTTAGTTTCACCTTGCATTTTCTTCTGCATTAAAATGAGTCTCTATCCTCACAGTCAATGATTAAATCCTAAACTTATTTCCCCATCAGGATCCTGAGGGACTGGAGCCAATCACAACTCATTATGAGGTGAAGGCAGGACGGATCTCCAGCCTGCAGACGCTCACCTTCGCACCTACGGGCAATTAATTAACCTCAAATTCATGTTTTGAACTGTGGGAGTAAACCAGAGTGGCTGCAAACTCCACAAGAAAGGCTGCCGAGCCCAAAGTGTTTCCCCTCCGCACACCACACCAGGAGAAGCCTGAAGTTTTCGGCTTCCAGGAAAACATCACGATGATTGTGGAAAGTTATGACAAGAATTTGACTTCAGAACCACAACGGAAACTTTGATATATTAAGTTTGACTAATATTTTGCATAACGTCGTTGTGCAAACTTTAACCCTTTCAGTTTGTTGCACTCCTGAAGCAGTTGGATCAGTGGAGTCCTGCCGTCCTGAATCTTCACGTCAGTCTCTCGCGTGTGTTTCTACAAACAAGGAGGGAAACGATGTCCTGATGAAAATGTGACGAACGCAACAACAATTGTTGGGGTTGTCTTCACGTTCTGTTCTCCGTCTACCGAGTCGATGCCACTCATCCTTAATTGACACTGAAGTGTTTGGAAGAGCAGTCGTCCTGCGGGGGTGTATCTCATGGTCTTGGGTTCCTGATGTCAGGGATGCATGAAGGTGTTTCCTCAGATGTGGCTTTTACGAGCCGGTTTACGCACACACTCAAATGTGCAGGGTTCAAGGACATGTTGTTCTTTTATAGCTGAAGCATGTGCATGTCAGACTGGACTCCTTCAATTGTTTCCAGATGTGCGCTCTCTCTCTCTCTCTCTCTCTCTCTCTCTCTCTCTCTCTCTCTCTCTCTCTCTCTCATTTTCCCTTTCATCTCCCACCAGTCTCTACCTCTCTTCTACATCCTCCTCCCTCTCACATCCTGTGTGTCATCAGCAGCACTGGGTGCAACATGCCCCTCCACATGCCTTTTACATTTGTGACATGACATGGATGAAAATAGTTTTGCCCGTCTGGATCTGGACCAAAACAAAAAAAACAAATCCACATTTCATTCAAAAGCTTCTGACAACTTTGGACACTTACGAGGCCTTGGAAAGATGAATGTCGACAATAAAACAGGTTCTATGTCAGTGTCGTCTTCCTCTCTGGTTAAAAATCTAGTCTCACTCATCAGAGTGATCTGTGTTGAGAAGTTTCCAACGTGTCTCCTGGAACATGTGGGCTTCTCAGTGGCCTTCATGGTCTTCCTCTCCTGGGCTCCCCTGTGGCCCTTGTGTCCCTCCAAGACCTCACAGCACACATACACACACACGCACACACACACACACACACACATGGTTTTGATAACAAGTGGAGACGAACGGAGAGAGTGAGTGAGCGAGGGAAACAGTAAAAGAAAAACACTGAGGGTCAGTCATGCCAGTAAGTTTTACAACAGAGCCGTGACTCTCTTCTCAGGAATCCATTCCTCCTGTTGCACAACAACCGGGAAATAATGGAATGAGAGACAGAAACAGATGAGGGTGGAGTTATCCCCCCTCCGCCCCCTCCATCTCTTCTCGGGCTCCCTCTGCCTCCCACCCTGTTCTCTCCGGCCGCTGTGGTTGAAAAGGAAGAGTATGGACACATTCAAGTTTTTCTCCACGATTGAAGTATCACTTTTTCCCTCTTCCCCTGGTGGAGTACGAGGGGAGGGAGCAGAGGGGTGTGTCCCAGCACAGATGGGCTCTATTTTGATTATGGAGCGTTTGTTGTTATGGGAGACGGAAGGAGGGGAGGGGCCACGTGGCTTGTGTGTCTATAAAAGACTTGCACTTCAACTCCAAAGAGCCTGGTCATCCCATGGCCCGGGCCCGTCCACACTCTCACACAGTTGACCAACTCTTCCCTTCCTGTGCAGCAGCTGCCACCCGTGACCCCTGTGGCCCGGAATAATCTGTGATTACAAGACATCTCGCACAGGACTTGATATTTTAATCCCCTTGTCATCAACTTTTGGATTTATTTGACCTTTTTTTTTGCCACTCATCACTGATGCTGAAGACAGAGGAGCTGTTGGTTGTTTTTTTTCATCCAGATGAATTTAGTTTGCTACGTGGCTGCATGTGTTTGGGTTTGCATCATTAAACGGTGGATGCATGTGATTCTCCCTGTGTTGATCACCGCCTCGGATCCATCCATGCTCCTCTGCCCCTGGTTTGTCTTTGTGGAGACGTGCGCATGTGTTCCCTGAAAGCCGCCTCATGATGATGTTAGACATGCAACGTGTTTGAGTGGTGCGGGCTGTTTTGACACCTGAGAGAGATAGGTACGGGAGTATATTTAGACTTTTCATTCAAATGGCTGCTTTAAGAACGGAAACGGCAGGGAGAGTCAGGTGATGGCTTCAAACTACTCAGTAAAGACATGTGTCTCCAACTCCATTCAAAAGACAAGCTGTGGGTTTTCCTGCATGGCTGCATGCGGGTGTGTGTCTGCTGTTTCTTTTTCTTTTCTAACCATCCATATTGATCTTTTTTTTATTACCTGCTTTTATGCTCACATGCTTCCGGTTTTCCTTTGATTTGTGGTTTTCTTGTTTTTATAAGAGGGGGGGACGGACACTGTGTACTTTCACTGTGGTCAGAACTTGTCTGGTTGTTGTTTTCGTCCAGTCATACCACAGCTATGACGGCATGTCAGTGATACACAGCTTGAGGGAAACCTGTGAGATTTCAACCATGTGGGATATTGTATTTCATACATGGAGGCTGCATCAACTTTGAAAAAATATCCTGGAAAGAGCCACAGGTTTAATCTCTTTCTGGACGCTTGATCAACTTGTTGAAGATGTTTTAAGTTAAAATGTAAATAACTGTTTAAATCCATGTGTAAAAAGAAGGTTCCCCCCCCCCCCCCCCCCCTCCCTTTTTTTTTTTTTTTTCTTGTGCAAAAGGTGAACTGAGGACACAGCTGAAGTCAGGGCAGCCATCGCTTGATGCATGAAGTCATCTGCAGTCGTTTGTCTGCTCGTCTGCTTTACTGGAGTGTTTTCGAGGCCTGTTGTCTGGGCCGGGTCCAGCGGAGCCGCGGCTTGGCTCTTCTTATAGGAGCCTAATTGACCCTACTGGGGTAAATATTAGTCATCATGACTTTCAGGGTGGACACAGTATGGTCAAGTTAACACACACACACACACACACACACACACACACACACACACACACACACACACACACACACACAAACACACACACACACACACACACACACACACACACACACACACACACACACACACACACACACACACACACAGAGGCATGTCTTGGCTCACATGACTGACAAAAAAAATGTGAAAACTGTTGCGCAGTTTTGTTTGGTTTCCGACAACCACAAGGAGGATTGGAGGGTGAAAGGGGGAAATCCCAGTAGTGTCATCAAAGGTTCTTTTTTTCTTTGTTGTTTCTGTGCTTGTGGAAGTTATTGATATTAGTTGAGGAATGTGAGGCAGAATAAAAAACATTTTTGTATTAAATTATATATTTAAAAAAAGATTATGCACTGGCTTGAGTTTAAATAAAAGATCAATTCTCAAACTGATATCATATTAGTAGAAAATTAGATCAAAACATTTTTGGAGATTTGAAATACTTTATATCGGGTAAAGTACATAATTTGTAGTCGTCTCACAATTGATGTCTGTGTGTGTCCAGGAGTTAGTAATCTATTAATCTAAATCAATCACATTATGAAGACCCTTACTGGGGCTAAAAAAAAATCCTTGTAATGTGCTTTTTTTTTTCAATTGTGTTGTTTTTTTTTGGGGTTGTTTTTTGTGGTGATTTTCTTTAGGATTATTGCTAATTGGCTTGTCTTCACTTGGAGACTTACACCGCCTTTAACCGTTGTAATTCAAAGCACACCGCAAAGTCCCACTGTGGGAGATAATTTGACTTCTCGGCCCTGAACAGTAAGAGTTTATGTGCTGTTGCTAATCTCTCAGCACGTGAGCTTTTACGGTGCAGGGAGGCCGAAGATAAACACAACTCTTCATCCAAGGGATTGTATTTTTCCATTTCCTTTTGTTAATTGTGCAGAATGTTGATGATGTGATGATGTTGGAGGAGGGTAGCGAAAACATTTTCTCCTTAATTATTTGTGATTTTTCACAGATAACATGATGATAGATGATAAGACGACACAGCATGAGAAAAGATGAGATAAGATAAGCTAAGATAAGACAAAAAAGTGTTATCCTACATCAGGGAAATTTACATTTATATATAAATATATATACATATATAAAACCCTATAAAATTAAACTACTTCTATGGAAAATTTTGCTTTTAATGTATATATGTTCAGTTGAGACTTTTTACAGCAGTTTCTCCAAACTATTTCTACTAATTATACTTCCACAACAATCCAAATAGTTGTTCTCTGTTGAAAGAAAGAAAGAAAGAAAGAAAGAAAGAAAGAAAGAAAGAAAGAAAGAAAGAAAGAAAGAAAGAAAGAAAGAAAGAAAGAAAGAAAGAAAAAGTTACATTAACTTACGAGCATTTGAACTGTGACCAAACTTTTCTGTGTTCCAGTGTTGCGCTGGTTGGTAGTTTCATAGTTTATAATTTCCTTCATATTTTCTTGCCCTTTTATACATTTTTTAAATACAAGATTTTTTTTTTCTCACTGTATTAAACTTTGTAACACTATTTTTCATAATGGCTATATAAAATACTGTAAATAAACTTGATTGGTTGATTAACTGACTGACTGACTGACTGACTGACTGACTGACTGACTGACTAACTGACTGACTGGTTTAGATCAAATTAATGTGGATTATCACCATCTGCAGCTCCTTCACTTGCATGTAAAGAATAGAAATCGCTTGGCAAGTATACAAAACACTCTGCTGAATGCTTTTAATATTTTTTATTTATTTCAGAAAATCGAATACATGTTGTTTCAGCTTGGGAAGAATAAGTGGAAAACTTTGGTGAAAGAAATAAAACATTATATACTATATGCTTATCTTGGCCTCTAGAGGGCAGACGATGTCTAAACATTTTGCTGTGTGTGTGTGTGTGTGTGTGTGTGTGTGTGTGTGTGTGTGTGTGTGTGTGTGTGTGTGTGTGTGTGTGTGTGTGTGTGTGTGTGTGTGTGTGTGTGTGTGTGTGTGTGTGTGTGTGTGTGTGTGTGTGTGTGTGTGTGTGGGACTTCCTGTGCTGCTTTGAAGCGAGGCTGCCCTGTGTGATAGAGAGCTGTACAGGTGCTGGAGCTGGCTGACTCATCCGTTCAGCATGTGCTCTTTACATTCATCCCTGTAGTCCAAGATGACCAAACTATAAAGAAGTGTGTTTAACAAATGGGACAAAAGTGAAACAGTCCACGTGCCGTCTGTGTTATTGCACATATGATTGGTGTAGGCTATTAAATAAAGGAAATTGTGTGAGCACTTGTGATATTACCAGTTTTGGAAATGACATTACAGTAACACTGATACTTTTGGCTATGGGAAATGACCAGTTATTAAAATGTTCGTGAACCAGTTACAATATTAAATGTAACTTGTATTAAAAATATCATTTCCTAACCTTCCTACCCCCTTTCGAACATGTAGAGCGAGTGCCAAATATGATAAATGGAGTGTGCGATGGCCCAAAAAAAATTATATATATATATATTTTATTTTTTAATTTTTTATTTTTTTTGCTTTGCTCATTTTGTGTTTTCGTGTCGTTTTTTTCTTTTCTTTTTTTACTTGTTTCTTCTTTTTTTGCATGTTGGAAATAAAATTCATTAAATCATTAATTCATTAAATTTATTCAAATAGTTGCAGATTTGTTGTCTTTCTGCTCTGATTACATGTAAAGTATCATCATTAGCCCAAACTTGTGTTGCTTACTATTTTTCAAACCCCCGTTCACTTAACGACAAAGTCATTATTATTAATGCTGAATAACTCTAACAGCAATATGAAAAGTTGTCAGACTGTGCATACATTAAAAAATTCGCTTGTATCCACTGGCCCATTACAAGCTAATCTTTAAAAGACATTGAAGTTTATCACCACTGTGTTGTGTAGTTGCTGCTTCTTCCCATTGTTATTTGTTCCATTTCTTCTTATAAAGCATCTTCCTCCAATAATTTCATTTGAAGACGAGGCAATTATTTATTTTAAGCAGTGCCACTACCTTTTAAAGATGCAACTAGTTACTCTACTCAACAGCTGATTTTCGATAATGTGCATCACACTGGAAATCACATGTAATCACAAGCTTATATCAAATACATCAAACCAGTCAGGGATATAAAAATGTGACATATCAGCTTCCAAGGTGTAACCTTCGACCTGCTCGTTTGGAGCTGTATCAAAAGAAAAGTTGATCATCCGGTTGCTGCCGGTGACACCTGCCCCTAACGACCATGGCTGTAGACTGTTACCATGGTGCGTTTGCTAAAGTAACAATCTAAAGCCACGGTCGCCATGGAGACAGCAGGGTGGAGGATGAACTGGAGTCGGCATGGTAACAAGAAACTGCAGGGTTTCATTGGTCTAAGCATGAATCTTACGCAGTTACTTGGTGTAGGACTCCCCCAATGCAAGCCCACACAGGTTTCCTTTCCGAGCAGGAGGAAGGGGGGGGGGGGGGGGAACACAACCCAGAGAAACAGGAAGAGAGCGAGAGACAGAGAATTCTAACTTACTGTACAGAGTGAGCTGCAGCCATCAAGTCAGCCATTTTATAGGTATTGCACAATACTTCCTCTGTGGGTTTTCTTTATTCCCGTGTCATCTTCATCTTTGTAGTTTGTTGCATTGCCAGGCTTCAGTAGCCATGACTGTAGACTGTTACTGTACTGTGACACTGTATAAGCAGTAAGCAGTCTAAAGCCAAGGTGCTGATGCTCTGGCAAGAAAATGTAGAGAAGATGGTGGGAAGGACAGACTCTCCTCTTGGGGTAACCTACATAAGCAAATGAAAAGAGAAGAATAAAAAGGCATCATATTACTGTAGTAAAACCTGACACAGATCCCATAGTGGTTTCTGACCTGGGAAATCCTATTTACCTAATGTCATCAAAGTATGATGCAGAACAGAACTACTTTGTCTACTTTTAATTCATCTGATAAGTATTTCTTATGTGAGGTCTTTAGATGCACCTGGAGCACCATATTTCCCAAATTTTTTTCACAATTACATTTTATTATTGTGGTATTAACTAAAGCAGTACGAGTACATTGGTCAGATTGTGCATATCCTCTGAAATATTACAATGTGTCCCAAAGGCAGATTAAGTGCTAGCTCTGAGAGGCAAATTTATTTTCAACCAGCTGGCACCATTAATTACTTAATTTTCAACATTAGTAGTCGGCCATCTGCATTGTTTAATTCACAATCATTTCAGTAACAAATAGGCTATCATCCAAACGATTTTCATAATGACATTTCACTCAACCAACCAGCCAAGTATTGATCCAACATACAAACATTTTACTGGGCAGCAAAGTAAATTCATCACTCTTTTAATAAATATAATTATGAAACATGGGGGAGGGGGGCGGGGGGTGGGGGGGGTGGGGTGTTGTTGCCCACCTACAGTAGGCTACAGATGACTAAGCAACGAGTCAAGTAACTAGATGTGAAGCATGAACAACTAGTGTTTAATTCGATTTAATCCCATTCATTTACACGTTTTCAGACAATCAAACGTTGAGAACCTAAATTAGTCCTGCAAAATATTTCTCATTATGTCTAAAACGTTTGTTTTAAAGGTGTATTTTTCTTCAACAGGTTGTTTGTCCACATTTCAGCACCACGGCTGCCGGACAGCGACGCAGCAGATCGGTGCTGTCCGCGGTGCTGAACTGGATTAAACGCAGGCTTTCAAAATGCTTTATGGTGAAATAAACTGTCATTCTTCAGACACTTTAAATCTTCGTCAATATTCAGTCATACACCACGATGCAGCGAGTGCTCTGCTTTCTACAACTAACCCGGAGTCTGCTCTCATTCCTCACTAACTAACTGCTCGGCACTGTCACGTGTCCCGGAGCCAAAGCCCCCGGGGGCACGGTGCTGTGACGTCACTCCGAGAGCGGACCAATCAGCCGTGGCCTCGTTCTGGCGCCTGGCTTATCACAGCGCGTGGGCAGTGGCTGGGTCTGGCTCGGTTTCCATGGCACCGGGGAGAAACGGCGTTTTCCACCGTGTGGGCCGGCGCAAGGAGCACGCGCAACCAAACTTTACCGTGAACTTGTGACGCTGTCACCTTATTGTGTATAATATGCATATACAATGTATATTATCATATGATTAAAAACTGAATAATTTCTATAAATGTACTATTAGCTTTTTGTAATTTCTGTATTTCATTTGTATTGTATTTATCAACGCTGTTTCTTTAATGAAGTCATTAAGCTGTATTATACCACAATTAAACAGTAATTATTTTTCAGGTCTTAAATGAAGTCGACACAAGAATTAATGTTCTTTATTATATTCATTATACCTCATAATTAATGATAATTTGTTGTTATTTATTTATGTCTTAATGATGGTTATTTAATACAATACTTCTGAGACGTTTAGTTGAACTGATAAAGTTTATAATGATGAAGACATTAAGACTTTGATTGTGTTTATCTATGTTCGCAAAAGTCAACAGAATATCTCTAACTTTATTTGCTATCTCGAAATATATGCAGCTGTTTCTGAATAATCTCTGAATCCATCTCAAAATGTCCATCGTCCCATGCCGCCGTCTCACTGCCTCGCTGTCCAGACTAACCGCTACAGCATCAAAGACTTGTGAATGAACGAGGTGTTTCATTGACTCGCTCCACCCACTCCTCCCTCGTGTTAATCGTGCACGAGCCTCTCTCACTCTGCGCGTTCGCGACCGCGCACGCCAGAGGATCACACTGCGGTGTGCGCGTGCGCGCCGGTGTGAGCGCAGTGCCTTTATAAGGGTTATAGTAGGTGAATGCGCATCATCTGCAAAGTGCGCAAGAATGACGCAGGGGTGACTTCACTGGCTGTCGACGTCACAGAAGAGGGACTGACAAAAAAAAAAGGAAAAAAGATAAAGGAAACGCCGACCGGAAGTACACGAAGGGGGAGAACGGGGTGGAGGAGAAGGGGGACAGGAGGAGGGAGGCGGAGGAGAGGTGTGTTAGTGCCACACAGGAAGAAAGTGATGGCTGTAATGTCATCACTACCACCGGAAACCTCCCGGTGCCACGCGCTCCTGAGATTGTAGGGGAGTTGGTGAGGAACACGCCCCCCCCCCCCCCCCCCAACAACACACACACACACACACACACACACACACACACACACACACACACCCCTCCTCCCAGCAGGCACTCTGTTATGCAAAAATAACATTAAAATAAAATAAAATGCTGCGCTGGTACACGCACACACATACCAGGGCGCGCGCATCTATCTAAGGTCTGCGCACGTGTCACTGTACATTGCACATTGGGATTTGCAAATCTTAGTTGGACAACAGCGGATACTCTACAGAGGGAAGACAGCTGCCAAAGCAGCATCTTCCTATTTAATTGGGCGCGTGACGGCACCTGTATAACAGGTGAACATTAATAACCAGCAGCGCCTTATGATTCATATCATTAAAAATGTATGGCTTATTTGAACGGTGCCAGATTGGAACATGTTGAACTAGAGAATAGGAGACACACTGGGAAACAGATTTTTTTTTTCTTCTGATATCTAGATATCAGAGTTTTTTTCTTTTTTTTCTTTTTTTTCAGGTTGCAGGCTGAACGCTGCCCACATGGGAGATAAAATGAGTCACACTGCAGCAACTTCCAACCGGAGAGTAAAGATGAGAGCAGTGTCAGTTCAAGCACAGCACGTCCAAAACAGCCTCTTTCTAGATTGCACTCAACCTGGAGGATATCAGAAGTATTTTTTTTTCTTCTCTTGAAGTAATACACAATCAAATCTATATATAAAAAAAATATACATATATATATATATATATATATATATATATATATATATATATATATATATATATATATATATATATATATATATAAATAACTTACCTCAGTTAAAGTTCCCTGGGTGGCCATGGCTGCGGCACTTTGCTGTAGAAATATTTCTTTGAGCTCGCTGTCTTTTACCAATAGGAAAACTGTCAAAGTGCAAAATCTGTGCCATGCTTGTCTTGCAGCACAGACGCTGTCGTCCCTCTTCTCTAAAGTCGCTTCCCTTACAGACCGGGCTCTCCCATCAACCGTAGGCTTTTTATAGAGATCCCGTAGTAACTAGTGGAGGGAACCGGGGAGGGAGGGAGGAGGGAGGGAGAGAGGGAGGGAGAGGGAGAGCTCATTCAAAGATTCACCTACACATGTACGTGCGTATCCCACGTCACTGAACGGAGTGCAGCTATTTATAAAGGAGGGGGGGGAAGTATAGCCTGAATCATTGTGCGGAGCCTTTAAAAAAGGGAGAATGAGTGCGTTTGCTGTGTGCGCGCGTACTTTACGCCAAGATATTGTCAGATGTTACAGCAGGAGAGAAATTAGGAGTCTCGGAGGTACGAAAATCTATTTCCATGTATGCATATTCCCTTAATAACAAATCCATTATATAATTGTATCATGGAGAGACTAGAGGAAAAAAAACACACAGGGGAAGTATTTCACTTTCTCATAGTCTATTTTTGCCGAGATGACTCGCAAAACACGCTGCGATTGCTTCTGTCAGAGGATTTAGTTTGGTAAAAATATAATATTCCGCGTACTCATGGTTTACTTTGACGTATTGAAAGCGGAACCTCATCATCCCCAACGGTCTCCCGTGCGTCCCTCCAATTTGTCTTACAGAATGAAGAAAAAGTGCACGTAAGATTCACATTGAAAAGCAAATTCGTCCCCCAAAAATTGCGCACCAGTTGATTACTGGCTTGAGCAAATCGTGATGTTGAGACGAGGCGATGAATCACTGCAGCTGCTCGCTTAAAATGACTGAAAGTGTTTGGTGCAGAGCACTGACTTTTTTTTTTCTTTCATTTATGTAAATGACATTTCAAGGGAAATTAATGTTCAAATGTTTTAATTCCGAAGCCTTTTTTTTTTTTCACGGACACCTTTAGAGAGATGTGACAAGAGTCGTGCATAAGTGCATCCCGACTTTATATTCAACTCACATATTCTGGGAGATTTGGGGGAGACCCTCGTGCGTAAAGAAGCGTGTCAGACGTGCGTAGGCGTGCGCAGTAAGAGACTCCTGGAAGTTAGACGCATTTTTGACACAGCACTCCAATGTTCACTTGGTTTTGGGCTTTTTTTTTTTCTGTGTGTGTATGTTTTTTTTTTCCAGTTAGTTGAGAAAGCCCAGAATCACGTCACAGAAGAAGTTGAGAGAAAACTTATGCCCGTGCACGCCTCCATGCAGTCACTGCACGATACACCAGGTGTGGATTATGACCTGACTCCTGCACAACCCACCCACACCTTTGCCTCCACACGCCCCCTCAACCAATACGTTATGAATTACAGATGATGTCCCTCTAACAAAGTGTGACTTTCAAAAGAAGCGCATTTTGTTGTAGTTGACCTTTAAGTAAAAGTAGATTCTATGAATTCGAGGGAGGTTTTAATCCCTGCTTCTCCTTGAAAACGTTACACCTCGAGATTTTTCTGGTAAATGTCACAGGTGAAAGTGCATACCCGAGGCAACAGGTGTAGAGTATGTTCCGATGTTTAGTTTTTAATAGCCCTGAAACCTCCTTTCACTGTTTGACTCTGAACCGACTCCTGATGTAACTCAACAGCAAAATGATTCTCTGTAATCATGTTGAGCTGTTTGAGGTCATTCACCTTCATCACCACTCCTGTTCGTCTCTCTCTGTCTCTTTGAAGTTTAAATAATACTGGTTACTGTTATTGGGCCCTAACCTTCACCTGAGAGCCTTTCAGTACTCCATGGCCATGTAATCCAATTTTCAGCCCGGAGATTGATTTTTAATCTCAAGAACATATATCTGTGCTGAACTCATTACTCAAGGTTCAATTACTTTGCTTTACTTGAGGACTCCAGCCATTTCTCACCGGGTGTCATTATGGGTGTCAAGTTCCTTGACCAGGTTGTAATGGATGGCCAAAGAAAAACAAAGAAGAGTATGACACAATGGGAAGGATGCAGGTCTGCAGAGTCAAATATGAGAGCCTTCCTACCCGTAGCTGAATTCAGAGTTTTCTGGTTTCAGTCTACCCACTTACAGATTTTCTTGTTAAATCAAGACACCCTTTTTCATAATGAAACCTGATGATCTGGTCGCCAAAAAGCCTACGAAGTACTGTTTCAAGATATATCCTTTTCTTTGGTAGCGTTTGAACAAACTGTCTGGCTGTGAACAATTCATTTAAAATGTTATATCTCAAGACGTCTTGATTGTGTAGTTTTGAGAAATCTCACCTCACAGATACAAAGTCCCTGATTGGAGTTGGTAAGACTTGCATGTATGTGGGGTTTGCATGTTCTCACTGTACATGTGTGGGTTTTCTCCAGGTGCTTTGATTTCCTCCTACAGTTTATTGTGTGACTCTAAATGGTGGATGGATGGATGGATGGATGGATGAATGGATGGATGGATGGATGGATGGATGGATGGATGGATGGATGGATGGATGGATGGATGGATGGATGGATGGATGGATGGATGGATGGATGGATGGATGGATGGATGGATTCTTTTTGATGATTGAATGATGATACCCTTTGTCTAATGTATCAACTTTCCACATCTGACTTTAGGAACTGCAATAATCTCCTGATCTGTGCACCCCGCTGAGATGTAAGGATTATCACAGCATATAGTGACACAAATCGATGGCACGCCATAAGAAACCAGGGTAATATTACTCCCATAGAGGCAAAAGCAAGATACCCTCTGTGATTACATTTTGGCCATGGCTCTTTTTTTCCCCCCTCACAGTTTTAGAGTTACCATGGCTCAGACATTACTACTGAGTATCAAACTATCAGCCTTTGGCCTCAAAACTGTAGAGTCTCCTCTAACAGCAGCCAACCAGCTGTCTAAATGTGCTGACGTGTGGTTGAGGCTAAGTATTGGACAAGTGTGTGAACACAAGTGTACATTTCCTCTTATTACACCCCACATGAATATGCAAGCAGTGGGAGGGGGAGCGGGGAGGATGAATGATGGAAACAGTGTGAATGGAGTAGCTCCTCACTTACTCCTTCTTTAATCTTGCCCTCCTTTTTGTTTTGCTGCCCAGCGTGCCAGAAAAACAAGCCGCTAAGTGTGACGTTGTCCTTTGTGTCTTTGCAGTAATTTCATCCGTATTATTTTGCATTGTGCACTGGAGGATGTATTCAGTTTCTCAATGTTGGCCTTTCACTTTTCATCCTGACACCAAGCGATCAAGCCTCAGGCGGTCCCACTTCAACCCACAATCAGCATTCAACTTGCTCGTATCTTCAAACTTGATCATGAGTCGTTACGCAGATCATTTCCTGTTCAAATCTCTTATCTGTTTGTCATGCCCAGTTGTCGGCTGTCTTTCTATCTCCTCATCTGTATTCCAAACAGAGAATGCAGTCAGATAAGAGAGAAAGAAAGAAAAAAAAATACTCATCCCTCCCTTACTCTCCCCTCTCTCCTCACAACCGCCTACCTTGCCTTCCCACCTCCCCTTCTCCCATTCTGACTCATACTGAAATCCCAGTGAGCCCCCACGCCTCCCCACCTCCTCCCCACCTCCTCCCCACCCCATCAACCCTCGTTCTCATTTGTGTTTTCTCTCCCTTTGATTGCCAAGCTGGTTCGAATGCAATGAGCAGGGCAATAGAGAATGAGCAAATGAAAACGATAGAGAAGGAGTGGAGGGATGGAGACAGGGAGGATGAGGAGGAGGAGGAGGAGGAGGAGGAGGAGGAAGAAGAAGAAGACTGTGCTGCCAAACGTGCCTATAATGAGGATTCTGTCAAAGAGAGTCTGGTGGGGAGAAATGTGTGTGTGTGTGTGCGTGCGTGCGTGCGTGCGTGCGTGCGTGCGTGCGTGCGTGCGTGCGTGTGTGTGTGTGCAGGGGTGGTTACTGGGTAGTGGGTGGGTGCTGGTGGGGGTGTGCGTATGTGTGTGTCAGAGTGAGACGGAGCTTTGAAAAGTGTGGGTGTTTATTAGAGAAACCCCTCTCGCCCTCACATCATTCCCTCCACCGTCTCTGTGCTCTTCTTGCCTCCAAGATTTGTGAGTTCGTAAACTCACACTCACACACAGCGGCAACTCCACCCACCCACACACACGCACACACACACACACACACACACACACACACACACACACACACACACACACACACACACACACACACACACACACACACACACACACACACACACACTGGACCACACTGTATTTGGTTTTAGACCTTTGGACTGAAGACATTTTGACAAAGCGATGACATTTCGGCTCGTCCACTTTTTGTCACTTTGCTTTCAAGAGCAGTTTGGGGATTGAGATTTGGTTTTAGAATTAAAATGTGATGGACTGCCATGCCTTTGTCCAGTGCCACTTGGCATGAAGCGCGTACAGAAGATTGATGGATGGATAGAAAAAGGTGTATGTATGGATGGATCAGAGTTAGGTTATAGCTGGGGTTAGGTTATGTTGCGTGTGGACCAGGAAAGGGACCAGGAAGTGAAGGAATGTGGGTTTACCTGCTCTTAATGTTGCCTGATGGTGAAAGAAACATCCATGTAATGTAACATGTATTTCATTAGTGACATGTGTTCTCTGGTTGCAGAAGTCAATTACATTCGGCTTCCCTGAAGTTGACCAACCAAGAGCTGGCATGACAAGATTACTCTCATGATTTCATTACGTTCACAGAGCAGCTGCAGTCAGAGCGTGCCCAGAAATGATCCTTTTACAAAGTCATATGGCGTCTCTTCTCATCTGCTGTAACCCTAACAGTGAGTCACACAAAACTTCACAACATTATGCCAAAGTCATATGCTGAATGTAATTAATGAGCGACACCAGCTGTGTGTGTGCATGTGCGTGTGCGTGTGCGTGCGTGGGCCATCGTCTGCGCATGTGTTGAGGGAGGAGGGGTGTCTGTGTTAGAGTAAGAGAGTGCATCTGTTTGCACAAGTTTAGCAAGGAGATGATTGCTTTTTCTTTTGTGGGTATGATCATCAGGAATATTATAATTTTGCCCATTTGCTCGCGTGACTTGATTTATGTTTCAAGCTATGCCCTTGCACACTGATGCACATAGTCTCGATGAAATGGACAAATGGCTGAGGATGAAGCATAAAAAGTACCATTCATTTAAAAAAAAAAAAAAAAAAGCCTACAGATGGGCGAGACATGAACAAACTAGTGCTCCACAATCAATTCCAGTTAACTGTCTTTTACTGTCAAAACTGCTTTCTGGGAAGATCTGGACATATAACGAAAAACAAATTACCAAAAACACAACATTTAAAAGCCTGTGGTCTATTGTTCCCATCTGTGTAACTGGTCCCAGATGGCAGTGCCATAGTACTGGAGGCTTATCTTCAACACAAAGTTGTTTTTATTTTTTGGCTGCAGCCAAACGTTGTTAAAACACTTCAAATTTCATGGTGACCCAAGCAGGAATTTCAAAATTATGAAGTTGTGCATTTTTATTTGAAAGAAGGGGCGTAATCTCTTGGAAGTGTGTCGATTTATTCAGCGTCAGTGAACATTAAGGGCAGATATAGGGGACGGTACTTAAGAGACGCTGTTGTGTGTACTTGTGATGACTAAATACATCTGATAAACATCTTTAATAGATTTTTGATTAAATGAGTTCATGAAGCTTGTAATCTGTGTTACGTCCCAGTTTGGATTCCCTTGTTTGAGATTCTCCCTTTTCTGTTTGGCTGCTTTGTTGACACATCACTCCATGAACTCTAACTCACATTGTCTTTTCTGTCATTCCTCCCCTCTCACGCCTTCTTTTCTTTTCTCCTGAATTATGCATTATAAATCAGTTGAAATGGATCAACCGCAAACATCTGATGCCAGTAAATATGAGTCACACACGTCAATGGCCTCAGTCTGTCCTCCTCTGTATCTTTCTGTGTGTTTCTCCCGCACATGGCTCCTTTTCATTGCTGCCTCTCTCTCTACTCGAGACATGTCTCCCATTTCTGTTGTCTCACTTTCATCTCGCTGTCATCTTCATCGACTTGTATTAGTAATCTGCTTTTCAGTCCAGCACTTCCATTCTGCTCTGACCTCAACAACAATGTCCCACTCCTACTGACTGTATTCCCCCATCTGTCCTCCTCCTTCTCCACTCCAGTCATCTCTAAAAAGTCATCTCCTCCCACCTCCCTGTATCCCCGGGGGTGGGGGGGTGGGGGGAGTGGAGAGAGAGACAGAAAGAGAGAGAGAGAAAGAGAGAGGACTGGGCTGGAGAAACCCCTGGTGTCAGAAATTCACCTGCAAAAACTCCCCACTTCCCCCGCTTTTCTCATCTGTATTCATGGCCTCTCCTCCCCCTGTTCTCTCCTTCCCTCCCGCATCATGCCTCCTCACCTCTTTCTCGCTGCCTCTTCCTCTCTATCTCTTTCTCTCCCTTGCCTCCCCCTCTCTGTCCTTCTGTGTCTCTTGTCATCCTGCATTGCTCCACCTGCACTGTGTTGCAGCACTGACAATCACAACTCTGCACACACACACACACACACACACACACACACACACACACACACACACACACACACACACACACACACACACACACACACACACACACACACACACACACGCACACACACACACGCACACACACACAGGGAGACACACGCCCACTACTTCCGGCAGCCCCCCTTCCCTCGTTCACATCTCTCCACTGCAGACACGAAACATTCTACAACCCCTGGTGTGCCAGTGCTTCATCAAGAGACACTGCCGGCACTACATCAAAACACTCTTCTGCATCCACGCACGACATGGCTCATTGTTTATGCCAGGCAGAAATAATTGTAATCACAAAATGGAAAACAGAAGGAGTTAATGATCGGAAGACGAGCATGATAATAATCATAATGCAAGTGATGAGTAATAATGTTAATCTTTCTTAGCCGCAACATCACATGACCTGCTTTACAGAGAATATTTTATTAGGTATGCCATAATAAAACATTCATAGATAATAATCGTACATTTTCTGATTTTGAGTCTTAGTCCACTCTGGCTATGTCACACAAAAGTTTAGCTCTTACACCGCATGAGTTTTTTCAATACATATGTTAAAAAAGCGTACACCTAACTTAAAGAAGCAAGCAAAGAACCTTGGATGAATAATTTAGTGACATGAGGGATAAAAAGGGATGGAAAAGAGAGGCTTCACTCTGGATGAAATATCATGTGTGGTGTACTACAGGAAGGACCAGAGACTCTGGCCCTTTAATTTGGTGTTGCTAGGGAAATGAAGGTGTTTACTCTAGCATCAGCCACACAGATGATGTCTGCATGAACTCTCCATGTTCCACCTCAGATGTGCATGCAAACACACATACACATGCGCAGCCACACACAACTGTGTATCTTTGATTTAATTGGGACATTGCACCCAGCTTACATTCATTTCCTGCGGACTTACTGTAATCTTGCCTGTAACTACAGCCTGTCTCACTCTGAACTTCTGCTAACATGTCCTCACCTTCTCTCTCACACACACACACACACACACACACACACACACACACACACACACACACACACACACACACACACACACACACACACACACACACACACACACACACACACACACACACACACAGATTGGGAAGTCAGTTCATATTGGAGGAATGAGAGGGGAGAGAGGAGAGAAAACATGGTGGACCACAGTGGAATAACTTCAAACTAAAGTTTGTTACTGGGCCAACAAAAATGTTTGGACATCGTGGTTGAAAAAAAAACAGAGAACAAGTAATCAATCCTGACATCTAGTGGACAGATTAGGGAATGAAATACTATGTACAGTGTAGGAAATGTGTGTGTTGAGTGTATATTGTCAGACTCCTTAAGTCCCTTCCCCCCAGGCCCCTTATGTAGGTCAAGGCCTACGTAATAATTACATAACAGTCAGAATGCCACACATTTAAAACAAACTGTAGCACAGACTACTTATAAAATCAGCATGTAAATGAATTTCAATTAACTGTTAATCACTTCAGTATATTAATCTGGCATAATATTATGAATACGAGCTACATTATCAAACACAATTGTCAAAATGGGTGTGTAGGATTTCCTAAGCTTATGCTTCTTCTTGCTCCTTTTTGAGCATGTTGAATTTATTTTCATTACTTCGTTATTATTCATTATGTTTGAAATAAAAGCACAGATGAAAATTTTGTCAAGATGTTGACTTTGCTTGTCAATCCCCTGTCACAAACGTTCTGTCAATCTCCATAGTAGCATATATTTTCAACCAACCATACATCTCAGTTACTACTTAAACCTGTTCAGGGTTGGGGTGCTGAAACCGATCCCAGTTAACTATGGGTGAGGGCAGGATAAACCGTGAACGGGTTGCCAGTCCAACACAGGGACTGATAACCACACACACTCACATAGGGACAATCTAGGGTCACCAATTAACCTGATTTGCATGTTTTTGGAGTGTAGAAGGAAATCCACGGACACATGGGGACAACATGTAAACTCCATACAAAAATGCCTGGCAGTTGCTTGAACCCAGACCTTCTCACTGTGAGGTAAGTGCACTAACCACTGCACCACTCAGTGGCCGAGCATATAATTTAACATTTCAAAAGAAAGGACAACATAAAACATCTAATATAGTCAACAATGTTAATTCTTCATCATTTGACCAGAGGTGGAGGGGATCTTCAAGACCTTAAGCTATATTAATTGTAGTCAGTGACTGTAATTTGTAATTAATCATATAGCCTCCAAAATTACCCAAAATACTAAAGTTTCAGTGGAAGAAGAAGAAGATGATGTACCGTCCATTGACAAGCAGTTCTGTTAATGAATTTAAATCCATTTCATGATTCTATAACAATAGAAGCAGTGCACTGTTATAAAAATACTACAATCTTAAATGAAGCATCTAACATTTTTAACATCAACAGCTTCCTTTAAAGGAGGCCAATAGTTATTTTGTGATCGTAATATTTTCTTACTTTATTTTTTATTCAAATTGTTTTTCCTTAAACCAGCCCTTGATGATGACTCAAATCTTTACCAGACAGCCCCATAATGTCAACACTTGAACTTCTTCCCAAGTCACCATATAAACCATAACACAGGGCTGCAGTGCGTCAGGACTGTATGTTAAGACGACAACTGAGTGTAGCATGAGGATACAAGCATTATGTATTTTCCTATTGGAGTTATTTATTGATAAGTAGACATTTTAGAAATAAGATACGCATGGGATGTACTTATTTACCATAACCAGACACTAACAAACACAGCTAAACTACCTATAAACGCGACTCACAAAAGCGACTACATTACCCAGGATGATTTGCGCCAGTGAAATAAAGCGTGACCCTTGTGGGCCGCCGTACTGTTTGTGTTTGTTTGAGTGAGAGCCAAGATGGCGAACGAACTGGATAGAGTGCGAATCTCAGCTGCGGAACTCCGAGCTGAAGCGTCGAGTTCAGGCAACATTGACGACTTTCAGAAAGGTAACATAGAGAAGTGTCTTTCCAGGGAGAAGCATGCCCCTGAACAAGTGGGTTATCATCACCTTTGAAGTGTCACAAGTGAGCTGAAAGTGGCTCGGGGAGTTGCTAAGTTTGGAAGCAGCTAATGTTGTTAGCTCCCTCGTCGCGTCCATTCTTCAGTCCCGCGTTGTTTTTAAAACGCCCCCTTCGACCCATCGCAGCCGCTGTGCCAGTATTTCCACGAATAAATATGTCGATTATGATCGTCCGACTTCTATGACTTGTCCCGAACCCCATACTTAATTTATATCGTCAATAAAAATGTAATATTTCAATGTAATTTCCACTTTCGTTTCTGCTCAGACAGCTAGCTAACGTCACCGCTGATTGTATCAACCTGTCGCTTAAAAAGCTCCTATTTTAGGGAATTTAATTGATCAAATACTATTTTTTTCCATCTTTGGTTTGTTTGAAGCTGTTGCCAATATCATTGTAGCTACAAGTTAGGAAAAGCCAATTGTTTTCACTGTAAATTAATCCGTAGACATTTTGAGAAGGTTGGCTTGACAAACATACAACTCTTTATGGGATTTATCTTTATGTTTCGATTGTCTTACTAATCTGTGTGATTGTTTAGTCCATATTTGTGTTTGATTGTATCAATTTATTAAGCCTTCAAGTTTTGTTCTCTGCAATTTGATATTTGTCTTTATTTCTCAAAGTTTTGTGTCTGTTGTGTATTTTTCTGATTATTTTTGTGTTTGTAAGATTTTGCATTTTGTGAGACTCAGTTGTGTGTTTGGGGGGTTATGTTGTGTTTGTGTTGTCTCTGCTTGTGTCTTTCCAATAGTTGTTTTATACCAGGCTACAATTGTTTATGGTGACTTTTTCATCTCCTCACAGTTGTCATTGTGTTTGTATTGAGCTAATTTCTCTTTGTGACCATTACTTTATTCAGTATCTCAGGATAAAGATAACAATGTTGCATTTTGGGACTAAACCCAAGAGTATAAATAAAATGTTAACATGGCAGCTATCTGCAACAGACCTTTTGTTGACCATTTTACCTTCTGGGGTTTATTGAGCTTTGATAAGCTGTCCTTTAATGGTAATAATACTGTTATTGCATTGTCTAACATTGAGTTGACCCATTAAAGACAAGTAGTACTAACACCTTAGTCCCTTCAGGTGTGGTGAGCTAAAGAAATCATCAAATACAAATGGGCTGTTATTGCTGTAGGTCGACATCTTTATCACTGAAAAGTGTAACTGTTGTGTGTTGGTGCTCAGTTTTAATGTGTTAATTTCTTTCATCTCCAGAGGAACCACAGGAGCATCACACACATAAGCAACAGAGGAAGCGCGAGGGAAAACGTTCTGATCTTCAGCGGTACCACCCGGCGCCTGGCCAAGGACGAGGCCATCTCGACAGTGAGGAGGGGGATCCCGATCAAAGTGATCCTCCACATGCTGATTCATTTGAACATGATCAATCATCACAGAGTGAGAAGAAGGGTGTTTCTCAAAGTGTTCCTGAGAGACGAGGGTGCACAGACGGTGAGGGTGGGAACACTAAAAAGACAGAAGACAGAATGAGAGGTGATGGCAGAAATACCCAGAGCTGTGGAACGGGCAGCCAGCCTCAGACGAAAGCAGATACAAATGATGAAAAGAGCTTTGATGAAAAAGAGCGAGATCAACAGGAACCTGCTGGAGCTACAAAGCTCACAAAGAGAGCCCGCAAACCTGATCGGGAATTTTATCAACCTGGAAGCCGGAGAAGCACTCAGGGAAAGGAATCTAGAGGGACGAGGGAGCAAGATAAGCCTCCCCCTAAGAAGTATGAGCAAAGAAATGATCCGGAGTCTCAAAGGGGTACAGGAGAAAGAGAAGAGAACAAAAAATGTGTGCAAAGGCAAGGAGGGAATGATAAAGAAGCAACGTCTATACGAGAAAACCAAAGGTTGTCGAACAGAAAGCAAGGAAGCCCCCGTGTGGAGACAACTTCATTACCTTCTGATGCATCAGTGGAGAAAATTACAAGTAAAATCGAAAAAATTTGCATTATAGACAAGAGTAGAGACCAAGATGTTGGGGAATCAAGTAGCAGTAGAGGGGAAACAACTGACAAGGAAAAGAAAGGTCAAGGTGCTGGAACAAGAAGCGAAGAAGGAAAGGCAGAGAAGAAGCGAGAAAGAGGAAACCGCAGGAAAAAAGGAGTGGAGAAAGAGAAAAATCAGGAATCAAGAAGAGACGAAGTCAGTGGAGGAGGAAAAAGCCGTCAAGGTAAAGCTGAGGGAGAAAGAGACAAGAAAGCTTGTGAAGGTGATGGAAAAAAAGCGGACAGAGCAGGGGAGACAAACCAAAGCAAAAGAAGAGAGAGTCACAGAGAAAAACGAAAAGGAGATGACAATAACAACAGCAGGCCTGGAGATGTTGAGGAAGAAGCCAGGTCTGAAAGAAATTTGCGAAGGACCGTTGAAAAAGGTGATAAAAACCGATCTAATTCAAATGTCCCAATGACAACTTCAAAACGCTACTCTAAGTCAGACATTCGACGCTCCAGAAATCGTAATTACAGCAGCAGCTCAGCCAGCAGTGTGACCAGTCTCGATGGCCCTGGAGGAGGAAAGCATGTGGAGAGCACGAACTGGCCACGCTCAGGCCTGGGACACAATAACAAAGAGGTCACCTCAACCAGCAAAGAAGGACGAAGGAGTCATTTGCGGAGCTGGACAACCAATGAGGAATCCTCCACCGAAGACGGAAGTGAAATGAGTGACAGAGCTGATAATCGGAGGAGAAGAGTTGGGAAAGAAGAGCTGGGTAATGAAAGACAAAGGGAGGAAAGAAACGGACCAAAGGGAATCAAAGGTGGAGGCCGGGGAATCCTCAAGGTTTCTCTACAAAAACATGCAGTTTCCTCGTCACATAGTGGAGAGGCGCACAAACGCAAGCAAGGCCTGGCTCCTCGTGGCAGAGGTGGTGGGATTTTAGTGCTTCCCGCACGCACGGACATCTCTAACACACCTGAAGTAGGCCAGAGAATGCTTTTTGGTGGCTCAAGGGGAGGTGCGGCCAGTAGAAGCAGAGGTGGGAGAGGAGGGGGAGTAAGGCGACTCTGGGATCCAAATAACCCCGACCAGAAGCCCGCTCTCGCCAACACTCAATCTGCGCTGCATTCGTCTGTCCATCAGCCTGTATATCTTCAGACAGGGACTGGATATGGACAGCTTCACTTCCTGGATACTGACGATGAGGTTGCGGGCAGTCCCCCAGTCCCACAAGGAGAGCACTTTCGCTCCCAGCAGGCTGCTGCCATGGCCTTCTACAAATTCCAAAACTCTGATAACCCCTATGGCTACTCAATGCCCACAAGCAACCCACATAATCCCGGCACCACCAACAGCCAGCGCTATCCATACCCTTATCACATGGGGCCCTATCAGATGGCTAACGGTGTGTACCCGAGCCCCGGTGTGGGTCAGTTCTGTGGGAGTTACAGAGGAGCTGGCTATCCACACACAGGAGCAGGAGGTTCTTTGACACTCGAAGAGGTGGAGCAACAAGCCAGGGGTGAGCTTGGGAGGCTGCTGAGGGCTGCAGACACACAGGAGCTGCAGCTCAGTAATCTGCTGTCCAGGGACAGGGTGAGCGCTGATGGACTGGACCGCATGACCCAGCTGAGGTGAGCATGTCCAGGAGAAGTGATCTGTTAATGACCTTTTCGGAGGTTGTACGTGTTTAGATGTTTTGTTGTTATCGGTCTTTTCCTGCTTGTTTGACAGACAGTTGCCATTTAGTAGTAATAATTAACCAACTGAACAGGGGAGTTGCAATGACCCCTCTCTCTCTCTCTCTCTCTCTCTCTGGCGTTCTCTCAATAGAGCGGACCTTCTGGGGCTGTACGAGCAGGTCGTCCTGACAGACATCGAGTTCTCAGACTCTCAGAACGTGGATCAGGCTCTGTGGAAGAATGTTTTTTACCAGGTCATAGAGCGCTTCCGCCAACTGCTTAAAGACCCCAACTGTGACAACTCCCCTCATATCAGAAACATGCTGCTGACGCTGCTCGATGAGGTGAGACAGACGCCAACCTAAAGTCTGGTATTCTACTAACTTAACATCTCGCCAGTCTAAAGCAAGTTTGGTGCTACATGAATGTAAATCAGATCATTTCTACACTAAGTTTCACTTGATTATAATACATGTAACCACAAAAGCGTCTCAATTCAATCTTTCAGTATAATTAAATGGTTTAATCCAGGCAAAATGAAATGCAAGGGCATAATAAATGTTGCATGTGTGTGAGTTGTACAGACTTATTCTTGATTTATTTCAATCACAACAGAGGAGAGATATAATATTATCCCCCTTTGCGAAAAATAATTTTTTAGCAGGAGGGTCGGAAACGTACAACAGAGGGTGGATGTCTTTCTAAATCACACTCAAGCTACTGAATATCACATAAATGATTTGTATGTCCCTAATTTGTCACGTCATTAACATATTAGTCTATTAGTGACACAGGCAATACTGAATTCATAATTCTTGTCTATACTTCACCAGACTTTGAATATAACTCGTAAAGTTGAGCTTTTTTATATTGTCTTATTTTATACAGGGAGCACAATTCTTTGATGTGCTGCTTCAGAAGCTCCAGACAGTGTACCAGTTCAAGTTAGAGCATTACATGGACGGCATGGCGATCAGGGCTCGGCCTTTACGCAAAACGGTAACACACTTTTCACTCGTAATCTCATTAAAACCGACAAGTGTGAAAGCTGTGTGACGGCATGTGTTGTTTTTGTGTTTTCAAAGGTGAAGTATGCACTTATAAGCGCGCAGCGCTGTATGATTTGTCAGGGCGATATTGCACGCTACCGGGAGCAAGCCAGTGACTCTGCCAACTACGGCAAAGCTCGCAGGTAAGCTGGGATTCTGGTGTTTCAAATTCCTGTCATTTTATTTGTGAAATCATTTTTATGTGTGTTTATTTGTGGATAACTATCAATCCCTACACATCTAAATATCTGATCGTTTTAACATCCGTTCCAGAGGTGGAGTACATCCCTTAACAGTTTCACTGTTACTTTCTCATGACAACATGCTTTCTTTCTTTTTTTTTTCTCAGCTGGTATCTGAAAGCCCAACAGATTGCTCCCAAAAATGGCCGACCATACAACCAGCTGGCTCTGTTGGCAGTCTATACGGTAAGTAATGCAGTCCACACTTGGATGAATTAGAAATGACTAGACAATGCCACTTGTTTTGTATTCGAGGTTCTGTTCTTCAGTAGGTTTCACTTGAAATAGACAGATAGATGCCACACAGACAAGTCTGTTCTCAGCTCAAATATGAGTCTGTTCTCATCATAATTTAAAGAACAGTGTGAGGAAGAGCTCTTTGAACACCCAGTGTCCACATTGTACAGGATCAAAGGATAATGCCTCTTCCTGTGGCTGCAGTGTAATTTTTACATTTTAAAAGCTCGTTACATGAATCAGGGCGGACTGATTCATGTCTGCCACTTTGACTAATGATAAAGCAAAGAGTTGTAGATGATTCACCCAAATCAGCAGGAACAGTTTCTGTACTGAAAGGAGGAAACAAAGCCAGCGCACACTGAATAGCACAAGTTGTGTTGATGGCTGGAAAATCACTAAAAGTGTAAAGTAGGATTTCTGTTTAATGAATAAAAAACCTCTTGGGAGACAAAATCCTGGTCGGCTATAGAAACAGAAAAGAGACTGCGGTTTGTATAAACATACAGAAAGAAACTTCTGGAGCTGTGTGGACCGTCTGATTAATTTGATTCATATCTTGATCAGTTCATTCTCAGTTTTCATTTAAAATAAAACATTTTGCTGTCCACGCTGTACATAGTCGCCGGGGTCAGACGAAAACTGTGGAAAATGTTTTTTTTTTTTTGCTTTTTGGATATATATTTTCAGTTGTGGCACAGTTGTATTCATAATATATGTTGACGCAGCCTTGTGTGTAATACCTCTATTCTGTCGTTGTCCCAAATCCCTCGCCTACAGAAGCGCAAGTTAGACGCGGTGTATTATTACATGCGAAGCCTGGCGGCGTCCAACCCCATTCTGACCGCCAAAGAGAGCCTCATGAGTCTGTTTGAAGAAGCCAAGCGTAAGGTCAGGAACACACCCTGCCCACTAACCAATGCTCAAGATGTCTCAACTCACTTCTAACACGTGCAACTTTGAAATTAACCTTCGTGACTTGTTAACATTCAATTTGAGAGGAAGTTGGTCAGGAGTTGTATGATAGAATCTTCAAAAGTTTCCTGCAACCTGAATTTCTACAATCTGGATAATTAATCATTTTGTCTTGTGTTTTGACGGCACGCAGAGCTTGTCCTTCGTATTTATAGACTTTTGACTCGCAGGCTGAGCAGCTTGAGCGAAGGAGGAAGCAGGAGCATGAGGGAGGCTCCAAGGGTCCAGCTGTTCGAGGAAGAGGACGAGGGGAAGAGGGAGCGCGTGTGGAGATCTGGATTCGCCCCAGCGGACAAGCAGCAACCTCTTGGTCTCAGAGAGGAGGCAGCGAGTCCAGCAGAGACTCTGAGCAGGATGGAGAGCTGAGTAGTCTGAGCGCGTCTGATGTAAGCACGGTTTCTTTCAGCTTAATATCTATTCCCTTTGTGCAATTTTATTCTTCTCATACAGTTTGGCCTCTAAGTTATATATATTTTTTTAAGTTTCATTAATTCCCTTAGTGCTCCTTTTCTTTTTTCTTCTAAACATTTCCTGTCATTTATCTGTGTTCATTTCCTGTCATTTAATTATGCTCTCAGTCCTCTTTGGTTGTTTTTTTTTACCCTTTTCTTTTCCTCTGTTAATGCCTGCATTGACTCGTGCTCTATTTATGAGCTGGTATAAGTACTCTGATGCAGTCACTGAAGGTCCTTCTTTTGTTTGCTGCTATTCCATCAATAATCAGTGAGTGAGAGTCGGGAGTGGAGAGACAGAGGGGACAAGGGGACAAGGAGAGAGACACACCATGTCTACACAGAAGACACTGAATGTGCAACATGGCAGCAGCTCTGATTCGCAGTTTATAACTGAGCATGTTTTCGGGGGCACAATTGAATGTTGGTGGCAGCATTGTTGACTCACCAAGCACCCAATTCATAAATTCATTGTCTGCAACATGTGTCAGTAGACCGAGGGATTGTTGTGCTTGTACTACACCTTGGGAACGTCTGAATTGTTTCACCTGCTGATATCTTATATATTACTACATTCACTTGTTCTGTTAAATTGTTTGTGTCGCTAAAAGTCGAGGTGAACGGATGCTTTTGTTTCATTTTCCTTTTTCTCTGTCCTCTTTGCTGGCCTCAATAGCCTTTAAATCATTTCCTGTTAACCTTATAGTTGGTTTTCCCGGGAGTATCAAAATGTTGACGTCAGCTCTCAAACCTTTTCTCATTGAATAAAGAGCGAGTCCTTTTTTCCCGGGCTGCACTTGTAGGTTTGTAGCTAAATAAAAAAATGTTGCACAACGATGAGTAACACTTGTTTTTCTTTTGGCCTTCTTCTGTTTCTGCAGCTGAACAAGAGATTCATTCTGAGTTTCCTCCATGCGCATGGAAAGCTCTTTACAAAAGTGGGGTGAGTGGTGTCCTGTGCACTCCAGCTCCCCAGTTCAGGGACTGAATTGGTCTCAAATGGATGAAAATGAGATTTAAGAAGAAATGCCTCCCATGTCCGTGTCACTGGTTGATTAGCACGAACGTTTCTGCCTTACCTTCACAGCATGGAAACCTTCCCGGGAGTGGCGAGCCGCGTTCTGCAGGAGTTCAGGACGCTGCTGCAGCACGGCCCGTCTCTGCTGGGCAGCACCCACCTGCTGCAGATCATCACCATCAACATGTTCACCATACACTACGCTCACAGCAGAGGTTAGGCTGCATGCCTCTCAACACACAATTATTCTCTTAAAATAATTCCTTTATAGTATGTATCTGCAATAAGAAGATTCCTGGCATTCAAACAACTCTTTATGTAAGGTTGTTTATTTATTACTCTCTCATTTCTTCCAAACCAACAGTGATGAGCTCATAACACTTACACAAGGCGTGAAAAGATAGTTGTACTGCAGGTATTGCTTGGCTAGGAGCTGAATAATGATCCCAAAGCTTGAAAATCTCTTAAAATAGGAAAATAATCTGACGCAGTATTCACAGTATCCATAAAACAAGTGACAATAGACGCATTGGGGACATGTTTATAAAATATTGTTTCAAATGCCACATTACACTATCGTACTGAGCAGTGTATGACGAGATAAATAATACCCACTGGTAAAATGATTCCATGTTCGAGACATATTGAAGCTCTGAAATGTGAAATGTTTCATCTTTTGTCAGTTTAAAATTCCGTACTGATTTTATTTTCCTTTTTTAAAAAGCTGTATAATTTTGTCGTTTTGTCGAGCATGAAGTTGCGATCGAAACGTGCTGCGTTTGTACACAGATCATTCACTTATTCTTGTCTCTGTCAGGGGAGGAGGGGGAAGTACGAACTGTTTTACAAGAGCAAAGCACTGCCCTGGGCCTCGGCATGTTTGCTCTGCTGGTGCAGCGCTGCACAGAGCTGCTCAAAGAAACTCCTACAGGTACATCCTCTCAGGATTTATTTAAAGCTCTCCTGCTGTTATGATCAGGTGTTTCCGATTTTAGCAACTGTAAGTCACCAAACCGTTTTAGTTGACATTTCAGGTGACGTTTTTTCAGACTTCTTGTCTTGAACTTTTTTCTTCGTATGAACGCTTAGCGTATTGACCCAGTGTTTCAGTTTGATTGTGTGCTGTTGAGTGCTGTAGTTATACATCTCCTCTCTTTCAGAACAAGTCCCTGTAGCAGATGGAGAGGAGGAGGGTAAAGCGGAGGAGCTGGAGGGTATTGTGAGAGTCTCAGCCTTCCCATTGGATCTGAAAGAACTGCTGCCAAGCATCAAAGTCTGGTCTGACTGGATGCTGGGACACCCCGACCAGTGGAACCCACCTCCCTGCAGTATGGAGTGAGTGTGTTAGACAGGCCCTGACAGTTCTTATGCAAAACTGCCTGTTTATAATATGCACTCTGGTCATGGCTCAATTTGCAATCAGATCTAAAGCTACAAACACTTGCATCTAATAATGAACTTAATTATCATTAATACTCCTGTGAATTAGGAATGTAAATGGATTTGTCTTGAGAGAGAAACTAATAGAAATCTTGATCTCAATAGGATTTACTGGTAAAATGACTAGTACAATTTATATAGAGGTGAAATAAAAAAATACATCCTAAATCTTCCATAATACTGGTGGAGGTTGACTTGTGAACTCTCCCCGATGTTAACCAACAAGCTGCTTATGTCTGCCTGGTGATAAGGAAATGTACAATGTCTGTTGGGAGCATATTCCCACCAGCCAAAACAGGCCATCAGCAGGCCGAACACCGGAAAAGCAGAAAACAGTATAGGTGGTTTTCTTTAATGCTCAGCGTGGTGAATATGGCAGAATTTCTCTCCTGCTCCGGGTTCGGGGACAGAAAAATGCTGCAGGCCCTGACGAGCAGCTGAAGTCCAGACACCACTGCATGACAGGTTTTGACCTAACTTGACTGTCAGAGTGGAAACGGATGGACACACACACACACACACACACACACACACACACACACACACACACACACACACACACACACACACACACACACACACACACACACACACACACACACACACACACACACACACACTGGATTCTCTATAAATATGTGACTAATATACTGTCATCAAAACTATTAATGAAAGCAGGAATCAGACACTGTTTTTCATCTTCACTGCCTGAGCTGGCACTCTGACGCCTCCTTTTAATCAATTAAGCTCTTCCCTTAACCTCGCTCGCTGTTTCCCTCCTACCAGCTGCAGCCCTGATGTTTGGCAGTGCCTGGCGGACCTGTGTAACGTCCTGGCTGGCGTGGATCATGAGGAGCTGCCGCTGTACAAAGCCGACACAGAAGAAGTGGAGGGAGATGAGGAGCTGACGGTGCTTCAGCTGAAGGAGGACAGGCTGCTGGCAGGCTTTGTGCCTCTGCTGGCCGCTCCACAGGAGCCGTGTTACACGGACGGACACACGGACATGGTGAGTAACGTAAAAGGCTATAATGTCATTGTCCCGTGACACCCAACAACCCCAGATATACTTAAAGTAATATGGAAATGGTGATTGTTTGCCTATTTAGTGGCAGGGTTTGACATTCACCACATCCGCTGGCGGTTTTCATGCACTTTGCTCCCATCCTCTGTCCTCAGGCAATAGCAGCGGATTGCAAGCGAGTGACGGTGCTGAAGTACTTTCTGGAAGCTTTGTGTGGACAGGAAGAGCCTTTGTTGGCTTTCAAGGGAGGCAAATACGTCTCTGTGGCAACTTCTCCTCCACCTAACCACTCGGTGGACACGAGGAGCAAACAGGAGTCCCTAACAGAGCGAGAGGTGACTGTCTCTCCCACTCGTCCTCTAATAACCTTCCGTTTTCACTTAGCTCCCTCTTTTCTTTTCATCTGAGTGCCTTCCCCTTTCTTTAAAGCCTTTTCTTTCACAAAAATTATGAAAGTGCAAAGTGAAAATTTCACTGCAGACGTGCAGAAGCTTTCATGTAAGTGAAAGTCAAATGGGGGAAACTGTGTCTTCTTCCGGTCTGTTTGGCAGGGCGATGATGTCATACTGGAGGCAGAGTCATCTCTCTCTGCCTCTGAGGAAGAGGAGGACGCTGAGGAGGCGGGAGACAGCGAGAATGACATCAGGCAGCTGAAAGCACGACGCCACGCCCTCGCTAACAAACTGGCACAGCAGCAGAAGCGCGAGGATAAAATCCAGGTAAACCAGACGTTTGTACAAAACACACCAAGCAATATGCCTCTTCTAATCCGTATTTGGGGCTTTAAATATTTGAAAAGCAATGTTGGATCAAACAATATCCACCATAAGATCATTTTATCAAATTGCATTAAAGACAGAAGCATCTTTGATGCATTTAGAAATTCCGTTTGCGTTAGTGTTGCATTAGTTTAATGTGCAGATGGTGCAGGTCGTGTGTATGAAGCTGTGACCAGCTGAATTTCACATTGTTTTGCATGCGTGTGTGCGTGTGTGTGTGTTGCAGGCAGTACTGCAAACCAGCGGACAGTTGGAGCTGGAAGTGAGGCCTCTCTTCTTGGTCGCAGATACCAACGGATTCATTGATCATATAGGAGGGTTGAAGAAACTCCTTCAGTGTGGAACTTACATAATAGTTGTGCCACTTATTGGTAAGACTAAAAAGAAGATTAATGTCTTTGCTCTGTAGTAAGAATTATGGTTAATTTGTAGTATTCACAATGATAAAAAAAGACTGGAAATGTGTGTTTGTGCATGCTAACTAGTTTGTTCTCCCAGTGATTACAGAGTTGGACGGCTTGGCTAAAGGCCAGGACGGTTTCGTTGGAGGCGTCGGAGGGCGCAGCGCCGGCACTCGGGGCAACTATAATGTCAGCGCGGCTCACGTGCGCGCCGTGCAGGAGAAGGCCCGGTCGGCAGTAGCATTCTTGGAGAAAGGATTCGAAGCCCGAGAGCCGTGCCTCAGAGCCCTGACGAGCAGAGGGAATCAGCTCGAGTCCATCGCCTTCCGCAGTGAAGACACGTCAGGACAGCAGGTACGAGCTCAATAGGATTATCGTTTGACAGCCGACTTCCGCACAAAAAATAATTTTTGCTGTTGTTTTATAACATACATGTGTTTTGTTGTAATAATGCTACTTAGTAGAACCCTATTAGTAAAAAATTCTGTTTATTTCCCTTTTGAATTAAGCCTTATTCATAAGGAACATGCACTTGTGGGATGAGCACAAGAATCTTTACCAAGAAGCATTGTTTCACAGTGGAGAAAATCTACCAAACACGTATTTTCTCACCTTCTGTGTGAACTTTATTCAGCACAGATCATAATGTAGATGAATAGATGGCAGATAAAAATTGGGTAAACATTTTTATTTTATTTTTTATTGCTTAGGGCTTTTAAATGTTTGCAAATGTTTCAGAGAATTGATATTTGTTCTTTTTCAGGGTAACAATGATGACGTGATTCTGTCCTGCTGCCTTCACTACTGCAAAGACAAGGCAAAGGACTTCATGCCTCATCAGAGAAGTACGTATCGTTAACTGCAAATCGGTCTAAGGCAGTGATTCCCAACCTTTTTCTTGAGGGCTGCAAATCTTCAACCATTGTGAACTACGATGAGTAACGATGAGTTCCTTTTCTCTGAGGATAATCTCTTTGGGTTTACACGCGGTCTCGTCTGGTGCTGCTTCAGCTTACTCCGGTTTCCAACTTTCATTGGTCCATTTTTCACCACAAACGATGCATCAAAGCCCTAATTCTGTCCGTTGCTTCTATGAAGCCACATTCTATGGAACTCTGTCGGTACACTCTTTTTCTTTTTGACCGATTCATCTTTCTCTTTAGCCTGACACACTGTCATTCTCTCCTGCTGCTGACTTTGAGAGATTGAACTTGGTAGATTAATTAAATTCAGACTCAACTATTTTTAAGTCATAAAGAAATGTTATACCCTTAAAATCAAGAAGGCTTTGTGACCCCTCCCCCCGGTTGGGAATCACTGGTCTCACTCATACGTCCTTCACACCAGGAGAACACGTCGTGTAAGATTAATGTAAATAAAGTCCCCTCGAGTAGATTTCTCACCCCTCTTCTGCCCCCTCAAACACAGATGGGACAGTGAGGCTCCAGAGAGAGGTGGTCCTCCTCACAGACGACCGCAACCTGCGCGTCAAAGCTCTGACCCGCAACGTCCCCGTCAGAGACATCCCTGCTTTCCTCAGCTGGGCCAAAGTGGGCTGAACCAGACCGGGCCGGAATGGAAGGAACCCAACTGCTGAAGCCTGCTTGTCACTCAGCCAGGAGGACACACTTAAGCAGAGGAAGAAGAAGAAGAAAAAGAGGAGGAGGGGGGGGGGGGGGGGGAGAGGATGTGATAAAGAATGCAAGGAACCACTTCTAATGAAACAAAAGCAAATGTAGTGAGAGCAGAGTGGTTTCAGCGAGCTTCTCCCCCTTGTGACGGAGTGCGTGCGTGTGTGTATTTAAGATCAGCGAGCTTCCCCAGAGAGGCGGGGAGACTTAAAAAAGTCTCAGCAAGGCTGGAAGTGGAAGGGAAGCAGGAGGTAAAAGTGAGTGGATTGATTTGCGGGTTATTCTGTCCAGCCTCGAAGCTTTGAGCCTCTTTAGTGTGCACTCTGCAAGCAGAATAAAAACATGGAGGGGATGACGGAAGGAGAGAGAGAGAGAGAGAGAGAGGGGGAATGCATCTTCCAGTCATTTGATTGGCTACAGACAGCAGTGGTGAAGGTCTTGAACTGCACCTTCACCCCTCTGAGAGCCCAGACTTTGCCTTTTACAGCAGAGCAGAGAGAAAGGTAGGAGGAGAGAAAGTGCCGAGTGGTCCGTGTGAGCACAGGAAAAAGTGGCCGGTTGCAGTGAGGGTGATCAGAGGCCCTCCTGCACACTCGGCATTTTCGAGTATCACATGCAGGCACAGTGTTTCCTGCACAGCCAGGGAACACTCGATGCCTGTTCAGTATCTTGGTTCCAGTTTAATGCTAATTTATCTTCTGGTGTTGTAAGAGAATGTCAACGACAACACAAACATTTGTTGTAATTATTTTTCTTGTGTTCGGTTTTGAAGACGTTTTGTTTCCATCTTGGACGTCTCGGATAATAAGCGTCGGCAAAGTTTTTCCCCAGACATTGAATAATTAAATGTTTATCTGATGTGTGTGCAAATGCATTTGTAAATACTTAATTCGTTTCTGGTTTTCAACAATACCTTTTTTTTTTTTTTTTTGTGAAAAACTCAGTTACAGAAAATTTAACTACATTTGGGATAATTTAGTGAAAATGAAATCATATGCATCACTTAAAATGTACTAGTAAATAATATAAGAGCCCCGATGTAAGGAAATATAAAATCCCTGAGGACGACTTTGCCGAAACGTTATTATCGAGAACCACCGGTGACTTTATTTCCCGTTCGTCTTCACACTCGTAGGCTCCTTTTTAGTTTCCACGACAATGGTTCCAATTTCTCCTTTTTATCATTATTGCAAGTTTTATTCTCCAGAGTGTGATTTTTGTCTTTTATTCAGTTAATCTATTCCCAGTGATGTTGAAACACACTTGCTATATTGTAGGCTGTAAAGAAAACAAAACATTAGCAACACTTCCGCATTGTTAACGTTCAGAAATAAAGATAATGCTTTGTATTGCTCTTCTCGGAAGAGCCTGAGTTTCTGTGTGCGCGCTACGCCGTCTGGATGCTTTTAGATCCACGTAATCTAAACCTGTGTCCTCTGGTATGTTGCATCATGCACTATTCATCCGTTTGCATTTAAAATAGTATCACGAATAGAGATGGCTACCACGCTGTATTTGTCCTGTGTATTTTTAGCCGGGCTCGTACAACTTTGATCAGTTAATGGTGTTTAGTGTGATCTTCTCTTCAGACGCTTTGTTTTGTCGCTGTTGTGGTGTTCAGTGCAACCTCTCGTGTGGAGTAATTCTGCTGTTTTAGTGTTGTAGAAGAGTAATTAGCGCAACGCAAATAACATTTCCATCAACCATCAATAAAAGTATTTCGAGCCACCCGTTTGTTCATTTATCGTATAGAAATCCACAATCCACACGCACAGTCACACTTTCACCCAAATTTCATCTAACTCTGCTGCCTATGGCTGAATGCAAGTTTATTTACGAGACAGAAAAGCAAGTTGAGCAATGAGGAGGTTTAGTCACATTTACTCCTACAGGCAATTTACAGACACTTGTGAGCTTTGATTGCATGTTTTTCGACTGGAAGGAAACGAGCGTGCACGTTCCACACAGCTCAAACTAGGGACACTCTTGCAGTGAGGCGAGTGTGCAAACCACTCTACCACTGTGCAGCCTTGCAGATGTGACAGTTGAGGGGGGAAAAAATGTCCTTTTACCAGGAAAAGATGGTGGCTTTCTGCCTGCACTGTTTGGATAGGATGACAGCATTCAAATAAACACGCTGCAGACTAAAGATTGTAAGAAAATCCTCTTTGTTGGACTGTGGATATTTAACCTGTCAGAACAGGAGAAGAAACAGGCTCCACTAATCAGATTAACAATGACTGTTCTGTCCATGTGTCTCTGTGAGTCATGATATGAGTGACAGCGAGGCAACGTCTACAATCTCAGAACCCTGAAAGCAAAAATACAGTCCATCTGTCCATAATTCACTTATTTATATCAGTGCTTGTCCATTTTTCCACATGATTCCAACGTCTTTTGAAACTAAGATCTTACATACACGAGAGCTTTGTAATGACTGGATGACCGATTTTTGACTTTCTATTTGCGAGACATCATCTCCAGAAGCTGACATATTTAGAAAGTCATTGTTAATCAGACAAAACCACAATTATCACGTGAAACGTCAACAAGCATAAACACAGCAAAAGCTTTACATGTGTGCCCTCATGTGGCAGCTGAAGATGACACAGGTGTGAGAGCAGGAACAAGGACATACATCAACACATAGTGAAGAAGACTGATGTTTTTATTGCACTGTGGTTAATGCAAGGGTGTCGGACACATTTTATTTCAGAGGTCACGTGCAGCCCAATTTCATCTCAAGTGGGCCGGACTGGTAAAATAGTCCCATAACAACACTTAAATTTAAACTTGAAAGTTTTTGTCGTTGTGGCGTATATGAGTATATGCAATGAAAATGTCTATATTTTTACAAAAACAAACCATTACACCCCGGAAGTGACAACAATCTCAACATAAATTCCATTTTAATGGAACCTTCTGGAGCAAAATACAGTGAAATGTCCCTCCAAAATAGTATATTTTACATATTTTTACAAACTCCCCCTGACAGCATGGGTTTGAGGCGAGTTCATCAGCAGTGAGGCAGTTATCTATCATGGCGGCATCACCAATATCTCAGGCTGTTTTCATAAATAGGAGAAACATGACGCCATACAAAGGTCAACCATGCAAAGGTCGTAGGTTGGAATTTGCACGTTTTCTCCAGGTATTCCACTTTCTCTCCACAGTCCAAAAACACGCATTTGAGGTTAATTTGTGACTCTAACTTTCCCGTCTCACTGTGTTTGCTCCAGTGACTTGTTCACGCTACATCCTACCTTAATTTTCCCTGAGCTGAGATTAGGTCCATTGCCCTGCACCTCTAAATTGCATAAAGCCGTATGAATAGACGCAAAAAAATAAAGAGTCTGATGCTTTTACTCTGCATTGTTGAAAAACATTTCTCACATGGTGCACTGCATGATGGGAGCATAGAGGCTATCCTGTATTCACCGTCACATGATATAACTCACTCGGCTCAAACAAGAAACCGGGTGTGAATGTATCCTGAGAACGCGTGGGACTGACGCTCCTCTCACATGTAACATCTGCAAGCAGCAACAACACAGCAAACACGCTTCTCATTAGAACAAAGACGAATATCTGTGGTTATATTGTGGGAGGTGTGGGGGATGGAGGTCATGTATTTACATTATATTTATATATATATACACACACACACACACATACACGCATGTGAGCGTGAGTGTGTGTGCATCAGGAACAGAAAGTTCTGCAGCCCATCCATCCGTATCATTTGCTTCAGTATACTCCTGCGCCTGGATACAGACCACACAGGCAGGACCTGATTCCCATCATCATGACAACAGGGATGCCGTGCAGCCAATCAGAGCCGCGTCAGCCCCGTGCCGGAAGCCGATTGGTCCGCAAGCCTGCAGCCTGTTGTGGAATGTCCATCTTTAACCTCTCTGCTGCCAGGGCGCTTTGCTCAGATCTTATATTTTCTCAATGCAGATTACAGCCGAGTGTGTAATCCTCCTCTGAAGTGGGCCGTCGTGCCGAAGCCGACGTGACGTTGAGTTGTTTTGAGTGTGACAACTGGAGCCTGTGAGGCGACCGGAATCTGGAATAAACAACCAGATATGTAAACTCTATGAAAACAGCAGAGAAAAGTAAAGAAGCAAATGAGCACAACCATCGTTCGGTGCATTGCATAAACGCGTTGCTCTCCTTAGTAATGATGAAGGCAATTCTCCCTAATGTGACTTAATACTCGTGTTTAATGGACTGTGCTTCAATGTTGTTGTCCTACATCATGCCGTATTGTTCAGTCCATTAGGATTACGCTCACAGTTCAAAATAACAAATATCGGTGTTAATCTTTCATAAATTAATATAATGTGAATGTGTAGATGGGATAGATTTATTTACAGTAAAGATGTGCAACATTTTAAAACACCTGCATGTGTATCTGTATGACTGGATAATGAAAACAAACAGATCTGGAGTATTATTGTTGACTGGAATACATGATGATGAGTTATGAACAGTGTTTTATGTCGGACTGATCTTCCTCCCTGACGTGTGCTGTCGTGATTTCTGGAGTTTTTAAGCATCGTCTGAGATTTAACTACTGACTATTTCTAGAGGAGTCCGGGTTAAGACGGAAACTGTTAATCAGGTTAGGAGCTCAGTGTCTGAAGGTGCATGAGGCCAAGTACCTCCACATCCAGTGATACCCGGTCATGTGAAGTATTAGTGATACCTGGACATGTGAAGTATTAGTGATACCCGGTCATATGAAGTATTAGTGATACCTGGACATGTGAAGTTTTAGTGATACCTGGTCATGTGAAGCATTAGTGATACCTGGACATGTGAAGTTTTAGTGATACCCGGTCATATGAAGTATTAGTGATACCTGGTCATCTGAAGCATTAGTGATACCTGGACATGTGAAGTATTAGTGATACCTAGTCATGTTAAGTATTAGTGATATCTGGTCATGTGAAGTATCAGTGATACCTGGTCATGTGAAGTATTAGTGATACCTGGACATGTGAAGTATCAGTGATACCTGGTCATGTGAAGTATTAGTGATACCTGGACATGTGAAGTATCAGTGATACCTGGTCATGTGAAGTATTAGTGATACCTGGACATGTGAAGTATCAGTGATACCTGGTCATGTTAAGTATTAGTGATACCTGGACATGTGAAGTATCAGTGATACCTGGTCATGTGAAGTATTAGTGATACCTGGACATCTGAAGTATCAGTGATACCTGGTCATGTGAAGTATTAGTGATACCTGGACATGTGAAGTATCAGTGATACCTGGTCATGTGAAGTATTAGTGATACCTGGACATGTGAAGTATCAGTGATACCTGGTCATGTTAAGTATTAGTGATACCTGGACATGTGAAGTATTAGTAATACCTGGACATGTGAAGTATTAGTGATACCCGGTCATGTGAAGTATTAGTGATACCTGGTCATGTGAAGCATTAGTAATACCTGGACATGTGAAATATTAGTGATACCTGGACATGTGAAGTATCAGTGATACCTGGACTTGTGAAGTATTAGTGATACCTGGTCATGTTAAGTATTAGTGATACCTGATCACCCTCCACTGCCTGTCACAGCAGCAGCACACTGTCAGTTTGGGGAGGAGGGTGCTACATCTGCCCCCGCAGGCTGCAGCCACGCCGCCTCGACAGCAGGGCTCTCCGACACGACCACTCGTGCCCCGTCGTCTCGGTCAAACCCCGACACTCTCCAGCTCCCCGGCTCTCTCGGCGGTGGGAAGGCAGGCGAGTCTCTTCCGCCGCCATTTTTAGGGAACTGCCTGTCGAGGGGAGAAACTTTGCTAGCCGCCAGCTCGCTGTGACAGTGACCGCCTGCCAGCGGCCAGCTCGATTCTTCCAGCGCCGATGACTGAAGCGGTTCAGGCTGAAGCCAACCATCACCCCGCACTTTGAAGACCGTATCCGGGGCAGGGCAATTATGCGGTTCAGATTAGCGAATTAGCATTGCTAACTCGCCAGCTAGCGGAGTCCCACTTTGATTTCTGCGATTTCGCCGCTTCGCGTTTCTGGACTGACGGGATTATCCTGCCCTCTCGTCTGCCTGCGTGGATCCATTTCGACCAGGTGAGCCACTGGTTAACTTTCTCCAACCTTTTTTTTTATTATTATTATTTTAAACTAACGACTAACGGGTCGTTCCTCCCCTGCTGCAGCGGGGCTGGATTTCGACATCTCCTTAGCTTCGCGTGCTAGCAGCAGCCAGGTTGAACGCTATTCAGAAAGCTAACGAAAAGTTGCTGTCACAACTTGCACGATCGCTCGATGTTTCCTCTAAGCCTTTCTTTATTTTTTAATAGTCCAGTGACACACTTGTAGCATTAAGGCGTTTGTTTTGAACGTGTCGCGCCTGTGTTTGGTCTGACCGTGTGGAGCAGCGCCGTAACGGCAGAGTTGCTTGTTTGTTGTGAATAATGGGCACAGATTCCCCTAAGCTAGCCACGTTAGCCGGCTAATCCGCTTTATGCAACTATGGTTGCAAGCGGTGTGCCACTCCCTCTGTTCTTGTTGTTGTCCACCCGAGGCTTGTACCGCGAAGTGAAACGCGGCAGCCGAGGTGTCTGTTTGGCAACTTTGTGCTCGACTGTGAGGGGGGGGGGCATCGTGAGTCGCACAGTGTGTGCGGACGGGCTGTGTCGGTGGGTGACATTGGGTGAAGCTCCTTTCTCTGTCCACCACATTGCCGTGGCATTGTGTTTACAAGCAGCAGCTCGCAGGGTCTGACAGAAAGCCTCCATGCTGTGTGTGAGCTGCATCCATCGGCTGTTTTTATGCCCTGACGTGAGTCGCATTCCTCCGTTTTTTTTTTGTTTTTTTTTCTGTGTTGATATTGCGTAACTCCGGCTATCAGTCAGCCAGCTCCCCTTCTGCTGGGCTTATCTGTGACTTTGCTGCTTAACTTATGCATGACACAGTGGATCAGCCACGCCAGGATTTAACGCCACACTTGGGTTGTGTATGCTCAAATAGCACACGACACGAGAATTGTGTCACCGAAGTTTTACTACTTGATTTTGGGATCTTTCAAATCTGATATTGACTTGTCTTATGTGCTATATTCACTGCAGTCTGAGTAGGATCCATGTTCTTGTTGATGTTATAAATGCAGCCAGGACTATCGTACAAACCATGAAAGTTCCTGCTTTTGTATGCTTTCTGTAACCTTTGCTGATCTCCAATGTTCATTTCTGTACCTGCATGCTCCCCTTCCTTAGTTTTCAAGGACTATAGCTCCTGGTAACCAGAGGTACGCAGCTACTATGGACTGTTATCATCCTGATACAGGAGAAGCCTTCACAAAGTTGTTTTCCCTCGTGTGCCAGTGGTATATCGAGGGTGCTGAATACGGACGGACTGCATAATGGTTTTAAGTGTCTCCCAGGAAAAATGGATTAGACACTGGAGCAAAGCCGGCCCTGGTTGCTCGAGGCAGTCAGACTCTGCAGAACAGACGCTGGTTTAACATCAGCCACCTGACCACTTTATCTTTACTTAATAGTCAATCGAAGTATGTGCTATAAATGTTAAGTATATCCAGTGGTGCTTTTACTGCACTGATAAGTATCTTTAGCTGAGAGCCAATAGACTGATCCTCAGGTTTGAGCTGTGTTGATCAGCTGTGGCGACATGGCAGGTCAAAAAGCGTACTCATCACTGGGGTGCTGCTCTCATGTGTCGCTTCATTCAGAGGGTTTGGGCCCGTTTTTAACCATTTATAAAGCTCTGTGATACAGAACTAAGCAAAACGTGAGCTGTTAATAGGAACCATCACTATCGACATTTGATTTAAAGATATTTGAGATGGACTGAACAGTTGGACACCAATATGTGATGAGTCAGTCGTGGATGCAGAGGAAAAATGGGGGTGTGGGGTGATAAGGTACATCTGTTGTTTACTGCACAATTAAAAAAAAAAAATCAACCATGGTGTTTAACACAACTTCATTCAAATTCTTTATTTTTACTTTGAGATGACTCAGAGGTCCATATTTCTCTCTGTAAGACATTGGATTTGGTGTTTGTGCTTCCACACGTGTTGTGGACGATGCCTCTTTTTTTTTCTTTCCTCATGTGCCTCTTGTTCAGAAGTAATTTGGTACATTGAAGAAAGTCATGACGTTAAATCTCAAGGAGAGGAGTGTAAGTGAAGCTCAGTGAGAGACGGTTCAGATCGTCTCGGTGTTTGGTCACTGCAGCTCTCTGTAGCACCGCTTTGGGATGTGTTATTGTTGACATTGGGTCAGCGAGAGAGTTTTTCACTTCCTCCACTCGGTGAAAGCCACAGTCTGTAATCAGTCCGGGAAACAGGAGCGTGGACACCCCACCCTCCATCTTGGAGGATAGAAATGTAGTGTGTAAGCCGTTTGAATAGGAGCACACATGTAGGTCATGAAATTAACATTTTCTCTGAACAAACACCGATGATGCTGCAGTGTGTGTGTTTTTTGGGGGGAAGCTGACTAATGATAGGCATGGAATCCAGTATATGAAGTCAGTATGTTGCCCCTTTCAAGCACACACAAGCTTCTAATGACTGGTAAGTTACTTCAGTTTGACATTTGTGTATTTCACAACCCTGACTGAGGCTGTTCTCATTTTGTTTGGATTAGACCGGTGATGCATATGATCCCTGAGCTCAGCTGAACTGTAAAAAGCAGATGCATCTCCTTTAGGTTTGGAAAGGACTTACTGATATTGTTGTTTTGAAGCTGTACTGTTATAATTGCTCCAGGTACACATTGGGAAATCTACTTCTATGTGTTGTAAAATTCTGTCTGACTGATGCGTGATCAGTCGTATTACCTAAGTGCATGCCCGTTTTGAATTATTTAGCAAACAGCATTTAGCATCTTGCTTTTTAAAACAAAGCATATCTCTGAATGGAACATGCATAGCTCTAAAAGCATGTGTTTTTTTTGGTTTTTTTTATTCAGATGTGTAAGAAACATAATGAAAATGATTCTCATAATAACAGTGTCCTGGCAGCACAATACACACAGTGGAGCTTTAATCGGCCTAAATAGCTGAAAAACATGAATGCTGTATCTTGGATATGTCACGATTGAATCTGTCTGTTCAGTTTACTGCCTGACCGAGTCCAGTGCACGAGAAGAAAATGATACAATTGCTCATATTTTTCAAGACTTTGCCATTTTCCAGTGTTTGGGAGTAGCTTAAATCAAACTTGGGACAATCAGCTCTAAAGCTTAAGGGGTTTTTAATTGCAGCCAGGTGAATAGTTGTTATCGATTAGCAATACGTGATGGTAATGGATCTCTTTGACATTCTTTGTAATATCATGTCTTCAGTTTTTCTGCTTTTTGTTGGACCAGCAGACAGAAAAATTGTTGTAGTGTATCTCCTCTGTGGCTAATCCGCTGCAGCTCGGAGAAATTCACTGTGGCAATCAATAAAGTATTTGATTATTTATCCTCTCGCTCTCTCCCTCCTCGGCCTCGTGTATCGGTTGCCTCTTCATTAGGCTCCTTGGTGATTCTACAGTGCAGCAGAAATCAATTCACATAATACATCAAGAGAGAATCCATTTTCTCAAGCGGTAAAGCCAAACAACTTTCGGTGTGTTTTCTCGGACATGCTGTTCTTCTTTGTAATTACACATCTTTCAGTCCAGTTCGCCTCCTGCAGGTTTTGTCTTGTGACTCAGTGTTTTGTTTCACCCAGTCTGTGAGGGAAGGAGATAACTACCTGACTAATTGTATTTTAGTTTTTTTTTTCTGTGTACATGTAGTATTGGACAGGTACAATAGAAGAGCCGAGCACTGTCCGCCTTTGTGTGAATGAATTCGGTTGATGCAAATCAAATGGTAAAAAGACATTTGACAAAATTCTAAAGTGGCTATAAATATGATGGAGATGGTGTTTGGAGTAATAAAAATGTCGTTTAATGTTCTTCTTTTCAAGTATTATTCAACTAGATGTGAACATTGACTCATCAGAAAGGAGGAAGTCCGGGTTGCCGAAAATTTTGCAAATGTATCGTTATCGTGATATGAGCATGCACAATATGCATGCCACAAGAGTGAACTGAACTGTGTGTTCATGCTCTCCAAATTCAACACAGCAGAATTTAGATATGAGAGAAAAAATTGATTTATCACGGTTGATTCACAAGATTTATTAAACTAGTGAAAATACTGTAATTTAATTGAAAATTAACGCAAATGAAAATTGGGGGGGTTTGGGGCAAGAAAGAGCATTTTTATTTAGAAGCACAAAGACAATAACATTGCTGTGTGAAAGTTTGTCCAATGTTTCATCTGTTCCTTGTATTTCTATCATTAGCTGCATTTACACGACCACTTTTGTGTCGCTCTGATTGAGCTCTTTCCCACGGAGAGATCGGATTCAACCGTTCACATTTACACTGAGTGAAGCGATCAGATGGATGTGCGGGTTTATATGCGCCAAAATTATCAAACTGATTGATGCCTCGTTTACACGCCAACGTTTTCAAGTGAAAGTGGAAAACCTTTGTTGCGTCTTGATGTCTGTTTACTCGACATAGGTGCTCCTGGTCTCTGACGAGGCACATTTTTGAAAACTTCTCCCAACGTGAAACTTTTCAAAAATGCTCTGACTTCATGGAAACGGGGGGGAAAATGTAACTTTTTGAAAATGCTGCTTCTGCACATGTGCTTAACGGTTATAGTAAATGGTTGTTCTGCACATGTGCGCGTAAACAATACCGTTTGTGCCGTGTTTTCTTTAGTTTATTTTTGGTTTCTTCTGAAACTACAACATTGTAGAAACTTTCTGCTTGTTGAGGGTTTGATCTGAGCCACTTCAGTGCATGACGTGGCAGTGTTGTCTTCTGCATCAACCAGTCATTCTTTACTATCGCCATTTTTCTCATAAGAGTTTGTGAAAATTCGTAACACACATGTGATCAAAGCCCCGACAATGGAAATTAATCCCATTTGCTGTTTACATGGCCTGTGTTTGAATCATGAGCAGGATAAAGACGCCTCACCGTCCTGATTGTGGATTGTTTAATTGTGTTACTTATGATTCATGTCCCCGAAACCAGAAAGATTTACTGAATATAACATAATATAAATGGCCTGTTACAATGTGAACTATTCAAATAATCTCTTCACTTTTTACCTTGTAAAGTTCTGCTACAGTAGCAGTATCTTTCTTTAAACTATCTTCTGTGCTAGTTTTTACAACGTTATCATCATTAGGAAATGCAATTAAATAAATACTGACAGTTTTTACTACCCTGTCAGTCCGAATAATCAGGAAAAACAGGCGTTATAAGTGTGTAATGTAACCCCAAGTCACATTATAAAAGCCACTAAATGGTCATTATGTAAATGGATATTACTGGTTAGAAGCTCACTGCCTTGACAGTTTGTTTTATGGCCTCACGTCGTAGTTCTGAGTGAAATCAATGTGCGCTAAGTCAAGCAAAGCATTTATAAAGAGATGTTTTGCTTTTTAAAAAAACAGTCAGGAACAAGTTAAATAGGGTTTAGTACAAATACACAAAACTGACCAAAATATTAGCCTGTTGTCAATTTATAATGAATTTATTCCTTTCATACTTACTGTTACTCAGTGATCATACTATGACAATTAGTCATTTGATAAATGTCTTGTAAAACACTGTAACTTGACCTGACACTCCTTTTCTTGTATCCTTGTCAAGATTATAGTCTGCTGATGTTGGAAAAATGTTGATCGGCTTGATTGGTGACATTTATAAAGAGCCCACGTGTCAGACTGGACAGCAGTCCACCGCATAGTTTCAATTCTTCTGGGCGTTTTTCAAGTAGTTTGAGGGGAAACCACACAAGCCAACACTTTCAAAAATACACTGTAAATATAGGACAGTCCTGCAGACAGTCGGCGCTCTACATGATTGTGTTACAAATTCAAGTACTTTCCTTCTAAATTCTGATTTGCAGACCTTCTCTTGGACTTTAACAGTGAAAGTTTGGACACATTTTGCAGCCAAGAAATCTGCATTACAGTGATTATCTAACAACTCTTATGAAAGAATTAGAAAAAAAAATATGTGAATGATTCTCTGTTCACCAAAATCCAACACAGAAAACACAGACCTCTGTTTGTGTTACTTAAGTTTCTCACCACGAGCTTTTTTTTTTCTTCTTTTTGTAGCTTTTATCTGTCTATGATTTCCATTGCCCCTCTGGTGTCGAGTGCATGCCAGTATAAGAGTTTCACTCTTTTTCACAGTCAGCTGGGTCTTTTCTTAGTGGGAGAAACCTTGTGACAGTGAGCTAACAGTGTGGTTTGGTACTGCAGGCGGCTCACTGGGTTGACAGAGCCGCTGCTGTCCTAACATCAGCCAGAGCTTTGACCTCTGCATTTCTCTCATGAAATCTCTCTGCTGTTAAGGTGTACAGGACACTCCTGCCGTTTGTGGACGACAAAATCATCCTATTCTGTGACGGGCCCATAAAACATGTCAGAATTCTGTGTAACTGCTCAATGTTTGAGGCTGAATTCATCCTGCTTGAGACTGCTGTTGAAATCTATCTTGGGGAGCTCGTGATGAAGACAGTGTAAGTGAATGAGGCTCACAAATAACTCTACAAAATTTATATTGATTGCTCTGATGGACTGGTGACTTGTCCGGGGTGCATTTTTCTCTTCTTTCAAACTCAGCTGGGATGGGTTGTATTGGGTAAGGTGATGAATCAATGGATGGAAAAAAAAAACTGATCAAACAAACACTGAGAGTAGTGTCACCTCAAAAGAACAGACTGAACAAGTGGTCACAACACTGCGCCCATTTACAACATGTTGTCGTGCGAAAACGCAAAACTTTTGTTGCGTTTTGGGTGTCCGTTTACACGACAGTGGTGCTCAGAGCCACTGAAAACTTTTTGAGATTGACTCCAAAGGTGGAACCTTTTGATAATGCTCCGACTCCATCATTGTGTAAACAGGCGAAAACACAACTTCCTGGAAATGCTCACCTACATCCCAGCAGAGATGCTGCTGCCATGCAAGCGCACCACTACCTTGGTAAATACTTCTTCTGCACACGGCCAACGACAACAATGGCTGCTATACGAATGTCCATGTGCATGCTATTGTTAATGTTTATAGTGAGTTGTTCTCTGCATGCATGTGTGTGTGGTTTCATTACAAAACTGAACAACAGCGCCCACGAGTGGCCCTATGTGAAAACTACTTGGTTTTCAGCATTTTTGCTGTTGCTGTCTAAACAGACATTGTTTTCAAAATGAAATGAAAACATAGAAACTGTGTGTTTTCACTTGAAACGTTGTTGTGACATGCAACATGCTCCAGTAACTCGATTTAAGGTTTTCAAATTGTTCCAAACTGCCTAAAGTTTGAGCGGAAACTGATTGAGGCTGTTGTGAATGCAGTGCAAATACGTCTTTTCTTTATTTGTAAGCCATTTTTTTTTACAAACACGAAAATAGAAGACCTGTTTTAAATATAGGGAGATCCTTGCAAACGATTTTGGAATATTTTTGTGGAAAAACATGCTTTAAAGCCTGGATAATAAGAACATCATCCACAGTATCAATCCCCACACGTTTTACATGTATTAACTGGAGCAAAACTGATGCATCCACTTTGGAGTACACAGTAAAAATTTGACCCCGCGTCCTAATTGATCGTCCAGTGCAGCTCGCCACTCATTACTGCCAGCCGCCTCCAGAGCCGCGGACGTGAAATCAATCCCCGAGCTGGAATATTCACATTGCCCGGTTGCCCCAGCACTTGTACAGATATGCAATAATTGCTGAAGCGATCTGAACTGATGGCGTTGTGATGACTCGGCAAGTATCACGGCGTCTGCACCTGGAGACGTGAGCATTGGCCAAAATCCCAGTTTAAAGAACCAGAGGAGCTCCTGACCTTTCTGAAGAAACTTTCTACAGATTCACTGCAGAAAGGTGCTTTTCGTCTGACTTTTGCTATTTCAGGAACTCATTTGTGAATTAGTTGTATTCAATAAGGATATTAAACGAAAGACCTTTAGACAAGTTTTTTCACCTCACAAAGTAATGTGAGACATCAGTGGATTTCCATGTGTGTAATGCTTCACATACAGATTTTGGTTTTCTCAGATGAAACGCAGGCGACCGTGACAACATCTATTGTGACTTAACATCTGTCGTCTCGTATGTTACAGTGGAAATGGAGCTTCTGGATGTTGTGTCACAGTGTTGCGACCGCAGACGGCCTGCGATGATTTGACTTTGTCAGGAATGTGATGACATTGGTCTCTAGCGCCTTCAGTTTAAAGTTACTGTTCTTGGGTAACTTTGTTTCTCAGTCGGAAGATTGCAGGTTTGATTCCCCCCCCCCCATGCCCACATGTCAAAGTGTCCTTGAGCAAGACACTGAATCCCAAATAGCTTATGTGTGAATGTGATTAACACTGTATAGCGATTTGAGGATTGCCCAAGCGGTGAAAAATGATAAGTGAAATCCATTTACTATTTACATGCATTTGTCTGTTGTCATCGCCGACTTACTGATGTATCAATGTCACAGCGAATACAATTCTAAGACGATTTGGATTGTTTTTATCATCTTCATTAGACTGGTTTTGGAGAGATTTTGAAATCCGAACAGGAACTTTGTTAATGTGTGAATGCTGTCATTTGTGATCCATACCTTTATTTTTGTCATTCTGACTTCTTCCGTACTGCGCTTCTCCTCCTACAATCTTTGACTGATTTGAACCATTCGAATATCAAAACATGCAGCTTTTTAAGGATGTTTCTGCTATGCTGTATGCTTTGTGTATCTTTAACCGTTTCTGAATAAATTGCAAAAAATGCAATAACGCAAATAAATGTCCCATGCAAAGCGGGTGGGAGAGGCACCCCATGGAGGAGACCAAAGTAGATTAGAGTCTCCCCTGTGTCCGGAGGGTTAGGTTACTCCCCTAACATTAACCCCGTCTGGATCAGGCTCCGACACTCATATCCACCCTCGGGATAAAGCCGGTGTAGAAGACGGTTGGATTTAAATGTAGTCAAATGTTGTGGTTAACACCAATTGACTACAAATTGACTTGTAAGAGAGACTCTGGGCCATTGGTGCGGATTAAAGCCTCAGTTTCAGCTCGAAACGTTTTGCTCAGATTTTCTGCCAGCTCCTCTCACCTGTTCAGAATCATTGTGTTTGACCTGACCGCTACTCACACCTCTTCCTTTTCTCTCTTCTCCTCCCCTAGGTGTCCATGTGCTGCTTCCTCAGACTCGCCCATTGCCGCAGATGAATCGTCAGCTGCGTCGGCACAGCTCAGCACCCAGATAGTCCCGTCCCCTTCGCGTGGGTGATCAGGGACTACTTTAACCAGGATGCCCTCCTCTGTACGGGCGGGGAGCCTAAAAGATCCGGAGGTGGCTGAGCTTTTCTTCAAAGAAGACCCAGAGAAGCTTTTCTCTGACCTCCGCGAGATCGGCCATGGCAGCTTTGGCGCCGTCTACTTTGTACGCCAACTCCGTCTTCACCTACTTGAGCTCATTAAGTTGAACACGTTAGAAAATGTGGACTCAGACACAGATCATTGCTGATCCAGAATTGTGTGTTTCAGTAGTTACCAAGTAACTAGCACTTCACACTTTGTCCTCAGAATCATAAGAAATAGTTAATGAAGAAAAGTTACTCTGTATGGTGAGAATGAACTGTGTATTAACTGTGCAATCTGTGTTTCCCAGGCACGGGATGTGCGCACAAATGAGGTGGTGGCAATTAAAAAGATGTCCTATAGTGGCAAACAGTCTAATGAGGTGAGATAGATTGGGTTTGTATAACACATAACAACTTGATCATAAACTATCCTTGCATGTAGAAATGTTTCAAAATATGTCTGATACATCAGAGTCAACATGTAAGACAACTTTTTGAGTGTCTTTTGGACAGTTTTGAGATGAATCAGCTGCACACCAGCAAGAAAGAAACCACCGTTGGATGAAATGCACAAAGGTTTACATATTAGAAGCAATTTACACTCTAAAGTGACATTATAATGGAAAATCATGAACCATTGTCCACAACAAACTAAGAAGCTGCTATAGAAAAGTGGAAAGCAACAAAGCTTTAAATAGATGTTGGTTAATGTCTTTTTTTAATGTATTTCTCGTCATTAAAAAGCTGTTTAGAGCTCTGTGGTACTATGATATTCATGTTGAGTCCTTTTTGTGACACTCAATTTCACAATTTTCTGACTTTCTCAGTTGTTGTCCCGGCGTTGTTTTCCCTGTTTGCGCCGCTGATCATTTCGGATTAGCTATAATCAGATTAGACGACAACCACCTTCCTCCTGCTTGCATTTGAAAGTGTGCACAGACATACACACTCACACACGCCGTCACCTCAGGTGTGATCAGAGCGTCACTCGTTCCTTCTCTCCCCAACAGAAATGGCAGGACATTAAGAAGGAGGTGAAGTTCCTGCAGAGGATCCGCCACCCCAACAGTATAGAGTACAAAGGTTGTTACCTCCGTGAGCACACAGCATGGGTAAGCGCCGTGTTTTCATGGTTGCATCCGTTCATCTATACGGTTAGTGAGTTAATTTAACATTCCTCCTGGTTTTCAGCTGGTGATGGAGTACTGTCTGGGTTCAGCCTCCGACCTGCTAGAAGGTGAGCAGTGAAACCCCAAATCACTCACGATCGTCGACCGAGCTCACTGAACAACACGCGTGCATGTTTATGCGGTTTTTATGAGCTGATGCTGATTGTTTCACTCCTGCAGTTCATAAAAAGCCTCTACAAGAGGTGGAGATCGCTGCCATCACACATGGTGCTCTGCAGGGGCTGGCCTACCTCCACTCCCACAACATGATCCACAGGTGAACTATAATCCATCCTATTCTCTTATTCAAGCATCTACAAGTTGATCTCAAAATTAAACTGTATATTATTTATTTGTGATTATTATTGCTTCCTGTTTTTAAGATAGATCTTATAAAACAGTTTCATGTCTATAATCCTGTATTTTTGATTTTCATGACTTAAAAGGAAAAAAGACTATTTTAGTTTGCATAAAACATCTAATTTGCAAGTTTCACTGAATTGAATTATGGGAAAGATTAACTCCTGCACCTATAGGATCACCACAGTATTATCCTGGTCTGTAATGTACATTTAAATTTTTTACATTTTTGTTCTCTCAGGGATGTAAAGGCAGGCAATGTCCTGCTAACTGAGCCGGGACTGGTCAAACTGGCAGACTTCGGCTCTGCCTCCATCGCCTCACCTGCCAACTCATTTGTGGGAACGCCATATTGGTGAGTCCTGACGCAAAGCATTTCGACCCGACGGCGTATTCAAGTGAAAACACAAAACCTTCGCAGCGTTTTGGACGCCCGTTTAAACGATAATGGTGCTTGGAGCCACTGAATACGCAACTTTCTGAAAACGTTCGGCCTCCGTCCTCATGGAGACGGCGGAAACGCTGCTACTGTTCACCATGTTCCTCACGTTGCCATGGAAACGTCAAACTGATTCTGAAACTGAAATGGCAAAAACGATGCGTTTTCCCTTGAAACGGGGCCTAAAACTACCGAGCGAGTTCTGGTGTGGAAGAGAAGTTGAGTGTCTCTGCAAATAGTAGCCGGGATTGATGAAATGGATTTGACTGTGAAAGCATTTGAATCTGCTTATACACACACACGCACACACACACACACACACACACACACAATGCCGCATGCTGACATATTCAAATGTTTTGCCACTGGGGCTGTCGGGGACAATATGCACACAGGACAGAGACATTGTGTGGTTCGTTATATCTGGAGGGGGGGAAGAAAATGGAGGATGGGTGCAGTTGGAGGCGCGTTACATTATTCAACACAATATTTAGTTCAGTATTACACAATCAATCACAATTTATCTTGTGAGATGACAGAAGAATTAGGAATGAGGCTACTGGGGTCGGCGAGTTCACATCCAATATTTAAGCTGCTAAAAAATTAAAAGCGCTCATTTATTCCGCTGCGCCTTTTCATCTCAGAAGGAAGGCTTTAGGAAGACTTTTTCCTTTAGATATTAGTTTTCAGACTTATTACTGTGTTCCTGTTTTCCTCAACCACTTTATCTCTGCCCTGCCTCCCTCCACAGGATGGCCCCAGAGGTGATTCTAGCTATGGATGAGGGCCAGTATGACGGGAAGGTGGATGTCTGGTCTTTAGGGATCACTTGTATAGAATTAGGTGAGTAAAAAAGGTTATTTATGTTGTATACTTAAAAAAAACAACTTCCATGAATAGCTAATTTGTCTCTGCGCTTATTAAAAAATTCACAAAAATGGATAAAATCACATTACTGAAGTAGATAGGGATTATTTGTACTTAAAATATGGCATATACAGTGGAATAAAATAGGTAAGTGAATAAAATCTATATGAAATAACATCACATTTTCCTAAAAGCTTTATGAAATATGAACGTTTAAGCTTCAAAGACCAAGTTTGTCTTCATATGCTTGCCTTTAAAATACAAAGACTATATCAGGGATGTCAAACACATTTCCGTTCAAGGGCCACAGACGGTAATTTCATCTTGAGTGGGCCTGACTGGTAAATTAGTGCCATAATAACATTTGAATTTGACATTTTTTGTTGTTGTGGCGCAGAATATATATATATATATATATATATATATATATATATATATATATATATATATATATATATTGTTGTAAAACCAAACAATAACGGCCGAAAAAGACAACTATCTCAATATAAAGACAATTTTAACAAAATGCAGAGAAATGTCCAAAGAAAGATCTCCTATAGCTGTTACATTATCCATATTTTTACTACGTTGTGTCTGCTAAATTTGTTAAAAATAAATCAATGTTTTCTTGGAGCCTCTTGCGGGCCAGTTTTGGCCCCCAGTCCTTATGTTTGAAACAACCGCTGTAGATGACAATATAAACACCTGTGACTATACTGAGTCTAACTATATTAATGAATAATATATGATTGGCGTTCATTGATTTTTGTTTATTTAATTCGACAGAATTTCATGTTTCCCCATTAAAAATTGTTCCGTGTTTTTGCTTTTTGCTGAGTGGTTGAGAAAATCATGCTTCAGGTTTTTTTCTTTTCCCAGTGAGTTGAATCAGAATGAGTGTAAACTTTGTGTTTGTGTTTCAGCGGAGAGGAAGCCTCCCTTGTTTAATATGAATGCAATGAGTGCCTTATACCACATAGCGCAGAATGAAAGCCCCACGCTGCAATCCAGTGAATGGTGAGGTGGCACACACACTGCTTACACACCAGTCCGCCAAAACATTATGACCCCTGACAGGGGAGGAGAATAACCAATTACATGATCATCGTCAGTATCTATCAGAATTGGTTCAAAGAAGAAAAATCAAACTGGTAACAGAGTTGTTGATGCACATTGAGGTCGCTGCTGACATCCTGGTGTCAAATAACACCGCACACTTTCAGAGGTCTGGTGCAGTCTCTGCCTTGAAGGGTCAGTGCTGTTTAGGCAACAAATGTTACGTCTGATCAGATTGTTTCTCTTTTTAACGTGTAAAGTGTTTCCCATTTTTGATATAAAGTTGTTGTATTTATGTTTTATATTTTGTGATTTTGTTCTCAACCTCCATGTCGTCGTCTCTCCTCCAGGTCGGACTACTTTAGAAACTTTATCGATTCTTGCCTTCAAAAAATCCCCCAGGACAGACCACACTCTGACGACATGTTGGGTGTAAGTGTACACACACACACACACACACAGAGAAACAGAGCGCCGGGTCAGTGTGTTAAGGTGGGAGACTGACGAGCTCTCTGATGATAAACCTCTCTCTCTGATGTTTGCACTCTGTTCTTTCCCCCTATAAGCTTCTATTTTGATTCACTAATCCTCTACTTCCGGATTGACACACACACACACACACACACACACACACACACACATACACCCACCGCTTGGTTTTGTAGGAGGAACAGAGATGTAATTACTTTAGAGATGTGACTTGTACATCCATTGTTAAGTAACTGAGCAGCTGTCACTTAGCCCGCTAATGGACTCACTGCTGCTAATGGAAGTTGTCCTCAGGGTATGGACGCACGACACACTGTTGTCTGTCTTCTTTAAATGTTAAATTTCAAAGTGGTACTAACCTTAACTAAATTGAAAAATGCTACCAATGTTTCTTGCATGTGACCTCCTGCAATTTGGAGTTCTGACTTTCTTTCTCTCTTTGTATTATACATCTACCCACCAGCATATTTTCTTCACAAAAACAGAGTCACTTGTTGTGCTAATGAGCTTTCAGGCATTTTGGTATGTCTTCTCCCATCTTGGCGAGTCTAAATGATGTTTCTGAAAAACCAGTTGAGTTTGGTAACAGTTGTAAATGATGTGATTCCTTCTTCTTCTGACTTTTTTTATTAATAATGTTGTTCTGTGTCTTCTCCCTCATCACATCTTCCTCCAGCATGCGTTTTTGCAACGTGAACGTCCAGACTCGGTGCTGATGGACCTCATTCAGAGAACCAAGGATGCGGTGCGAGAGCTGGACAACCTGCAGTACCGCAAAATGAAGAAGATCCTCCTCCAGGAGGCCCACAACGGACCCACAACAGAAGCGCCCGATGCAGACGAGGTTTGTAGACGATTAAAACTTGAGCTACTTGAACATTGATGGATTAAGATTTGCGGTGGGCAAAGACATAAATCATCCACTTCTGTGACATCCTATCACATGGAGAAATTAACCTGAGCATGCATTGCTTTGTATGCATGTCTCTGTGTGTGTGTCCTCTGTGTCTCTTGGTCTTTTTCTCCTCTCTCTCTGCGCTGTTCTCACTCGGTCTGCAGGACCTGGAGCCGGGCGGAGGCCGGACGGGAACGGTGAACAGCGTGGGCAGTAACCAGTCCATCCCCAGCATGTCCATCAGTGCCAGCTCCCAGAGCAGCTCCGTCAACAGTCTGAACGAAGCAGCGCAGGACAGCCGCAGCGAGCTGGAGCTGATGGACGGAGACCACACGGTCATGTCCAACAGCTCTGTCATACACCTCAAACCGGTGGGTGACCCGACACCGACGCACTGTGTCTCACAGACTTTTTCACAGATCCAGACGAACACGAAAAGCTGATGTTGATGTTTTTATGGTGTCGACGGCTATCCAACGTTGTTATTCTCCGTCCTGTTTTGTTATTCACGCCCAACATTTCCCAGCCTGCAGTGTCTGGTGTTATTTACTCTTGCAAAACCAATTTGTCACTAATGTTGCTCTTCCCTTCCCAGGAGGAGGAGGAGAGTTTCTCTGGGGAGCAGGCAGCCAGCAGCCAGCCCACCGAGCCGCAGGCAACACCAGCTCAGGCCCCGAGGAAGCACTACCGCAACCGAGAGCACTTTGCCACCATACGCACAGCGTCACTAGTGAGAAGACTTCACTCTTCTGTGCAGCTCTCTTATTTTATTTAATGATGGTTATATAAAGGGACAGGTCTATTTAAAAAGACTAAATCAAACATTCCACAAGTACCAAACCCTTAACACGCTTCTCTTAAAGCTGCGCACTTGCGTTGAGTTTGAAGAGGACTGATTTTTCTCCCCTGTCCCCGCCTTGTAGGTTACCCGCGAGATGCAAGAACACGAGCAGGACTCGGAGCTGAGGGAACAGATGTCGGGATACAAACGCATGAGACGGCAGCACCAGAAGCACCTGATGGCCCTGGAGAACAAGCTGAAAGGGGAGATGGACGAGCACAGGCTCAGGCTGGACAAAGAGCTGGAGAGTCAGAGGAACAACTTCACCCAGGAGATGGAGAAGCTGCTCAAAAAACACCAAGCGGCCCTAGAGAAGGATGTATGTAGACAAAAGATTCTAACTCTGGAGTGTTTAATCTGGGTCCTACATGTTTTCAAGGTGTTTCTGCTTTAGCACACTGGATTCTGATAAATAAGTCATCACCCGCTCCGTCGACAGCCCGACGATGACACACTTCAACAGGGGTGTAATACATGTTGAGTATGATGACAACCAGAACAACACTGATATCCTGATCCGAACAGCAGATTGTCGCGAGATGCTGCAGTGAAAGCCAGCTTTCCCTTTTTCTTTGTGAAATTACTTAAGCAATAAATTCAAACCCTGAGTGTACAGATTTCATGATACTTCTGGTCAGAAACACGGAGGACTGTAACCCCTTCAGACCAGAATTCGATGCCTCTGCTATAAATGAAACATTACTTCTTCGTGTCATTAAAACAAGTTTCATTTCAAGTCTTGAAAAATGTTTTTGTTCACTTCAGCTGAAGACGTTTAACAACGACGAGAAGAAGTTTCAGCAGCACATTCAGGTTCAGCAGAAGAAGGAGCTCAGCAGCTTCTTGGAGTCTCAGAAGCGGGAGTACAAACTACGCAAAGAGCAGCTTAAAGAGGTAGCTCACATTTAACCCCCCCCCCAAAAAAAGCCTGTTATGTCATTATGCAGAATGTCACATATGTGTATGATTGTACTTCTCTGATTAACGTGTTTGCTTCAGGAGCTGAGTGAGAACCAATCGACTCCCAAGAAAGAAAAGCAGGAGTGGCTCTCAAAGCAGAAAGAGAATATCCAACACTTCCAGGTGAGGGTTTATTGTGTATTGTTTATAATGTGCATTTTATTTTTCTAAAAGTTGAAAAATGTACACGTGAGTTGTACAATGTATTGATGTCACGTGTCCATTTCCAGGCGGAGGAGGAGGCCAACCTGCTGAGAAGACAGAGGCAGTACCTGGAGCTGGAGTGTCGGCGCTTCAAACGCAGGATTCTCATCGCAAGGCACAACGTGGAGCAGGATCTGGCCCGAGAGGTACGCACACGCTCGGGGAGAGCCACGCTTTCTGTGTCGATGCCGTGTGTGTGTGCGTGATTCATTCAGCTCATTTGCGTTTTCAGGAGCTGAACAAGCGGCAAACTCAGAAAGACCTGGAGCACGCCATGCTGCTGAGGCATCACGAGTCGATGCAGGAGCTGGAGTTCAGGCATCTAGGAACGATCCAGAAAGCCCGAGCAGAGCTGATCCGAACCCAACACCAGACCGAGCTCACCAACCAGCTGGAATACAACAAGAGGAGGGAGCGGGAGCTGAGGCGGAAGCACGTCATGGAAGTTCGACTGCAGCCCAAAAGCCTCAAGGTACACGGACAGATTCAGCTCTCTCCCCCCAAGCTGTTCTCCACCACAGTATCCTCACTCATGATTCCCTCTTCCAGTCCAAGGAGCTTCAGATCAAGAAGCAGTTCCAGGAGACGTGTAAAACCCAGACCAGGCAGTACAAGGCCCTCAGGAACCATCTGCTGGAGACGACGCCCAAGTCCGACCACAAGGCCGTGCTCAAGAGGCTGAAGGAGGAGCAGACCCGGAAGCTGGCCATTCTGGCCGAGCAGTACGACCACTCCATCAATGAAATGCTCTCCACACAGGCTGTGAGTGTCTGAAGGAGAGGGATCAAATGTTCAGTAAACATAAATAATATCTACCAATTTTGAATGAATTAATGGTTTATTTCTGGTCATAATTCAACACATAGAAAAAACAAACACCAACAAATACTGATCTTATTAAATGAACAAGAGAAGGGAATAGTCTGAAGCCAGTGATTTGTTTATGCTTAAACTATATATTCTTAGGAATAAAGAAGAGAATGTCCAACTTACAAAAACCCCAAAAGACAAAGTTAAAAGTTCTTCAAGAACTGTGTAAAACATTGTAACCCAAATAAATCACATTGATTCAGTAAAGTTGCATTTTGCCTCGGTGACTAATATTTTGAAAACTGTTGTTGACCTCATGAAGCTGGGCAGGTGTGTTTATTGTCTCCCTCTCATTCGCCGTCCTTCAGTTGCGGTTAGACGAGGCTCAGGAGGGCGAGTGTCAGGTTCTGAGGATGCAGCTGCAGCAGGAACTCGAGCTACTCAACGCCTACCAGAGTAAGATCAAGATGCAGACCGACGCACAGCACGACAAGGAGAGGAGGGAGCTGGAGCAGAGGGTCTCACTGCGGAGGGCTCTGCTGGAGCAGAAGGTAAAATCTGTTGCGATATCGCGGAGTGACAGTCCTCTCTTTAAGTGTTTTTCTGCGTGAATTTTGCAAATTGATGTCCCTTTCAGTAACGGGTGTTTATTCTTTATCTAATATTTCATTATGGCTTCATTTGGCAGTAACAGTGCTCATCAATAAACGCTAAAAACAACTGTGAATCAGCCAGCTGTGAATCAGCCAAAAAACACAATCGCAACAACTCAGTCAAAAAATATCAAGACCAAGTTGTGGGGGTACATCCTATTTAAGTTGCGCAAAAAATGGCATATTTATCAACTTCATAACATTAACGTCAGCTTTCACCATGATGCAGGATGCCAGGATAAATGTGATCATGAAACGTGTAATGGTGTCAAAACTTCAGTATATTCAGTATTAAGGAGTAGCGTCGATGTATTTATTAAACCTGATATTGATTCTTCTTTTCTGGACTGAAAATATTCCAATGGACTTATTTTTGTTTGAGACTGAAACATTAGTGTTACCATCCTCCAAGCCCGTGGAAATTGATTCAGAGCCGCATCGCCCCTCTCGTATTGTGAAATGATGTGTTTGTTGTGTTTCTTTCTCTCCGCAGATCGAGGAGGAGATGCTTTCCCTGCAGAACGAACGACTGGAGCGGATCCGCTCTCTGCTGGAGCGCCAGGCCCGGGAGATCGAGGCCTTCGACTCGGAGTCCATGCGGCTGGGCTTCAGCAACATGGTGCTCACCAACCTGGCTCCCGACTCCCAGGGAGGCTGGGGGGGAGGGGGCGGCGGAGGCCAGGGGGCTCAGGGGGGAGGCCACTGGCCCGGAGGAGGCGGAGGGAGCGGCCAGCACAGCAGCCACCACCACCAGGGCGGCTCCAGCTCGCAGCAGCCTTGGGGCCACCCCATGTTGGCCGGCGGCCCGCCTCCCTGGAGCCTCCACCATCCGGGAGGGGGGAGTCAGAGGAGCAGCCAGGGAGGCGCAGGGGCGGTGAGGAACAGCCCGCAGGCTATGAGGAGGACGTCATCTGGGGGGAGGAGTGAACAGGGCATGAGCAGGAGCGCCAGCATCACCTCTCAGATCTCCAACGGATCCCACCTGTCGTACACCTAATGATCGCACACACGTTTTACACACAGCCGTGGGTTTATGTAACCCCGATCCTTCCCCGTCACCGCTGCTCTCGTCAGTCTGTGGAAACCCAGAAGAGTCGGACGCAGCCGAGCCGCCACGCTATAGTGTCATATCTGACCTCATGTTAGTCTCTGCTGCCATAGACTGAGTAGAACATTCACCTCGTGTGCTGCGGAGGGACTTGTTAGCAGTGTGTCGTTTCACACACTGGCTTAAAGCTGCCGTGGTCACGCAGTTGGGTGCATTTTGAAAAAAAAAAAAAAAAAAGCTGTGTGCAGCTTTTAAGAAGACATTTACATATGTGTCCGTGTGCGTGTTCCCGCTGAGAACACTGAATGAGATTATTGTTGATGTGCAGTTGCAGGGAAATGAGAAGAGGAGAGGAGAGTTAAATACAGATGAAGCCAAAAGAGAAAGAAGGTTGTTTGTAAGTTAGAACCAGCATCGTGGGTCAATGAATATATGCATCTGACTGCGTAAGAGTCACTAGTCGGTCAGTTCACCTCAAACACGCACTGTGTGAGGAAACCAGACACCAGAGTTTTAACCACTACAACAACATGTGGCCAAAATCTAAACTATGAGATTGATTAAGCAAAACACAAAGCTACATATTTCTGTGAGGACTTAAGGCAAAGCTGCTGAGATGCCAAAGGCGGAGGGTTTATTATAAATATTCATGCCAAAATAGTGCCAGAAAAGTGCAGTTTGAGTTTAGTTAACGGCCAAGTAGATGTAGGTGCATGTGTTGCCACACCAGAGAAGAGAAAGCTCGCCGCCGCCGTCGTCTCGCTCTCCTGGGTTTCTGCAGACCTCGGTCCTTCACTCTCCCGACGGTGGAGCGTGGGGGATCCCGCAGCCTCAGCCCTCGTGACAGGGATGGGTTCTTCAGCAGCACCTAACCTCAACTCCCAACAGTTTCTTAAGCTTCAAGTCTGCAGCGAAAACGCTGCACGACCGCCCGAACCACGCCTGACACCGAGCAGAGCCTCGCCGCAGGCGGCCCTGACTCTGGCACGAGCCTACACACACACACACACACGCACACACACACGCACACACACGCACATGTTAAAAGTGTATGTTAACTTTGCTAATAAATGCATGTACAGTGAAAGTCGAGTCGGAAGTGTAAAAAGAGAAAAACTGAGAAATTTTTGAAAATAATGGCACACCTGCAAGCTGAGTCGGATGTAAGTGAGCGAAGCACTCGGCTCCGAGCAAAATTAAAATCCGAAAAATTATTTGAAGCTTTTCTGTTTAAGCCACTTGATCGTCACATCTGCCCAAAAGAAAGAGAGAAAACAAAAAAAACTGATTTTTATCAAAAGAAAACGTTTTGAAAAGCCCTGAAATGAATGAGGCCAGACGGAGGAGCCGCAGCGCCCTCTGCTGGTTGGTGACTGCTGAATGTCTCAGTGGGCGGATGGATGGGTGGTGATGCTGTGATCTCCGCTGCCATGCCCCTGCAACCTTCCCCCAGTGTGACACCCCGCTCTGTCTCACCCCCCTCCGAGCCTTTGGTGGTCGACACCCCCCCCTCCCCCGATCTTCATCTGCAAACAGCTCTTTCAAGTGGAGGAACGAGAGATGTGCATTATTCTATAAATCTATATTGAGAGAAAACGGAGGGGTTATATAGAGAAGATAAGAGTTGAGTCTTATGTGAAATGAGGAGATTATATGCATTCTGATTCTCAGAGGTGGAATGTACAGGAAACGTGTTAATATTGTATATTTTGAATTCATGGAAATCTGATCAAAGACAAATTAACTTGCAGGCACAATGGTCCGGCGTTTAGAGCGAGCCATCGATTTTTCCAGCCGCCGAGGTTTCACTGTTGTGAAACGTGTTCCAGATATTCTGTCGTGAGCGACACACCTTTAGGTCGGATTGCCTCAGATTACAGGCAACAGCTCTGTGCGATAGCGTATGAGGATGATTTTGCACATAATTTGAAATTTAGCTAGATGCAGCCTCCTGCGTTGGCGTTGCGCCACATGTTACTGACATTATCGTACTCGGTAGAGAAGACTTGGCCTGTCTGAGTGGGATCTTCAGGAGTTTAGAAGAGTCTCGGGCTTGAATTAAAGAGACAAAAATCTTTAAAAAATTAAAAATAAAAAAAGAAGAATTCTAAGACTGCTGAAACACTAGCTGGTGCACTCTGTGACCTGAAATCTGAAATTCTTGCACAAGCCAGTGGAAATCTGTCCACCTTAGTCGTTTGAGAAATCTTTAGGTGTCCACACACCTTCAGACTCCATCGCATGGCGTACACCACCTGTGTAACAAGCACCGACTTTACGTCTGACTTCACCAGAAGCATTTTCCACGCTGCACTTAATTTATTTGCCTTTAAAGAAACTCCCACCATCCCGCACATTTTATTTTATTATTTTTTTCCCCTTCCTCTCAGATCTGAAAACGACAAACCGAAACCCAGAAAGCCGGCGCGGCGTGGAACCGGCAGACTTTTATCCCACTTTCTTTCGTGTTTTTAATGCCAGAAGCAGTTTTATTTCTCACGTGTCGTCTGCAGAGGGCCAAAGCGGGACTGGCGAGCCCCTCTCTTGTGTTTACGAGGCGGTCGGGGCAGAGCGGAGCTTTTTAGACCTTGGTCACTCTGAACTGGCTCGGTTGCACTGATTGCACAAGTGACTGACCAGATGAAAGAGTCTACTGTGATCCCCCCCCCTCCCCTCCCTCCTCCCCTCCCTCCACCCTCTGAGGGGCGGCTGCCATTGGCTGAAAGTAGGCGGGAGGCAGGGTTACGTCTCTGTACAGTCTGTTTATCAGTATTCCTTTTATCCCTCCTGTCATTTGATGGATCTTGCTGTTTTATTCTCCCTGAGATCTGTATTAAACTGTATTAAATTGTATAGATTGTGCAAAAAAAAGAAGAAGAAAGAAAGCTGAATGTCTCATAGCAGAAGAGAAAAGATATTCCTTACAAATGACAAAGTGATTTAAAATGTATAAAAGAAATTCAGAAGCAAAGTTTAGGGGATAAATGTAATATTTTGTTTGTAATTACTATTTTTTGTTGGAAGAGGGCTACTGGATAAAAAATCATCTGTAATAAAGTAATTTTAATATTTCTTTGCCCCTTGTTTTTGTCTCCGGCACAACTTGAAAAGCACATTCTTTGTTTAGTTGTGTAACGTCTCTGCAGACTTTGTGCGGGAGGTTCATCAACCTTCATGCTCAGTTCCAGAGTGAAAATGAACACTTTGAGTTTTGTTCTTGGGAGAGTGAAGCTTTCTCACTTTATATTTCTCATTGTGCTTCTTAAAAAGAAAGGAATAAAATTGAAAAGTTAAAACGCATTTTCAGTTATTTACTCTTTCAACATGTAAATTCAAGTTTCAAACACTTAAAAAAAAAATAATAAGTTGTGATAATTGTGGCTTTCACCCTTGTATTTTTCAGAAATACTGTGCATGTAGACATAAAAACCTCAAAACAAAGTACGAACAATACAAATACAATAAAAAAAACAGCAGCAGAGTCCGAAAATGGGTTAAAAGCTTTAAAAAGTTCAATAAATGTTTTAAAAATACAGTTTTGAGTGACTTGAACATCCACTGGGATCAATGTGACCAAATTCAATAGGAGCTTTTGTTTGCATATGGAAATCCTGTGTGCATTAATGTTCTGAAAACAGTAGTCCTTTAAAGAGTATAGGAGACTTTCGATATTAAACCAAACATTTCTACTTGTGTTTGAGACAAAACCTGCAGGAGAGTTGGGTCCATCTCCATTTGAGAACTTCTGACCGGATCCAACACACACAGGGAGAACCTGCAAACTCCAGAATCAAAGTTCTTCCTCCATCCAAGATTCAATTTAGAGGGAGGATCGGTGGATGTTCAACAACACCTCCTTCTCTCCTCTTCCTCATCGTGTGTAGGACCTCCTCCAGGTGAAGGTCTCCTCCTCTTCCTCCCAGGAAGCTGACGGTTGTCGGGGTCTCCTCGTGATGGGGGGTCTCCTCCTCCGAAGAGGAGCCGGGTTGATGCTCCTGCTCCTGAGTCCAGCTAGAAGGTTCTCCTCCCGCGGACCGCCCCAGCTCGACCCCTCCCTCTCCCCTGCCCTCTCCCCCGCCTTCAAGAAGTCAGCCACTACTTTGAAGTACTCGAGTACTGCAGTGTGGCTCCAGATTGCCCCCCTCGCCTCCTCCTGCTCCCCCGCCCGCCCCGCCTGCACCTCCTCCTGCAGGGCGAAGCCGCAGTGCCCCCCCCTGTCTGAGAGCAGCAGAAGGAAGAAGGGGCTGCTCTGGAAGAGCTGGAGGGGCAGCGACAAGGGTGGGGGCAGGAGGGGGTCGTCCTCGCTGCAGATGCAGAGGAGAGGGACCGCCACCTCGTCGGCGTCCCTCAGGGGCTCGTTCCTCTCCCAGTAGCCCCCCCAGTCCTCTGCGGGGTAGGCTCGCTCCCCCAGCGCCCAGGCTGCCGAGGGGCCCCGGGATGGGGGTCCGGGGGTGGAGGGGGGCGAGGAGGAGGAGGAGCAGAACAGAGCTTCCTCAAAGGCTCTGAGGGAGGAGCAGCGGAGGGCCCGGTCCACGTCCAGGAGGCCCCTGAAGGAGCTCGCATACCTGCAAGTTATTCATTATTAGTAGATTCTTTCTTTAATTATTCATGTTCACGGGGAAACATGAATAATAGTTTCCCCGAATAGTCGATCTTTTTATCTTATTCTCACACAACTCAACTTTAATATAGGCTTTTTTACATTTTATCGCAATATTTCAACACTGAATTCTCAAATTGTTGAATACATTTTTACGTAATATTCCCAATTATTTAAATTTTCCTTAATTTCATCTTAAATGTTTCCACCTAATATTTTTTTATTTTTTTTTGGCGTGGGGGGTTATTTCTACTTTTTTTTTTTTTTTTAATAATTCCTCTCAACATTTTGACTTTCAGTCTCAATATTTACACTATATTTAAAAAATATATTCAAAATTTTAATTTCTATATTTCCACTGTATTCTCCTCATTTCCACTATCTCTGAAACATTGTCCTTTTTAAAAAAAAAAACTAATTCAAATTTCTACCTTTTTGGAACATTTTGATGTATTATTTAACATTGATACATTTTCAGCATTCTACATAGTTTTAATTTTGACACTTTTTTTTAGGACTATTGTGGTGAATTATTTTTCTTTTTCGTTCATTGTTTCTGTAAAATCTTTATTCTATCTTTAAAATGTCTACTACTTTTCAAAATTTCCTCTTTTTTTCTTCTAGTTTTGCTTTTATTCTTTGCACATATTGAAAACTATATTCCGATAAATGCATATGATTCTTTATGTGCTTTTTGCACAATGACTTTGCATAAAAACAAAGATTTTCTCTTATCTATCGATCCTCGTTGTTTTTCTTGAGCATTTAAACTTCATCTCCCTTTTTCTTTAACTCCTGCATCACAAGTTAAATAATCATGTCCTCCTCATATTGTTTTTAGTAATACGACCCCCAGAGTTTGTTTTTTTTAAATCTCTCTCACCTCCTGAGTGGTCGTTTCCGTTGGAATAGCGCCCCCCACCGATACACCGGTGGCATGGCCGTTTCGAACCAGGTCTGTCCCAGCAGCACAGGGGAGATGGCTGCCGCCGCTGTCAGGTGTGTGCTGGACCCGCTCTCCCCCAGGTAGGAGAGCAGGACCCCCGAGCCCGAACCCTCGCTCACTGCCACCAGCGCAGAGGACGGGAGGCGGCTGTGGACGTACGACACCGCCTGCCGGTAAACGCATCGAAGACTCATCAGAAAAACCCACACAGGACTCAAACCAGGGACCCTCCTGAGGTGAGGTGAGAGAGCCGAACCACTACGACACTGTGCCGCCGTTCAAATGAAACCCTGAAGAGTTTTGACCCGCAAGTATGCCGGCTGAATCCAAATCGTGTGAGCAACCACAATAAGATTGTTATAATGTTAAATGATTTCAGTGTTTGGATTTATTCTATATTAAACATTTATCAAGTTCCACGTCAAAGCAGCACGATTCTGAGTCGTTTCCAGTCAACCACCTTTCATTTGATGCATGTTTTATATAGACTAAAATGTTAACGTACTAAACTACTTTTTCAGATCTGATTCTTCTTCAGTTCCTCGGATTTTTCAAAAAAAAGATCACACATTATTTTATTAGTCAATACTCCTAGAAAATGTAATGATGAAATGAAAACGACTGTACATTCATAAGAATACATGATGACATGAAGGCTAAAGGCGAAAGCTGAATAACGGAATTTAAAAAAGCAGTTAGTTCACCTGATTGGAGAATTTAAAGAGGAAAATATCATAAATAAACTACAACACTGCCCATTTTCAAACACAATGCTTTCAAAAAGTCATGAAGTGATCCACGCAATACAGTCATACTGTGGTGATCGTCAGTCAGATAATTATCCAATTTGGATAATTGTTGTTATTGAAAACTACTCCAAGACTATTTTATGGATGATTTATCAAAGACAGTAGGAATAAACCGGATGTCATATATAACAATTAAAACGTGTTTTTAATTATCCAAACAGTTCATGTCCTTTTAAACTTCTTTGAATGGGAACAAATTCTCATTGAATTTTTATAAAATGTTTTGTGATCTTGGTCCTACATCCTATAAAGATAGAAGTGTTATTGTTCTATAATAAAATGTGTTGTCGGTGAGGAAAGAAGTACTGAAATGTTAAAAGCTGAGCAGCGTAAGACTAAAAAAAATAAATTACATTATATTTATGTTTGCAGCGATCAAGCGTTGCGTCGTGATTTATATTGAATGCATCAGCCATAATGTTCACCTTCTGGTATTTTCTGAAGTGTGAACCAAATTCCACAAATTCTGCTCCCGTTATGGTGGGAAAAGTGTCAATCAGCCTGATTGATTCAGGGATCAGATGTTAGAGAAGGTCAGTGTCGGTGTACCTGCTCCAGATCAGCTGGATCTCCAAACTCCGTGAGGCGCGCGGTGGTCAGCGGGCTCCCCGCTGTGCCTCTGGGGTGAAACACCACCACGTAAAAGCCCTGGCGCGTGGCCTGGTGGCACAGCGCCTTCAGGTGGGGGGTCATCCCCCCCCAGCACTGAGGGATGAGGAGGAGGACGGGTGGAGCTGAGGTGAAGCAGCCCAGGGTTTTTCCTCCGGTGTGATGCTCCTTCCTCCTCCTCTCCGCCGCCTCCCCCACTCTCGTCCCCACAGCCCAGTCCAGGGCCACGACCCCCCCGTCCCTCAGCTGCAGGTGGTCCCTGGTGAACTGCAGCATGAGCTCACGCTGCTCCCACAGCTGGCTGCACACCGTCTGGAGGTGGGGGTCCCCCCGGGGCCAGCCGGCCAGCCTGGGCCGGGCCAGAGAGCCGCAGTGACGCAGCAGGTATCGGGCCAGCGCCGTGGGCTTGCAGATGAGTCGGGGTCCATCAGAGGTCGGACCGGACCGCGGCGGGAAACCTGAGGATTTTGCTTCTGTGGCTCTCGTGTTATTATAAAGCGGCAGCTCAAGAATGTGACAAATAATGACCCAGAGCCTCCAGCCTGCGGCCGTCAGAGCCCAGCCGGTCCAGCAGCGTCCTCTGGGCCAGTGCAGAGCCAGACTCAGCAGCAGGAACAGGAAAGATGGAAGCAAAAAGAACAAGAAGTCCCATAGAAACATGGCCATGCTGAATCCAGGAGATGAACTCAATGTGTTTCTTTCCTTTCCATAGTTTCACTGAGACTTCCTGTTTCCTTCTTGTTGCTGCAGGATTCAGATTTAAAGTCTGATGCTCTGCACAGCCGCATTGCCCTCAAGGAAGATTAAAGAGAAGCCCTCGATGAAGTGACACATAAAATAGAAAGTGGGGGAAATGTTAGTTGTCGTCCTTTGACTTCTGCCACTTCTCCTCCTCTTCCCCCTCCTCCTCCTCCTCCATAAATCATTCACCACAAACAGAAGAAACTCTTCAAACAGGCTACATGAATCTGTCTTCTCCATAACCTACGGTTGTACTCTGACCTAGTTCCTCTCACAATGCGAATCTCACTTGACCTGCAAGTATCACTTCTGAAATGCTTAAAGATCTTTGCATGTAAACGTTCCTCCGACTCTTGATGTCATGACGTTGCTCTCACTCCATGTTTGTTTAAGAGGAACAAAGTCTGCACCTCTTTAGAAAGGGGACGAATAATAGCAGCAATAAGTGATGATGGATGGCCGCGAGCTTCATCACTGTCTTTACAGCTTTGGTCAGAAGTTTATGTATATATTAAATTTTTCAATTAGAGTGCACACCATCAGAAAATAATCCTATATACATTATTTCAGATCCAGTGATATTTCCATAAGGGAGATAATTCACCCCTGGTCAATTAACACATGGTACGCTCCACCATCACAGGCCTCAGCTTGGTCCACTTCCTCCTATAAAGAGCAGGACTCAGGTTGAGCTCTGTTTGCCAGTAGGTAAGGTAAGGTAAGGTAAGGTGAGGCGAGGCCCTTAACCCTTAATCAATAAACTGAGTAAACTTAAGGTGGACCCTGGTTTCCACTTATTTCTCCAATAAAGAAAAGAAAATATGAAAGTGGGTGTGACCTTTTGCTGCCCTAATCTAGTGACACACATTTCATATTTAGTTTTGAGAAAGAAAACATTTGGTATCTCATACATGTTAATTCATATGCATGTCTAACTGTGCATCGTGGTAAAGTGATGTAGTAGTTGCACAAATAACCAATAATCATTCAATTAGTCGAGAGCTAAAAGGAAGCAGGATTTCTTGTTTAATGGTACACTTAATACTTTTTTTTAAACAGACTAGAATTTCTGTGTTCATTGTATTTTCTGCTCACTTTCTAACTTTAGTCTTTATATCACATTTATTTGTAAATGTTTTCCTATGCTTGCTTGAAAATGAAGAAAATGGCAAAATCCAACCATATAAATGGCCCAATTGGTGGTAGACAGTTTGAAATGCATTGCACAGTGAAGTGTTGGAACAATATATTTGTAACTTTCTAAAGTGGAAGGTTAAAAGTTATAAGGTTGGAAATTAAGAAAAATAACTAAGAAAAAGGAGTTGGCATGATTTTTTCACTGTTGGTTGGCTGGTAGACGAGACTGACTTCTATTCACAGGGTTTGAAACCAAGTCAAAGTGTCCTTGAGCAACACAGTTGTTCCGGAGTGTGAGAGAGAGAGACTATGCCTGATATATATATATATATATATATATATATATATAAAACAGTCAAACATATAACATATATGATAATATATAATGCAGACGTGACAAGCAGCAGGCAGAGTTTGGTGACCCACAGTAAAATAAATCAAAGGCTCCCCGTTTCTTCTGCAATCATTTGCTGTAAAATGAAGTTTTCCTTACATTGGGCGTGTTTCCTTTTCATTGCAGCTTTGCATCAGGTGTCATATAGCAGGTGTATCTGTGAGGGTTCAGTGCAACACGACACTGTCGGGTGAGGATCGCTCTCGAACCAGGACACTACAGGTGAGTGTGGCGGCCCTGTGTCACACTTTAAACAGGCCCTTCTCTGTTTTATCACTTTAAATGTGCTGTTAACTCTAAATTTAATGTGGCCTATTACACCCAGCCTTGGAGGTACTTGAACGGAACATGACATGCCGTCCTCGTGGGTTCGGCCAATCCGGTCCTCGGTACAGCACAGCCTTAATTGCATACTGAACAGGCACCTCATGGGGAAGCTCAAAGAGATGAACTCGGTCTTAACTTGTCAATCTACAAGTTGGACTTATTCAGAATTTGAGGAATATATTAACATAAACAAATCACTTGTTTGTACAGACTGAGGGTTTAGTCTGATCACATGTTCTGCCTGTTAATGAATTTCACTTTACTTGTTTACTTTAATTCGAACTAGTGCAGGTTGTAATTGTTGTGAAAGCTAATGTGAAGACTGTAACTCAACCGGGACTACTTACATGATCTACTATGATTTTTTTATGTTTAATCCAGACATAATATCCAATAAAATTGACAAAATGTCCTTCCAGTATCATAGTAAATCTGTTCTTGAGGATAATTACGATCAAAAAAGTTAAATATTAAAATGAGGCTAAAGGCTATTTTCCGTTAAGTGTCCAGGATAACTATTCTTTAATGAGTCCTCTTAAAATGTGTGAAGATACCAAACTGTACATTTTTAGTTTTCCTCCGAGAGTACAGAATAACATTCTAAAACAAGGGTGCTGTTAGGATGAAATGTGGCAAAACAAAGCTAGATTTAATCCATTTAAGTACACTTTATGGGTAATAGTTGAATTTGATTGAATGTAACTGCACTTTGAATTGAGACATCTGAGGTGTTTCATCGGTTCCATCAATAAAGCAAAACACAAGTTCAAAAAAGAAAATCTTATATTTATCACGCACTCAGTAAATTCGCATTTTTCACATCATCTCCACACTTCCAGAAGACGTCTTCAGGGAAGGCAAAATGAACGGGTTTTTTTTTTGTATGTCTTTCTGGGACATTGTTAAAGAAAAGAAAAAATCCAGTGCCACTCCAGTTGAACTCAAACCTCCTGTGTGACTGAATCATGTCAAAACCAAAACATTCCAGTCTGGCTTACTACTTTTAACACACAACAAACCAATAATTGACGCTTCACACACAACCATCATCATTTTGAGAAATGGTCCAGAGCTCTAGTCCTCAGCACCATATTATACAACACAGAGCGAACAATTAGTAATACAGTTTATACACATTCCCTTCAGATAGAAGGACCACAGGCCTGGATCAGCTTCCTGCTCAACTCACCTGTTGCTGCTCCTCAGAGTCATCGGATTCTTTTTTTAAGTAAATCCTAAATTAAGTTACGACTGGTTTCTCCAGTTATTTTGGTTGTTGTTTTGTTTGTTTCTTGTTGTTTTTGAGACGCGACTATGGAGCAGCGTAATTGAGCTGACTTCAAAAACTACACTTCCCAAAATTAAACAGCCCCGAATGGCCTCCGCTTCCCACAATGCATCATTTCTTAAAGGGACAGACAAGCTTGCAACAGCAGTCAGGTGAATCCAAATGGGATTCACACGTGCTGTGACGCTCCTTAATGAGGGTCCAGTTCTGGGCCCGGGACAACAGAGAACAATACCCTCTACCCTGAGAACAATACCCTCCACACTAAGAACAATACCCTCTACCCTGACAACAATACCCTCTACCCTGAGAACAAGATCCTCTACCCTGACAACAAGACCCTCTACTTTGAGAACAATACCCTGTACACTGAGAACAATACCCTGTACACTGAGAACAATACCCTCTACGTTGAGAACAATACCCTCTACTTTGAGAACAATACCCTGTACACTGAGAACAATACCCTGTACACTGAGAACAATACCCTCTACTTTGAGAACAAGACCCTGTACACTGAGAACAATACCCTGTACACTGAGAACAATACCCTCCACTTTGAGAACAATACCCTGTACCCTGAGAACAATACCCTGTACACTGAGAACAATACCCTCTACTTTGAGAACAATACCCTGTACACTGAGAACAATACCCTGTACCCTGAGAACAATACCCTCTACTTTGAGAACAATACCCTGTACACTGAGAACAATACCCTGTACACTGAAAACAATACCCTCTACGTTGAGAACAATACCCTCTACTTTGAGAACAATACCCTGTACACTGAGAACAATACCCTGTACACTGAGAACAATACCCTCCACTTTGAGAACAATACCCTGTACACTGAGAACAATACCCTGTACCCTGAGAACAATACCCTGTACCCTGAGAACAATACCCTGTACACTGAGAACAATACCCTCTACTTTGAGAACAATACCCTGTACACTGAGAACAATACCCTGTACACTGAGAACAATACCCTCTACTTTGAGAACAAGACCCTGTACACTGAGAACAATACCCTGTACACTGAGAACAATACCCTGTACACTGAGAACAATACCCTCTACTTTGAGAACAATACCCTGTACCCTGAGAACAATACCCTGTACCCTGAGAACAATACCCTGTACACTGAGAACAATACCCTGTACACTGAGAACAATACCCTCTACTTTGAGAACAAGACCCTGTACACTGAGAACAATACCCTCTACTTTGAGAACAATACCCTGTACACTGAGAACAATACCCTGTACACTGAGAACAATACCCTGTACACTGAGAACAAGACCCTCTTCACTGAGAACAATACCCTCTACACCAGGGGTTCTCAATTCCGGGCCTCGAGGGCCGGTGTCCTGCATGTTTTAGCTTTCTCCCAGCTTCAGCACGCGTCCATCTGATGTTGATGTCATTATCTGGCTTGTAAAAAAAGCCAAGTAACGAGGCCCTTATTGCATTCAGGTGTGTTGCAACTGGGAGAAACCTAAAACATGCAGGACACCGGCCCTCGAGGCCCGGAATTGAGAACCCCTGCGTGTCTACACTGAGGGAAAAGGCCTTGGTGGCTGAGAAGATCAGGCGAGAGGAGGAAATCCACCTCTGAAGAGCTGGTTGACATTAAAAAGTCAGCGCCTCTAAAAAGACGAGGACAGGAGGGTGAAGCACAGAGCACCAGAGGAGAGGCTCCAGCAGGAGGTGAAGGAGAGAAAATGACAAGTTACTCAAAACGAAACTGAAGAGTTACTTTGAAAAGTAATGTTTGCCGCATTTCATTTAGAACAAGATAAACAGGTAACCACCTCACAGAACCTTCAGACCCAGAGAGACTTGTCACACTAGAAATGAGGAAATCTGTGTGATTGTTGTTCATTGTGATGCTCTTTCACATATTTCATCATATCCTGACGCCACAAAAGATGTGAGATGACATGGTGGGTCTGGTGTTTCAAGAATTGCTCTATAAATGGTGAAGACAATATTTCTCTCTTGTGTTTTGATTCGAGATCCACTTGTACATAAATAGTATTTCTTCACATCTATCGCGGTGAAAAGCGAAAATAACTTCAGTAATGTAGCCGACATGGTTCGACACTTATGGAAAACCATAGTAGCCTACTCCTGTATAGAAATAAAGATTCTGATTCTTATTATTTAGACGTGAAAACAACAAAATTAATTGTTTTGTCCTCCAGTGTGACGTTTCCTTTGGTTATAGTATCTGGGAACTTCGCTTTGGGCCAAAAATGATAAAAAAAATCTGTTTTGTCAGAGTTCAGTTGGAAGAAGTTATTTGTCATCGATTGTTTGATTTCTGTTCTGCAGTCAGTGTGTGTGGGGTGGACTTAGGTGGAGATTTACTGTGTGTGTGCGTGTGTGGAAACACATCTATGTTATTACAACTCAGAGTTGGAAAAAAATAAATCAAAATACGGAGTATAGTTCCTGAAGCAAAAGTGAGACGACAAGTTCTGAAATATACCGGTAGTCAGGATGAGTATTGTGATGTTTTGACTTTATTGATGCACAATACTTTATAGTGGCGTTGGCGCAGGATTGTGTGCATGAACGTGGAAATACACACAAGCATTGTTTTTGTGATCCTGAGTCACATCATGACTCAGCTTTTATCTTTGTTTCGAGTCAGAAACTTTTAAGTGTTTTCCTAAATGAAGAGAGATAAAAGCTGGATGGAATTTATAGAAAACACCATTGACTCTTTTCAAAAAAGAAAGTTCTGACGTATAAACATAATGAATGGAACTTCATTTTTCTCCAGTTTCTCACTTTCCCCACATTTCACTGTCTGAATCTTCAGCATAAATGTTAAAACAAGACAATGAGCCAGAGTGAAGAAAGCAACGAGGGGGAGTACAGGGAGCAAAAAGAAAAAAGTCATCAGACAAGACGTACAGATACTTTAAAAACAATCAAGTTCAATAAAAACATTGAACCTTTGATATAACCACAACATTTCACCACGCATAAAAAGATATATAGAATATAGGATTCATTTTAGACCTATTAAAAATAACACAACTTAGTTTAACCTCTTCGTTCAAATTATGTCTTTAAGCCATGAATGAAGTGTTTTCTCCAGTGAAATTCACTTGTCAAACCTGTCGTTTAAAAATATGTGACCAAACATTGAACTTTTGTTGTTTCCCAGATCGCTATCCTGGAATGTGTCTCCGTGATACTGCAGCTTGTTTGTGCGACAGCTGACAAACAGCTCAGAGATATTGTTCTTCTTCTTCTTCTCTATCTGCGATAATCAACAATGAGGTCGTATACAGGCATGTTACGGAGAAACTGTCGCTTCACTTTGTTGAGGTGTGAAGAAACTAATGTCACACTGTAGGAGGGCAGACAGTCCAATTTACTTTCTGTGTATATTTTAATGGACGTCCGTCCTCAGTGTGGACACCGAGAGTCATGGACATGAAGACACTCAGACTTCCAAAGCTTTCATGTTGATCTTGGAAAAAAGAATTAAATGTCTTCCTCCATTGTATATTACCTTAGTCGGCCAAATTCAAGTGAAACGAGGAAAAATACGACGCATTATTTACTTTAAGTTGAATTGAATTAATGTGGCACAAACCGTCCCTGTGGGGGCAACAGGGAGCCTCAGTGAGAGGAGAAATCTTGGGGTCTGGAAGACGTGTCTCCCAGCAGGACTTTGTCCATTTAAGTTATGAAATCGCACGTCTTCAACACGGATCGATGCACCTTCATCAAATTACTGAGACAAACATTCACGAGTCACTTTATCCGCATGAACTGCTGCGGTATTTGAATTGTTACACTAACCGGCACCATTGTTGCTGCTGCACGCCTGCAGTAGTATATTACAGATTTATATTTAAATCTTAGTTTATTCTGTTTTATCCTATTTGTCTTATCTTATCGCTTTGTATTTAATATATTTGCTACGACGCAACTTGGGAAATGTCTGTTTCATTAAAACAAAAATAAGTTGAAGAAATTTGTTGTAGGTGTAATGGAGATGAACCTTTAAATACGCTTGGAAACTATTCGTTTAATGACAGTAGCAGACTACATATAATGATTTACTATATATTTATAATGAAAAGCTTTTGTTTTTCTAGCAGAATAAGAGTTGTGCTTTTTATTATCTGGAGCTCAACAAATTACAGTTTGTTGAGTTTCATGCAGGAGGAAAACATGCAAACACACAGAAAAGCCCAGTCAGGGATCAAATCCATGAACTTATCACTCCGAGGCGAGAGCACCAGCCACTACAAAACCCCAGCAAATACGAATAAATTCACAAAGAAACAACTGCAGTTGACAAACTGTATTATGGGATTAGTTGGTGAGAAATAATCAACGATAGGAGGACTGATTATTTATCGATCTGTGCCAAATATTTGTCTACGTTATGAATTCATGAATCAAACTATATTTTACATTTCCTGTAAATGTTCTTGAATGTTTGATGACTCATCCGGAGCCTGAATGCGTCCTAATCACACATCTAATAGAATATTACATACAGGCGTTGTGTTCATGGCTGCTCTCTCTTTGTAATCAGCAGAAACACTTTAACAATTATCTCCTGAACACGTCAACAGCAAGTCTGTTTTATTCTTCCACCCGATCTTTCAGGCCGCTTGTAGAGTCGATGAAGGTCCACAGAGAGAAGTCAAACACGGTGAGTTAATTGAGGTAAGTTGTTTGTTGATGCTTCATCACGACATGCCATCGTGCATTCCTGGCCCTCGAGGGCTGCGGTCCTGTATGTTTGTAATATTTCCTGCTCCGACACACTTGAATTTAATGAAGGTATCATGATGAAGCTCTGCAGAAAGCCTCATCGCTGCTGTCAGGTGTGTTGAAGTGAGGTTGACATTGCAACTGTGTAGGAAAACGGCCCTCGGGGGGCCAAGGTTGATCACCTCTTATTTCCATCTATTAGAGAGAGAGAGAGAGAGAGAGAGAGAGAGAGAGAGAGAGCGAGCGAGAGAAACTGGTAGAACGAGTCCTGCGGAACCTCGCCCTCAGCGGGGGAAACACACAGCAGGTGCTGACACTCTGACTTTACAGTGTGGAGGACAGCGTCGAGGTCAGTACTCTCTTTAATTATCTCTAAAACTAATGCTGGACGGGCAGAAGGATCAATATGCGTGTTACATAAAGAGATTTTCTTTCATCTGTCATGGTGATTATTTCAATCGATCTGTGAGTCTTAAAATCAGATGTCACACATAAGAGATGATGTGACACCTGAAACAGAAATGTTTTCTATGGTTTTAACAGAGACGCATTGAAATAGGGAACTTTGGAGATTTGTTCATGTGAGCATGTGAACAAAAGAAGAAGAAATGTGAGTGTTTATCACAAAGTTTGGTGCATGACGTCACATTGCTGTGCTGGATACTTGAGGTCACAAACTCATGGAAATTATTTAGATCAAATTTATCTAACTGAACTCAACAAAGTAAGTTTGTGCCACAACAACAGTAATACTTTGTACAGCTTAACTTCTGATTGCATTAAGTATTTAGTAGGAATCTATTACAGTAGAAGGAAGTACTTTTCAGTATGTGGTTGAACAAGGAAACATCAAGATTGATGGAACGTCTATCAAGTACGTCTGCATTTCTGATCTTGTGTTTTTTTTTTTTTTCAATAACATGTTGTGTTAAAGTTCTATTTAAATCCTTTATTCTACAGATTGGCATGACGTCTTCAAAGTACCTGCATCATATCGGTATCTTCACTTTCAGCCACAGTTTATAGTTTTCACCGTGTCAGAAGCTGTAAAGATAATTGGTACTTACCTCATTTTTTAAATAAACTGCAGTTGAGAAGCATATTTAAGCGTAGTCAAGAGGAAGGACCAATCATTTCAAATCAGACTTATTTCCATCCGAACGAGATAGACACACCGAGCGAAAATATAAAAGCATCACTTTCATTTTTTTGCTCCCATTTTTCCATGAGCTGACTCAAAAGATCTAAGACCTTTTCCTATGTGCACAAAAGGCGTGTTTCTCTCAAATATCGTTGACAAAGTTGTCTAAATGTGTATCAGTGAGCGAGCACTTCTCTTTTGTCAAGATAAATAATCCATCCACCACACGGGTGTGTCGTATATCAAGATGCTGAGATTAAACAGATTAAGTTATCGCACAGGTGTGGCCACACTAAAAGGAAGGAAAGTCTAAAATGTGCTCCGAAGCTCCCAAAGATAAGGAACCGAGACCTGTCGTCTAATTTAATAATTATTACTCTTTGTCCTCTGATGGTAGATACCTACAGTACAGGCAGTGTTTCCTTCAGATTTCTAATGTGCAGGGGAGAAGTGGTGATGATCTATTGGAAGAAAAAGGTGCTCAAACTTGTTGGGTTGAACTTATGATGGGACAAAACATGACTGGCCACTAATGAAGTCTTCAATCAAAAACTGTTGAATAAAATCCAAAAGGCCTGTATGAGGATCATAGTTCACTTTAACTTAAAAGTCCAATATGTGTTTTTGTAAAATGTCCCACATCAAGTGAATCATGAGCTACTTTTTCATTGCATTCATACACTAAAGTCTTTTTTGAGCAGCTGCCTACATTAAATATATATTTATATATAAACCGAAACCTAAGACTTGATATTATATCAATAATACTGTCAGAATCATTATGTGGTAATTTTATACTTTTATCTGTATCAGCAGCAGTTTATGCTGCTTAAAATTACCATCATTTTCACCACATTTTTGACCATTTAAAATAGTGGAAAATAAAGGCTTCAGTTAAGGAAGCTTTTAAATTTAGACTTTTCTATTTGGTAAAGTTCAGAGTCGGGGCTGGTTCTTCTGAACCGCTGTAGTTTTAGACTGTTTGGAGACTGAGTGTCTCTGAAGGGGTTCCTTCTTCTTCTCCACCATCACTCATGCAGAGTTTCTATAATTGGTTCCATCTAAATAATGAATTAATCCGACTGATTCCATGTTTCCATCCTCCGTTGACAGGCCGTGCAGAGATGCATTGGGAGTTTGTGGTGCTGCGTGTCCTGCTCCTGCACGCCGCGCTGGTTCAGGGCTTTGGGATATTGCCAGGAAGGTCCCTGAGTCACCTGGAAATAACTCAGAAGGCACTCCTGAATGGCACGGTGCAGGCATGCCGGGCCCTGGCACAAGCCGAGGGGACGAACTTCTCTCCTCCTGTAAATATTAATTTACTGAAGTTTCACGTCTCTGTTATAAAGTGAAAGAAACTAGAATTTGTCCGTGTGTGCAGTTGCAGCCTTTCACTCCGGAGAATGTCGCCGCGGCCTGCAAAGCGCCGCAGTCGGCCAAGACTTTCCGCAAAGCTCTACTTTTCATTGTGCTGAGGAACGTCCGCGTGGACTTGCGCCATGCGCTCAATGCAAGCTTCCACTTTGACGAAGAGATGCTGAATGAAGGGAGGAACATCATCACGGCGGGGATCATGGCCGTGAAAGCCAGCAACAACCAGAAGAACTTCGAGGCAGCCAGGCAGAAGCTGGGAGAGCTCCTCCATCCTTTACAGGTCTACAGAGTCACTTTAACAGGGTTTATTATTCAATATGAAGAGGACAGGTTGATGATCTTGTTCTTTTATTGAACTTGAAGGACTTCTACAGTCACAGTAACTGGGTGGAACTGAAAAACACCAGGCCGAATCCCAACCTGATCCGATCGGACGTCAGCATCGGGAACATCGCAGGTAGAGGGAGGCAGCCGATCACACGATTTGAATGTTGGCCGATGGAACAAACACGACTAATCATATAGTTTTTTTCTCTCTCAGATAAAAGCAGAGCAACATGTCGCAGCTGCGATGGAGACGACTGCACCAACAACATATTGGAGGATATCATAAGAGACCAGGTCTTGACCTCTGGATACTTTGGCGTCTTTCCTTTCTCAGAGAAACCTCCAGGTACTGTTGGTTTCTTGCTTCTTGATTCTGGCAGTAATATACCAATAATATCAAGTCTTAGGTTGATATATATACATTTAATGTGGGCAGCGGCTCAAAGTAAGACAGTGGCACATAAAAAAGACTTTAGTGTATGAATGCAATGAGGAAGTAGCTCATGTTTCACTTGATGTGGGACATTTTATCCAAACAGATGTTGGACTTTAAGTTAAAGTTAATGATGATCCTCATACAAACCTTTTGGATTTTATTGAACGATTCGAGACTGAAGACCCTGATAGTGCCCAGTCATGTTTCGCCCCATCCCGCAACCCCGCAGGTTGACTATGTTCAGTTCTTTATCTTCCAGTAGATCATCACCACTTCTTACCTGCACAATACGTATCTGCAGGAGACACTTCATTTTCCCGTACTGTACGTATCTGATATCAGAGGACATCTGTTCAGTGTGCGAAACTGTGATTTCACGCACTACTATAGAAAAAATATGTCTATTTAGAATAATGAGTCATCAAGGTGTCATTTAACAGCACGGTCACATTCCATCAATTCCCTTGAATTTAGCTGGAAAAGATCTTATATCACTTTATGAGAAACACATGTCCCATCTTAAAAGGTAAAGAGTAATGTGTGTTAAATGAGGTGACAGGTCTCATCGTTCCTCATTCTGTTTTGGAGCTTCTGACTAAAGGTCACCCACTGCAATGACTTTTTCCGATTTCCACTTCTCTCTAAAGGCAGTGAAAGTTTTCTTTTAAAAGCTCAGTATTGTTAGTTCTCCTGCTGAAATGCCGTTTCTTCACATTACACTGTATTCTCAAAGCACCGCTTCACAATGTCTAAAGTTAAAACCTGCAGATATATTTTAGTATCTGATGAACTTTCCTCCCATATTCTTTGCTGAAAAAGGAAAATGCAGTCATGGCGGAGGGCTTGACGTCACCAGTAGGATGGAGCCCACAGGGGGAATCAACAAAGACACCTTTGATTCCAATCACGGGCATCTCCACACTCAAGCCGCCAACATGGCCGTAGCTGCGACCAGCGAGCTCCTGGAGGACATCCGAGAGGCTGCAGGCAGCCAGCCATTCCTCGAGTAAGAAGCCTGCTCTTCAAGGTTCAGCGACGGTGCCTGCAGATGTTATCTTTGTCCGATCTGTTGCGTCTTCTCTGTCCCCCAGGATGATGGGGATCTCTAAAGGCTCCAGTAAAGCTCTTTGTTTCGTCATCGATACCACGAGCAGCATGGCCGAAGACATCGCAGCGGTGCAAGGCGTCACCACCTCCATCATCGACAGCGAAGTGGGCACGGAGAACGAGCCCTCGGTTTACATTCTCGTACCTTTCAACGATCCAGGTGGGATCCCAAAGTCCCAAACCGCTCCTGTTAAGTAAACGACAGTCATAGAAAGTCAAATGAAACACTTGCTGCTTGTTTAGGATTTCATGCATCTCAATCAACGGTAAAGAGAACCTTTAGATCAATAAAGCAAGGAGCTTGTCCCATTTAAAAAAAAAAAAAAAAGTTTTGAGGCTGTAAATTATGAAATGTGTATTTCTTTCGGTAGGTTAAAAGCTTTTATGCGGTTTTAATATAACACAAAATACATGGAATATATCAGAAACTTACGTTAGCACGAGTAAAAAAGCCTTGAAATGTTCAATTTCTAAGTATTTCAGTGAATGTTTACAACATAAATCATTCAAAAAATGAATTTTTTCCTCCCGTCACTAAATGAACTTCAGCCGTCGGGCCCTTGTTAAGAACCTCGGACCCGAACGAGTTCAAGAGGGTTATAGATACACTTCGAGCCAGTGGTGGAGGAGACGAAGCCGAGCTGAGCCTTACAGGACTTCAGGTGCAGATTTATGACTCTTTTAAAAGTTTAATGAGGCACAGGCAGCTCAAACCGTACTTACGTTTGTCATTCTGTGCTCTCTTCCTGTTAAAGCTGGCTCTAACCAGCGCCCCTTTCAATTCTGAGATCTTTCTCTTCACGGATGCTCCTGCCAAAGACAAGCAGCTGACGAGCACAGTGATCGCTCTCATCGAGCGGACGCAGACTGTGGTGAGCTGAAACTCAAAGTCATCGCATCTGACTGTAAAACAACATTTGACTGTGTTCTGTACTTGTTTTTTTCCAACTTCAAGTGAATTTTGCCATTTTTTCAAAGTGCCTAAGGCGTTTTCAAGTGAAAATGAAAAACCTTTTGGTGTTTTGGGCGTCTGTTTACACCACAATGGCATCCGGAGCCACTGAAAATACAACTTTTTGACGACGACTCGAAAGCTGGAACTTTTTTTAAATGCATTGCCTCCGTGGAAACGCTGCCACTGCACATGCACGTCATATCTATAAATTGTTTTCCTTCTTGGTCTTGAGAAAACTTCATTTTAAAACCCTGTAGAAGGAAGGACTATTATGTTTGTTTTATTCTTCTGAACCTCAGAGGTGTTAAGGAAGTCAATCAACTCAACAGCTAAATGTACTTATACGGTATAAAATACAGTTTTAAACATTTCTGATCACTTGTACAACATTTAAGAAATTATGCAGTAGATGTATATAAGTTAAGACCACTCTTAGAAATAACGCTCTATATCAGGGGTTCAGGAGCCACAAACAGCCCAGTAAGATAATGACATAATATTACGGGTGTTTTTACAAACTCACCCTGACAGCACGGCTCCTGTAAGTGAAACTAAATCTAATCTCCAGTAACTACCGTAGTTCTAATTGCCACAAAGCAATATAGAAGAAAAGGAAATGATTTCCACTTTATGGTTTAAAATTTGATTTGGCGTCTTCTATTTGCAGGTCAACTTCTTCATAACTGACTCACCGACGGTTAATCGCCGTAAACGGAGCAGATTGTCTTCCCCAGAGGTGCAGCTGTATAAAGACCTGGCCCAGGCGTCGGGGGGTCAGGCCATTGAGCTCTCAAAGACTGAACTTCCCACGGCCGCCAGCGTCATAACCGAGTCCGCCAGCTCCTCTCTGGTAACGACACGCCGATCATTTCAGGTCGTCTTAAAGATCCTGAAGGGATGTTTCTGAATGTTTTGTCGTCTTTCAGGTGACTCTTCTTCAGGCCTCCAGGAGCCCGGGAAAGACGGACACGTTCAGTTTTTTAGTTGATCAGACGGTAACAAATGTTAGAGTTTACATCACTGGCGGGAGCACGCTCGCCTTCACCCTCACCAGCCCCACAGGTACCAACAGCAGGCTAAAGTAATCACAGTATTTACTTTAGAAGTGGCTTGTGTTTAGAAAAGACTTGATAGTGACAGTTTCCATTCAAGTTTCTTGTTCGAGTAAAAGTGAAAAGTTTAGGTTCTGAAATGCACTCAAGCACAAAAATGTAATGAACTTTTGATTTTATTTATACATGATGTCTATTTTAACGACACTGAACCTTTTCAGTGGAAGTTTTATGCAAACTACTGTTCTTTTTATACTACGTTTGACCGTGTGGATTCACCAGCTTAATCATTGCAAATTTCTCCACATGCGAGATAAATAAAGGGATATCTTATCTTATCTTATTAGCAACGACATCAATAATGAAGTCGACTCGTATTACAAATTTAAATCAGAACTAAATAATTTTTTGAATAAACATAAAAACTGTTAATTACCTGGCTGGTATAACATTTACAGTGCAACTTGATCCAAAACCACTGCGGCGTTCGTGAATACTTGTCATGTAATTTCAGTAAGATTAGAGTTTATTCAGCTGCTTCGATCTTTCCACTGAAATTCTGCGTCATCCTCGTATAATTTAAAACAAGTAACGAGACAATTTAAAGAAAGAAGGGAAAAGTACCGATATTTCTATTCAAATGTTAGGTGAAAAAAAATTCTTAAAAAAATAAGTATAGATGAATAAAAATATCCTTTAATGTAATAAATAGGTACAAATACTTTTTGACAAGCCACCTTTTGTTCCCTGTGTGTGTGTGTGTGTGTGTGTGTGTGTGTGTGTGTGTGTGTGTGTGTGTGTGCGTGTTTTTCTATCTTGCTGGGGACTTCAATCTGTTTACACAGTCACGTCGTGGGGATCAAAAACCGTGTGGGGACAAAAAATGAGGTCCCCACTCGGATAATTTGTATACTCAATGCAGAAGCTATCCTGAAGCTCCCTGCAAAATTTTAGGCAAGTCTGAAATGTCACCTTTTTCAGTTTGGACACACACACACACTTGAATACCTACCCCCCCTTCAGAAAGGACAATGCTACTGCACCCATTTCCTTTCACACACACAATGACCAAATATGGTCAGAACCACCCACACATCCAAGTTGGTACCGCCCCTTCTGGTCCCCATAATGAATGCTCAAAACTAACAAGCACATGTTGGTGTTAAATTGATAAAATACGAGCAGATACTAAGAAAAAAGTCAACTAAGGAGATATGAAGAGTCATACCGGTCATAAAAATACACAATATATGTATGAATATTACACAACAAGTACTGAACTCCTTGATCCCAACACAAATCTTAATGAAGGAAGAGATTAGTATAGTAGCATGTGCTTGTCAGTAAACAGGAAGTGATTCTGGTCCCCATAATTAATATTTGAAAGAGAATGGGTGTTAATGTTAAATCAAAAAAATATGAGCCAATACATCAGGAAAAGCCATCTAAGGTGATATGAAGAGTAACACAGACCACAAATAAACATAACAAAACTTTTAATATTACACAAAAATGGGTAAACTCCCTCACATCTTCATCATTCTGCATGAAAGAAGAGAATAGACAAATAAAGAATAAATAAGGTGTAAAAGTGCACAGTGCACAATTTACACATTATAAAATAGATACAGATACAGATAATACAAATAAAACATAACATGGTTAAGACAAATTAAAAGGATTAAACATGGGTAATATTAAAGGTATTAAAAGATAAGTAAAAAAGTGTAGAGTAAAAAGTTGACAGCTCAACTGGTGTCAAAGCCCAAAGAGAACAGGTGGGTTTAAGATGTGATTTAGAAACAGACAGGGAAGTGGCCTGTTTGACGGACAAAGTTAAGTCTTTCCACAGCTTCCGGACAATGACTGCAAACGCTTGGTCCCTTCTGAGGTTAAACTTTGTTTTAGGGACACTGAGCAGCAAGTGGCCAGCTGACACAAGAGACCAATTGGGGGTGAAACCTGAATCAGATCAGAAAGGTAGAGTTGGGCACAACTGTGCAGATTTAAAAGCAAATTTAAGGATTTTAAGATGTAAATGTATAGGCAGCCAGTGCAATTATGCTAAAACTGGGAGATAGCTCATGTTTATGTGTACCAGTTACTCTACTAAAAAAACAATCTCTGCACAGAGAATTAAGTAATACAGGAAAACAAGATCACACCAAAGTCAAAATTTTGCCAAAGTTTGGCAATGTTTCTCAACTGATGTCATCTTCGGAAATCTGTGGACATTTGTTTCTGGGAAATCAAAGATGGCATTGTGGCAGCTCAGGCAAAAATATCAATATTTAACTGATTCACCCCCCAAATAAGTGTAAAAAAAAGTATTCAAGCCACAAGAATAGTCCTATATGTTGTGAAATGGATTGTAGATAATTTTTCCAGTGCAAATCGAGATCGCACAAGATTGAGTGTCCCAACAGGATTGTGCCTTGGGAATCTTCCAGAGTTTCCATGGCTGCTAAGTTGTCAACAAACCCAGTATGTTCTTTAAAATTTAAAACGGGGTCCAAAATGTTTTCATTTTCCCCCTGTGGATTCAGGTAAAGCAATTTAAAAGAGGGTTAGCAGAATCAGGGTGGTCGAGATGAATGTTATACTGTGAGTATTTTATATATTTGTATTTCTCCTAGTGGAGATCCCGCAAACAATTCAGAGAGGGAGGCAAATCACATGTCACATTCTATTTGGAAAAACAAAAATCACGGAGTGAAATATTCAAAGAAAAGGGAAAAAGAGCCTTAGCTCGCCCATGCTTCAAAGACATGTCAGCCCAGCTAAGTCCTTTACCTTTAGTGTACTCATCTAACTCTGTCCATGTGGCCAACAGGAAGAGTATCGAGATGTCAAATTATCATACTAATATGGTCACTTCTTGGCTGCCCTCGTAGGGGAGAGGAGCTGGAACTGAGGTCAAGCCCATGGATTAATAAATCACTCAATGTTTGGACGGAAGTAGTCAAGAAATTTCAAATTGAAAAGGAGATTAAAAAAAAAATTGTTGGCCAGCATTTTACCCAAACTTCACACCAGCACTTCATGATTCCAGATACAGGCAATGGTCTCACCTTGGCATTACAGCTATATGGTTTTCAAAATGCATGCCAGGCATACAACTTAAACAGAACATACTTCTACCAGTATCTCGAGCTCCCCAGTTACTTCTGTGCAGAGATAAAAGGAACAACTTAAACAGAGCCATCAGCACTCACTAGAGTTTTTACTAATGCTTATCATTTAAAGCATTAGTAAAAACTAAGAACAACAAGGATAGTAACAGTAAGATATTCTCAGGCATCTCAGCTCTGAATAAATATTCAATAATATACATAACAATATATGAAAATTAACCCTTGTCTGAGGCCAGTAACTTCAAAAACGCAATATTCTTAAACTTGCCGAAGAAGGTGTACATACAGTCACATCTATGCTGTGTGAGAATGATAATAGGTAGACAGATGAGGATAGGTATATGTATTTATTTCATTTTCATTTTTCGTTCCTATATACGTAAGTTGTGACTGCCTTACCGAGTTGTTTGTGTTATGTATATTTAGACGTGTTTGTTGTGAAAAGAAAACACTTTTTTCTTTTTAAAAAGATGAGCAGCATCATTCTGCACCATCTGATGGCAGGCAATGAAAGCTGCACTTATTCTCACACATAGAGTATTACAATTGTCCAGCTGACTAGTAATTATAGCATTTACAGCGTTTTCAAGGTGTTGCATTGAGAGCAGAAGCTTTATTTTGGCCAGATGCCTCAGGTGGGAAAACTGGACTTTACAAGTGCCCTGATCTGGGTTCTGGATCCAATTTAATCCCAAGATTCATAATGATTAGCTTTGACAGCTGGGCCTAACAACCCAGCTCTATAATTTCACTTTATTACAGCAGAAACGTGTCGGGCTGATCTTCCTCACTGCTCGTCTTGTAGTTTATATTTTCCATCCAGTTGTTTTGGGGCTGAGTTTCTTTTGTGTTTTATGTTGGAATATTAATTCATCACCGTGACGACACGAGTAGTTCTGGTTCCATAAATTCACGTTTCTGCAGTTCTATCAGGTGTGATCATTAACCTCATTATTCCAGATCAGCCCTCGTGGAGATAAACAGACTTGAAACAAATCAAAAATAAAAACCTCCTTCAGAGCCTCAGAGACCAGGATTTACTTTATTATGTCAAAAAGATGGCTCTCAATTACTTTCTCATCTCTCCACTGCAGCTCAGCGCTGAACCTGCCCACCAGTCACCATCATTTAAGAATGGGCGAGTCATTTTCCTAGAGATCTGATTGGTCAGAAGGCAGGGCTTTGACCTCTTATTGAGAACATATTCTGCTCTGGAGCAGGTTAGACTTTGAGCGTCATTTACCACGGTGATTTATCCTTGTGAAAAGTGAGCGAGTGTCGCAGTACGGTAAACCCAGGGTTAATCCTTGAAGTTATCTCAATTAGAGAAAATCCAGCTTCGTAGTACCACTAAAGGGCCACTAAAAACTACTAATGTGTGTACTTAATGTTTATTTTCCTCAGAAGTGTTTTAGCATTTATACAAGATGTTCCCCCGTGGTTCGTAGCAGTTCAGCTGAGCGTCTAGGTCCTGGAGTGGGTGAAAATGGTGCGCATGCGCAGCTGAATTAAATGACTCAAATGACCCACACAACCGATTCACTTGCATGAACGACTCAAAAACCTGTGAGTCAGTTCAAGGAGTCTGTTTTCTCGTCACTCGTGAGAAGGTTATGTTTTTGGCAGTGGGTATTTATTTATTGGTTTGTATGTATGCATTTCACTAACTTTTTTCAGAAACTATCCACCCAAGTCGCATAAAATCTTTATGGACAATTTGTCCTTATCCAAGGACCAATCGATTCGATTTTGTGATGTTAACAGCTAACTGTTTTGAATAAATTCCAAAAAACTATGACAAAATGTCCCATACAAAGCGGATGGGAGAGGCAACTCATGCGTCTGTCGCCATGGAGATGCTCCAGAGCTCATAGCTAATATCTAGGCTAGGCAAGTATCAATAAACATGAGAGTGAGTGCATTGATTCAGGCAGATGTTTATCTGTGTGCCCCCGCTCAGTGTTTCACACAGTGATGTTGCTATCTGACAGGCTAAATAGCATGGATATGAGCATATTGCGCAACCACCGCGCTCATATAAACATACGCATGAATGAAGCCTCAGAGTTATGGTATCGATGTGTTTGAAAAGAAATCCCCCAAAAAGAGGAGGGGAATATAGACATGGTCATGACACGAAGAGAGAGGACAACCTGGAGGGTAAAGTTGCAACAGGAGCTTGAAGTAAGTCTTGTAAGCATCTATTAGAATCAACTAGCATTTTACGTTAGCATCTACTGTTGTGGGCTTTCATTTTCCAATAATGCACACTCAATGTAAAACAGTTTGTTTTGTGAAGGCTGTAGCTAGCAGCACCAGTGGACGTGATCACAGCTGCTGCTGTGGGCTGCGGCTTCACCGTGCAGTTCACAGAGGCTCACCATGAAGCTGCAGCCCACAGCAACTCCCGCTGCAACTCCCCAAATATCAGACACAATCTGATAGTTGTCGCAGGCTTGCTGGGTTGTCTCAAAACCGCGCACAAAGCCCAACAATTTGAGCTGCGACCGCGGATCTATTCACTATTCTCGCTGACGGTCACCGATAATCGAGAATCATGCAGTTTGTGGGAGCCTAATGATAGATTGGCAGGTGGAGTCACGCCATTATCTGAGACTATCAATATTGTTATTTAGAGGCCCAGGAATGTTACTAGATTGGCTGAATGCTGTGGAGAACTGATTAGAACTGTTTCTCAGCGCATACTCAGAAAAGTCAACCGAGGAGATATAAACACAGACCACAAATAAACATAATATATTATGTAGTAATTGTTTCATGAAAGTTGGAGAATAATTGAGCTGCATGTGTTGGTCAGAATGCAGGAAGGAAGGGTTTCTGGGCCCCATAATGAATGTTTAAATGCAACAAGCACATGTTAGTGTTAAAGCAAAACATTTGAGCAGATACTCAGGGAAAATCCAAATAAGGAAATATGTGGATCAATTCAGACCACAAATAAGCGTAAAATGCTTTTGATTAATACAAAAAAGTGGTAAACTGTCAGATACATCATAGTTCTTCATGAAAGAAGAGAATAGCACAGCAGCTTGTGCTAGTCAGTATAGACAGGGAGGGTTTCTGGAACCCATAATTATTGTTTAAAACTAACAAGCATATGTTGATGTTCAATAAAAATAAAATATGAGCAGATACTATTGGGGAAAGTCAACTTAGGCAAACTGAAGAGCAACACAGAACACAAATAAACAATTTTGGATGACTCAAAAAATGGTAAATCTTCAGTCATCAAACAGACCGAAACAGTTTTTCCACTGTCCAACCTACAGGCTTAGGTTTTATTTACTCATTACCATGCGCTGTACACACACACTCCAGCTTGCTAATGAGTGTATTGTTCAGATTATAATCATGTGTAACATCACTATTATGTGTGCCCTGAAGCTCTTTAGCATGTAGCATGTTGCACGTAGCATTGCAACTTTTTTCTTCTTCATTTTTGACTATGGCCTTTTTCCAATACCCATACTGTCCATACTTGTGCTCTCGTGTACCCGTGAAACATGGTCAGTGGGAGACCAAGTACTGTTCCAATTCTTAGGCTGTTTCTCACCGAGTACACATGGAATACCCGGATGTATCCTCGCTCCGCCCACTTTTTCGAGGATGCATCGAAACGGACCTGTGCAGTCTTGGGAAGCCAATTTACCCATAATGCATTTTGGCAAGAGATGCCGGAGGAGATCGTGGAGGAGAAAACACACAATGGTGCGTAAAAAATCTGAAATATGATCATCATAGTTTAACAGAGTGTAGTTTTAAGAGTGTTTTAAGCGAGAATATAGTTGTTTAAAATGTTGTTATGAGGTTGAAATTTCAAGATCACACTGACTTAAACATTTGTTCTGACGTTTTCAGAGATTGTGGATCCAGACTGAGACAAGGCTGGTTGTGAGTCTCTACTGTGGTTAAACATGAGATATAAATGTTTTTGTGTAAGTCTAACAGTGTTCATGTACATTTATATTTGTTGCTGAGGGGAAAGATCATGTTTAAAACTATTTAACTTGACTGAGAGGTGAAGGTACTACTGGCCATAGTGTTTTGTCTGAATTGCACTAAAGTGTTCTACCCATTATACTGGAGGTTCTACTGGTTCTACTGGAGGATGCTGTGGATTCAAACTAACACCATGCACTATTTTAATCCAGGACTACTGAGGAACCTGAAGCCTGATCCAGTGGAGAAGAGGAACTCCTCCAGATGAGGATGGGAGTGAGGATTGTTTTTGATGTTTGAATTATCACATCGTCTCTCCAGGCTTTCAGAAAGACGGAGCTCCAGCAGGTTTGTCCTGGTGTCTGTTGGGTTTCAACCTGCCTGTCAGTTAGAATTCACATGAAAACATTTGATATATTTTGATGTAATCATGAGTCAGAATGTATTATTTCCTTCATGTTCATGATTGTGATTATTGAGATAAAGCAGGTTGCCAGTACAGTGCTATAATAACAACTGTGTACTGCAGGCATGGATATAGTACTTCCTCTGTCACCCAGCAGAAAGTACCTGGTAGACACAGTACTTCCTCTGTCACCCAGCAGAAAGTACCTGATTGATATAGTACTTCCTCCATCACCCAGCAGAAATGAAAAATTAAACTATATTCAGATTTTTGCACAAATTACTAAATATCTGGACATTAATCTTTTGTGTGTATAATCTATACCACGTTACTCTCTTTTGTCATTCGAATTAAATTGTATTGTATAAAAAAAGTAAGAATCAAATGAGCACAATAAATGTCACCCAGAATGACTGGGAAATAGCTTGTTGTAAAGCTACAGGACACAACACAGATAGATAAGACAAAATAAACTGCAGCACATGTGATGGAGATCACTAATATTGCCTTAGTATCATGATTTCCTGTGATGTGCTTTTACTGTGAAACCGTGAGAGGAAGTCAACTGTTGAACTGGAGCTTAACGTTTACCTGCCGTCACCATCAGCAGCAGGCCGTGAGCTACCAGAGAAGCTGATACAGCAAACAGGACCAGTATTGGTAAGTTTGAAGCTTTGTCCTGAAATACTAACATTAATTATCTTTAATTCGGCATTTCTTTCATTTTTGGTCTCTGGCATCATGTTTAAAGTAGTTTGCAACTGTTTGCTAACAACTTAAAGGCCAGGTAATTAAAATTATTTTTTTTTTCCAGTCACTGTCAAAAATTGTAAATCATGAGTGGAAAATAAGAGGTATGTTTACAGCATTTGGATAATAATGGAAACTTTAACACTTGTTTTGAGGATAATTGGTTCAAGGCTGCAAATGAGCAGCTTGGCACTGCATGGGGGAGGGGGAGGTGCAGCATGAAGCAAGCATGCAGCTGCAACATGTGTGATTCACCTTGTCAGCTTGCTGGGAGCTTTTTGGCCACCAGCATTATAGGTTGTACATTTGGGAATTTACCATGTTTGTTACTTTATTTGCTTGAGGTTAACTAAGATCAGCCCGTGACATTAGTGTAAGATATCAATTATTTTGAATTGTGTTTTTTTTTTTTTTTTTTGTATTAATTTTAAGACTTTTAACTGCGGGCTGATAGCTCTGTGTCCAGGAGTGTTCATAGAGCAGTGGTGGGCATTCATTCCTAGTCCCTGAGGTCTGCAGTCCTGCATGTTTGCCATGTTTACTTGCTCCAACACACCTAAGTTTAATGAGTGTTTCATGACGAAGCTCTGCAGAAAGTCTGATCATTAGTATCAGCTGTGTTTAAGTGAGGACATGTTCAAACTGTGTGGGACTGTGGCCCTTGAGGACCAGGATTGCCAACCCCTGGCCTAGAAACTGCTTGGGCCTGGGTAAAAATTTTAGCATAGGGCTTAATCACTAATTTAAAAAATGTATGTGATATCGGTAAAAATACAATGTTTGTTTTAATTTCAAACAATGATAATTGCTTTAAAAAGTCAAAAACGTGTGTGTATGTATATATATATATAGAACAACAATTAAACTAATTAATGTTGTCAAATGTAAAAAAAGAATTGTAATCTTATTACAAAACATCCAGACTTTACTGTAAAGTAATTATTCTAGTTACCACGAGCTATTTGACTACCATTTTATGGCTATAATGTACTTTAGCTGTGCTCTGTTTATGACAGATAATGTATATAATACTTGACTACAGGTTAGATCAAGCTAAGATCGAACTTGAGATTAGAATCTCAACATTTATTTTGGTTCAGTTCAAATAAACATTTGGGTTTTGTTTTGCATTTGCTGATACTTTGTCCTGTATACTCATAAAATTACCATTTGATTCCTTATTTTGTATTTTATTACTTTTTCCTGCAGCTTGAAATGCCACTAAGGACAAGCCCCTTAAAAGATGCTTGTCAACACGTGCAGTCAAAGACGGACAAAACATGGATTTTTGATATCCGCTACATAGATTTTGTCAAAGGTATGGCTATAAAATCAGTCTTTATAGATCATTTCTACTGTTTAGAATAAAAACACATGGACATCACATGTGATCTCAAGTTTTAATCATTTAGGTTGTATTGGTTTCGTTCCCTCCAGAAAATACCTAATATTGTTATCCAGCTTGTAAGGTTGTAACTTGTGACTAGTAAGGGATACCTGTCCATCGATGTAGGGTAGACTCTCATGACTACTGTACTAAAAGTTTGAAAATTAGACTTAACGGCAGGGCACAGAAGTTATATAAATCTGTTATTATATATCCTGTTATATAACGTGCCTTCATTTTAGCACCATGCAAGTCAGTAAGCTTAGTAAAACACTATCATTTAAACTTGACTTCGATCTTTGAAACATATTACCATGGACCAATGCAATTACTGTCAATACGATGAACCTAGTTTCCAGTTTTAACTGAAAACTTTTTCATTTTGTTTTGCAGGGCGTGGTTTGTTTGCAAAAAGTTCAGTTCTGAAAGGGGATTTTATAGTAGAATACAAAGGAGATTTGATTCCCGAAGATGAAGCACAAAGGAGAAGACATCTTTACCATCCCTCGTGTGATGTATTTTTTTTTTCCTTTAAGTGGAAAGGGAAAATGTGGTGGTAAGAATTCAAGCTTCAGTTTATTGATAGTTTTTTTTTTTTTTTGTCTTTGTACTTGGATACAATAGTGAACTAATCTGTAGGTTAGACCGACATACATATTAGTAATAATATTCCATAGATGATTTATCAGCCATTGGAAGCAATGTGTTAAACATAATGTGCTACAGGCATCAGATATTGGTAAGCTCTCCATTTTCAACAGAGTCACAAGACAAGGTTCAATACTGTTTCAATTCTTTGTGTAATTTTTATTTTTTTTAAACGATCATACATTCAATGCGAACAGGGTGGCGAACTATTGTGCCATGAAGAACCAAGGGGGAGGCGAATGAAAACAAGTAATTTTTTCCTCTTTCTTTAACTGTCTTTGAAGCATTGACGCGTCAAGAGAAGATGGTTCCTTTGGTCGCCTGGTAAATGATGACCATCTGAGGCCAAACTGTAAAATGAAAAAAATTGATGTTGGAGGAAGCCCACACCTATGTCTGTTTGCTCTGAGAGACATAAAGGAGGATGAGGAAATTACTTACAATTATGGAGGAGACTGCCCATGGCGCACACAAGTATGTTTCTCTGCTTGCTATTGAAAAAACTGAATATAAAAGTTTTGAAACTGGTTGTGCTTTCATTTGTATACAAAAGTGTTCCAACTTTATACATGCAAGCATTTTTGATTCTTCTGTTTTGTGTACACATATAAAATGATAATTGCATGCTTGTCGTCTTGTGTTCATGTGTTGTGGTCACAGTTGACTGAAGGCTGCAATGAGGAGAGACCTGAAAAAACCCCTGACCAAATCTTGGAGGAGAGCGGGACAGAGGCAGGTCCTGCTCAAAAGGAGGTACGTTGATTTCTTCACTTAATGTCAAATGTAAAAGTTGTTGATGGCTATTTTGGTGCTTTTTCTCTTGTGTGCACGGACCAAAAGTCATCATAACGAGCTATTTCAAGCCATTTATGTTGTGTTGGAAGAAGACAGCACAATTTGAAATACAGCACCAGAAAGACGGAAGAGTTGTCGACATTAGTCACACATGTGAAAGTGCACCAACTGTGTTGGTTGGTCTATTACTTTCTACAAATTGGAACAATAACGGAAGTCCCCACAAAACACCTTTAACATAACACTATTTGTGTGTATTTGAGTAATAGTTTGCATTTTCCGAAAACTTGGTGTGTGAAATGTCCTCATGTAGCATGATACCTTGATGTGTGAAATGTCCCCATGCTGCATGATAACTTGCTGTGTGTCTGAAGCTCTTTTAATATCTTGTCAATCAGAGTGAGATATTTACTATAGGTTGACCAGTTTTAAAATACTGCTCCGCAACTGGATATTGGTAGTGTGTTGTTACCAGGGGAGCAGAGTGTTGGCAAATGTTTTTGGTATTAAAATGTGTCTTGATGAAAAGATGTGGGTCCCTGATCCTGGAGGATGACCGTTTTACATGGTTTTTACTATGCGTGTGTGTGTGTGTGTGTGTGTGTGTGTGTGTGTGTGTGTGTGTGTGTGTGTGTGTGGTGTGTCTCCCAGCTCCAGCACACTTCAGAGCATTGATTGGCTGGTTAGTTGGCCTTGTCTAAAGTTTCTGGATGTCCAATTTCTTTGAGTTCAGTTGTTTTGAGTGGGAAGACATTGAAAATGTGTTTGCTTGTGAGACTCTTGGACCAGGAGAGCCACCTCTAGTCTAGACCATGTAGGTTAAGGGGGACATTCTACAATAATGGAGTTATAATTGCAAGTTTGTCTTTTTTATGTGTTATCAGTTGACTGAAGGTGGGAATGAGGAGAGGCCTGAAAAAACCCCTGACCAAATCTTGGAGGAGAGCGGGACAGAGGCAGGTCCTGCTCAAAAGGAGGTACGTTGATTTCTTCACTTAATGTCAAATGTAAAAGTTGTTGATGGCTATTTTGGTGCTTTTTCTCTTGTGTGCACGGACCAAGGGTCATCATAACGAGCTATTTCAAGCCATTTATGTTGTGTTGGAAGAAGACAGCACAATTTGAAATACAGCACCAGAAAGACGGAAGAGTTGTCGACATTAGTCACACATGTGAAAGTGCACCAACTGTGTTGGTTGGTCTATTACTTTCTACAAATTGGAACAATAACGGAAGTCCCCACAAAACACCTTTAACATAACACTATTTGTGTGTATTTGAGTAATAGTTTGCATTTTCCGAAAACTTGGTGTGTGAAATGTCCTCATGTAGCATGATACCTTGATGTGTGAAATGTCCCCATGCTTCATGATAACTTGCTGTGTGTCTGAAGCTCTTTTAATAGCTTGTCAATCAGAGTGAGATATTTACTATAGGTTGACCAGTTTTAAAATACTGCTCCGCAACTGGATATTGGTAGTGTGTTGTTACCAGGGGAGCAGAGTGTTGGCAAATGTTTTTGGTATTGAAATGAGTCTTGATCAAAAGATGTGGGTCCCTGATCCTGGAGGATGACCGTTTTACATGGTTTTTACTGTGCGTGTGTGTGTGTGTGTGTGTGTGTGGTGTGTCTCCCAGCTCCAGCACACATCAGAGCATTGATTGGCTGGTTAGTTGGCCTTGTCTAAAGTTTCTGGATGTCCAATTTCTTTGAGTTCAGTTGTTTTGAGTGGGAAGACATTGAAAATGTGTTTGCTTGTGAGACTCTTGGACCAGGAGAGCCACCTCTAGTCTAGACCATGTAGGTTAAGGGGAACATTCTACAATAATGGAGTTATAATTGCAAGTTTGTCTTTTTTACGTGTTCTCACAGTTGACTGAAGGTGGGAATGAGGAGAGGCCTGAAAAAACCCCTGACCAAATCTTGGAGGAGAGCGGGACAGAGGCAGGTCCTGCTCAAAAGGAGGTACGTTGATTTCTTCACTTAATGTCAAATGTAAAAGTTGATGATGGCTATTTTGGTGCTTTTTCTCTTGTGTGCACGGACCAAGGGTCATCATAACGAGCTATTTCAAGCCATTTATGTTGTGTTGGAAGAAGACAGCACAATTTGAAATACAGCACCAGAAAGACGGAAGAGTTGTCGACATTAGTCACACATGTGAAAGTGCACCAACTGTGTTGGTTGGTCTATTACTTTCTACAAATTGGAACAATAACGGAAGTCCCCACAAAACACCTTTAACATAACACTATTTGTGTGTATTTGAGTAATAGTTTGCATTTTCCGAAAACTTGGTGTGTGAAATGTCCTCATGTAGCATGATACCTTGATGTGTGAAATGTCCCCATGCTTCATGATAACTTGCTGTGTGTCTGAAGCTCTTTTAATAGCTTGTCAATCAGAGTGAGATATTTACTATAGGTTGACCAGTTTTAAAATACTGCTCCGCAACTGGATATTGGTAGTGTGTTGTTACCAGGGGAGCAGAGTGTTGGCAAATGTTTTTGGTATTGAAATGAGTCTTGATCAAAAGATGTGGGTCCCTGATCCTGGAGGATGACCGTTTTACATGGTTTTTACTGTGCGTGTGTGTGTGTGTGTGTGTGTGTGTGTGTGTGTGGTGTGTCTTCCAGCTCCAGCACACTTCAGAGCATTGATTGGCTGGTTAGTTGGCCTTGTCTAAAGTTTCTGGATGTCCAATTTCTTTGAGTTCAGTTGTTTTGAGTGGGAAGACATTGAAAATGTGTTTGCTTGTGAGACTCTTGGACCAGGAGAGCCACCTCTAGTCTAGACCATGTAGGTTAAGGGGAACATTCTACAATAATGGAGTTATAATTGCAAGTTTGTCTTTTTTACGTGTTCTCACAGTTGACTGAAGGTGGGAATGAGGAGAGGCCTGAAAAAACCCCTGACCAAATCTTGGAGGAGAGCGGGACAGAGGCAGGTCCTGCTCAAAAGGAGGTACGTTGATTTCTTCACTTAATGTCAAATGTAAAAGTTGATGATGGCTATTTTGGTGCTTTTTCTCTTGTGTGCACGGACCAAGGGTCATCATAACGAGCTATTTCAAGCCATTTATGTTGTGTTGGAAGAAGACAGCACAATTTGAAATACAGCACCAGAAAGACGGAAGAGTTGTCGACATTAGTCACACATGTGAAAGTGCACCAACTGTGTTGGTTGGTCTATTACTTTCTACAAATTGGAACAATAACGGAAGTCCCCACAAAACACCTTTAACATAACACTATTTGTGTGTATTTGAGTAATAGTTTGCATTTTCCGAAAACTTGGTGTGTGAAATGTCCTCATGTAGCATGATACCTTGATGTGTGAAATGTCCCCATGCTTCATGATAACTTGCTGTGTGTCTGAAGCTCTTTTAATAGCTTGTCAATCAGAGTGAGATATTTACTATAGGTTGACCAGTTTTAAAATACTGCTCCGCAACTGGATATTGGTAGTGTGTTGTTACCAGGGGAGCAGAGTGTTGGCAAATGTTTTTGGTATTGAAATGAGTCTTGATCAAAAGATGTGGGTCCCTGATCCTGGAGGATGACCGTTTTACATGGTTTTTACTGTGCGTGTGTGTGTGTGTGTGTGTGTGTGTGTGTGGTGTGTCTCCCAGCTCCAGCACACTTCAGAGCATTGATTGGCTGGTTAGTTGGCCTTGTCTAAAGTTTCTGGATGTCCAATTTCTTTGAGTTCAGTTGTTTTGAGTGGGAAGACATTGAAAATGTGTTTGCTTGTGAGACTCTTGGACCAGGAGAGCCACCTCTAGTCTAGACCATGTAGGTTAAGGGGGACATTCTACAATAATGGAGTTATAATTGCAAGTTTGTCTTTTTTATGTGTTATCAGTTGACTGAAGGTGGGAATGAGGAGAGGCCTGAAAAAACCCCTGACCAAATCTTGGAGGAGAGCGGGACAGAGGCAGGTCCTGCTCAAAAGGAGGTACGTTGATTTCTTCACTTAATGTCAAATGTAAAAGTTGTTGATGGCTATTTTGGTGCTTTTTCTCTTGTGTGCACGGACCAAGGGTCATCATAACGAGCTATTTCAAGCCATTTATGTTGTGTTGGAAGAAGACAGCACAATTTGAAATACAGCACCAGAAAGACGGAAGAGTTGTCGACATTAGTCACACATGTGAAAGTGCACCAACTGTGTTGGTTGGTCTATTACTTTCTACAAATTGGAACAATAACGATGTGTGAAATGTCCCCATGCTGCATGATAACTTGGTGTGTGTCTGAAGCTCTTTTAATAGCTTGTCAATCAATGTGAGATATTTACTATAGGTTGACCAGCTTTTTCTCTTGTGTACGGTCCAGTTTGTTCACTTGTCTATTACAAATGATTTCACAAACTTTCTTTTGGTAGTTTTAACATTTGGTAAGAAACGTTAATCATATGAAGCGAAGCGATTCCAGTTAAATGACTATGATTTTGTTTGACTTTTCACTTTAATTAAAAATAATAGAGTCTGATGTCTTGATTGTTGCAGGGCAGTACCTAGTCTAATGTGTGAAATGTTTTACATTTCATGATATCTTAGTATAGGAAAGTTCAAGAATGATTATCTTTTCCCCAAACCTGGACATCTCAAGAAAGCTTCATAGAAATTGCTGATTCTTTTTAGAGGAACTTACTTTGGTTTTACCAAAATCTTAACAGTTTATTTTTTAAGGACTGTCTTATTTTATGGTTTGTCAGCAAGAGTGACATTAACATCCAATCATCATTATTCTTTATTCTCTTGATTGGTATTTTTCTTCATAGATTTTAAAGCATGGAAGTCAAGATTTCATCCCAAAACTACGACGGACCAAAAGCATCCTTGTAAGTTTCCTACTGGCTTCAGCTCTGCACTTTCATTGTCTGATTATTTTCACGTCTCATAACTCTTATCTGACTTTTCTTACTAGATAATAGACACATCATTGGAAAACACTGAACTTTTTGACAGTTCATCTCTCTCTGAGTGCGACAGTGAAGAACTCTATGTTCCAGCTTCTCAAACTGAAGATGATTCTGAATTAAGCAATAATGCTACCCCTATCAAAAAATGGAAATGGATCTTGGATCATGGTGTGGAACACTTCTCTGCCCCAGAACCGGTTTCTGTGTCTGACAATGCAATACAAGACTCACATGTCAATCGCAGTGACGTCAATACTATTCAAGATTGTCAGTTGGACAGTGATGCTCCTGCCAGCAAAAAACGGAATCAACAGTTTGATGATGTGATTAGCGTCTCTGGACAGGAAACTGTTTCTGTGTGCGACAATCCAACACAAGACAGCAGTGATTCTGACATTACTGTTGAGAAAACACCCACTTCAAGCCAGGCTACGCATGACAGCAATGTAGTTGTTACTGCTTACCTGAAAAGTAAAGGTAAAAGAGTATATAATAAAAGAAATCATTGTCTCTATTGCAAAAAGCCATGCTCCAAAATTGGAAGGCATCTTGAAAGTGCACACAAAGATAAAGTCGAAGTTGCTAAAGCATTTAGCTTCCCAAAAGGTTCAAAGGAACGAAAAAGCCAATTAGATTTTCTCCGCAACAAAGGCAACTTTGCTCATAACACCTCTGTACTGAAGTCAGGGAAAGGAACACTTGTTCCATCAAAACGTCCACCAAAATATGTTCAGGGAAGCGATTTTATGCACTGTGCTTATTGCCAAGGGCTCTATTTAAGAAAGGTGTTATGGCGACATGTACGTGTTTGTAAACTGAAGCCTGAATCAAAAAAAACAAAACCAGGAATGACTCGTGTTCAATCTTTGTGTATGTACACTGGACCTGTGCCTCCTCATATGAGCGAGATGCTATGGAAGGTCATCAGTGACATGCACTATGATCCTGTAACGGAGATCGTCAGAAACGACCCAGTGATTCACGAATTTGGGCAGCACATGCTCAATAAAGGCGGTCTGTCTGCTAAGAATCAACAGGGCACCAGAGAAAAGATGCGTGAACTGGGCCGACTGTTAGGTAATGCCAGAAAATGCCACACTGAACTAAAAACAATGAGGGATTTAATCAATCCTCAAAACTATTTTTCTGTGATAAATGCCGTCAAGGTGACGTGTGGATTTGAAAAAACGACCAACAAGTTTAAGATCCCCTCACTAGCAACAAAACTCGGGAACGCTCTTGTAAAAGTCAGCAAACTTTTGAAAGTTGATGGGCTCATTAATGATGACCAAGAGTTAGTTCGGCAAGCCTCTGAGTTTCAAGAAGTTCACAGTGAAAAATGGAATGCATTGGTATCCGCAACAGCATTGAGAAATATCGCTGAAGCAAAATGGAATGCCCCAAATCTGATGCCATTCACGAAAGATGTTCAAAAAATGCACAAATATCTCTCTGAAATGCAAGATGAGAGCACTAATGCACTCTCAGAATGTCCTACCAGAAAGTCCTGGGCAGAACTGGCAAATGTCTGCCTCGCACAAATCATACTCTTTAACAGACGCAGAGAAGGAGAGGTGGCAAGGATGCCTCTTTCTGCATACTTATCAAGAGACAGATCTGATCCCCATCAAGATTTGGACTGGGCACTTTCTGAAGTGGAAAAAAAATTATGTCGACACTTCGAAAGAATTATCATCAGAGGAAAGCGAGGCAGACCAGTACCAATACTTCTAACGCCCAAAATGTTGACTGCCTTGGACATTCTTGTCAAGCACCGAAATGAATGTGGTGTTCTCGAAGACAACGAGTATATGTTTGCCAGGCCTGCTGCCTTGTCTCATTTTCGTGGCGCTGACAGCATTCGTACCTTTGCCAAGAGATGCGGAGCAGATTTTCCAAACTCCCTTACATCAACAAAGTTACGCAAACATGCAGCAACCCTTTCAACAGTTCTGAATATGACCGACACGGAGATGGACCAATTGGCCAACTTTCTCGGTCATGACATTCGGATCCATCGGGAGTTTTACCGGCTTCCTGAAAAAACCCTTCAACTTGCCAAGATCAGCAAGGTTCTGATGGCCCTTGAGCAGGGCAGACTGTCAGAATTTCAAGGAAAAAACCTGGATGAAATCACGATTGAGCCAAATGGTGTGTATAACATTTACTTTACTCTGTTTTTGTATAGAGGTTTTTGTTTTTTAATTGATGCTACCTTTTTTTGTGCCCGCAGAAGAAGTTGTGTGTACTGAACAAGATGTGTGGCAGGACCATGAAGATCTTTCAACAGTAGAAGGCATGTATTGGCAAATGAATTACAAAAAGTGCCCATTTCAAGGTTCTCTTCCTAAAATCCACAACAAGCTCCTCAGTCTGCCTCACACTGTGGTACAGGTTATTTTTCCTACACCAGCCCACTGCAAAACTTAAAGTCCATGGGCCAGAGGCCGATATGGACCCATCTGGATGGGCAAAGGCTATCATATATTTTCAGTCTCGGGTGTCTGAAAATGCATGATAACCTTTTCAACTTATAAAGATTGCTAACAATTTTAAGGCAGTGACATTTCAAAAAGTTGCACTTTTTTGTGTGGTACATTGGGTCCATCAGTAATAAGATTAGGCAAGACTGTCCAGAAGCATGGAAATAGTCGGCCCACACTCATTTTGTTTAACATGGGCTTGTGTACAAGAACAGGATGGTGAACACCTAACCAGCAGCTGTGGAGCGTTCTTGCTTAATTGTGATTTAATTGAATGTTCATCTTCCACCGTTTTATTTGTAATGGCAGATTTGAAACATAATGGTATGGTATTTATTCAAATGTATGTGGTCATGTACTAAACAGAACCATCAGCAGTGGAGACTGTAACATCTACTGCAGTGGACGAAGACCCATCGGCAAACGAGGCATGTGAACTGCCTACAGGGGATGGAGATGCTTCTAAAGACACCACTGTAACTCAGTCTTCTCAAGGTAATTTTGGTTATACCTCCAACATTTGCAATTTGTTAGAGTACATTGCTATAATGAAGTAGTTTGTGTTCATGATTTTCTCAACATCCTTTTTCAGAAGTATGCAGTTTGTGTTGATTAGACATTTAATCCCTTTAGTCATTAGCAGCAGCAGACACTGAGATCCAAGGACAGATATTGTTCTTATGGAGTATGAATTGGCCTTTATTGACCAAGAAGAAAGTTAGGCAGTGCAGGGTCCTGCAGAACATAATGACGTCATTTCCTAGAAATCTATTCCGGCTGTTCCAACCGTCCTGGCTGAACTGTGTAGGTGCCGCACTGCCGGAACTTCTGCACTACCGTGTGCTGCGCATGCATGTTCCAGCTCGCTCATGACTATCAGTCATATTTTAATCATATTTAGATTGTAACATAACTACTGTGTAAGCACCACAGGTCGTTAAAATGTCGGAGTGCAAGCTTACGTGATGCACCTGAACGCACCACGAACAGCTGTCAGCTGCTGTAGTTAAAACCGGACCAACATCGCCCTCGGACAAAAACTCTTTTACTGTAACAGTTCAGCGAAATGCATTTCTGAAAGCATTGGAGACGATAAATAGTTAAAACGGTGCTTCACAGATGTGTGACTGCTGTGAGCGGGCGTGGCCTCCGAGTTCGGCACCTTATCGGATTATGAACAGTCCTACCAAAAAAGCTTTTTTTTTTCAGTAGCTGGCTGACATCACTGCCGAATTATCTTCTTGTTCTTATTGGTTCAAAAAGGGAGGATGCAGGGGCCTTGACTCTACGAATATAAGTTATGATGCTCTGTTGCGACCCTCCAGTGAGCCATCTTCTCCTGTAGAGACTCAAACCAGTGCTCGGCCACTGGCCAGTTGCTGAATACTGTTATTTGTTTCCAATTTTCTTGCAAAGAAGGGGTTTTGCACTTGGAATTTGTTGACACACGCACTAACAGTGATGCATGGATGTGTGCATTTAACACCTCATTTGGCTGCCACAGGACATGTCTATCCATCTTCTTTCTCGCTTAGTCCATTTGGGGTTACAGGGGCAGTATAGCGACAGGGAAGCCCAGACATCCCTGTCCCTGCAACTTCCTCCAGCTCTTCTGGGGGAACCCCGAGCCGCTCACAGGCCAAACCAGAGATATAATCTCTCCAGAGAGTCCTGGGCCAGCCTCGGGGCCACCTCCCAATTGGACGTGCCTGGTAAACCTTGAAAGCAGAGGTCTCAAACTCAGATCCCGAGGATCTGAGTTTGAGCCCTTCGATGTCTCCCTCCCCTGAATGTCCTGATGGTTCATCACCACATTCAGCACAAAGCCAGACAATGAGCTGCTCATTGCAATCAGCTGCGTGGAAGCAGGGAGACATGGAAAACATGCAGGGCGAATGGCTGAGCTCCTCACTCTATCACCAAGAGTGACACCTGCCACCCTGCGGAGAAATGGAATGCTGTCACTCTTCTCATGTCTGTCATATTCCTTATATGCTTTCTGTACAGTATCTATTCTGTCATATTGATGAACTGTCACTGAAAATTGTAATTGTGCCCTTACTGTTATACTAGACTTGCTTACCCCAGTCAAGACCTGTAGTTTGGATGGATGGATGTACAGCCTTTATCACTCTTGATACTGTATCGGACCACCAAATTTGAGCCCATATTATTAGAATCTTCAACACATCTCTTTTCTTGATAATTTGCAATTACTTTTTTCTTATTACACAGATTGAGTGCCCCATCCTAAAGATCATTGTAAAGAAAAAATTCTAAAAGTAATAATCACATACGCACAGTTAAATTAACTCAATATCATTTACTGCATTATAATTACACTAAATATTTAAAAGCTTTTTTACTTTGCCAAGGCAGAGGCCTGACAACTGTTATTGGTTCTTTTTGAAACATTGAAGTGAATGATTATCGATGGCGAATATTGTTGGATAGGCTTTGATTGCATGCTTTTTTGTTTTACAGAATCATTGGTGGAGAGTGTATCTACGTCTCAGGATCGGGATCCTCCTGCTGCCAAAAAACACAAACGACCAATAATGGATGAAGATGGAGAATCTAGTGAAGTCACCTCTGTAACAAATCCTGCAAAAGGTAACTTCATTTTTATCTTAACTACGATTAACTACTCTCAACTACTTCTAAATCTTTTTTTAAATCTTAACTACAATTGGACTTCAAAGGATATCAAAAAACTGACTATTAGATACTTCCATCATTTATACATTGTCTTGCTCTGATTTTTCTTTATTTTAGTTACTCGCAGACCATAGTGGTGAAACACAATTTGAGAAAATTGTCAAAACAAGCTCTCTCGTCTAAATTTGAAAATGCATTTTTTAGCTGTTGCTCATATTTCTTTCCTTTTTTTGCAGGGAAAACTCCGATCAAGCGAGCACCATGGCAGAAAGCAGAGATAAAAGCAGTTGAAAGACAAATGATGAAATTCATTCAGTCTGGCACTGTACCTTCAAAAAGTGACTGTGAGAAATGTCTGAAGGCTGAGTCAGAAGCTCTTGTGAAACGAGACTGGCGACGCCTTAAGTTTTATGTGTACAATCGCATAACGGCTCTCAAAAGAGAAATGCAGAGAATGTAGTCTGAAAAACGAATTGTGTTTGTCTTAAGTTGAACAAACCCTTTGGATTTTTAATTATAGTTTAAAGTTTAAAATGTATTTTATTTTCAATTCCAGCAAGATCATGCAATAACTATTTTTTGCTTTTGCTGCATTTCTTTTCAACTACAGGTGAGACGGTAAGGTCCTTTTTTGTTTTGCAAAGTGTTCTTTCCACTGTAAAGAATTTAAAAGTAATTTAATTTCAGTTTAGGTGTTTTAGTTTTTGCACAGAATGTGTTGTGTTCAGAAATAAATGGGTTTTTTTTTACCAGTGTTTGGATCAAACATGGAGTTGGTGATTATTGTTTGTGACCACTTAAGTGTATGTTGCTTCATACACCAAAACAAAAATAGACTAAATGACTTGCTTTTAAAATTTTTAGCTCAAAAAGAGTTGATAAAGAAAATTTGTAAATCAGAGACAGTATAGCTTAAGTTTTTCTTTTGTTTTATCCCCATGAAGAAAACTCATGTCAGTCAAATAAAAAATAAAATGTATTGAGCACATTAAAATATACTTCGGAATCTCATGAAAATTTCATAGGCAGTCATTTTGCTTCCGTTGGTGTTGAAGGAGGTCCATAATTTAATGTTTTTTTTATTCAAAGGGTAATAAGCATTACTGCAAATATGTCAGTCAGTAATAAACATTGGATCAAATTTATCATAATGGGTCCCCATAAGTAACAAATGTGTAAAATATTCTAATTATATGTAAATCAGGTCCCCTAAATGCATCTTAACCCGATTGACAGGATGTCCCCTAAAGTCTCCAACAGAACAGCTCATCAAAAAAACTTGTGTTTTTTAAAAATACAAAGGTGTGTATAGCCTGCCCCCATTTTTGATGTTTCACCTGATTTTTTTCAGGCTTGCAGAACCTACAGAAAAGGGTGTCCCCACAAATGAGGATTTAAAGATCGGTCCCCACAATACATAGAAACACGTGTGTGTGTGTGTGTGTGTGTGTGTGTGTGTGTGTGTGTGTGTGTGTGTGTGTGTGTGTGTGTGTGTGTGTGTGTGTGTGTGTGTGTGTGTGTGTGTGTGTGTGTGTGTGTGTGTGTGTGTGTGTGTGTGTGTGTGTGTGTGTGTGTGTGTGTGTGTGTGTGTGTGTGTGTGTGTGTGTGTGTGTGTGTGTGTGTGTGGGTGGGTGGGTGGGTGGGTGGGTGGGTGGGTGGGTGGGTGGGTGGGTGTACACGTTTTGTTTTTTAATTCATGGGGCTTTGTGTCATTATTTAGCATCAGTAGTTATATTACTTCAGGATACTGAAATATATTTGTGCATTGTTTTTTGAGTTAATGTGAAGGTTTAATGACATGTCAGAAATACTCAATGTCACTGATGTGATCAGCTGCATTTAACTGATCACTCAATGTCGCCGTCTACATGTTGAACTCTGTACTGCTTCGTCTCGTTTCAAGGCGAAACTCAGCAGAGCAGTGAACCGTCGGGGCCGCTGATCGATTCGTCTCGGTCTGCAGGAAACTTCCGGAGTCTGCAGATCAAGAAAGTACAAGGACAGTGGAATATAAGGATGATCTCAAATGAGCCCTACACACTGAAGGTCATAGGTGAGACGGCTGATAAAACCATGACATTTTTACTGCTTTAGATTTTGCTTGTATTTTTAGCCCCAATGGTCATTTCTATCTGTGGCCATCACACTTTATGACTTTTCAATCTGAGTGTCTCAGGAACTAATACTTATACAGTATTAGTAATACTTATTCAAATACAGGACGAGTTTCTCTCACACTGCTCATTCATTTTCTCCCATCATTACTTGCAGGTCAGAGTCCCATTGACTTCTTGTTTGACTTTGTGGAGGCGTCTCAGGATGTGTTTACCGGATTCGATCCTCTTGAAACGCGCCCCAGAGCTGGTAAAAAAACAACAAATTGTCAGAATTTCATGATTCTGGTAACGTCACACGTCGAGATCAGGTGTAATGAACCTGCTTGTGTTCTTCACAGGGGTGAACGGCAGCCTGTTGGTGACCGTGACGGGCAGTTCCTCCGCCACGGTCACAGAGGTCACGCTGGTCGGGTCGTCCGGGTCCGAGGAGATTCGAGGAGCCGCGTCGCCACAGGAGGGCGGAAACTTCTTGGTCCAGGTTGAGAGGATCCCAACGGAGGAGTTCATGGTTCGGGTGAAGGGAGAAGACGACAGTTTTCCCTCCAGCACCTCAAGAGTAACCTTCCAAAGGCAGTCACCCACCAGCTTCAGGTCCTCTAATGTGACTATTACTGTGAGTATCCGTCCCAGACTTCACATTTAGAGGACGAACAACAATCTCGTCTGACTCCCTTTTAACGTTTCAGGCCGATTCAAACGCCGTCCTGGACCCAGCAACAGAATTCGCCGTGCCTTTCTCTGTCGTGGCCAGTGGCGCCGGTGGAAACTTTACCATCCGAGCCACCAACAGCAGAAGCTACGCTTCAACGTTTCCAACCACTTTGTCCCTGGAAAGTGGAAGTGCTAATGGAACCGTGACGCTCTCTGCGCCGAAGAACACACCGTCCGGTACCGACGTCACCCTGACCATTGAAGCCGAGGCTCCAGGAGGAGGAGACAGCAACTACATCGTGCTGCGAATTTCTGTCGTCAATTCGGTAATGCCACCATGGGGGGGATTCAGGAAGCGTCCACACATCCACTTGTCTTATTCCGTCGATCCGTCCAATATGTCTATATTATCCAACTCGGGGTCATCGCAGTCCATCACACTGCACACATTGCTTATCAATTAAAATGTTTTTTTTCTTGTCTTTTAACTCTGTTCATGTTTGTCTTTTTTCTTTCCTCCCCCTCTCAGGTGACTGACTTCACTGCGCCCACGTGCCAGCAGGTCAGCCTCCGGGAAAACTGCCCTGAGAGCTGCAGCCTGTCCACATGGGAGGTCATTCTGCGGGTGACCGACGGAGGTGGAGGCACGGGGGTGGAGCGCGTCCGCCTCACACAGGGCAACGGGACTCTGAACACCAGCTTGGAGGCCGGAAACGAGAATGTCACGCTGGCGACCTACAACTCGTCCTGCTGCGCTCCTGAAATGGCGCTGCAGTTTGTGGATCGGGTGGGTAACAGCGGCACCTGTTCCTTCAGTATCCTGGAGGGGCTGCAAGGGGCTCAGTCTCACTCCACCAAGGTCACGCCTTCACTCTTCCTCTGCCTCAGCGTGGTGACACTGGTACTGCATGTACTGACAGAGGTGGGCAACAAATGACCCAATATCCAGAAGACGAATGGTTAAATTTGGAGTCCGTCCGTCCCCCCCCCCCCCCCCCCCCCCCCCCCCATGGCAGTCGAGCAGCCAGTGTGTCTGTCTGTGTAAAGTGCTTTTGAGACTGCAGAAGCAATGAAAATGCACTCAATTAAAATTAATTTACAAATCAAAATATTCACACTGTTTGCGATATAAACAAATATAAATTTGACACCATCCTAACACATTTTCTTTCCCAGATTTTTATTCATTTTCTGATCAGGGCTGCTCTTGACTAGGCTGGCCACGTCTAGAAAAAACAAGTCGACACGCTTTGTTGTACAGATGATATTGTTGTTTCACCCCCATATTATCACAGTATTTTGCATATGTTCCGCTTTATTTCTGATTTTTGAACATTAAAGAAAATATATCGAGAGATGGGCAGTCCACAGGCACATGGCCCCGATCCCCAAACTCACCACCTGTAACATAGTTGATTTCAAGGGTGATGGAAGGAAGACGGTTGCTTTAGCCACATTTGAACTAAGTGTCGGTTCAAATTTGTCAAAATTACTGTAACATTAACTTTACAATATCATATGCATATTGATTAGAAATATAAACATGCAATCAGTCCTATAAATATCTGGTATTGCGTTAACCTGCTTTTTGATGATCTAAATGGGTTGTAGTTCACGTTTTTTAAGTTCTTTTCCTTGCTTTGGATCGCTCCCTAGTGGCCAAAACTCCAAAATGCACCTTGAAGACTTTCGTTTTGACAACCCAGCTGTTATTGAGGCTTATTGCCAGTGTTACAAAGATATTTTGCTCACAGAAAAAGGAAACTTGATGCCCTTTTTGTGCTGCCAAGCTGTTCAGTGAATGTACTCTTCTATTTATAAGGTGATTAAAGCCCAATAACTAATCTGTGGAGGGGCGAAGACCTGCACAGGTGAAGTTTTCTGCTTTTTTAATAACGGCATTAAAAACAAATGAAGATGTGGTTCTTTTTTTTTTTTTAAAAAACAGTTTTTATTGTCATGTGTCGAATGTAGAATCTTTTACAGAATTGCTGTGCTACAAGCTTAACATTTTATACCCTCCTGTTTCATCACTATTTACATTTTGAAAAGTTTCTAGAGAGATTCATGTAAATAAACTGGTCATCTGGTGAAGAGGGCGAAGCAACTACAAGTGTGATGATTTGATTCTTTTTTTTTTTTTAACGCTGCAGGTTTCAAGGCTGAAAGTCTTTTATTGGCTCTTGACTTCTGTGTCCTTCATGCTGTAACTTCATCTTATTTCCCAGGAACAGTCTCGACTCTCTTCAGCCCTTAAATCTAACCTGCACCGGCTCATCAAACACACTGCTCTCTCACTTTCTCCTTGCCCTCGTCTCACTCTTTAAAACCACTCTGCAGATGAGAATATAATGAAACACATTGCTGTAACAGTAAAGGCACATTCTGTCAAAACTGGAATCAGGATTATTGTGCCGTCAAACCCAAAACAAGTGCTTGTGGATGTAATTTTGTCAAATTTCTCGGACGATCAAACGTCAACGTTCATACACATAAAAACCTTTGAAAGGGGTATTTAGAAGAGTGAATCCCTGTCAGTGCAAGGGGGAAATACATTTTTAATGTAATCTTAATTCTGAAACTTGGACCAGTTCTTCAGAAGTTCGTCAGTCAGTGCCGTTGGTGTACTGGGAAAGCTTATTCTCCAAGTCACAGATTCTCTTCTCCTGAGACAAAACTGTGGCCTTCAGGTTCTGCAACTCCTCCAACAACCTCTCAAGCAACTGAGGCTGGACGAGAGGAGAGAGGAGGAGCGGAGGAGAAAGGGGAAACAGAAAAGAGAAAGGAGGGTAGTTACAGGAAGGAGGACATGAGGATGATGAGAAAGGGGAAAATAGGTCAAGGACAGTGAACAACCAGAGGAAATAAACCAAAACAAAGACGGGAGCTTTGGGGGAGAAAAGTTCAGGCAGGTACAAATAGAGGAGAGATAAAAAAAAATAAAAGAAGGTTAAAAAGAGACAGAAAATATATAACCAGATTACTGTCTGGAAAGTGAACTGTGATGGAATTATGATTCTTTGTAGATATAACATTTTGAATTATTTCCATTCATTACATTAATGAATAAAACTAAATAAACATGAAATATTTCTGATGTCTGATTAAATCATAGGAATATTGATCCACTATATTCTCATGATCTGAGAATCTGTGTTTAAGAAGAGTGATGTTAAACTCACCGGCAGGCTGTTGGTGTCCAGAGTGGACATGCTGCGTCGTGTGGTGGGTCTCGAGTCCAGAACGTTCTTCTTGGCCACTTTGAGCTCTCGGCTCTTCGGCGGCATGTAGCCGTGCCTCAGGGACATCAGGATGGGGTCCTCGTCTCGACCGTCCAGCCACTCCTCGGGCTCCATGGCGGGCTCGGGCCCTGCTGTGTCCGGGTACAGGTCGTCCTGGAACAGGTCCGACTGCGCAGGAGAATTAAAATGATTTCGTTTTTCTTTTAAATATTTTGCCTCTTCAGCCTCTGTCCTTCTCTGTGAGGATGATAAAGAGAACTTAAGAAACTAGAGTTTAAAAACAATATCCCATAAGATCCAAATTTCAAAGAGAAAGTATTTAAAATTAATTGTGATATATAAAAAAAATGTAAAAACTAAATGTGCATAATATAATGATTAAATCAAGCATGGACTTCCATCATTCACATCTTAAATATTCACAAAAAAGTAACTCAATAATACAGACAACTCATTGTTTCCAAGTTATTTTCCCGAGACACGATGAATTAAAAAGCGTATGAAAGCTAATCTAGTCATGTCCCATCTTTACAAGCATCTATCTTGCCTCAGAAAATGAAGAGGAAAAAAAAAAGAGTGTCTCTTTTGAAATACCTTATACAGTATCATATATTAACCAGAAAGCTGCAAGTCATGCTGCAAGTTTATGTTTTTGTTGATTATAAGGACGCACACTAACTTCAAAACTGATTAAATTTGTGATAACATCAATAGTTGGAAATTGTAGACTTGGGAATTGTTACAGCTTTAACATTTGCTTCTGTGTTCGTCCATAGCCGCTCTGACTTCTCTCATCACGAGGCAGCGGGCTACAGAAGTCATTGTCAGAAGTGAAGAAAATGCAGATCATTACTCGGCACTGAGGCTGAATTCACTGACTGATTGTACCACGTTCAGTAATCTTGTAAAACTTTGTCTTTTTGAACTGTTTTGGTGCTTCATCATGTGCTAATGTGTTTAACTTACACTGAAATTTAGTTATTTATGGTTATATCACATGTGATTTGTCGCTTGCTTTTAACTTACTAATCTTTACTGCCGTCATTTCCCAAATGTATTTGTTAATATTAACACTTTCCATGTCTGACAGTGAACTATAATATATGCTTAAGATGCAGTATGAAGATCCAAAGTGACTTAAAACTAAAGTCCTTACAGATTGCTCATCTGAATCTGTTAAGTTAGTTTCTGTTCGTGTCAGAGTGATGAGTGTGATCAGTCCCACTCACTTTTCTGGGCACCGTCATCGTGATGGGCTCGCACTTCTTGTCAAGCAGCTTAAATAACCTGCGAGGATGAAAAGAGATGAGATGGAGCAGCAAGAAACAGACAAAAGGGAACACACATTAGCGTTTCATCCCGTCGGGTACATCATTGTGCGAGTATTTATGACATGATTGTGCACGTGATGTGGATGAAGTGTCAAAGAAACTGCATCAATATCCAGACGACAGAGGTGCTGGGAGAAGCCGAGGGAGAAGCCGAGGGAGAAGCCGAGGGAGAAGTCTCTTACCGAGCGATCTCACATCTGGTGACGTCCACTCCTCTCTTTGGCATGAAGCCCATCCCTCTCTGAGGCTCTTTACTGCTGAAGGTGTTGAGGTAGTGAACATACGGCGGCTCCTCTGTGATCTCAAAGTAACGGATACTGCTGTCCCCCTACGAACGGAGAAGGATAAGACACACTCATATCAAACACTTAAACATACTGTCGATATTGAGGCGGGAATTTCAAACCCGTCGCCACCGGGAGCGTTAAATGGACAGACAGGAGTCTGCGTACCTTTCCACACAGGTAAACCATGTTTGCGTCTGCGTCGTAATACGGTAACAAGACTCCGTTACTTGTGTCCAGCTCCAAAAGTGCAATAGGCTCCTCGAAATTTGTCTGTTGAGATTTGAAAAGATACAAAAAACCTTACACGACATAACATTACATTACTTCTGATCGAAACAGGCGCCAAACAGATTCCGTGGAAATCGTTTTTTTTTTTTTTACCGGGTCCCACAGGCCGAGCTCTCTCTGACTCATCCTGGTGAATCCTGTGGTGAAAATATTTCCGTCTCTGGTGAAAATGGCTCTCATTGGCCGGATTCCCTCATGTGGAGCCAGACGTTCCTGTTGGTCAAGAGTCACCGTTTACTCATACACATCTCAATTGGAATTCAAGACTCACACGTTTTTATTTTTATTGATTATTAATTTGATTAGAGGTAGTGGTAGTAGTAAAGGTAGTAGTAGTAGTAGCATCTTTAAATCCCATTTCCTCTTTGTCAAGTAGCTCCTTCCAGTTTATATAATCCTACTGTATGTTGTGATTTATGGTGTCAAAAGCTTCTGCCAGGTCTAGAAATATCCCAACCGTATCCTGTATTGGGAATACGCCATTTCCTCCATTGAATATTTTTGTTTATACTGAAATCATACGGATTTTCTTAGAGTAATATATTTCAATTAAGTCTGAATTTGCATATTGAAAACTTATTTTCTCGTCCCTTAGTTTGGTAGTTTGGTAAAGGAACCTAATGTGTACATTTTCTTCAGATTTCAGTCTTCACATCCAGTAAATGACACAAAATAAGAGGCTAAAGCAGAAATTTGTCCGTCATGCGTGGAGAACACTCAACACTTCCACCGCTCATCCCACAAATGTATTTGCCTCAAAAACATGGAAACTAAATCAATTATTTTTTGTCAATCAATTTTTTTTTTTTTTTAAACAAAGAAACAATCAGTTCAGAATGAAAAACGTCAAAGAAGAAAACATTTTGAACACCCTGATGTATTATCGCTGCCCCACATTTCCATCGCACTCGGACTCGCACTCGCACTGAAATTCCACATGGACCACGTTCCAACAGGCCTGGGTGTGCGAGGACACGTTCATTTAAATTGGTCTTCATTGTCTTTTTATTGCAAACGTTCCACTCCATTTCCCCACAAGCAGCATCTACAAGTGTCGCAGAAGAAATCAGGTCTCATCAGACTAAGCAACACGTTCAGCAACATGCTCAGAGAAATTCTGAGTGGTTGTTTGAGTTACTGTTTTCTAATCTATCATCTCATCTGGTGATTGTCCTCAGATATCTGGCATCCACAAGGTATTTTGTTCCAAGGCAACTGCTATTTTCTCTTTTTCACACCACCTCTCTCTCTAAGCCCTGGAGGTGTTTGTGTGTGAAAATCCCAGCCGGCTAATGAAATACTAAAACCGGCCCATGCTGAGTACAAACCAATCACCTTTCATCTCCATTCTCATCCTCAGTATGAGCTTTATAATCATCTTGATCGTGTCTCGATAGAAACGTTGAGTTGCTGCCGTGGTGTTTGTGATTTCTACTCACTCACCGCCACCACCTCCCTCTTGCGGGGGTCGCAGACACGCAGGCGTCGGTCTTTACAGGTGGTGCAAAACAAGCTGCCGTTTCGGTTCCAGCTGATGCTGTATATGAGGTCCGGGTGGTCGTCCATGGAGAGGAGGGGCTCACCCGTCCCCACGTTCCAGATTATTATCAGATTATCACTGCCTGAGGGTTTGACAAGGTCCAAAAAAAAAAAAATCGAATCAAGCGTCAGTCCAATACGTAGAGAAGAAATGAGCGTGTTTTGGAGCGTCTCTATCCCACCTGCTGAGAGGAGTATGTTGCGTGCGGTGGGGTGCCAGCTGACGATGCCGACCCGTTTGGAGTGTCCCTCTAAGACCACGATTGGGTCGGACAGGGGGCGGATCAGGGAGTGATCCGGGATCTGCCACACCTGCAGAGGACACAGACGGTGAGGGGGGGGAACTGTTAATGGCACAGCACACAAACACTGCAAAAAAAAGAATCGTGTTTAGTATTTCCATCCCTCCAGATTCTGGTCAGGAAATATCAACGTGTGAAAAATGGAGTCAGCAATCAGTAAATAATCATCTAAACAAGCACCAAAGCACAACGTCTTCAGTGTAAATCCTTTTATGTTTTACACATATTTTAAGATCCAGATCAAATAAAGTCAGAAAGAAAAACTGACCTAGATTATAAAGAAAAACTAGTTCCAAATCACAATAACTGTAATGTTTAATTTCACAAATGTTATTTTTAACAGCTCAAATTATTAAGAATTCAGGTATTCAAGACTAATTAGCAGACAAAGGAACTTGATCATTAACATGCAGGAGTTGCAAATTATCCAACGACAATTTTAAGAGGTACATTAGATTCAGAAATATATTTTTTTTAAATAAAAATATGTTTTAAAAAAAAGCCTTGAATGCCGGTATTACAGCACCTGGTTGTTAGTTGTGCATATATGCACGGTCAAATGTCAATAATAACACTGCAAAATCACTAAATCCTTTCAAGTATATTTGTGTGTATTCAGTTAGGTCAAGGCGTCAAATCTCATTTCAGTTCAGAGGCAAAATGAAGCCCAACTTCATCTTGAGTGAGCCGGACCAGTAAAATAGAACCATAACAAGCTTTAAATTTAAATTTAAACTACATTGAAATGTGCAGAAAACGTCCGTGTTTGGTCGGTTGTATTCGAGTCTCAGTGTTGTGTGGTGTCGACCACTCTTAAGAAGATTATGGTAAACAGTCAATGGCTTCTTGGAAATCTTTTCAGTTTACTTGGTGATTTCCTGGATTGGACTGGAGCCTCTTGTAGGTTGATTTTGACCAATGAGTCCACAATCATAAATCACAAATGTTACCAAGATAAGCAAAAAAGACGTGATATGTAATGTTTTAAACTTGTTTTTAGGGTAATTCTACTGTCACTCATTTTTACTGCGATAATAATAAAATGCTGAGCGAGGTGAAACGTGTGAACAATGATCGAAGCTATTTATATCTGAAGTGTTAATTGCTGCATAAATTCCATAATGGTGGCAAAGTAGCACGCATCTATCAAAATCCGCACGCGTGTGCAGCTGCAGTGCACAATGTTCTGATAAAACACAACTTCCTCATCGCCATCACTCAAATCACCTTTGTCCAGTATTTTTAAAGAAACATTTGTCAGGATTCCCGCTGCTTTTTTCAATGCGTGTCTATGAATGGTTAACATATTTGTTGCACGCAGTGCACAGCTGATTCTAATGTACAGATATGTGTTGGTAAGTATTCTGTTTATGCTCTAACTTTAGGTTGGCCGGTCAGTGTGTGTGTGTGTGTGTGTGTGTGTGTGTGTGTGTGTGTGTGTGTGTGTGTGTGTGTGTGTGTGTGTGTGTGTGTGTGTGTGTGTGTGTGTGTGTGTGTGTGTGTGTGTGTGTACTGAAAATGTAGACACATTCACAGCCATGGCCAGCATAGGGTTACCAATTAACAAGCATGTGCGCACACACATACGGATCAGCCAGAACATAATGACCTCTTCACTGCAGTAACAGACTCAACAGACTGTGATGCAGTGTGTATTCTTAAACTCGTCCAGCAGTAACTTCTGAGGCGATTACTTCGGTTAGGTCACAACGTTCACCTCTCCACCTGCTTCAACTGTTTTTTTAAATTAATTCTGACTTCTGACACTTTTGCAGATGGTCTGACCCGGTCAGTCAGAACGTCACAACCTTGCATTGGTAAAGGTTGTTAAATTCCTTCGCCAACCAAATTTGGGCGACCAACAAAAAGTTGCTTGAGAAGGTTATGTTTTCGTCTGCTTGTATTTATTTATCAATTTTTTTATCTATTGGTTTGTATGTATGTATTTTGACAAAACCTACTCACCTTAATTGCATGAAATTTTCAGGGAGGATTTCATCATCATCATCCAAAGACCAATTGATTCGATTTTGGGACGTTAACGAGAAAACCGTTTCCGAATAAAACCCCAAAAACTGCATTAAAAAAATACCCTATACAAAGCGGATGAGAGAGGCACCTCATGGAGGAGTTCAAAGGAGATTGTGATGTTTGTGATCATGATGTAAAACATGAGCGCTTTGAGATGTTTGTTGATGTGATTTAGCGCTTTACAAATAAAATTGAATTGAATTGAATTGAATTAAAATATATGCCAACCATGATTAAATCTGTTATACTGATGGAAACTAAACCAGGAGGGCAGATCAGTGGAACAAGACCAGAAACCACATAAACAAGCCTGGAAACATATTTCACATTGACATCATTGAATATTGCAGCAGTTGGCTGCGATGTGGCCTTTCCAGTCCACTCTCCACTCGGCGAGTGACGACTGATCCACATATGCTCAGGAGCACACACACAGACGCTGCTCTCTCCACACCCACACGCTCATAAACACACTCCGGTGACCCTTTTCACTCCACACAATGATCACTCTCTGTGAACCGAGGAGGATGACATCACACTGATGGCCTTTCTGTGGCAGCAGCGCTGCAGAGACAGCTGCAACTGTCTGTACACACACACACACACACACACACACACACACACACACACACACACACACACACACACACACACACACACACACACACACACACACACACACACACACACACACACACACACACACACACACACAGCAGCAGTCAAGCAACGTCCACGCAGCTGCTGCCACAGAAGAAGCAGCGATTCGATCACTCGAGAGCACAAAGATTTCTGAGCCGAGAACAAGTGAGCAGATCTGTTCTCACTGACAACTGCTTGGATCGGCTCGGCTCGGCTCGGCTCGGCTCGGCTCGGCTCGGCCACACATGCTGAGAGATTACAGCGACCAGGAAACGTCACGCCAGACACACGCAGACACACATGTAGAGTCGAGTGGCACAAATATCAGTTTGAATGTGAACAGAGGAATAATCAATACACCGATTCTCAAGGAAACTCAAGTTTGACACTTCTGGGAGAGTTTAGGAGAGAAAGAAAGAAGTAAAGAAAGAAAGGAAGCCACGGAAGAAGAGGCAGATGACGAGGGTGAAGGTGAAGATGAATAGATGAGGACGAGGAAGAGGAGCGGATGACTGCCATGACGCAGATGACGAAGAGGAAAAAGAGGAAGGAAAATGTCTTTTTGACGTCACGTTGAAACAAACATGCAGCAGATTTTTATTTCATTATTCCATGTAAATTGTTTTGGGGAGATTTTGTGAAGCTTATTTAGTAAAACAGAATAAACTTTCAGTGGTTTTATAGACGAATCCACTTCTGACTGATCATCAGATAATAATGAAGAACCTTCAGCAGCTCCTCTCAACCGGCATCCTGCATTCAGACACTCTACTTTTGTTCTCTATCATCTGTTTTCTAACGCTCTTATAATCCAAGTCGGCTTTTTCGTTGCAGATCACCAAGAACACAAATAAAAGAGCAGAATTTGCATATAAATCAGGTCAACCTCAGTAACTAAAATGTAGTGCTATGCAGGACATATTAACGCCACAATTCACTGAGCCAAGAATTAAAAAAAAAAAAAGTTTTTAAATCACAGTCATGGAGTTCTGCTGGAGGCTTCACAGCGCCCCCTGCCGACTGGATTCTGCCATGAGATTCAGAGCCTGAGCGATGCAGTGGTTTGTACTTCAGCTTCACAGCAAGAAAATCCCTTTGATGAAGCCATATAACCATTAATCAATAAATTAAGATAATGAAAACCTTTTAAGTTGAATATTTGCACACTAGTGCAAAGAGGGAGGAAAACATTTACATTGAAATCAAGATCTTATATTAAAAATCCTGAACAAGTTGAAAATTTTGAAGAGAAATATCAACATTAAGCCATTTCTAAATGGCAAAAATACTACGTTTGCTTGCATCACTGACACTCCTTGATGTGAAAGGTTTTACGAAAGAACCGTAATCCTGAATAAATATATAAATAGCAGTAAATGTCTTTCTAATGTTCACACTTTGTAATGTAATCCTGCATGCTGGCCCAGGAACAGATGTTGTAAACCCCTGGATTAGTTCATCTTCTTCCAAAATATCAGGATCAGCTTAGCGCATGTTCATCTTTTTGTTCATTACGTCTTGATTTAAGTTTTACTATTGGATCTTTTGTAGAATAGATGAACTTCAAAATAAAAAACTGTTCTTTATTCGTTTTTCATGTTTTAATCATATCTGCCTTAACAAACAGCAAAGAAAGTAGATTTTCTAAATATTTCCTTTAGTGGGTTTGATGTGATGGCAAAAGGAAATTACGACCACAAGCAACAGAAGATCATTCCAACCCTTCAGCTTACATATCCTGCATGCTTCACCTCCAGAGAGCCTGCTGGGGACGCTGCCTGCATACCAACACACCTGATGGAGGCACAGCGGGGACACAACGGGGGGGGGGG